>NC_045704.1:59437369-60068712 GCF_009834535.1 Camelus ferus
ATAAATTAAGTGATTTAAGAATTACAAGCAAAAAATTTTGAGCACATCCTTATGTTGTGTCTTAAGAATTATAAACAGTGTATTTTACAGAATTACAGGCTCAAAAAAAAAGACAGTGGGCCATTTTCATCACTCTTCAGTAAAAGAGAAACTACGTGACTTTGGAATTGATTTGTCATTTACTTATATATGAGATGGTCAAACAAGACTGAACTGCAGCTGCTACATATTAGAGATGAGTTGATTTTTGTTAACTACTTAATATTCTATCTTAAGTAATAATACTAAGTTAGTGGGATTTGCTAACACCCAAAGATTCGTTGCAAAGAAGTAATTAATTTGCTGGACTCTCCTGGAGAGAGAACCAAAATAACAGACCTTGAGAGGGCTACTGTTTCTTAAATTATATATGTTAAAAAGATCCTCTTTTCATCTTTCTCTAGGAAAGATGCTGAAATTGGTGTGCATGCAGTACAATCTTAGACACAGATGGAAATTCATAGAAGATTTTGTTATTCTGAAATCCAGTTATGTTACTTCATTTCCGTACGTGTTTATCCCAGGTTTAAAGAATTACAAATCTAAGGGAGAACAAAACTCTGAAGTCTCCTTATGAAAATATCCCAACCGTACAAAACTTCAGTTTGCAGGACTGCTTCCATCAAATGGCATCTTCACCAGGAACTAAACCTTTAAATAGGACTTGAAATCAGCATTGTCTTGGTCACAACAGAGAAAAGAAAAGATTAATATGTTGGGGACATCACCGACAGGGCACCCTGTATGGGCAAGGAGACACTAAAAATAGATGGTCGTCCACCACACCTCGGCTGAAAATGAGCATCTGTCTGTGTGACAAATATAATGATCACAGGAGCAATCTAGCAATTTGTCTTGAAGCGTTGACAAATTATTGTTCCTGCATATATTATAATGCCGAACTTTAAAAATCGACCTCTGAAACTTTTAATAATAAATCATATTTAGTAAGGAAACTCTAAAAATAAAATTTCTGGTTTAGTCATGTCTCAAAAGTTCACTCAGTGATGGGTGATTTTTGGCTTCAGCTGAATAACAATTTTAGCCTGGCCATTCTGCAGCATTTTTATAGGGAGTAAATTTTTAAGATCTTGCTTGTCTGAAAATGTCTTAATAATTTGGCCAAATGTAAAATTCTAGGTTGGAAATAATTTTCCCACAGAATATTAAAAGTAATGGTCTATATGTTCTTGCTTCCAAGGTTGCTGCTGAGAAATCCAAATCCATTCTGTTCCTGATCATTTTTACCTTTTATCCCCTGACCCTCTTTAGAAGCTCTTCAGGTTTTTTTCTTTTTTAACAGTGTTCAGAAATGTCACAGTTTCATATATATAGTCTATTTTCATCTTCTGTGATGAGCACTCAGAGAGTCCTTTCAATGTGTAAATTCATGTTTTCAGTTTGGGAAAATTCTCTTTATTTCTTTGATGATTTCCTCTTATTCTCATTTCTCTCTGAGGAACTGCTACTATTTGGATGTTGGATTTTTCTCAGGAACTACCTTCTGCTGCTTGATTTGAGTCTGTTAAAATCTAAATGCAAGGTTTTTATATTTATCTTAGAAATTCCCTTATTTGTTGGGGGAAAAAAAAACCCCAAAGAAGAAAGACTAGTGGGTGGGGCGGTGGATGGAAATACAGGCTGGAGCTGGCCGGTTTCTCTCCCACAACTCCCTCCCACCACCAAAACAAGCTCCCACCTGACAGCAGAAAGAGAAACTGGCCCCACACCAGACAACCTGGTTTCCATTCGCAGCTTTGCCACTTACCGTCGAGCGATCCTGGGCAAGCCACCTCCATTTCTGGGTTGGTGTTACCTCAGACGTAGAAAGAAATGTGAAAAACAATAATCTGGCCAGCCAAGTAAAATTAAAGGCTCTCCTCGCACGGTGAAGTATGAAAGACTTGTGAGAGCAGGGACTTGAGATCATCCAAGTTTTGCTCAAGAGGGAGAAAATTTTATTGCAGCAACGTTAGAGTTGGTAGTTTTAAGATTCTGTGTGTGTCTGTTTCTCTCTTTCCCCCATGTTTTTCTAGTTTCTGAGACAGCAGGGCCTCAAAGGACAATTCCAGAGACAGGGTTTTAACGTGACATTTTGACAGCCACCTCCCTCAGCAGCAGGATTAGAAGGTCCAGATGGCTTAGAGCACTAGTGATGTCAATTGCAAGTGAAAAAAAGGTCAGCCTCTCGCAATTCCAGAGGCCTTGACGTTGAGCTCAGCGTTCAGGCCTGGCTCTCACACAAGGGCTTATGCGTCCCTGTTTGAGATCAGAGACCTGCGGCTGTCATTTTGACTGCAAGAGCATGGCCAGTTTGGGCTTGACCCCGGGGTAACTGCCCCTGCCTGTCCCTGCTGTCGCTGCCACAGCCGCAGCTCCGGCCCTTGTCATTCCTAGTCTCGACTCTGGGGCAGCTTCCTAATTCTTCTTCCTGTCCCCAGCTCGTGCCCCCGCAGTCTGCTCTCCATGCTGCGGGCAGTCTCATCCTTCTGAAGCGCAAGCCTGATGAGTCACTGTTTTGTGATAAACCCCTCAACGCAGGCACTTGGCGCTTCCCTGCCTTTATCATTTAGTCTCGCCTGGCATTAACAGCACATCACTGTTTTATTTTAACCGGACAATCTCTGCCCTTCCCCACTCTTGCCTTTAAAAAAAAAATGCATCAAGTTATTTCCTTTATTCATTTTTTTCTCCCTCTCTACACACTGGGAATGTCTGCATGCTAGTTCCATCCTTTCAGTGGTTACCTTCAAAGTTTACCATACACGTTTAGCCTAAAGTCTTAAAGTTGAACTGCCTCTTCCTTCCTCTCACAGAATTCAGCTCCCTTTGCCCCTCTCTGAACTCACACAGTGCTGTTTAGAGTATTTTTTTTTAACTCGGCAAAGGCCTTTTTGAGTTTACTGATATAGTTACCACTTATTTGCTTCCTCTTTTTCCTTGTGTATCATACCATCCTGTTGGCACCACTTTCTTCCTTGAAGTTTATTCTTTATCATAGTCCTCTGGTGGTAAATGATCTCAATTTTGTTTCCTATAACTACTTTGTCCTTATTCTTGAGCAATACTTTTGTGAAATACATAAATCTAGGTTGACAGCTTGTTTCCACTCAACCCTTTCTGGTCTACCTTCTGGCTTCTATTGTTCTGCTGAGAAGCTAGCATCACTTTTTAAGTGATCTGTCTTCTCTCCATCTTTGACGTCTTGCCATTTCACTACAATGTGTCTAGACATGGATTTCTTTGTATTCATCCTGCTCCTTGAAGTTCAGATCCAAGTATCCCAACTGCCTGCTCAGTATCTCTGCCCAGATACCATATGGCATTTTACGCCTGCTATGTCCAAGCTTGAGACCCTGAAGCCCCTCACCCCCATCCTTGCTCTTCTTGCTATATCCCTGTATCAGAATGGTCAATTCCATTTTTGTTTCTCAAATTGAAAATATTTCACAAGTCCTTCTTGCTTCCCTTCTTGACTTTGTAAAGTTTATTAGCAACACACAGCCACAATCTTTTAAAAATACAAATCACATCATCTGAGTCCCTGCCCAAATCCTCCAGTGGCTTTCCGTCACCCGGAGAACGTAAGCCGCCTTCCTGATGTTGGCCCTTCCTCACCTGGCCCCTGCGTGCCTCTCCACCCCCACTCCCTCGCCCTTCTGCTTATTTATGATGACCCTGCCCCTGGCCATCAGACATGTTTCTACTTCTGCCATTCCCTCTACCTGGAGCCCCCTTCCCCCAGGGCTCCCAAGCTTATCAGCCACTTCATTCAGGTCTTGGCTCAAAAGTCCCCACCTCAGAAAAGCCTTCCTTCTCTAACTCTGTATTTGAAAATGAAACTTCAAAAAAAAAAAAATTCAAAAGAAAAAATGCCTTCCACATCCATACTATTTGTCTCCTCCACCCTCTCAATTTACAACACTTCGTCATCACTGACATTATGATGTATTTATTTATTCATTTGTTGGTATCTGTCACCCATCCCTGCCCTACTGGAATGTATGCAAATGTTTGGGACTTTATCCGGGTTATTCATCGCTGCATCTCCATGTCTAGAACGTTGCCTAGGACATAAGCATTTGGTGACTGTCTGGATGAATGATTAAATGAATGTATAGCTTGGCTGGGAAGAGAAAAAGAGGACAGGACAGATAGACAGAAGGGGGCGCAGAACTGAGGAGGGTTGTTTGAATTCTCTAAGACCAACTTCAGAAAGCTTTCCTAATTTCCAGCCGTGTGGTCTTCCTCTCTCCACCCACAGCATGTCATGCTTTTTTACCGCATGTAATCCACCTTGTAGTTCGGACGTGTTTACACTGTGATCTTGAGAACACGGACTTACTCACCTCTGCATCCTGGTGCCTAGCCTAGTACCTGCCATGTAACAGATGCTCACTTAATGCCTGCTGAGTTGAATTAAATCCACATTGGCTACACTAACTCTAATTCAAAATGTCTTTGCCTAATTGTTCACTGAGTCACTTTCGCAAAAAAAAAAAAAAATCAGATTTAAATTTTATTGACAAAAAGACTAGATGGAATGAAGCCCTTTTCAGGGCACTTTTCCTGATTCGAAGTATCCTGAGAGCAAAGTTGAAATTATAATATTGATAGGTCCTTGAGGGTAGAGACTAAATATAACTAATCTTTGTAAACCCTCTAGTAACTCGGCACTGATTACAGAATGTGCTTTATAAATAAACAAGCGTTGCATGAATGGATGTTTAAACAAGCCTCCTCCCTCTTCATTTTTTTTTTTTTTTGGTTTCCTAATTTGCAAATTATCTCCAAGGAGAGTGTCTAGGACCCCTTCAAGCTAGATATTTTTAAAACTTCTAGCTTCTTTTAGGAGAGGGTTAGTGGTTCTTAAGCCCAAGAAGGTGAAAGCTAAGGGACACTCAGTCCGGCTAAGGTGTGCTGGGTGGCTAAGGGTTTTGCCCTTTGCATCCTCTTCTCTCCTGATATTGCTTGGAAACCAGGAAGCATGTCACTCAAGGTTCCTTCTGACATCCCCCGGCTCCTGGAGAGGCCAAGGAGAGCTCTGTCTCCCTGGTCTTGCTTTTTAAGAAGCTTGGCTGCCTAGGAGCACAGGCTTCAGGCTCTGAGTTAATGAGGGCGTTCTCCTTTCCAGGTGGTCTCCCGCAGTCCTCCTCAAGGGGGCAAGGCCTTGTGAGCTGAGTGTGCCCAGCTGGTCCAGGCCCTCGGCCTGAGCGGGGCCAACAGGGAGCGTGGGTGGAGGAAGGAGGAAAGGACCAGAGTGCGCGGAGGGAGGAGTAACGTGTGCCCTGTAAACCACAGATGTTTGCCAAGTGGAAAAATACCCAACCCTCAGAATGTTTCATTTTGTGTTTCTTAGAAACATTTCGTGAAAGGGGTCAAGTGAAACGCCATCTCTGCTGAAGCCAGGTGTGGGCCGCTTCCCTCTGTCCTCCACAAACAGGGCTGCTTTTCCCAGTATTTGGTCTGAGTGCCCAGGGGGAACTGCACACACTGCGACACTCGCCACTCGGGCGCCCTTTCCAGCAGCGGATCTCTGACATGCCTGGGAGGCTTCCAGCGGTCTCTAGTCCTCTCCTCAGACTGCGCCCTGGGCCGCACAGCTCTGAAAGCCACAGCCCGAGCCAGAGGAAGCTCAGGGCCAGGCTTCCGAGATCTGTCAGGTGCAGACTCCCCGCAGGTGGCCCGGCGCTCCAGCTAGGCTCGTCCAGGTCTGGCAACACTCTTGGACCAGGATGGGGAAGAAGGGGCGCACCCAGCACTGCAGGAAATGTAGGCCCCCCATAACTTTTCTAGGGGGCTCTCAGGGGAGGTGGGCTTCATGCCATAAGCTAAAGTGGCCAGCGCTGGGCCCGCAGGTGGGCTTGATCAGCCCTTGGCAGGGGTGGTGTGGCCTAGCCATTAGGTTCCAAATGACCTGTTTCAAATGATTATGGGGGAGCTACTTAGCCTGAGGCCGTGTCCTCATCTGGAAGTGGGAGTGATCACAGTACCCTCCTCATGCTGTTATGAGGATTAGATGGGACAATGTTTGCCACGTGGTTAGCAGGGTGCCTGGCATTTTCGAAGGGCTTGGAATACAAGGGCATGATGGCTAAGCTGAATGATGAGAGCCTGAATTACAGAGGGGCTGACAGTCCTCACAGGATGTACAGCAACCATCCTCCACCAATAAAAGCTGCAGGTCGATGGGGAGTTGTTGGGCAGGGCTGGAGCCAAGTGGTGGGTGACTCCTCAGCCCGGGATCCTGTCCCACGGGACGGACAGTTTAGGAAGCAAGGCTGGTCTGAGCCTCAGCTGGGTTCGTCTACTGGTGCCATGTGGGACAAACTATTTAATCCTCCCGACCACCCTGTGAGAGGTATGTATTAACCCATTTTTCAGATAAGAAGATTGAAACTTAGAGATGTTGGCATCGTAGCTCAGGGTCACAAAGTAAATATGCACCAAACCTGCGATTTGAACCTCTAGTGCTCAACTTCACAGAATATCTGTCATTTCTGTTGTTGTTTCTTGCCAGCACTTAGACAGAACTGCCAAGTTTTAGGGACTCCCTTATTACATGAATCTCTGGGTGAAAAGCTCCTTGCCCCTGACAGCCAGAGTGAGCAACTGAACCCCTCTCTACTGTTCATCAAACAGAAACTTCAAACCCCGTGTGAGGTTGCAAAGCAAAGGACCACTAAGAACAGGTCTGTGATGGTCCCACGATGGGGGCTGCATCTGACAGTGGCCTCCTGCCCAGGGGTTTCTGTGTCCTAGCTTCCTCAGTCCCTAGTTCCCACCCACTCTCCAAGCCTGTGCCTCCAGCTTCCTGCAGCTTTTCTCCAATAGGAATTGCAAGATTAATCTGTTCAAGAACACATTCCTAATTTCACCCCATCTAAATCTTACTGTTTCCTGTTCAGTAAATGGTAACTGCATTCTGCCAGTTGCTCAGGCCTAAAACTCTAGAGTCAATCTTGTGTCTTCTCTCTTTCACAGTCATAGCCAAGCCATGAACAAATCACGTCAGCTTCACCTTCAAATTACACACTGTCCTCACTGGTCCGAGTCACCATTCCTCACCTGGATTATTTCAGTAGCCTCTAAACTGGCCGCCAAATATCTGTTCTCCGCAAAGAAGCCAGAGTGACCCTTTAAAAGCACGGAGCAAATCACGTCGCACATTGCTCAGCCTCCCAGGGGCTCCTACCTCACTCAGCGTAAAAGCCAACCTCTCTGCAGCAGATGCTAAGTCTCAGGTGACTGGGCCCGTGGTCCCTCCAGTGTCCTCCCCTTCCACTCTCCCCAGCTCTTCTAAACATGTCATGCAGCCCTGCCTGGAAGGACTGGTTGCTGTAAAGTGTCATCCTGGCCTGGCCTTAGCATCTTAAATCTGATCGTACTAAAGATCACCTCTTTCCCTAAAATGACTTTCCCTTGTGTGTTGCAACCGGACTCCACATCCAACAAACCTTTCATTCCTCAAACTTCAGTCAAATGCTTCTGCTCTGAAAGCTTGAGTTAGGATGGTTTGGGTTCCTCTGCATTCTGTTCACCACCAAGTAGCTCTGCCTGCTCCCGAAGGAACAAATCTAGCCTTTAAACCTTGCTTTACTTAGGAAACTCACGTCCCCTGCTTCACGGTGGGGAAGACTTGGGGCTTGTTACCAGTAATCATGTTGCTGCCATGTCCTTCTGCCTTCTTGCCACCAGCAGTTTCTGTTTCCTAACCTCCAGTAGCATTTTGGGACACACTTTTACTGGAAAACATAATTTTTGGCTCTTCTAGCCCAGCAGATCCCCAAGTGTCACAGTGGGCTCTGTATCTTTAGTGCCTTGCACGATTATTGGCATACAGATATTCAATAAATATTTAAAGAAAAATAATTCCTAAAGGACTTCAGCAGAGCTGTACAAATAATAACTGCGAGCAATTAGAATTCGACTCATAAAGTGTCATTAAATACACAATTCCACAGCATTTATCTGTTGTCCTATGTGAGCCAAAATCATTTGTAGGGTTCAAATTAGAAGTTTTCTAGGTCTGTCTTCTGATATGAAACATTTTTCATCTTTTAATAACTCTTACCTATTAGTTCAAAGCCTTTAAAGGAAGGGAGGTCATATCAAGAAGGAAATGGAAAAGTCTTTTTTAGGCAATATTTGTCTCGTTTGGCAAACGTTTCAGCACTGCCTTGGTTTCGGACAGGCATGCACCCTGGCTGGGGCAGGCGGAATCCTGTGCTGGGGCCGCCGTAGGTCCCAGCAAGTCCTGAGTACGGGCTTGCCTGCGCAGCCAAGAGCTGCGGCATCGCTCTGCTAGCCAACAGCAGGGTGAACTGAAACACTTAAGCAAGAGGTTCCACTGTGTCTCGAGCCTCCCAGGCTTCAATTAGCTGAAGATTAAAAAAAAGAGAGAGAGAGAGAGAGATTATCACTCTGTGGTGGCATCTATTTCTGGCTTCTTACTGATGAATCTTTTCAAAATACTGTGCCCACGCTAATTTGTTTTGGAGTCATCCAAAGTTTTGGTGAGAATTTTTGGAAGGTATTTCCAGGGAAGCCCCTTAATCTCTTTCCTAAATAACATTTGTTTTGTGTTATCTCACGGGCTCTTTGGTATTGGTGGATGACTGAACTCAGGTGTTCAGAAGGGAGAGTCCCTCCTGGGACCTTGGTGGGTGCTCCTATTGGCCTGCCCTGGGCCATGGACAAAGCGGTCTCGGGGTCTGAAAAGGACTGCACGAGAGGATTGCTTTATGGGTCTCAGTGAAGTGGGTGTCCTTTCCCAAGTCCACTGGCTGATCTTCCCACCGGTGCTCTGGATCTCATATCTCCTCCTTCTTTAGGTATCTCTACCTTATCCAATAGCTCCTTTCCCCCTTACCTTCAAACTCTACTTCCTTTTAAAATTCAGTTCAAGTGTCAAGTACTTAAAGAATCTTTCTTGATTATCTTCTCCCCTCCCAAGCCCACCCTAAACGTGATAACATGCTCTTCCTACTCTGCCCCTACCATATGGAATGCGATCCTCTGCTACTGCACTTGTCCCAGGAGTGACTGGGCCGATCCCTGTTTAGGGGGAGATTTTATTTTGATTTCTATATACGTGAGGCTTCTGGAAACAGTAGGTGAAACCTCAGTAAATATGTGTGCAATATAATAACCATATTAACTATCTCATAACTCACATGCAAATTTTCTAGCCCAGGTTCCTCATTTTACAGAAGATACGCAGAGGTTCAGAGAAGCTGAATAACTTGCCTAAGGCCTTACAAACATTCAGGGGAAGATAAAAGACTACAATTTTGGATTCCTGACTAATCAGAGATCCCTGTTCCTCCTACTAGGCCCTTCTGACACTCTGTGAACCAACAACACTGAGTATTTCCCACATTTGCATAAAAAGGACACAATACATGACATAGCCCTTCTCTGATGTTTACACTCTTCCTAGTGTATATGGCTTTGATAAAGGTTTTGTTGCTAGAAAATTCCAAATCAAGAGAAATGGACCCTTCAATAGGGCAGCCTGCTCTGGTGGAAACACTGAGGTCTGGGTGTTTATTTAACAGATACATGAGTTGTTAAGTGAATTTAAAAAATGGCTACTATACTACATTCTTAAGTCTCTGACAAGCTAGTAGAGGACATTAAGGGCAAGTCCACAAATAAATATAAGGCAAAATGTGATAAATCATAAGAGAGTTAAGAACAAGAACAATGATGTACAAATACAGAAGAAATTGTTCAAACTTAGGGAAGTCAGGGAAGGTTCTGTAAAAGTTTCAGTGTATGAGAACACAAAAGACGAGTAGGTTTTGCTAGACATAGATAAAAGCCTTTCAGATAGGAAGAGAATTGCTTTAAGGCTAACATTTCTAGAGGAATTTATAAATAATACTGATAAAAATATCCAGCCAGCCATCTTCTATTTATTCCTGGAATGGCAAAAGGCAGAGCGAGGAGCAAATTCTTTCCCCCAAAAAGAATAAAATAGAGAAACTTCTAGAAATTGAGCAAAGGCATACAATAAATCAAGAAGCATTTATTCAAGAAGAATTACTGACCGTTGGCTTAGAACAGCATATCTGTGGTATTTTAGCCTAGGGCTGCTCCCATCTCCTTCCAGCTCCCATCAGCAGGGCTGTTCTCCCAGGCAGGACAAGTTGGAAGGAGATGACTTGATTTGGAGAGGAGTGAGTGCAGAAAAACTCCATTCTCCTGGGCATTCTCAGTGGTAAATGAATAGGAAAGATTAATGCAGCTAGCCTGAGGTTTTGGTTCTGGATGGGACAAGCAACAGATTGGCAGACTGGCCAGAAATTTGACAGGGAGATAGGTCCGTGGAATGAGACAACCATAGTCTGCCTTGCTACATATTCCTGGTGGTTTGGAAGCCTACAATCAAGAACAAGGCAGCGTATATATTCAGGGGAGACTCGAGAGAGCCCTAGCTATCTGCACGCATTCCTGGCTGAATGTGAGGCCTTGGACACAGGCAGCAACTCACGAGGGCCCAGGGTAGAGGAAAAGCTGCATGAACTTGTAAGCTGCACGCATTTTGAACGTGTTCTACAACCTACACACAGATCTACTGGCAAGCGGTAAAAGCCCTTACTGGCTAAAGATATTTGAGGACAACTTCTGACATATCATTGGCCGACCACTAAGCTATGCTGACACAGAGGTGATTCCTAGGGAGCCACACTAAAAAAATACAAGTAAGATTCAAAACATGTAACACTGAGCAGAGACATCAATGGCCATATATGCCACAGGAAGGACGATCTCTATAGAATTAGTCCAGGGAAATCACTAAACAAACAAACAGAAAAATGGCAGGAGCAATGATTACTACCTCCTTGGGGGGAGGAGATAAAATCAGAATCCAAAGTTTCTATAATATTACCTAAAATATCTAATTTTCAATTTAAAAAAGTGATAAGATATGCAAAGAAACAGGAGCGTGACCTATTTTCAGGGAAAAAAAAAAGTAGTCAGTAAATACTGTCTCTGTCACTGACCTCCACCCACTAGATGCCAGGAGCACCACCCCCGAACTCCCCAAGTCATGACAATCAACAGTGTCTTCAGACATTGCCAATGTCTCCTGGGGGAAGCAGGCAAAATCATCCCTTGACTGAGAGCCACTGCTCTAAAGCTACAGTAATCAACATAACGTGGTGTTGGTGTTGGCGTAAGGAAAGATAAATATCAGAGGAACAAAATTAAGAATACAGAAATAAAACCATACATTTATGATCAACTGATATTTTACAAAGGTACCAAAGCAATTTAACAGGGAAAGGACAGTCTTTTCAATAAATAGTACTGGGATACATAAGCACACACAAAGACAACTTTGGATCATACCATACATGAGAAGGTAAGTCGAAATCAATCATACACCTAAATGTAAGAACTAGAAACTATAAAACTTCAAGAAGAAAAGATAGGTCAAAGCCTTCATGACCTTGAGTTAGGCAAAAAAGGAAAATCCATAAAAGAAAACATTATTAAATTATACTTTATCAAAATTAAAGTATTTTTCATTCAAAATACACCATTGAAAATGAAAAGACAAACCACAGTCTTAGAGAAAATAAATACAAAATATATAAAGAACTCTTACAACTCAATAAGACAGTCCAATTTTTTCAATGGGCAGAATATTCCAACAGACATTTTACCAAAGACACACACATAGCTAACAGCACAGACTCAACACCATCAGTCATCAGGGAAATGCAATTAAAGCCACATGCAGATACAACCTCACATCCGCTAGAACGGCTACAAAAAAGATAGACAGTAACAAATGGTGGTGGAGATACAGAGAAACGGGTACTCTCACTCTTGTACATCATGGTGGGTATGTAAAAACAGTCACTTTGGAAGAAAGTATGGTGATTTTTTAAAGTTATACGTAACTTTACCATATTGTCCAGCATTTCCAACTCCTAAGTACATACTCACGAGAAATGAAAACACATATCCACACCCAGATTTGTATGCAACGTTCATAACAATGTTGTTCATAATTGCCAAAAAGTGGAAACCAAAATGTCTATCAACTGATCAATGGGTAAAGAAAGTCCAGTATATTCACACAATGAAATATTTTCATCAATAAAAAGGAAAAAACTCTGGATACTTGTTACAGCGTAGACAGAGCTTGAAAACATTGTTAGGTCAAAGAAGCCAGATGCAAAAGACCACGTATGTATGATGTAATTTATACCAGATGCCCCCAAAAGGCAAGTCTATAAAGACAAAAAGCAGATTAGTGGTTGTCAGGGGCTGGGTTAGGAACAGAAATTGACTGCAAATGTGCATGGAAGAGCTTTGTGGATTGTGGAAGGGCTGTAAAACTCTATAAGCTTACTGAACATCACTGAAATTCCCCTTATAATGGGAAAGTTTTATTTTATGTAAACCATATCTCAATAAAGCTGTTAATTTTGAAGTTAAACAAAGCAAATAGCAAAAAAACCCAATTCTCTTATATTCCTACCATACAAAGATAACTGCTGTTAACTTTTAGTGGTTTTTTTTTTTCTGAGTATGTGTTCTAACAAAAAGTGACTTTTATGACAGTTTTTAAACTGCTTAGTTCATATAGATTATTAATATATTTGCATGTCATTAAATCTTTAAAATAACAACGAAACTGCACATTTCATAAAATCATGAATAAAACTGCAAAACCACTTTAAAGACCATCCAATGTCTTCATTTTACCTGCTTTTGGTTTCAGTTTCCTTATGTATAAAACAAGGAGGTGGAACTAGATTGCTTTCTTGATTCTTTACTGCCCTTCCCCTCTTTATTAGGTTGTTTCTATTCCTTTTGGAATCTGTTGCTAATGAAAATAATTAAAAATAGCAAATAAAGTTGTGAGCTTATTTCAGTCCAGGTACATGGATTTTTCTTATTTAATTCTCCTAAAAATCCTGTATTATCCTCCTTCTACAGACAAAAAACATTAAAATTTTCTTAGGGTTAAGAAATTGAAATTTTCTTAAGGGGAGAATAGGAAGTTATTGCTTAATGATTTCAGAGACTGGAGTGATGAAAAAGTCTTGGAAATACATAATGATGATGGTTGTAAAACATTGCTAATGTAATTATTAATGCCACTGGATTTTACACTTCTAGCAAATATCTTATTGCAAAAAATTTCAGTTTAAAAAGAAATGTTAGGTCAGTCAACAAATTGCAGTCTCTCACCATCTGAACCCATCCATGCTCTTTTTAAAAAAATTTACAGCCTTATTGAGATATAATTTTGGCATAACATGGTGTAAACTTAAGGTGTATATGATTTGATACATGCATATATTGTGCAGTGATTATAAGGTTAGCTACCACATTCATCACCTCACATACATCTTTTTGATATGTGTGGTGAGAACATTTAAGACCTACTCTCAAAGCAACTTTCAAGTATACAATACAGTGTTGTTAACTATCATCCCTAGAACTTGTTCATCTTATAAATGGAGTTGGTACCCTTTGACTAGCATCTCCCCATCTCCCCTCAACCTCCCAGCCCCTGGCAATCACCAGTCTACCCTGTTTCTATGAGGAACTCATACTCTTAACATGAATGCTATCTGCATGTTGACAGTCTTTTATAAACTAATGGAATAATGATGAAAATGTCAGGTACCTGGCAGACAGAGAGAGGCCCAGATTTTATCAAATTACAGTCACTGAGAGATCCTTATTCTTTTATCTGGTCCTGTTTTAGTTGCTTCTGAAAAGGTAAGTTCACAATTAATTTTGATGTATCTATAATGTAAATTTCCTCATTTAAATTTTTGATCAAGTTAAAATCCACTGTGCCAGGAAGAATTAGATCTCAAGGATGTAAACTGGCTGCTATTTCAGGTTTTACTACCACCTATTTGATGCTCCATGGGTACAGACTTTTAAGTGTCCTGTGCTTTTACAGTATCAACAGATTAAACCGCTGTCTACAGTCTAGCTGATCCTACTCCTCAAGTCTCTTAGGCCTATCTTTGCCTGAGAATCACTTAAAGAGGGTCAGGTCAGATTCTAATGTGACGGAATGAGATCCAGTGATAAAGGCAACTTTTAAGCTTGAAGGTCTCAGAGGTGGGACTAGACTAGATCTCAGAGAGAACAGGCAGAGTCATAGTATAAGATTGTCACACAGGTCTATAGTTTGTTTTCTTAAAATCAGATGGCATGAAAATTACCCTTTAAGCAAACTCTTCATCTTTCCATGACATCAGGAAATGTGAAGATTAGCTGAACCAAAAGAAAGACTCTCTGAATGTGGGAGACCAAAGACTACCAGTGACTGTAAAAGCCAAAGCTGTTCTGTAACCAGGAAGATCTGAACTCTGTTGTCATCAGTGGGAACAAATGAAGGCTAAACAGACTGTTCGCTTAAAGAGCATCTTTATTTAATCTTCAATATACAATATTACCTTTACTTTATAAAAATTACATATGGAGGACATGACTGGAAGTCCGTTCAGGAGTGGCCAGTGGGTACCTGATTTAGGGGGTTATACTTGCCCCACCTATTAGTTTAAGGAAAAATTATACCAAAGACCTAGACCAGTGAGATTGAGAAATAGCATTTTAACTTCCAAATCCAGTGTAAAAACTGGGGATGCTTTATTCAATTAATCCAACAAAAACTAACTTCCAAATTTTCTAAAAACTGACTTTTCCCAAGAAAGAGCTGAGCTTATCTCCACGGGGTTTTCTGGTACACAATCTGCAGGAGAATTCTGTAGCATCTGACAGCTGCAAGACATTTGTAACGATGTAAAATCCTCGGCATGGCAACATGTATGTAATGTGGACGTATGTCTCTGTGAATTCACACTTAACATTCACACTGAGCCGAAGCCATCTGTAAGGTATGCTGGACCTAGAAAGGCAACTCATTTATAATGTGTGCTTCCCCTTTCACTCCGAGTACAGGCTTCCCCTCCTCTAAAATTTCCAAATACAGTGAAATATTTGATAAACTTCTTAGTGGAAAATCTATTCCCAGGACAATTGGTACACTGCACTGTATGTACGCACTAGCACTGTTGTGTCATTTCACGAGTTCTGCTGGGCTCAAGGTTTAAAACGGGTAAGTCGTTAAACAGTAGAAGTGTAAGGCTGAGGCTGAAGATGCTTTAATTTAAACATGATGCAAACTGACATTCTGAAATAACATTATTGACTGGAAAAGGATTTGAGGCAAGTGCAAGAAAAGAAGATAGGGAACTCCTCTTTCGGACACATCTTTTCTCTGCACTCCTCAGCCTTAGGCTGCTCTAGAGGTAACAGGGGCGGTGCCCTTCTGCAGTCTGAAAAAGAACAGTGGTTGCCAAATGGCAACTGAGGCACATAACCCATTTTCTGTTGCTTAAAAATTTTCAAGAGATTGGTTTCTTCAGCACAAAGGTCAGAAATTCTATCATATTCCTGTCAGAGGCCTCTCAAAGTATTCAAGTGGAGGAACTTTTGCAGCTCCAGCAATTCAGAGTCCTGGCCCAAAGGTCACTGAGCAGACAGAATGTGGAGCCAATATACTATTTTGACACCGCAGGGACCCTTCCTTTTGCACACTCTGGAATTGTGGCATTAAATGACAAGGCAAGGATAAGGGCTGATAGCATACCCCACGAACAAAAAATATGCCTCTTTCCAGATAGCTGTATCATATTGAAACCTGAACAGATTCCAGTAGAGTGTATCTATCTTCAAGACAACAAATATATAGCTTTAGGTTACACAAAAACATACAATTGTACATACATACATCTTTTTGCTTTGAAAGTGAATTATGTACTCAAAACCCAGATAAAAGATGCATATCAAAGATTTCAAGGTCTTACACCAATTAAATTGGGATCAAGGGTTACCAACTATGATCTGTGGGCCAAATCGAGCCCTTCGTGTTTCAGTAAATGAAGTTTTGCTGGAGCACAGCCACGCCCCTTCCCTCACATAGTGTCTACACCTGCTTTCACGTCTCAACAGCACACTGAGTAGCAGAGAGAGACTGTACGGCTCGCAAAGCCTAAAATATTTATTATCTGGCCCTTCACAGGAAAGCGGGCTGATTCACTATAGATCACAAAGAACATGATCTGCATGAGCTGAAGGAACAGAAAGTCATCTTCACCAGTGTTCCTGAAACAGAGTAAGTACATTAAACTCCAGATCATATTTGGTTATTCAAATATCCTGCTTAGAATTTGTGCAGCCAAAACCAGTTAACAACTCCTGTTTGTTAATTAACAAACACAGACAGTATTAACAATGTCTCTGTGCACAATTATATTTATGTATATACCTATGTAAAGAGTGGATAAGATAGGAGCTAGCCAATTTGAGGGTAAGAGAACCTAAAGAAAAACAGGAACTCAAAAATACCATTACTAGGAACTGTTATTAGGAACTTAGAAATATTTTAGTTTTCTTTACATTTAAAATGGGGCCATTACTAGGACCCACAGCAGAGCATAAATCACGTACAACTGTAAATTTTACCCATGAATTATGTGACAAAATTTTTTGAATATAAAATAACCAGCATTTCTATAAAACATTAACTTTTAATTATGTAATTAAAGTGATACAGCAAAATAAGAATGTTTTTATTTATTTCTAAAGTAAATATTTTAATCAAAGTTGCATCAGAAATCAAGTATTTCTTTGACATTTCCCGAGGCGTTAGTTATTAACTACAATTATAGCTGTTAGCATTATATAGTAACACATTGTTTAAAATATATTATAAATCACTTCTTTTCTTCTTTAATTTAAATGAAATATAAAATTAAGGATTTTGTAACATGAATCGTACTGGAAAACATTTAAAATGATACGAACTACTCATACAGAAAATGCCACTGGAATCACAAAATGTTCTAATACTTGAAAGTGCCTAGCACAATGCGTGGCACACTTTAGGTCCTCTGTGTTTGTTCACTCACTCTCTCATTCACTCATGCATTCATTTGAAGAAATCCAGGCCTAAGGAGAAACTGCATGGTGAGAATGGCAAGCACAAGTTTTACCAACAAATTTGTAGTTTTGACAAAGATTTTGGCAATGGAGAATGGAGATGAGAAGTTCATGACCAAAATGTCAAACTACTTGGTTAGCATCTACCAAGTGAAGCCCTGGGTTGCCCGAGAAGACACCACAGAGAATCAGGGTCAACAGTCTACAAAAGGAATACATTCCTTCAATACTCAGGTTTGATTTTTACATATAAACATCTGCTCAAAGACAATAAGTTGGTGTCAGAGATACATAAAACAGCACATCTGTGCAACCCACCAGAAAGTAAGAACCCTGTGACTGGGTACTTACCTCTCTGCACTGAGACTTCTTTTTGGTTGGGGCCACATTCTCTTGGTTTAACAACTTTATACTGGTTTGAACCAAAAAGTGTGATTCTAAAATTCTAACAGAAAAATAAATATAGAAGGTAGAGGGGTGTTCAACATCTCTATTTTATTCTTTTGTGTCCCAAACGTTTTATCTACTCCGCCTGCTTGTGCCAAAGGCACAAAGTAATGTGTCAGATTTTAAGGAGGCACCTGAAAAGGAACATCTCTAGGCTCTTTGCAGAAGGTCTTATAAATGTAGTAAGTATTTAACCTGAGTAATAAGGATTACAAAATGCAAAAGACTGTAAAAGACAGAATGAAGCGAAGAATTGGAAACTAAGCAGAATATGGGATAAGGACTGATCTTGGAGAAAATAATTTTTAAAATCTGTAACAAAAATAAAGCATGACACTGGCAAGCCATTTGTAGCTGACTTAAATTTAATTGCCTTTGGTATTCGGAGAAGGAAAAAAAAAATGGAAGCATTGTTATAAGCTCTAGTTATCTCATCATCAGGGAAGGCAGGGAGATGGTGAAGACTCTTCCTCTGTCCCTCTCAAACTTTTTTGTTTGTACCAGAACTGGCCGTGACTGTACACTTCTCTGCCTTCTCTCAAGCTCAGTCATCTGAGAAATACAAACAGAGCACTTGGGGTGGGGGTTCTGTCTTCTCATTTCTTGAGAAGCTCCTGGGGAACCAAGGAGGCCCCTTTCCTCTGTATTCCTCTAAATGAAGTGAGGGAAGGTTCACTGCCATCTACACAACTGTTCTGGGTCTTTTGCCAAGTCAAGCTTTTCATTTTTTTCAGTGACTCATAAGTGGGCCTGTGCTATTTTTGGGAGAAAAGCTAACACTTTTGAGAACCAAATACTTTCCCTTTTTCTTCTAAAGTTAGTTATCTATCCTTCTCATTTAAAATTAAAAAATTTTCAACTAGTAAAAGATACTTACAATTTGAAAAGATTTACTAAAATTTAACTCTCCTAAAGATTTAAATAATGCAACTGGCTCTACATCCTTGTTTTCTATGTACACTGAAAATCTTGAGGTGGTTATCATTTTATGGATCATTTGCTGAACTGTGAGGACTGTCTGACTACTTGTGGTAGAAGATGATCACCCTTAGAAAATATTTAATTACACTAATTTATTAAACCTTTTTCCAATTTAAACCCACCACATGCTAATAAAAGATTAAAAAGAAAAACTATCAAATAAGATAAGCCTTCAGAATTCTAAGATGGGCTTCCTGCACACTTTCATAAAATCTTGAAATTCTGAGTAAATATCAAACTAATAATACTGCTCCCAACTATTACTGTCATAGAAGCTGTCTGTATTAAATGTAAAAAAAAGTATCTTGCATTGTGACAGAAATTCAGGGGACAGAAAATTTATGCCTTAGATATTTATCTTATAGTTCTTGATAAAATTTAAGTTCTTCCCGCCAAAATATAAAGAAATAATAATTTCTTTAAAAAGGAATACCATTGCAAAATCTATTGATGGAAGAGAAAGCCACTTAGCTATATCCCAAATTTAGTGTAATATGATTAATTATACCACATTTTAACCACTAAAAATTATTTTGAAGCTATTCTGATTAATTCTTTCGATTTCTGTAAGTATTCTTAGAGGAAAAAAGAGCTGAATTTATTTTTTACATATTTGTGAAAAGCTCACTCTTTGATGAGATAATAAATAAAGGATCCCTGGTCCCAAGAATAGTTAAGGAAGTTTGACTGCATTTTGTTTCTGATTTAATAAATTATCTAAGTAATTTGGCTCATCAAGGTAAATTCAGAGCTGCACAATAGTATAGTGAATTTTGCCAAGCCACATAAAGAAAGTTATAAATTGAGGGATTCTACTAAGTTTATAATGAGGTTATAGTGGACAAAATTTACTTTGTAGATTTGCTGGTTTGGAAAAATAATCTCCTATCAACAAAACCAAGGCTTTCTCTTAGAACAGGTTTCAAGGCAACAAACTGCAGCATTTCCCCCGCTTTTGTCATGCTACCAACACTAGACTGAACAACATGCACAAATCCCAAACCCAGGCTCTTAAAAAGTGGTTATGATAAATAGCAGTTTCAAGGATTCAATATGGAGACAAAGACATGAAAAGTACTCTTTGTGAGATCATGCTCCCAGAGAAAGCAAGTTTAACCACAAAATTTCAATGGAATAGAC
Source organism: Camelus ferus (assembly GCF_009834535.1). Classification (NCBI taxonomy): domain Eukaryota; kingdom Metazoa; phylum Chordata; class Mammalia; order Artiodactyla; family Camelidae; genus Camelus; species Camelus ferus. Next base: position 59,456,972 of record NC_045704.1, read on the forward strand.
TGAGATTTGAAATGGTTGCCCGTCTGGTCATCTAATGGGGAACTTGAAAATTCACACAGAGATAGGTACTCTGTTTCTTTTTCGAGTCTTCTTGCTGCCGATGCAGTTACACAGTTCTTTTGTTCTTGTTTATTTTAATTTATTCTATTATTAAAAATAGAGGAAAAAAAAGGATAAACAATGTATAAATATTTTGATTTGAGAGCTGCTCCACTTTGGGAGGAAACAAATATATAATTGGTTCCAAAGGCCATCTCTAATTCCTGCAAGGTGCTCCACACTCTCGGCTTATCCATAGGAAATCTAGCCTCCATATTCTAGGACTCTAAAAACAATCTAGTAGTTACAGGCATCATTTCTCATGTGACCATCTCGTTAAGAATCAAAGCACATCAGGTCTCTGTCCTGCACACACCAGGGTATGTTTTGGTCAGGTATAAAATGGAATCATTTCAAAGCTGAGATATTTACAAGGTGAAAAGTCTTGCGGGGAATAGTCACGTTTCACCCTGCCATGTTGACTTAAGAGGTCCAGGTTTTCAAAAGGCCCCTCTCCAGACTAATTTCTGTAGTGGTCCATGTAAACAAAACACAGGTGAGAATGGTCTTTCTGGAGCTGCTTTCATCGAACAGCAGGATTTCTTGAAAGTGTGGTGTTGGCTAAATGTAACACGGGCAGAGGGTGAGCCTCTGTATTAAATACCCAGTGGTCTAAAGGTAAAAGGTCATCACTGGAGAACAGCAGATACAAATATCTGAAAATAAAAGGGGGAAAATGAGTTTCAATTAGAATTCAACACGAAGATCATGTGATCTTAGTTATAACGGCAGAGGATACCAATAACCTATTTTGAGCAGCTTTGATAAAAAAAAAAACGTATCAGAGAATAAACCTCAGTCATTCAAATGATTAAAAACACAAAAACAATGTAATCCAAAACAGTGCATACGAACAGCCAGTAAGATGAACAACTAAACCTCTAAAATATGACAATTAAAAAACAAATTCCACATACCTGTCTGAAGCACATAAAACAAGGCTGTAAAATGGCACAAAACAAACCAATTCATAATTTTTCAGATATTCTTTTAAAAATCAGATGTAATATTAATCGTATGTTTTAGCAGCTAACAGAGCTCATAGTATAACCAGAAATAAATTATTTCACATTTATTAATAAACACTGAGGAAAATAAGTAAAATACATTATTTGGACACAGTAAGGACTTTTACACACTCCTAATATATTATTTTTTGCAGTTCTTGGAGCAGGGATTACAAACTGTTAAATAAAGGTTTCAGAAACATTATGGATTTATAGGAGATTTAACAATTTATGTCTCTCTTAATTGGTAATAGCATTATTTATATGAAGGCAAGGACTCCTGACCTCTCCATGAATACTGCAAGCCACAGTGGTAACTTAAAAGTTAAAAATGATAGTTTACACACACAATGATTTTTAACTATAATATCAGGCAAATTCCAATCTGAATTCTATTAGGAGGTCATCAAAGTAAGCATTAAAAAACAACTATACAGAGTCAGGATATCTGGGTTCTAACTCCTCATCTTAGCAGTAACTAGTTGAGCCATACCAGGCTTCAGTGAAGAATTCCTTTACAGTATTTTAGCTAAACTTACTTTGGGTTGCTTATCAACTTATAACTGGTAATGATGGAATGGAGAGTAACAGCGCTTCTAATCTTACTCCTTGAGCCTAGGCCTTGAGATCTGCTTGACTTATTTATTCACCAGGTTACAGGCAGAGAAGTTGGAACTGAAAAAGACTTGGATGAACATAGCAAGAGCCTCTCTGTATGAAGACCAGAAGCATGAGCTGTTTGTGTCCTGGGCACAAGTAGGTCCAGGGAGCTATGTTCCGTGCAGTTCCATGTCTCTTGGTTGTATGTGGGCTCACGGATCAGGCTCACCCTAATCTCACCACTTCTTGGGAGAGGAGTAAGTGAAGGAATAGAAAGAGAAAATGCAACATCCTGCGAAATGAATCCTTTCCATGAGGGATGTTACAGAAGTATAAACACAATGTTGTAAGAATCGGTAAGATAATGAACGTGAAGGTTTTAGATAACAAAAGTGGTACTATTATTTTTAAATAATCATTAAAAAAAATACCCTTAATACTATTGTAGGGGGTTGATTAGTGCCGCTCCTTCCTCTGCCTCCTACCAATTCATGTCCACCTGGAGCCTCAAAATGCGACTTTCTTTGGAAATAGGGTCTTTGGGGATGTAATTAGTCAAGGATCTCAAGAGGAAATCATTCTGGTTTTAGGGTGCACCTTAAATCCAACAACTTCTATCTTTACCAGAGAAAGGCAAGAGACGTTTGGACCCAGAGACACACAGGGAAGAAAGTCATGTGAAGGTGGAGACAAAGACTGAAGTTATGCTCCCACCATCCAAGGGATACCTTCAGAGGAAATTGGTTTCAGACTTCTGGCCTCCAAAACTGTGAGAGGATAAATTTCTGTTAGGGCACCAAGTTTGTGGTAATTTGTTACGGCAGCCCTAGGAAACTGGCACACCTCCCACACTTGGGCTTTCTAGGACACCTCTGGGCCTTAAGCAGGGGTTTTAAATAAGACTGACCACTTCTTGGAGAGTCAATCTCTAGAAAGCAGAGGCCACACTACAGATATCCAGATACATTTAAAATTTTATAGCAAAATAAATGTTAGAAATTAAAGTAATAAAGCTAAACAATTCATGTCAAGGACATGGTACACTATTGTTGATTTAAGTTTAAGAATTTTAACCTGGATTTTAAAAATAGAACAACTGGAGAAGTGTGTGTGTGATCTTTGCTGTGAAAGTTGGGAAAAGTCTACAATCTAACTTAGGTATCAGACTACTAGATATTTTTTCTTCTCATAAAGATTTTAAAACTGTAGTTCAAAGTTAAAGATAATAGATGACAAATGGCATGTTGACAAAGGCCTGTAAGTATATAAAAAGGTGCTGTTAAGTACTTCAGCTTTATTGGATGTCTTGCTTGCTTTTTAGAGCTATTTTCGGGGGGGTAATTAGGTTTACTTACTTATTTTTTGGAGGAGGTACTGGGGATTGAACCCGGGACCTCATGCATGCCAAACATGAGCTTTACCACTTGAGCTATACCCTCCCTGCACCAGAGCTATTTTTAAATACTATTCACATACATCTCTTTCATCTTCCTCTTATCTTTAAAGACAAGACATACAGAGGTGATGGTGCTAGAAGTCATCTCAATCTAAGTGTTGGTGGTAACCACCAAACAGGTTAAGTTTTACAGGAAGAACAGTCAATTAAGTCTGAGGAGAAACATTTAAGTGTCTATGGAGAAATGGTAAGGCTAAAAGAACCTTAAGTTAAATTGTTCTTCACTTAATCCTTTACGTTTATCAAATGAGCCTTGATGACTTTGTTTATTCTTTTTCACAACTACCAATGGCAATGCCCAGGGTATTATGGATAGATGTTACAACTCTAGAGGCTTACATCAGGGACTACAAATAACTCATAAGAAAACCTCAGATTGTTTGAAAAATAATTTACTTAAACCTTCCATTCCCTTGTACTCCTAATGTTTAAATAATGTCTTAGAAACAGACTCGTGAGAAATCAAACTAAACTGAAGACACTCAGTGGAAATTATTTCTAAAACCTCTCCAAAAGATCTGCCTTTCTCCACACTTTTTCTCAAATCTCAGAGTTGTTTCTTGCGGGAAAGGAGTAGGGAAGAAAAAACTATTGAAACAAATGTGGGTACATTATAGATTCAAATGTAGTTTTAAAAAGATGACCTGAAGGAGGCAGAACATTTCTGGTATCTGCAATGGTTTAGGCTTCCTTTATATAAGGAAGCTGGAGAAAATTCATTTTCCTCTGCCTTTAGGGGTCAAATAAGTTAGGATGATTTTCCTTTAGGTTAGAGGATACCTAAACTACATAAACAGTGGGGATTATCTCATATAACAAAAAGCCTAGAGGCAGATGATAACAAAGGTTGGTTAATTCAGTAGTAAAACATTGTCAGATCTCTGGGCTTTTAAAGATTAATGAAAAAATATTAAATTTCTTCTGATGCCAAAAGACCTTATCCCTTTTTCCCCTTATCTTAGGTCATTGCCTTGAGAAAACTTCCAATTGTCCCTTTGATTTGTATGTAAATCTTTTTAAAAGCTTCATAAACCTCTTGCCAGCTTTATAATCTAGGAATGTTTTTCTTTTTTGGGGGGGGGGTTGTTACTCTTTTATTAAGTAAATAAGCTCCATCAAATACAGCCATTGCCAAATCTTGAAAAACTTTCAGAGGCAGACAACAAGAGGATTGCATTTTTCTCTTGGTTTGCTTTTACTGTCTAGTTTACCACAGATCAGTTAATACTCATTTACATTAAATAACTCAAAAAAGCTAAACTCAGAGATTTTATTATGATCTTCTTGACATTTCTTTTTTTAAACATTTTTTATTGATTTATAATCATTTTACAATGTTGTGTCAAATTCTAGTGTTCAGCACAATTTTTCAGTCATACATGGACATATACACACTCATTATCATATTTTTCCCTCTGTGATTCCCTGTGCTATACAGTATAATCTTGTTTATCTATTCTACTATTTTGAAATCCCAGTCTATCCCTTCCCACCCTCCACCCCCCTGGCAACCACAAGTCTGTATTCTATGTTTATGAGTCTATTTCTGTCCTGTATTTACACTTTGTTTTGTTTGTTTGTTTTTGTTTTTTAGATTCCACATATGAGCGATCTCATATGGTATTTTTCTTTCTCCTTCTGGCTTACTTCACTTAGAATGACATTCTCCAGGAGCATCCATGTTGCTGCAAATGGCGTTATGTTGTCGGTTTTTATGGCTGAGTAGTATTCCACGGAGAAAATTTTTGCCAAATGAAACCAACAAAGGCTTGATCTCCAAAATATATGAGCAGCTCACACGACTCAATAAGAAAAAAACAAACAACCCAATCCAAAAATGGGCAGAAGACCTAAACAAGCAATTCTCCAAGGAAGACGTACAAATGATCAAAAGGCACATGAAAAAATGCTCAATATCACTAATTATCAGAGGAACGCAAATCAAAACTACAATAAGGTATCACCTCACACCAGTCAGAATGGCCATCATTCAAAAAACCACAAATGACAAATGCTGGAGAGGCTGTGGACAAAAGGCAACCCTCCTACACTGCTGGTGGGAATGCAGTTTGGTGCAGCCACTGTGGAAAACAGTGTGGAGATTCCTCAAAAGACTAGGAATAGACTTACCGTATGAATCAGGAATCCCGCTCCTGGGCTTATATCCAGAAGGAACCCTACTCCAGGATGACACCTGCACCCCAATGTTCATATAGCAGCACTATTTACAATAGCCAAAACATGGAAACAGCCTAAATGTCCATAAACAGGTGACTGGATAAAGAAGATGTGGTATATATTTATACAATAGGAATGTTTTTCTTAAAAGGCTCGGGAGCCATGCCTTTGAAATGTAAACACCAGAGAAGACAGCACCCCAATCTCCTTGTCCCTGGAAGGTTAGGTGCCTTTCTCCAAGCTCTAACTACCCACTTGTTATAAAGATAAAAAAGAGTATTATTTTTCTCTTGGATAAAGGCAACGAATATAGATGGCCACCCAATTACCACGTGAATTTAGAATGAACTATGTAGAATGAACTATGTATAGCAAGTGATGCTGTCAAGAAAGTGCCCTTGACCCTTGAACAATGTGGGGGTTAATCCAAGTTCTGTATCCACAGGCCCTCCCCATTAGTCGTTCCTCCACGTCTGCGGATTCAACCAGCCTCGGGTATGTACTACCATAGTATTCACTATTGGTAAATATCCACGTGTAAGTGGAACTCACGTAGTTCAAACCCGTGTTGCTCAAGGGTCAACTGTGCTCTCAGATTAGGACAGTACATCATTTATCTTCAGATCATGTATGTGACTGATTATATCTGCCTCGTTATATAGAAAGGTGAGATTTCTTTCTGTTTTTGCAATCTGCCTGTGATGCAAACTGTAGTCTGGTTTAATGCTTTTTCAACAATAAAAATGTTTTCTTTCTCTGCTGCATGTGTGGGGAGGATTTTCTGAGTTGACAGGAGATTTTGTTTCTAATTTTTTCCCCCAATAATCATAATTTACATGATTTTCTTGACTTTCTCCTCATAATAATAAGATGTTCCGTGCACTGTATCTCCACATGAAAAGTCCAAAGTCAGAAAGTAAAGAGACGTATCTTCAGGTGTGGGTATATTTTGACACTCTACTAGGTATGTAGTGGTATCTCATTGTAGTTTTAATTTGTTGTGCTAATGATGTTGAGCATTTTTTCAGGATCTTAGCTTTTCAGTACAATGCCAGCTATAGGTTCTTCACATATGTCCTTTAGCAGGTTAAGAAAGTTCCTTTCTATTTTTTGTTTGCTACGAGCTTATTTGTCATCCTTACACCTTCTTTAAAGTGACGTGTCTGTTAACTCTTTTGCCTAGTTTTAAACTGGTTGCACATTACCTTATTGTTGAGTTTTTAGAATGTATTACATAATCTAGATACAAGCCCTTTAGCAAATATATACTTTTAAAAGATTCTATTTCAGTGTGTGACTTGTCTTTTTATCATTTCATTACATTTTCTCTCATTCTCTTTCAAATGTCTTTCAAAGAGAGATGTTTTTGATTTTTAGACCAATTGATCAATTTGTTCTTTTATGGATTATGCTTTTGGTATAATACCTGAGAAATCTTTGCCTAGCCCAAGGCCACAGATTTTCTCCTATGTTTTCTACTAAAAGTTATATATTTTTAGGTTTTAAATTTAGGTCTATAATCCACTTTGAGTTGATTTTTGTATATGGACATAGAAATCCAATGATTCTAGCAGTTTTTGTTGAAAAGCCTACCTTTTCTCATTGCACTGCCTTTGTACCTTTGTCAAAAATCAGCTTGCCTATATACACACATATACGTATATGGGGTTCCCCCCCAGATTCTCTTCTGTTTCATTGATGCTATTTGTCTACCAGTTACTATTATCTATTACACCAATACCACCTTGCTTTGATTATGACAGCTTTATAACAAATCTTGAAATCAGGTAGTATTAGGTTTTCAACTTTGTTCTTTTTCAAACTTGTTTTGGTTATTCTAGGTTCTTTGCATTTCCATATGAACTTCAGAGTTTATTAATTTCCACCAAAAAAGGCCTCCAGGGATTTTACTGGGATTGTATAAGTATAGATCAACTGAGGGAGAATTAACAGTGTAATGCTGAGTTTTCAGGACCACACACAAAATGACTCGCTCTCCATTTATTTAGGTCTTTAATTTCTCTCAGCAATATTTAGTTTTCAGTGTACAGGTCTTATATGAGTTTTGGCAAGATTTATCCCCAAATATTTCATATCTTTGTGCTTTTATTATAAGTGGCATTTTTGTTTTAATTTCTGATCCTTCACTGTTAGTATATACAACTGACTTTAACATATTGATCTTCTACTTGCAACCCTGCTAAATTCACTTATTAGTTCTAGGAACTTCTTGAGAAACTCCACAGGATTATTATACAGTACAATCAATAGCCTCTTAAAAAAAAAAGAGGTAGTTTAATTTCTTCCTTTTCAGTCTGGATGTCTTTTATTTCTTCTTCTTGTCTGACTGTGCTGGTGAGAACCTCCAGTACAAGGCTAGATAGAAGTGAATAGATATTCTTGTCTCATTCCTGATCTTAAGAGGCATTTAGCAGGATCTTAGCTTTTCAGGACAATGCCAGCTACAGGTTCTTCATATATGTCCTTTAGCAGGTTAAGAAAGTTCCTTTCTATTTTTTGTTTGCTAAGAGTTTTATCAGAAATGGATGTTGGATTCTCTCAAATGATTTTTCTCTGTCTACTGAGGTGATAATAAGGTTTTTCTCTTACAGTTCATTGACTGATTTTCAGTTGTTAAGTCAAGCCTCCATACCTGGAATAAACCCACTTGGGTCATGATGTATTATCTATTTAATATGTTGTTAGATTTGATTTACTAGCATCTTTTTAAGCTATTTTATAGCTATGTTCATGAGGGATTTTAGTCTTATTTTCAGTGAGCTCTCTGCTGTCATTCTTACATTTGCTCCTTTTGTCTAACTTGTCTTTCTCCTCTGGTTGCTTCTAAAATTTTTGTCTTTATCACTATTTTTGAGCACTTTGATTACAAAGTGCCTTGGTTGAGGTCTTCTTCATGTTTCTTGAAGTTTGTTCAGCTTCCTCATATGTGGGTGTAGTGTTTACATCAAGTTTGGAAAGATTGTGGCCAGTTTTTTTTTCCTTCATCCCTCCGTCCTTCCCTTCAGAGAGACTCCATATATATACATACATGTGCAGTTGTTACACAGCTCACTGATGCTCTTTTCATTCTTATGATTCTTTTCTTTGCTCATTTCGATTTCTACTGTTATGCCTTTAACTTCACTCGTCTTTTTTTCTGCAATGTCTAATCTGCTCTTAATCTTATATGGCATACTTTTCCAATTCAGACACTGCAGTTTTAACTTCTAGAAGTTTGATTTGGGTTTAATATCTTCCATGTCTCTACTTAACTTTTTGAATATATAGAATATAGTCATAATAATTGTTGTTTGCTAATTCTAACATGTATGTAAGTTTGTAGTTTCAATTGATCATTCTCATGATAGGTCATGTTTTTCTGCTTCTTTGCATACATGATACCTTTGAGTGGATGACAGGCATTGTGGATTTTACCTTGTTGGTTGCTGGATATGTTTTTATTACTATAAATCCTGAGTTTTGCTCAGGAATATAGTTACTGGGAAACAGTTCGATCCTCTCAGGTCTTGCTTTCACAGTTTGCTGTGCAGACCCAAAGCCTGTAGATTATCCCCCACTACAGGCAGGACTGTCCTCAGTACTCCACTCAGAGTCCTGTGAGTTAGGAGTTTTCTCAGTCAGGCAACTGAAACCAGGTACTGCTCCTGGTCCTGTGCGATCATGATAAATTGAACCCTTTAATCCCTCACAGGTGATTCTTTCCTTTAACTCAGGCAAGTTTCTTCATTCTGCTGAATGCTCCAGGGGGCTCTCCTGGGTTCTCTCTGTACAGCTCTCCCTTCTCTGCTACTCTCCTATGAACACTAGCTATCTTGGCTTCCTTGGACTCACAGCTCCATCTCCTCAAGGGATCTGCTAGACTGTGCCTCAGGGCCCCCTCCCCGTGCAGTAGACTGGAAACTCTATCAAGACAGCAAGCTGGGGCAAAAGCAGGGCCCTACCCAGTTTATGCCATGTCCCATCTCTCAGACACTACAGTCCTTCACTGCCTCTTGTCCAGTGTTTTGAAAACCATTGTTTCATACACAGTTTATCTGTTTGTTTCAGAGGGAAGGGTAAATCTGATCCCTGATATCCCACCTTGCAGGAAACAAAAGCCCTGCTCTTCCATCTTAAAATACGTTGTCAAATGATTTGCTGAACACCATTAACTATGTTTATGGAATCCCTTACCCTCTAACAGTAACCCAGCTCAAAAAGAACGTGCGATGCTGTCCAGCAAGAACTTGTTCTTAGGCACCCTCTCTGCTCTTCCTGATCACTGATCCCTAAGAAAGGCTTCATACCACGACTTTCTAGAATTTCATGAAAATGGACATTAAATTAATCTATTTTTATTTTTCTCAATCCAACCTTTCCCTTCTTTAAAGTTATATAAATCTGTTCTGTTTCTCTCCATCATTCCTGAAAGAACATTAATATTGATTATAAAATCACATTTGTAGTAGTATCTTGATATGTAATTTCTTTGGATCCTGGCAATCATTTAAAACAAGTTACTTCTGTCCCTTTGGGGCTCCAGTTTCCTCTCAGTCATATCTGTTTTCCCTTCATTACATTCCAGGGCAAGCTATAGGGGTTGGAGTTAAAGTACAGATGCTTTGGCATTTTATCTTATGATTCCCTTTGTAGCACACCATTGCTCCTCTAAGTTTCATTGTGGTAAAAACATGTAACATAAAATTTACCATCTTAACCGTTTTTAAATTCAGTAGTTAAGTATATTCACATTGCTGTGAAACGTATCTCCAAAACTTCTTCATCTTGCAAAACTGAAACTCTATACCCTTTAAACAACAACTTCCTTTTTGTCTCTCCCCAGCCTCTGGTAAACCACCTTCAACTTCCTTTTTGTATGAATATGATTATAAATACTTCACATAAATGGAATCATAACAGTATTTGTCTTTTTGTGATTGGCTTACTTCACGTCACATAATGTCCTCAACGTTCATCCATATAGTTGCTGTCCTGATTTTGATTCTAGACACCTATCTTCCATTATTTCTAGTGAATATTCTTTAGTCAGGCTAGTTTCCTTACTGTCTTTTTAAAGAAAGGTAGAATTTATTATCTCAAGCGGGATCCCTCTTTTCATGAAATGACTTTCTGCTTCCCATCGCCTATTAATATCTTATATATCATTTAATATCATTTCGATCTTTTTTCATGACCACTCTAGCTCACACCAAAGTTCTCTTCTCTGAATTTCCAAAACATTTATATTCTATTTAGCACCTGACTATGTATACTTTGCACTTCTACTGAATTTGCCCATGACCAGAAGAGATTTCTTAACTAGACTACATGCTCCTTGTGAGTAGAGAACATGTTTCATACACTTTAATTTTCAAATAGCACAATCCTGAGAAGAGAGCAGCTACTTAATAAATACTTATTGACTTGACTTAAGTTTGTAAAACAGCCTCAGGGGTAAGTGAGCAGAGAATAGCAGATAACAGGAGATTCAGCGCTACTTTTCTCATCCAGCTGAAAAAACACTTTCTCTAATGGTAGAAAGTTAACTTTAGGATACAGTTACAGACAAGAAAAAATATAAAACATAAAAGATAAATGGAAGAGAATAGTGGCTTTGTTTTTGAGTCTTCCCTCTTGAACTATTTTTTCCTGTCAAAGAATCCTGACCTCGACCATCTATCTCATTGATTCTTCCTCTCTCACAACTTTATTACTCAGATACTTTTGATGACAAACCTGAGTCATACTATTCTTGATGCTTTGTTGACAAAACCATTACCAGAACTGCCTTTGAACTTACTTCAAAACCTTGTTCACTAGGGAATTAGCTTTAATGGTCTGATAGCTGGCTAACTATACATTCATTTGCTTACACTGAGAATAACTTTACAGGCAAAGGAAGATAACAGTAGCTATGAAAAGAAGGACCGGAACTACTGGAGGATGTGATAACATCAGTCTCCCAGACAACAGTTTACTAGCTTCTTCCCCTCCTTCCTCTACTCCTCAATATTTTATTATGAAACTTTCAAACCTACAGAAACTTTAAAAGAGTTTATAGTGAAACCCATATATACTTACTTCCTAGACACTACAATTAACATTTTGGTATGTTTCTTTATCACAAATCTATTACTCTATTCATGTATTACTAGCTTCTTCATAATACTAAAATATTCCCCCTAGAAAAAGCAGCTAACTAGCAAACCCAGCTAATATCGAGAAAAATATGCTTAGTAAAATTGCTTGCAAACGGAGAAATAGAAGTCTCACTGGAATTTTTTTTTAAACCAGGACAAACTTAGAACAATAAACTTCATGCAACAATTTTACTTGAGTTTGGAGAGGAAAACTGTTGCCACAGATTTTAGCTCCTACAGTTCTTTCTTTGCCATCTTTGCTTTAAGAAGCACCAAGATTTAAAACATTTAGAATTTTATTTAGTAGCAAATTAGATGACATTAGATACTTTAAAGGGAAGAATTAAAAAATTCCTAGACAGGAAAAATTAAGAGCAAGCCACTTATGTGTAGCCAAATGGTAGACATAATTTCTTTTTTCCTTTCAAAACCGTATGACTAATGGATCACCAAAAAGTGAATAAACAAAATGCGAAGTGAATAAACAAAATGTGACATTGCTATACAATAGAATACTTACCGAGAGAGAGGAATGAACTACTGATACATGCAACAACACTGACTGAGCTAAAAAAATATGCTGAAAAGAATGCCAGGCAAAAATAAGTATTTAATGCATGATTCCAATTCTATGAAATTCTAAAACAGGCAACCTATAGTGCCAGAAAGCAGCTATGTGTTCAGCGTTGGGGTGGAACTCATTGCAAGACTAGGATGGAAATGTTCCATCTTACCTATGGCATTAGTTACCCAGGCTTACATATTTGTCAAAATACAATGAACTGTACACTTAGAATACTTCAATAAAGCCAATTTTTAAAGTTAAGAAAAAAAGACTGATAGAAAAGGAAAATAATCTTATTATGTTTTATTGCTACATAACTACAATTTGAGTTTTAGCTCCCTCTACTGTAGCAAAAGAAAACTGGCAAGGATATTTCAAGTACAGAAGTTTGGAAACTGAAAAAAATGCTTATTTAAATAGTGCAAGTAGAACTCACTCAGTGTGTGTGTGTCCCCTAGTGTCTATTATCTGGATTGCACTGACACTGTGGTTAAGTCCTAACCTGTTGGGTTAAGACCTAATAATGGTCCTTCATTGTTACCATTTCAGGACACTGGACTACATGAATACAGCAGTTAAGCAATCATTTGCCTACCTGATCTCATGGTACACTAGCTGCTCCTTTTCAGTATAGGAATTCCTTGCTCCCTGACTGCTTCTGTAAGTGGTCTACTGAGTCACAGGTGTCAGTGATTCTCAAAGTGCAATCCTCCAGACCAGCAGCATCAGTATCACCTTCAAACTTGTTAAAAATGCAGATTCTCAGAACCCACTCCAGACCAACTAATCAGAAACTGCGGCAACGGAGCCCAGCAATCCGTGTTTTGAGAAGCTTTCCAGGCGATTCTGGTGCATGCCCAAGTTTAAGAACCGCTGCGCTAGGTTTATCAACTCTGTGTGACTCCTAACACCGGTCAGTCTGTGCTGTTTCGGCTTCACTCCTTCACGTGGGCATCTGAACCTTCAACTCTCTACTGAAAACAGATCAACTGCCCCGACTCCCCCACTTTTCACAGATTGACTTGGGCCATTTCCTCTTGCTTTATCAATTCCTTGGCTCACTCATTTTTAGCTATATTCTAGCACTAACTGAATTCTGAGTTCAAGCCCTGAGCCTCAAGCAGGAAATAAGTCTATTATTCTCTTCTTCCTACTTCAATTTTTGTAAGATCTTAAAAAATTGCTGCTTTAAGTCAACTCTGTCTCTTGGAATCAAATGATTCAATCTTTTATTCCACAAATAATACTGAAACAAGAATGTGCGGCCCCACCACTGATGCTGGGGATACAACAACTCACATAAAATCGCTGCCTGCCTGGAGTCTATATTCTAGGTTGGGGGAATGATGCCTGAGGAAATCCTACAATATGTCAGAGGAGAGGTGCTATGGAGAAAATTAAACTAAGGGAAAATGAGGGACTAAGGGGGCAATTGGAAATTTCATATAAGATAATCAGGAATGTCCTAACATACACCTAGAAATTATAAAGTGATACAATTAAAAACTACTGCTTAAGACCTGAAACTGTAAAACTCCTAAAAGAAAACAGAGAAGAGTTCCTTGACATGGGTCTTGGTAATGACTTTTTGGATATGACACCAAAAGCAAAAGCAATGAAGGCAAAAATAAATAAGTGGAACTAGATCAAACTAAAAAGCTTCTGCACAGCAAAGAGAAATCATCCAAAAGATGAAAAGGCAACCTACAGGAGAAAATAAAAATATATAAAGAACTAGTACAACTCAATAGCTAAAAATCAAATAATCCAATAAAAAAATAGGAAGAGAAACCAAATAGACATTTTTCCAAAAAGACATACAAATGGCCAACCACCGGTACATGTGAAGATGCCCAACATCGCTAATCATCAGGGAAATGCAAATCAAAACCACAATGAGATACCACCTCACACCTGTTAGAACAAGTATTATCAAAAAGACAAGAGGTAAGTGTTGGTGAAGATGTGGAGAAAAGGAAACCCTGTGTACTGTCGGTGGGAATGTGTATTGGCACAGCCACAGTATGGCGGTTCCTCAAAGAACTAAAACTAGAACGAATGTATGATCCAGCAATCCCACTTTTGGGTATATATCCAAAAGAAATGAAAACAAGATATCAAAGAGATACTTGCACTCCCATGTTTACTGCAGCATAAGCCAAGCTTCACAGTAGCCAAGATAAGCAAACAACCCAAGTGTCCCTCAACAGATGAATGGATAAAGAAGATGTGTTATGTGTGCGTATGCGTGTGTATATATATGCCACACTGTTTATAACAGCAAAAAACTAGAACCAACTTAGATATCTATATATACACACTAGTCATTCAGCTATGAGAAAAGGAAAGCTGCCATTTGCAACAACATAGATGGAACTTGAGTGCATTACGATTAAGTGAGATAAGTCAAAGACAAATATTGTTATGATATCCATATGAGGAATCTAAAAAAGCTGAACTTGTGTAGAAACAAGAGTAGAATGGTGATTACCAGGGACTGAAGGGTGGGGTGGGGGGGATTGGGCAGGTGTTAGTCAAGAGGTACAAATTTCAGTGAGAAGACAAATTCTGGGAATCTAATGTAGAGCACTGCAATAACAGTTAACAAATGCTGTATTATATACTTGGAAAGTTGCCAAGAGAGTAGATCTTTAAACGTTCTCACAACAAAAAAGAAATGGTAACGATGGGACGCGATGGAGGTGTTAGCTAGCATTATGGTGGTAATCACATTACAATATACAGGTGTATCGAGTCATCCCCTTGTACACCTTAAACTTACACAATGATATATGTCAATTATATCTCAATAAAGCTGAAAAAATACTACGTAAGAGCAGGGTACAGATGCAAATGGCCAACTGTTTTTTTCTTACATAACAAAGGCTAAAGATTTATTCGACACATTTATTGAGTACCTCACTTGTGTGCTAGGGAGGTGAGAAGAGTTAAAAGGAAAAGTCCTTGCAGTTATGAAGCTCACATTCTACTGGCGGAGACAGATAAAAAATAAGCATATATGTCAGGTGGTGACAGTGCTATGACGGAAAATAAAGCAGGCCAAGTGGAGAGAATAATGGAGTACAGATGATACACACATGTAGGGCATATTTTCACAGGCAAGGGTTCAAAAAATATAGCAATTATAAACGAGGGAGAGCGTGAATGCAATGTGTAAGTTTCTGGCTGTCAGGATTACTCTCTACTACATTTACAGGTGTATCCCTGGCACATATGACTGTAGTGTGGGTTTGAGGAGCCTTGTGTGTAAGCGGTCCCACAGGTGCAGTCACCCTCTTGTCACCTTTCACAGCACCTCAGTTTAATGAAGAAAGAAAGAAAAAAACAAAGCCTCAAGCTCTTTGAATTCTTCCCTTACCGTTAAATGAGCATGGCTCTAACAGCTGAAGATGGGCCTTTACGGGAAACAGCCCCTCCTGCCCCTCACCTGTTCCTCACTCCCATACTCAGAGTCTCATTCCCAGGTGACAATTAGTTGGCTAGAGATTTGAAACTTTTCTCTAAGTCTAAACTTAGATTATGTTTTGTTGTAATGTTTTGTACCCTTCTGTTAAAGATACATAGCTGGCCTTTTTTTTTAACTAAATAAACTATAGCCTTTCCTCTGGTCTCTGGGGGATGTGAGCTGATGGTCTTTAAAAAAAAGTACCTGTACTTTATAACAATAAGCATATGTTGGATGAATTATTTCATATTTTACATTGTATCATCACTATATTTTGATCACTATTTTCTCAATAAAGAAATAAAGCTCAGATCTATAATAAAGAGCAAAGAGGTAGAATTAAGAATCCCAGGAAATTATAATAGTTTAAAGGGGTGAGCAAATGTTGACTTTTCTTTTTTCCAAATGCTAAATTTTTATTCTCATTTATTTCCTAAGAACCTCCGATTGACTTTTAATCTGTGTTCTTAAACTATAGAAAAAAAAGTGATTTATTCTGAGTTTATTCCAAATCACTTAAAATTCAAAATAATTTAAAATAGACTTTAAAAAAAATTCTGCTCATTCAAACCTTACTTCAAGTATTATCTAAATGTTTCTTTACTTCTCAAATACTCTCTTGATTTGAACATTTACAGTTAGTTAATTTTCTGAAACACTTATATTTTCCCCAAATTTCCACAGCTTTCTATCTGTGAGTTTTGTATAGAGTTAGCTCCCTAGGCTTATTTTGTTTAATTAAAGTTATCACAATTCAAATGCTTATGCCCTTTGACCCAGCCATTTTACTTCTAGAAATCTAATCAATATTTATATTCACATAGGGAGCAGAGATATATGCAAAAGGGAATTCACTGCCACACTGTTTATAACAGCAAAAAACTAGAACCAACTTATACACCTACAACAGGGTACTGATTAAATCAATCAGGATATATTCCTTGCTGGATTCATATATGTCTACATGTAAACTTTTTCTAGACAAAGAGTAAGACAAAAACATGCAAGTTTCAGAATAGCAGGTATATGTGATCGTACATGTGGGGAAAAAGTAAAAGGCTACTAAAGGATACACATTATAAATTTGTATGTTTGTATATGCCCAGAAAATTTCTAAAAGGATACATCAAGAACTGTTTAATAATACAATTAATTGACCCTTGAACAACGTGGGGGTTAGGGGCCCTGTCTCCATGTGCAGACAGAAATGTGTGTGTAACTTTTGACTCCCCCAGAACTTAACTACTAATAGCCTAATGTTGACTGAAAGCCTTACAGATAACATCGCTGATTAATATATTTTGTATATTACATGTATTATATACTGTATTCTTACATTAAAGTAAAACAGGGAAAATAAAGTGTTATCAAGAAAACCATAAGGGAAGAAAATATACATGTACAGTACCATATTTATCAATACCATAAGTTTATGTCATCTGTTTATAAGATGAATTTGCTGTCTGTACCTACATCAGTATTGTATATGATACGAAATAGTGCACATGTCGTATGTGTTACTGACACTAGACATCAAAATTGGAAAGATAATGTGAAAAAGAAATTCATATTTATTTACAGGTATAAAGATTCATGCACTGATAACAAAGCAGCAGCAATATGACTGCTTAATGGTAGCCTAGTGTGCTTGATATGATTGCCTCACAGTAGCCTAGCCTATACACAAATAAATAAATTGGGAAATATTCATGGCATAGAGTTTTACAATCATATTTGTAATACAGAATTAGAAACATTGCTACATATTTCTAAAAACCACTATCTGTGGTGATAGGCTGATACCCAGTTTCTCCAATAATGAGAGAGGGGCATGCATACTGCACAGTAATTCTTTGAGAGCAAGTTATAAAATAGTAAGAAGACTAACACATTATTAATTTTATTTTAAACATTACTCATCTTATGCCGATGTAAGGATAGGGTATCCACTTCGGTACAAATCTTGCACACAATGTTCTTTCTACACAATGAATATGTCAATGATGATGACACAAAACGTCACGTACGGTACAGTTCTTGCCATACAGTTATTAGATTTTCACAAGAACACGCACACACGCACAACAGACACAGTTATTAACTGTATAGCACGATGATCTATTCATTAAGTGGAAGTGGATCATCATAAAGGTCTCCACCTCACTGACTTCACACTGAGCGGACTGAGGAGGAAGAGAAAGAGGCGGGGCTGGTCTCGCTGTCTCAGAGGTGGCAGAGGTGGAAGCGGGGGCAGGAGAGGCAGGCACGCTCAGCGTAGCTTTACAGAAATACATCATGACTTCTGACTTTTCTGCTTTTTCATTTCTCTAAAAATGTTTCTATGTGGTACTAATCCTTCTTCCGCTGTTTGCTTTACTTTCAGTGTCCTTATCTTAGAAGGTCCGTGTCGTAAAAGAAGTCAAAAGCAGTCTTGAATAACTGGAACCTTTCTTCAAGACTGTGTAAGGTCAGTTTGTTTTCTGGCACAGCTAGCTTCTTCTGTCTTCCTCCTCATTATCTGCCACTGGTTTGGAAGCACTCGTCTTCTGCTAATTCCTCTGGTGAGGCATCTAATAGCTTTTGAATTTCTCCAAGAGGTATATCTTGAAATCCTTCATCCCCCTCCTTTTTGCCATATCCACAATCTGTTTCATGATTTCCTTAACTGGCTCTGTCATAAATCCTGTGAAGTCACGCACAACATCCGGACACTGTTTTCTCCTGCAGGAATTTATTGTTTCAGGCTTGATGGCTTTCATGGCTTTTTCTTTAACAATGATGACATCTTCAATCGTGTACGACTTCTAGACTTTCATGATGTTCTCTCTGTTGGGTTCTCTTCCACAGCACTGACCATCCTTTCCGTAGAGTACCATGTATAATGAGCCTTAAAGGTCCTTATGACCCCTGATCTAGAGGCTGAACTAGAGACGTGTTTAGGTGCAGGCAGACCACTCTGATACCTCCGGTGTTAAACCGGTGTTCTAGGTGGCCAGGGGCAGCATTGTCCAGTAACGAGAACTTTAAAAGGCAGTCCTTATTGGCAAGGTACATCCCGACTTCAGGGACAAAGCATCAACGGAACACTCTAGGAAAAGAATTCTCCTCCAGGCCTTTCGGTTATTGTACAACCAAAAGATGTTTTGCATGTGTTTACCTTTCCTCTTCAAGTCTCAAGGGTTAGCAGTTTTATAGATAAGGGCAGTCCTGATCACAACCTAACTGCATTTGCACAAAACAGTCGAGTTAGCCTATATCTTAATGCTTTAAATTCTGGTACTTACTTCTCTTCCTTAATACCAAATGTCCTCTATGGCACTTTTTCACAGAATAGGGCACTTTCATCTGCATTAAAAACCTGTTCAGGCAGATACTCTTTCCCTTCAATGATTTTCTTAATAGTGTCTGGGAACTCGTCTGCTGTCTCTTGGTTGGCAGAAGCTGCTTCTCCTGTTGTGTTATCTTGACATTTTTCAAACCAAATCTCTTTCTAAAATTATCAAACCATCCTTTACTGGCATTAAATTCTCCAGCTTTAGGTCCTTTACCTTCCTTTTGCTTTCAGTTGTCAAAAAAATGACTTTGCTTTTTCTCAAATCATGTGAGTCTATAGGTATGCCTCTTTTACAGCAACTCTACACGGATACAAAAGCTGCACTTTCAATACAAGACAAAAAGGTATTTTGCAAAAAGTGCAAGGTCCTTGTGCCTGCTGATGTAGCTACAGTGAAAGCTTCATGAATTTCCTTTTGATTCTTTTTTTAAAAAATCATCCTTACATTGGATCCATTTACTGTGCAATGGTGAGAAATCCCAGCAGCAGACCTCAATCTACACACATATCAAGGAATTCAACTTTTTCTTGTAATGTCATGACTTTTCTCTGCTACTTGGGAGACTGTCCAACATCACCAGTGGCACTCTGTATGGGGTCCTATGGTGTTAGTCAAGCTTTATGTTATCGCACTAAACATGCTGAAAAATATGCAAGGACTGCGAGAGATCACTTTTTGCTTGATATACAGTTTACTGGAGAGACAAACCGCTCAGATGGAGATGATTAGCATCACTTGGCATTTTAAGCAGATACTCACAACACGAGCTCACTGCAACAGCAACAGGAGGTGGCTACAAAATTACTACAGTAGAAAGGATGTGCTGCAGCTATAATTCAATACTGCATCTTTACATTTGTTTCTATTTCTCTTGACTGTGAATGGTGCCATGTACAGTCTGCAGGTATGTAAGTTTTGACAAATTTTAATTTTTAGTAATAGGTGTATATTTTATGGTAGTAAATGATAAAATAGACTACTATGTACATATATTTTATGAATTCATATGTACCTGATTTTTTCCTTAATTTTTTTCAATATTTCTAGGCCATGTGGTTCATCTGCAAGTTTTTTCCAATTGTCACAAACCTACAAAAACTTCCTAATATATTTATTGAAAATAATCTGTGTGTAAGAGGATCTGCACAGTTCAAACCTGTGTTGTTCAAGGGTCAACTGTAGTTATCTTTGGGAAGTGAAACTAGAGATGGGATACAGAGAAACTTTAACTTTTCATTTTTTCTATTCCATACTACTTAATTCATTTTGCTATAGCCTCATACTATTTTTATAATCAAAACAATCTATATGAAAAACAACACATTACTCTTGATTTCTGAGGATCTACACAAGACAGAAGATAAATGTTTTATATAACTAATTTTAATGTAAGTCCTATGCTGTTAATTCTGTACACTGCAACAAACATTTGCACATATACTCTACCCCAAACATGAAATCCAGCACTGAGGACATTAATATTTCATGTAGACAATGAGAACAAGAGAAGTATTTTAAGTATACCTAAGGATGGATTAATTCTGTCTTAGTGTTAGAGAAGATTCATAGAGACAGTGATATTTGAGCCAGGCCTTGAAAAAGTAAAAGGATTTTGTTAGGGATAAAAAAAGAAATGATAAATTCCAAGCAGAAGAGAAAGCAAGAGTAAAGACAAGTGAAGATGTATGGTGGGCAGGTATGGACCAAATGCAGGGGAGAAGCAGTCTACCAGGAGAGGTGACTAAAAAGGAACACGCAGCGCTTAATTATTCAGTATAAGAGCAAAGAATATAAACACTGTGGAAGTAAGGAGCAAACTTTCCCACATGGGGAAGTACACCTGTAGAGTATAGTCCTAGAAGCAGGACTACTGTAGCAAAATTAATGTGCTCTTAATATTTCAACAGTTTCTTTTCCAAAGATTTCACCACCCACATCAAACAATATACACTCTCACTTCCAGTGTTTGCAAGTGACTAGACACTCTTGATCATACCAGAATGCAAACTTTTAAACTCTTAAGTAACTGGACAGTAAAACATGGTATTTGATTACTAATTTTCATTTCATTTCTTCTTTATGAGTGGGTCAAATATTTATTTTTCATGTATTTATGGCATTTTCCATCTGTATTTTATCTGTATTTTTCAGTGAACTGCCTTTACTTACTTTAACTTAATACCTTTTCCTGAAAATTTTCACATTTTAAGAAAATCTACCCATCAAATGTATTGCAAATGTTTTCCCAGTGTGTCATCTGTCTTCTAATTTGTTTAATGTTCTTTTTTTTTTCTCTTACAGATGCCCATTTTTATGCAGTTAAAAATTTAAATCTTTTCTTCTATGGTTTCTGGGTTTTGTGTCATGCCATCTTCACCCACAGAGCTGGGAGAAAACAACTTCTATTTTTTTCAGATTTTATTTCATTTTTTATATTTAAAGCTATGTTCTATATAAGATCAATTTTAGTATTTATAGGGATCCAGTTTTATTCTTTTTTTTAATGGATATTTTTTCTAGCTTCATTTAATTATTTAACTTTTCCTCAATGATCTGAATTACCTTTTTTCAAAGATGACATTTCCACATATAAGTGGGCCTATTTCTGAACTCTGTCCTGTTTCATTGTTTCATTTACTCTTTTACCCTAATAAACCCTTTTAATTAGTACAGCTTTATAATAGTTTTTTAAATGATCTCTTTAATATACAAACATTATATACTATATGATATAAACTAGGTTATAATATATTTCATTATCTGGAAGCTCCTGTCTCCTGTGGTGATTGCATCCTTTGTTGGCATAGCTAAGCTGGAATTATATTTGTCAGAATTACTTTCTCTGTATGATTCTCGATTAGGGTTAGCCACAAAAAATATGCATATGATGTGGAGGGTGAAGTAAAGCAGGAACTATTATTCTTTGAGGGGCAGTGCAGGGTTGCTATGTGCTGCTCAAGTTACGCATGTTGTCAGTGATAACCTCGCTCAACTGGGAGGTGTGGGGCAGCTGCCAGAACTTCAATGTCTGCAGCTCCTATTGGACGTCCTTATCAGTTTCTCCAATTCTCAGGCCGGATATGTATAGCCCCATGGCATAAAGTGCCAGCTACTTCTGCCAGCTACCTGCTTATCAAAGCTGGAGGCAGTGAGGCACAGGTGTGGGACCATTTGTCCTCACTGAGTTCTAGTTTGCCCTTGTTCTCCTTTGTTTCACAGTCTATCTTTTTTCCCCAACTGCTAGCCCTACTGTCCCACAGTGACTTTATACCTGCTACCTTGTATTCTGTGTCAGGTATAATTCTAAGGGCTTCACTATACTAACCCCCATAACAACCCTTTGAGATGATACTATTATTAATTCCTCTTTTATGGATGATGAAGCTGAGGGAGAGAAATTAAGTAACTTGTCCAAAGTCACACAGCTATTAAGGCAAAGAGTTAAGAAAAGATAGATAAATATGAACTGGTTCAGAATACATGGTTAGATGTCTTTAACGTTTGACTAGCTTGGGTATATACAAGGTATACCTATTAAGTCTGTGAATGACACGAAGCTATAATAGCTAATACATTAAATGAAAAACTCAAGAATTCAAAACATTTCAATAAATTAGAAGAATATGTTAAATCTAACAAAATAAAATTTAATAAGGATAAAGATAAAATGTAATAAAAGTCAGAAAAGCTAATCATACCAATATAAGGGAGAAAATAATTATCTTAGTTCATGTTAAAAAAAAAGAGAGAGAGAGAGAGATCTACAGCAAAATTTCAAGCTATATTGACAGGGCTACCAGAAAACAATACAGTATTACCTTGCACTGAGGAAGGTATAATGACCAAATTAGGGATTGGTACTCTGCACTGGTTTACCCACATCTTGAATGTACTGTTCAGGCTAGAAAACCATGGAATCATCTCCAATGAAGCAAACCAGACTGGTATCAAGAAAGAAATATACAGAAACTTGCCATCTTTAGCCTGATAAATACAAGCATTTTTAGTTCTCATTCATGCAGAAAAGTCTCCATATTTCCAAAGGGCAAAACATGGATCCCTGAATGGAACTCACAGTGAAACAGATTTTAACTTAATATGAGAAAGATCTAATTAAAAGCTCTTGAGCAGTGGAATGGGTTAGCCTTATGAGGCAGAGAGCTGCCCATCAATTGAAGAGGTTAACAAAACACTTTATGACAAAACATTCTGTATATTGTAAGGAAACTTTTAACATTGGGAATGTCTGTGTGTGTTGGAGGGGGGAATGGGCTGCAGTGGTGCTGGACCTCTACATTTTTTTGTAGCTCAAAAAATTTCTTTTGATTCGAGGCACAAAGACAGCAACTGAATTTGAGGCAAAAAAATATGACTGCAGTTTAATTTATTTTTTAAAAAATTTTTATCTGATTACAAAAGCAAAACCAGAAATGGACTTAAAAGAGTAACACCAATTAAGCTAAGTCACAGTATACATTTTGATGTTAAAGACATATTAAGATGTTCATCTGTATGTTTCATATACACATATGTATATGCGCACTTAACAGCCTACTTAATATTATACTGTGACAAGTCTATAATCGCTATTGGTCCATAATATCCATTGTGGATGTGCCACCTTTTATTTCTTTCAACTAATACTGAACATATAGTAACGCCTTATTTTTATAACTGCAATAAACATCCTTGTACATAAATCTCATCCCATAGCTTTGACTATTTAAGAGTCTTGACATATTCTTATATAGTTTTCCAGAAATTTGCCATTAAATTTATAGTTTGAATTTTAAGAGACAGGAAGGGGAAAAAAAGCACACTAGCAAGATACACAGGACAGACAGACAGGCACACACACAAAACAATTTCTGCCCCAGAGATTTTGATACAAGTGAAAGCAGGCACACTGTGATAGTAAACTTGGTCTTAATTTTACAGTATTTCTCTTTTCTTTTAACAACAAATTCATTAAGAAGACTATGATTCCAACTAACCTGCGATTTCTCTGAGCCAGTTAATGCCTGATAGATATGAACTCAAGAAAAACTGACTGAAAGGTAGCCCCAAGATGTACACTTTCCTCAGTTTATCAGACCTTCAAATAAAAATGCAACAGAACTGAGCTACTGTTTGACAAAAGCCCAGTCAAACCTGGGTTAATCATTATAGATACCGAGGTTACAGATATAAAATAATGCACATCTCCCTGGAAGTTTTTGTTAAGAGGAACTGATTTATGGCAGTAAATGGTACAAAGTGATAGAGCTATAGAGAATCCAAATGAGAAATGTTCATTTAACAATTCAAGGACTGCTGCTAGAAAACCGCTCCCAGAAGGCTCGGTGTTCCATCTGCTATTTCCCTTGGAATTCTTTTAGCTTAAGGGGCTTTTGCTCAACTGCTGTTTCACTAAAACCAATGAAAAGACAATCTGGGGAGGAAACAAAGCCATTACCAAAAAATATATTTCTATTTCCTGCAACTGGAGAAATGCAGCAGAGTAGTATTATTTTACCTACTTTTGTAAAACAATCCAGATTCCAAACAAAAGTCTAAGTTAAGGAATTTCATATGTTAGCTGAAAGCTATTCTTTCTTTCTTGCATAATTAACCCCTTACCTAAAAAGCAGACCGACTTGTATTTATTACTACTAATACAATAAAATCTTCAATTATCTAAATCTCCCCTCAAAACAGATATAAACATTCTGTAAATTTAATCTTGAAAAAATCTCTCCAGAGCCTTCTGTCCTATTCAATCTGGACTGATGACCCTCTTAATCTTCCTTTCACCTGTTCCCTGTATTTCATGTCTTCCATTCTAGTTTACACTCAGTTTTGATGGAGTAAGTCCTCTAAAACATTACTGAGAAAAAGTGCACAGAAGTAGATTTTTGAGACCTCATACGGCTAAAAACTGCAAATTCTAACTTGGAATTAATTTTCGGTCATAATTTTGAATGAACTGTGCCACCGCTTCTAGCCTCCACTGTTGTTCCTGAGAAATCTGAAGCCATTCTGACTCCAGATAATTTTTTCAAGATTTTTATTTGCCTCCTTTGGAAGTTATTAGATCTTTCCTTTATCCCAAGGGTTCTGAAATTCCATGGTGTTGTGCCTTGGTGTGGGTCAGTTTACATCCACTGTGCTGGAATCTTGATGGTTTCTTTCAGTCTGGAAACTTATGTCCTTTAATGCTGGGATATTTTCTTGAATTACCTTATATTCATATTTTACTTTTTAAAATAAATTTTAAAAACTCAAACTAGTAATGTATGTAATGCACATAGCTTTTATGCCTATAGTTTGATAAATATCTCTAACTCAGTACACTCTATTAGTATTTAGTGGGGCACTAAAATGCTCATTGGAAACTTGTAGGCATGTTATTAGCATTCACCACTGGGGGATGGGTGAGGAAATGGCCATTTTGTTGAGGGAAACTCACATATCAGTATCTATAGTTTCTTTTTCTTGTAGGCTAATCAATTTTCCCAGAAAATAATCCTCCAAGTTTCTATCCACTTTCAATTGTGCCTCATATCCCTAAGTCCAGAGCCTCCCTGATTTCGATCTCTTCATACAAGAAATCTCTAGTTTCATTTATGGTAGAGATCAGGCAGGGGTGAATTTAGGGTCTAACTACTCTTTATATATATAAAGTTCAAAAAAAATTCTATAGTTTTCAATCCTACTTTGTACCCTAGTCTTGGGTCCTGCAGGTTTTGAAGTTCTTATCAGCTTGCTTTATATTAACTTCCCCTGATACAGGTACTTAGCTTTCTCAGTTTTCCATCTTCTAAAAATAAGCTGATATTGCCTGTCTGCTGTTCATTTCTTTCTCATTCTTTTTATCCTTGTCCTTTACACCTTCCTAGTCCTCTAGTCATTTTAATGGCTTTTAAGAGGGAGTTGAGGATAAATGCAAGTGTTCATTCTCTAAGCTAAACTGTAAATCCCTTTCATTTGTTAGAAGTAGGCGTCTTCAAAGGTTCAGGTATGTCTTTTCTCTTCATCCTTAAAATCTTTCTGAACTTATCTTCTGAGCTCCAGATCTATATTTGTAAAAGCCTCTTGGGAACATATGTCAAGACTAACTCATTATCTTTTCTGAAATCGATTTCTTTTTGCAACTTGGTGTTACAATCCTTACAGTTACCCACAATAGAAACTTTAATGTTATCTCTGACTCTTCCTTCTTACTGAATCTCCCTATATCTAATGAGAAACTAGGGCTTGTCAATTCCACCTTTAGACCACTCTTATCTCATTCTTAACATTCCATTGTCTGCCTGATAACTACTTTCCTGACTACTAATCCATCCTATTATACCCACCCTGCCTTCCAGTCTGGTTTAAATGCCACCACTTCCATGAAGTCTTCCTTTATGCTTTTCCAAGTTCATTTAATTTGTCCTCCTTTCAAAGACTTGTACTTTATTAACATTTCTCTTATGCACTTAATATACTAACACTTCTTGCAAATTTGCATTCATTTTATTTCCTCTATTAGAGTGTAAGAGTTTTAAGGGAAGAGACTGAAGGAATCTATCTCTGATCTTCCTTATTAGTTTTTGTTTTACCATCAGCGTATACACTAAATGAATAAACACATTTGGGATGCTTGAGAGAAACAAGAGAAACAGAGGACACAGTCTTGTCTTCCAGAGAAGAAGGTGTATCAGTATGTATAGCTATGATGTATCTATACAGTAGAGCATCCATGATGAAATGTAAAAGGTAAAACGGCTCTCAACTTAAGTCAGGAACACAGGCTTTGTCATTTAATTGTGCAACTGCCCAGCCAATCTGCTGCCACCTCTGGAAACTAAAACACATGGATTGTTGCCTTTTAATGAATTCACAATAAATTTCAACCACTTGATACAATCTTAAATTAACAGTTACTCAGCTTTCAACAAAAGCTTATTTGAATATTGACATGTGAGAAAAATCCGCCAAGTCATACTAATTTTCATTCCTCTGGAGTTTTACACTGTATTTTAACAATGAGAAAAACATAAACCTACAACTACCATTACTCTTCACAGAAAAGTCTTAGTTCAATTGCACTCTAATATTATGCCATCAGTTTTTATAAAGAATAAATCATATTAAGTGTTTTTCTGAGTCGTATTAAGAGTCTTCTGTAACATCACTGTTTAAAGATATTTACCATTATGTTGTAGGCTGAATCATATGAAATTGCCAATGTTCAACTGTTTACGACTTTTAAAAACAGCAATTTCATTTAGTTCATCTAATAGTTCAATATTTTAAAATTATGAACTATCAAATTAAGTCATCTTATAATTTAGCAGTAAGAAAAAATTTTGTCTCATCTGTCAACATAATCTGTTCTCCCAACTCACAGAGATGATAATGACACTGAGCAAGCTGCTTCCTTTTTGCTTTTACCTGCAAGGAAGCTTAGTGCTGTATGTAGTGCTTAACTGTGATAATTTTCTTAGCCTAGGTTTTGTTATAATTATCTCTGAGTCCTAGTTTGACTTTTTCAATTTTTATTGATCCAAATGTATGTTTGTGTGTGTGCGTGTGTATATATTATATATTATATATTATATACATATAAAAAACTGGGTACTTAGAGTACTATGTTGAGAAGCATTCTTCCTGAACTTGGCAGGGAAAAGTACGAAGGTCAACTAGTCACATCCCATACACATACTGCAAGGGGAAAAGCAGCATGCCACATATGTATTTGCAGCCCTACCCCCATGTGCTAAAGTGCTCAAGGTCTGTACTGATGAGGCATTTGAGAATTAATTAGGAAAGCCAATCTGCAAGAGCTAAGATCTGAACTTTATTTAGAGACAGGATAGGGGCATTAATTGATAGAAAGTGTAAAGGTATTCCTGCCAGAACCAATGAAATATTAACTAGACAATGAAATGCAAAGGAACAAATTTTATATAAATAGTTATAGAAAGACAGATAGATAAACTTGGTTTAAGAACAGAACATTTAAAGAAAAGAAGTGAGAAATCAAGCTAGACATGAATGAGCCATTGGAGCTTTTGGGCAAAAGAGTGACATGAAGAAAACGGTATGGGGATGTTGAAAATCAAGTAATTTCTTTTTAAGACTAGAGGAGGCCTCAAAATTAACATTTTACCACTACTGTAGTAATATTCAATTCAGGCAAAATGCCAGTAACACTGAGTAAAAGACTGCTAGAAAAAGGATATTCAGAGTCTCAAAGTTGTCATTCCACAGAGTACTTTTTTTTTTTAATCTTTAAAAATTTTTATTTATTTATTTATTTTGGGGGGGAGTTAATTAGGTTTACTTATTTATATATTTATTTTTTAGAGGTGGTACTGGGGATTGAACCCAGGACCTCATGCATGCTAAGCACGTGCTCTACCTCTTGAGCTACATCCTCCCCTATTCACAGATCACTTTTTACCAAAAAAAAAAAAAAAATTTTTTTACATGACCTTATAATCAAACCTAAGCTTACGATTAAATTTAAAATCATCAATAATGAACTAAACCATTATCATGTTCCTGTTTATAAGATGTAATGAGGTCATATCATCTAAATAATATTCATGCCAAAAATGTTTAACCTAAATCTGATCAGAAGGAAACAATCACAAATATCAAAACTGAGGGACCTTCTTCAAAGCAACTAGTCTGAATACTTAGTGTCAATGTCACAAAAGACAAAAGAAAAATAGGGAAACTTTGTTCTAGGTTAAAGGAGACTAAAGAGACATGCCAAGCAAATGCAACAAATCATCCTCTATGGGATCCTAGGTTGGGATTTTTTTAAAAAGTTATAAAGTACAGTATAAGAACAATTGAGAAATAAAAGTGGACTACATAAGGAACAACAGTACTGTATGAATGTTAAGTTTCCGCAGTGTGGTAACTGTATTGTGATTACATAAGATACACCCTTTTC
Source organism: Camelus ferus (assembly GCF_009834535.1). Taxonomy (NCBI): domain Eukaryota; kingdom Metazoa; phylum Chordata; class Mammalia; order Artiodactyla; family Camelidae; genus Camelus; species Camelus ferus. Next base: position 59,485,749 of record NC_045704.1, read on the forward strand.
TTGAAAACTCTTTCATAAGCATCAGAATGCTGTGAGTAACTCTCAAATTTACAGCAAATAAATAAATACACAAACAAACGAAAAACCCAAATTAGTAGAACTGTGTGCATACGTACACATGAGGGTGAGGGAATGTGGCAAAAATTAACAAAAGGTAAACCGAGGTTAAGGCTAGAGTCATCATACTATTCTTAAAAATTTTCTGACCTTAAAAAGCTATTAAAAAAAAAGATTTTACATAATTTGGGTCAAATTCTAGAGTTGACAGATACGAAAACTGAAAGCACAGACATTTTATTTTGACATGTTCATTCAGCTAGGTTGTAGCAAGTATAGAATTAAAGCCCCTGCGGTTTTATCTCCGTCTGGTGCTCTTTCAACTATCTCATATAGTCTCAAGCTTAAGCACACGGGAAAAACCAACATAAGGGGAGGACTGGAAGCAGAGAACTGACTGAACCATCTTAGCAAAATAAGGGTCTTCACTAGGACTATAGATATGGAAGGGAGGGGGCAAAATAAAGAAACAATGTAATAAGAAAGTGATACATTAGAATAAGAAAAAAGAAATAATTACAATGTACAAGCTGAAAATATAGGAAAAGAAGAATATCAAGGATAATAAAAGAAAAACTGGATTAAGATGGTCATTTAGGACAAGACACTCAGTTTGAGATATGTACATTTAAATTATAATATACGACAAATGTAAGCTACAAGTATACGAGAATGTAAAGTCCAGGAGAGTAAGAACTTTTGTCCTTTTTGCCTACTGATAAATCCCCAAATAACCTGAACAATGTCTGGAAATAATGTTTTTTGAACAAACAAAGTGACAGTTTATGAGGAATTTAGGTAGAGACTGACAAGAAAATAGAAATGTGAGATTGAAGAGAAGGTATCAAGAACCTTACTTTGCAGGTCTTTAGGGAAGCAGACATATTTAAAGTCTCCACCTTCTTCCAGGAAAATTCATAGAGCGTTCTGCCTGGGGTTTTGAGTATAAGCCCAAACAATAAAGTGGTCTTTTCTCTTTTCCACTGTTCCCTTTAGATGTACCTTTACAGGAACTCTCATTGGGAGGATGAGTGGCTACGGTCATATACCCTCTAGTACCATCAAAACTCCACTGTTCTGGACAGATTTCATTAGCTAGAGCACGGAGTCCAGGTGTGGTCCCAGGACCAGCAACATCAGCAGCACCTGGCAGTTTGACAGAAATGTAAATTCTTAGGTTCCACCCTAGATCTACTAAATCAGAGACTGTGGGCATGGCCCAGTTATCTGCGTCTTAAGAAGTCTTCCAGGTGATTCTAATGCCTAGTAAAGCGCTAAGCACAAAATAAAGGTACTCTGACAAAACATCTACCTCACAGTCCAACATCATTCTTCATGAGATGTAGCTAAACATTTAAGACTCAATTACATCAAAAGATATTTGTAATAAAATTCAGTGTAACATCACACAGTCGTAATTCATCACATAGTGACCATAGAGCAAATCCAGCCTACAATTAAAAAAAGGTTTTAAAGGCACCCACTTACTTTAATGTTTCAGCAAGAAAGAAGCTCTGCTGTACATCATCATGCGTAGGAGTAGAGGAATATACATCCTTCACCCCAGAAAATCCACCACTGACTCGGCAATACTTTTCAATAGCCTGTGAAAGAGATCAAAAGAATCAATTCTACATAATTTCAAGCTTTAAAGGACAAGTTAAGGAACCACAGTCAAAAGTTCACAGAGATCTACAAGAAAATTTAACAGTTTCAAAATAAGATTTATTATCAAATGGGAATAGTCTCATATTGGAAAAACTGACATATCTCATTTCCTGTAGAATTTCTCTCTCCAAAACTAATCTTTGTAGGACATCTTGTATTTTCCTAACTTAAGAGTCAAATTTAGGCTATTCACACTGAGTTAGAGACCTGTCTGGCACAATAAAACCTCATTAATTCTGACAATTTAAGAGGGAATCAGCTTGAATTTAAAATTTTAAATATAATTTTATCACTTCCAAGGATAAATAATAATCCAAAACATGCTAAAACTGTATTACTTAGGAGCTCTCCACAGCAATAGCAATGAGATATATTTACTGCAAACATCCTAAATGCCAGACAATGTATTGTCATAATCCTATGAGTTAAGCATTATAGGTGGTACCAACTGACAGGACGTGCCACCCACACACCTATTACAATAATAATTACAATACTGAGAACTAATGACACTTAGGTATTCACTACATGCTGAAGGCTCTTCTAAGAGATTTACATGCATTAACATTTAAATTTCCAACAACCCTATGAGGCTGTCTTAACAGTTGTACTTTTCAGATGGAAAATTGAGGCAAGGAGTAACTGGCTCCACATTATTAACCACTATGCTCTACTGCCCAAATGAGAGCTCATATTCTTATTTTATATCTTTTTGCATCTTTGAACATGTCTGAATAAAATACACTGAATCAAATGGAATCTATTCAAAACCCTGTTTTTAATTCAAGGTAACCAAATTTCTGCTTATGAAGATCTATCACATTCAGAATTAAGCCATTCATAAAAAGTGAAAGCATATGTGGGTCTTCTCTCTACTCCACCTAATCCAGGGAGATTCTGTCGAATGAAGGTGTGGTTATTTAACTCATCAATGCTGCTGTGGCCTGCTGTTTCTAGCCTTGCTACTTACTCTTCTGGCCTTCCTCCTTTCTAGTAAGAAGCTAATTAACAGTGGAAGTGTTTATTTAATCAAACGGTTCATTTTTATATGGTTCCATTTTGATTATAGCTGGGTTTAAAAGTCTCCTTACCAAAAGGTTTGATACTTTTCTCCACCCAAATATTTTAAACATACTTTGAAACACATGTTCTTCACGACGATCATGTGTCTTTACCACCACAGAACACTATCAGAGCAGTTTAAGGATACTATGAAAAGTAGTAGGGAGGCATGACTGATCTCTAAACCATTTAGAGACATTTCTCCAAGGCAAGTTTTCATGCATAACACATTCAAGTTTGGAAATCTGAAGATGTAAATGGAATAGCTAAAGCTACAAAAGACAGTGAGATACCATTATTCTGTCTCTACCCTGCAGCCCTCTTCTCATTATATCATACTTTTAATCTTGAATTTAAATTGTAATTATTTCAGTTCTCGTTCTTTATACTGAGTTTGTGTATCCACATAGGCTACAGAAGCAAAATTCTAACTCTGTAATTCAATATGGACAGATATGTTTTAAAGTTTGAGCTTGTCAAACCTCTTTTTAATAGATAAGAGTAGGGCCATACTTTAAGAAAGTGCGCAGGAAAAAAGAACCTTAGGAAAAGGCTAAAATTATCCTATGGCATTTCTCGATGAGAATATGTGTTTCTGTCACCACTCCTTACCACCCTGCCCCACATGATTCACATGTTTCTCCTATATTCCTCTAAATGAGAAGCATTAACTATCAAAGGACATTCAAGTCATACTCACTGCAGGGTTACTTTACCTGTTTCCCCTATATAAAATATTGCTCGACTTATGTAAGCATTAGTAAGCTACTGCTACCCAACAGAAGTGTGTGCATGTCCTATTCCTAAACCACTATGCCAACATTTAGGCTCTCTCTCAACTGTGACAGGCCTCTCCTGCATGGGAGGGTTTCACTAGCAGCTGTGTTCCCAATTTTGGACCCAGGTAGTTGGAGGAAAGCAGCACCAATAAATGCTGCATCTGTTCCTGTTCTATATTTGTAACCACCCTGCTTCCATTAATATTCTCTTGTCGTTAAACTCTATAAGGACCATCTATTCCTGAATGACAAATGACATATGAGTGTCCTTACCTTATTCCAAGTCTTTATCACATTATTCCTAGATTATTGCAGGGGTCTCCAAAACCCACATTTTGCAGATTATAATCAGATCCTTTTGTTATTCCCCATGAAAAACCCTTCAGTAGTTCCTTCCCCTTTGAAAAACATTTAGTAGTCCTGTAATGGGTCCTTAAAGTTAGGGAGCTTTGGTGGGCAGGAGACAGTGAAGGAGGGGCTTTTTAGACAGGCAAAGGACTTTCTATCCCCACCTCTCGAATGAAAAACACTTGCATAGTAACAGAGAAGTGTGTGTGTGTGCGTGTGTGCGCGTGTGTGTTATTCTTTAAACACTGAGTACGCACATCCCTTGATCTGGTATGTGAGGCCATCTCCACATAATGGCACACAACGGCTCCAAATGTCTCTTCCTCTGGATGTCACTGTGAAATCTTCTTTTACATAAATTGGTCTACATTCTGCCCTAAAACACATTTTGCACATTCTTGTCTGAGCAATTTACTAACACTACTTATCTCACCTGGAATGTCCTCGTTCTACCTAGACTGCAAGTTTAAACTAAACAATCTGAATATCCATCATAATTAGCGCTATTTAGCATAATTAGTATACCTCAGAGAATAAAATATCCCCTCACTCCCAGAGATAAGCTATACTTTCATGAAAATTCTAATGATTTTCTTCCTCCCAGGTACTGCTAACCATGGGGTTCTCTGAAAGGCTAGCATTTTATGAGTAAACATTTGCTTCCTTTACTTACAAACCATTAAAGCTCCTCATTTCAAATACATGTGTACACATACATATGTGCGCATGTGTGCTAGGATGGTTCTTTTCGTCTTTCAATCTAGAAGAATTTTAACAATTCACTAGTCCTTCTGATGGTGATCCACTAAGGAATTACTCTGAATACAAGCTGAAGTAACAGGGGTACCTACCCAGGCTGTGAACCTGGGCAGTTTTACAATGATTTATTTTTTTCTCCAGAAGTTCAGCATTAATAAGCAAGTACAGAAATTCTATAACCATAGTGGAAAATTGCCATTTAAATTACTCCTTACGTTATTCAGTAAGAATGAGTGAATACCAGTAGGAAAATAGTTCTAACAGAGAACTAAACTGGATTCTAAGGTTTACCTCTACTTCTTAAGAAACTTACACCGACTGAGTTTTTCCATTAAGTAAGTGAAAGTAGCCCAACAGTTACTGAACTTGAGGTAACACGGATGAGGATACACGGCACTATAGGAGGCTTAACTTAACACTCTTGCACATAAAATGAAATAGTGGCTTATTTACCAGTGCTGCTTCCCAGCCCCACTCCCTATATCTTGGATCGTGAGTGAATCGCCATAGGTACCAATATGTTTCAATTACTTCTGGACGGAGGATGTAATACTTTTCAGCCTGCCGGACTGCCACGGCCTCGACTGCACCATCAAACTTGAATGATTCAGGACCCAGCTTTAAAGCTGTAACATGACAAAAGAAATAAATGAGCACAGTAAACCATTTGTGTTTGTTCAGCAGAGATTTTTCTTCCCCTGAAAGAATGCAGTATGAAGTAAAGTTATTTCTGTTGTTTGTTTTATTTTTATTGTTGCTGTTTTGCAAAATCAGTGAATTTAAAAGATCTACATTTGATTTTCTTATAAATATTCCCATTATTCTCACATGAAATATTTCTCATAAATACTGCATATCAACATACTGTTAAATCTAACTAAACCAACCAGGGTCTAGTAATCCTTCGGAAACAAATTCAAAGCTAGACATAAGCACATTACACACTCTGTTTTATTCCAAAATAAAATGAGACAGATAACTGTACTGTGCAGAATTACTTTTTAAAAAGTGAAGACAATTTAAAAATCGTTTTAAATAACACACATATAAAAGAAAGCATTTTAGAGCTCAGATCTTGAATTAGATTTAGTTGTAGATTGTATTCCTTTAAAGCATACTATAGTATGTACGAAACAGTGTATTTTAAAACTTAAACCAGTTTTAAAAATCATCTCTCTTCTTCTACAGCCTCTGTATATACAGTTAGGAAGAGATTCAAATTGCCAATTACTAAGAATTTATCAGTTTGAATAAATACCTGAAACCAACACAATATTGTAAATGAACTATAGCTAAATAAAAAAAAAATCGTAATTAAAAAAAATCATCACACATATATTTCAACATTACATAATATTCCTTAAAATGATATGATTTCCATTCAGGCTGGACTACAGTATTACATGAAAGGCTTTTTAAGAACCCCTTTCTAATCATACCCGGCACTCTAAATCCGGGCAGGATAAAATCACCTTCCATTGGGATGCTGGAGTCACACTCAATTATCACTCTCATCTGCCATCTTTCTTTTTACTAGTTTGTACCAGTGGCAAATACTTTTAAGGTCACTCACTTTTTCCGAAAAGTGCTGGACACTTTTATATTTTCTCATAAAAGGCAGCACAAGAATTATACCATAAATAAAATTATGCCACAGTTGTCAGCATGACAAGTGTTGCTGTGGCCAATTTCAGCATTACAAGGGTGGCACCATAAACGACAAATAACCACAGTTCAAAGAAGGTGAAAACACAGTCTTTCTTACCACACCCTACTCGCAAAAAACTCCCCTACAAAACCAGAAACACTGTAGTGATGCTAGACAGTACCATTAGAAGCAAAACATGCCATCCAAAGAGTAAATAACCATAATTTGCTTACTGCTAAGTCTCGGAAAACTAAAGCAGAACTTACGCAGGGGTTTTTAACCGTGAACTATATGGTAGGCTTTGGAAGAGAGTGATAATGTTGTATTCAAGAAGCCTCCGAAATTGTATCCAAAACTACATGTGTGCTCATAAAGCTCTGACCACCTCCTCAATAGGATTTGAGGTTAGGACTAATCAAGAAATTACCGGTATTTTGTAAGAATACTTCTATCCAGCTTACTGACAAGGTCTGATATGTGATCAAATCTTATTTGGCATTTAATAAATGTTTTTAAGTGATAAGTCAAACATCATAAGCACCAAGATGATGATAATCCAATAAATAGCAAGATACGTCATTTTGTCTGGATTTCTTGTTTTTCTTTTCTCAAAGACTGATTAAGTGATCACATAGAGTTTTCAAATGTTAATCTTAAGGCTAACTTTAAATTAGATAATAACTTCTATAATTATGATATTATCACCTGAATTGAAGTAGAAATTGGTTGCATGAACTAGTATTTTAAATTTCTCACTAAAACTTTTATTTCACTTATTGGTCATTCATAATGTCACAAATAAAACATACCAGAAAGATAACATATTCGTTCTATGAGGAGTTGGTGAGTAAAAATGTACAAGCCTAATATCACATCCATTACTTTGGCCAAATCACCGATTTCATGTTTCTGAGGGCATTATTTCTTAGGTGTTCTTTTGTTTAAGAAATGTAAAAAAATAATTTCATAACATTCTACCTTGCACTTAATTTCTATTCTCTATCTTAAATTTCCCATTTATACTTGCTATATCATTTCTAAAAGGAAAATAACTAATCTAACAAGTAAAAATTGGGTCAAAACCATAAATAATTTAGTGCCCAGGCAAAAAGAACTTGAGAAGATGCAAAAATTAAAGAAAGAGACATGCACAAATTAAAAAAAATTAAAGTAAAACATCAGATGTAATAAAAGTCAATTGTACGCCAATAAAAGATAATTCAAAGGCACAGATTAGTTTGTAAAATCATGGGAAAATAAAATTCATACAAGTCCTCCAAGATAGGCATCATCAAAGGGTCTTTTTAAAGGTATGAACAACTTAAAAATTATTGGTGAATTTACTGACAAACTACAAGTTACCTAGTTACCAATTATACATTCAATTTAACTGATATCTTTTGGTTATTCTTACTTTCACAAGAGGAGAGGCAAGGCATGTAACCTAAATCAATTCTGTAACTGATTTTAAGAAGCTGAAATAAATGGCTAAAATGGATTCTTCCATATTAAAATAAATTATGTTATCACATATATTCATAAAAGTCCTACCTATTGTCTTTAAAACAACTTCTTCAAAATCTTTATTAACAAAACCAGAACTCAGAATAATAATTTTAAAAAAGATGCAGGAACACATTTTCAGAATTAAAACTCAAGTTCTTGAGAAGATGATTTACTATATTAAATTATTTTGAAGTGAAAAATGCCTATATATTTTCCTTCTAATTCCTGGATATATTTTTAACTTTTTAGAAATTATTTTAGACTAAGTAATTAACATTATTAATATTCTTACCAGTTCTGTCATATGACTCATGACATGTACGTGCAATTTCCGCTCCGAGCTCTAAATAATGTCCAGCTTTATCCATTCTGGAACCATCTGCTCCCAGGACAAACATTCCCCCAGCAAAGCAGGCCAAATGCCCCATCTTCTTTTCTAAGTGCCCATTCTTCCATTCTCCAATAAAGGTAAGACCTCCACGGGACTTCTTAATAAGATGCTTTTCTATAGCCTACGAGAAAGAGTAGACACTCAAAGTTTAAGAGGCAAAGTTGCTAGTATTCAAATTTACTACATGCTTTTGGCTAACACAAAACCTTGGTAATATGACATTCTACAAAGCAGTAACCTTCCCAAACTGGAAGACAATTTACCATAATTAAGTTTGGGAGTAAACAATCAAGTTACACATAATCTTGAACAAATACCCCAATCATCACTATAACAAGACAAGGTGGGAGAGAGGAAACTGGCCTAAAGATTACCTTTCAATATAATAGTACCCATATTACAGGTTTTTTCTTCTTGATCTAAATGAAATTCATAATAATCAGTCAATTGGAATAACAAGTTGTAACTCAAAGGCTCTGCCGACTTATTTCTATTTCATACAACAAAAAATGAATAGAAAGAATAATATATAAGTTAATCAGAAAATAGGATTTTAATAGTTAAAATGGTTCCTTTTTCATGTAACTATACATCTTGTCAAAGTATTTTAAAAAGGCACATTAGGTGAGAAACCTTGTATGTTCTAAAACTTATAAAAATATTTGACAGTTCAAATTTAACTCCTTAGTCCCTTACTTCACAAACTTAGGCATTTGTTTTGGATGCTGTGCCATGGTTAAGAGGGGACACATAATAATGTCAATTTTATCCATCCTCCAAAAATGGCAATTTTACTTCTGCAATGTCAACTTTACTTAAGGGAGTGGGAATGGCAAGAGAAACTTGAATATAACACAATGTAGAGTCCAATAATCATATTTAATTTTAAAAATGAAAAACTTGTTCCTCTGAACCATGTTCTCAAACTTTGCTGAGGGGCCTAAAGATTAATTCTCTACCTTTAGAGTTACTTCTTTGTAAAAGTATAAGGAATTGCATTAATTCAGTTCTCTTTGGTAGAAATTATTATAAATGGCTAAGACTATACTTTTCTGACAATAAAAAGGAGTAAGACTCAACTGACATTTTTATTGCAGGTTGTTGTCTAGCAAGCTCAATAACAACCAGCTTTGGAAAAACTTAGCCTATACGCTTTAAAACAACGTTTGTTTTATAGAACTATAAGGACTAAGCCTTATTCATCATCTTATAGTCCACAAAGCCTATAAATGTAGTATGCATTTAACAAATGTTCAATTAATAAGTCATTTTAAATAAACAGTACTTTTTAAATAATTTCTAGGTTTAAAGTTTAATAACAAAATAAAACTCCAAATTTTCAAAATGTAGATCTTCATAAAGTATTTTAGAAGTCACATGCTAAAACAGAGATTCTTGATTACACATCAATTTAGTTCAATTTCTTAGTCAACAAAATCCTTCAATCCCTACTGAAAGCCTACGATGGGAAAACACTATATGTCATATATCACTTCAACGCCTGTATGTTTTTATAAACAACTATAGGGATTAGTTCCCTAAAAAGGATGTAAATAGGCCAATAAGATCCTTGGTTTAACTTTGAGACAAAACAACAACTATAACTCCAACTACTAATCACTGACTAGAGTCAGAATGGTGGTGTTATATACAAAACACACAACTTTTAAAAGTGATTAAATTATTACAGGGACATGGGTTTCTACCAGACCAGAAAACAAATAATTTGTGAAGTGATTAACATACTTTTCTATTTCACAGTTTTCACTTGGAAATATCACATATAAATGTTTCCAAGAAAGAAACTTGTTCCAATTTTAAACTGTCACAACACTGTGGTACAAGGTTATATAAATATACAGCAATAAAGAATGGTGGTTAATAAGTGGTGAAGACTTTGAAGCTAGACTCTTCAGTTCCAGGCTCCAACACTAACTAAGCTATGTGACTTGCAGCAAGCTCCTTAACTTCTCTGTTCCTTAAGGTCCTCATGTGTAAAATGGTAGAGAAGATTAAGTGATTTCACATATGTATGTAAAGGGGTCAGAACAGTGCCTGGCATATGCCAAGTACCATAAAAGTGTTTTGACCTTTCTATTTACCCATAAAGTTCTCAACGTGTAGATTTAATGGGTCATTTGAAAAAGGAGATGTCTATGGAAATGTATGTGAAGTCAGGAGTTTTTCCAGTCTCTGAAGGCAACAACCACAAGTAATTAAATTTTCATACATAAATATGCTACACTAAATTCCTTATCAATTTCTTTAAAGTGAAGTGCCATAATAAAGGAAAACTTTATATGATCATGTTATTAAAATACTAACAAACTCTAAGTGAATATATACAGTAAAGTGTTCATCAATCTCTATCAAATACATTATATATTCAATATATTAAGTAGGTAAATGTTCTGTAATAATTACCTCAATAGCATCATCATACATTTTCCTGGCCTCATGGTCTGTTTTATCTGACATCAACCATGCTTTCAGTAAGTATTCATAAAAACTGTCTCCCAGCCCGCCAACTGATGTATGATCTACAACAAAAGAGAAAAGAGAAGGATGGAAGCGGAGGAAAGATAAGACAGAAGACAAAAAACAATGTTCTTCAATTACAGTGACTGCACTATAGGTCAATAATTTAAACATTGTATTGACAGCCATATTTCCAACACATTTCAACTTTAGTCCATTAGGAGTACACCATAACCACTCTCCTCCACGTATGTATCCAGTTTTCTAGAAAATCTTTTTCTGCTGCATGTAGTACTTCGTTAGTAGTCTTTTCATCAGTTACAGTTTGTACATTGTCATACATCCAAACTTTTCCAGAATTAAAAGCAAACATTTTAAAGTATTAAAGGCTTTAACTATGTAAGCTGTGAGAGTAAATATCAGATATGCTTCAATCTGATGTTAACCAAGAGCTCATTTTCCAGTAGGAAGGTTAATGGTGATTTCTGTGGCACATGCAATAAATTAAAATAAATCTACCCAAGGAGCCCAAGAATTCCTTTGCAATCCCTTGCATAACATAATAAGCTGTTGAAATAAGACTCCTAATTACTACTTCACAAGCTATTACTACATATCTGTTTGTCCTACGTATTATCTATCTCATCTATATTTTTAACCCCATCCAATTTAGCACTATAACCCAAGGCAACTATACTTTTTTTCTCTCTTACTTTTTATAAACCCTGCCCTACATCCTTGAATTTTGTTTCAAAATTCACACCCTCCCTGAGAAGAAAAATACCACATTTCTTACAACCCTTCAATCACTCATATAGAACTATCGTTGGTTTTCCAAATTAATGAAAAAATATGGTCTAATTGGTAGGTTATGGGAACAACTGGCTGTTTGGAGAAAAATACGTATTAATATTTATATCTTTAGCTAATAAAAATAAATCTGTAGTGGATTAATGACTTAAAAGTAAACACAAAACCATAAGTATACCAGAAGAAAATACAAAAAAAAAATCTGCTCTTCCTAAGCAGATGATCTTCTTAAGCACGACACAAAATGAAGGTGCCATAAAGGAAAAGATTTAGTGTCATATAATAGTACAAGATACCGTAAGTGAATCTGTAAGACAAGAATAGAATGAAAGAAGATACCCGCAACATACGTAACGGAAATGAGGGGTAATGCCCCCAACAAAGAATTCTGATGGCTAAATAAGGAAGACATACAAGGCATGCACAAGTAATAAACAAACAACATAAGAAAGCTCAACTCCACCAGTGATCAGAGAAAAGGAAATTAAAACGAGATTCCATTTTTATCTCTTTAAATTGGCAAATACTGTAAAAGACTGTTAACAGCCAATCTTTTTTTTAACTTGAGGTAGAGTCGATATACGATATTATATAAGTTTCAGGTATAAAACATAGTGATTCACAATTTTTAAAGGTTACCTGTATTATACAATATATCCTTGTAGCTTCTTTGTTACACATAGTTTGTACCATTTAATCTGCTAATAAAAGCCAATCTTGATTAAGTTATAGTTCATAGTTGCTGCAACTGGAGGGCAATTTTGTAGTAGTTATCATAATTTAATCTAGGTTTTCTAGCTCTGGAATTATCCTATGACAATACTTGCACAAATACACAAATATAGATGTAAAAGAAAAGTTCACCCCAACACTATTACATTAGTAACAAAATAACCTCAAATGTCTAGGTAATTGGCTACAAAAACTACACTATAAACATACTATGCAATCATTAAAGAGAACCAGGTGAGTCTATAATCTGATAAACTGAAGGCTATCTATTCCATGCTGCTGGGAGTGGAGGGGGGAGCAAGTTTCAGAATTAGTTTTGATATTACTAAAAATTTGTATGTTTAAAGAATATTGTTGCAGACATAGAAAAGGTTTGAAAAAACAAGAGTCCTTCAATTTTTACTTTATGTAAAACTACTGGAATACATGTAACATGAAATTACGTTACCTTTTGTTGTAGAAAGTAATAATTGGGAGAAAAGTGCCATCATTCATTTTAAACAATATGTATAATACTCTAATAAAGTCACGTGTACCTTAAATAGCCTGCATTTTGAATGCTTTTTCCCACTTTTTTCTTTAATCATAAGTATACATTTCAACGAATCTTTACATATTTTGTGGATTGTGTGTATATACCCACAAAACCACTAGATAGATAGAGCGCTTCCAGCATCCCAAGTGTTCCTCATGTGACCCTTACAACCAATACCCAAACCTCCAAAGACAACGATTTTTCTGACTTCTAACACCATACATTTGTTTTACCAAGTTCAAATAAAATGGCAAGTTACTTTTAATTATGATGTTAGCTTAACGATCTTCTTTGTTTTCCATCTAAATATCTAGAAAAAGAACACCTCTGCTTTATGTAGGCTTCCTGAGTCTCTAACATTGATGATTATCAGAGAAGAGGCTTAGAGGAATAAAAGACAGAGTTACAATATGATTCCGTATTCCAAGCTTCAGACTGCATGAGAAAATCACAATTAAATTTCTAATAGCTTTAGCACTCATCAGATTTAACATTTAAGAATTTTATAGCTAGTAATACATGATGATGGGTTTAGAGGGTAAGTTATACTTAGATGCTAAATTAATTCTAACAGATTTAAACATTTTATACTTACAAAAAAATCATAAAAGATAACACATACTTGTAAAATATTAGAATCGTATTGAATACACCAGGAAAAGTCTCCATTACTTAATGGGTATTTGGGACAGAGAAAGGATTAGGGATGCCTTCTGAACACGCTATTTGGTAATGAACAAGAAGACAGTGATCTTATACTTAGAAAGCAGCTATTTTTCTTCATTTTTCAGTTTTATTAGGTAGAATTGAATTGTTACAATTTGACTGCACACATACTATATATTGCATGTAAATACATATACTCAATATAATGCATTTTTTTAGTTTACATATAAGTACTGATCATTGTTTCTAAGAACAGTTTAGAGTTTAAGCTTTTTAAACTTACATAGTTATCAAAGGAATAAAGACAACCACAAAATAAGAATCAACAGAATGCAGTAATCCAATCATAAAAGACAGTCAGATGTGCTTGCACATATTCAAGAAATCAATCATCTAAGTTATAAATAATAAGTAGTTCATTTGAACCTTTTTTCTTTTTTTTAGATTCCACATATAAGTGGTAATCATAGCATTTTTCTTTCTCTTTCTGGCTCACTTCACTTAGAATGACGATCTCCTTGTCCATCCATGTTGCTGAGAGCAGCTATTTTAAAATTACTGTATCAAAACAACCATGACAAAATATCCATATCAATACTGCTACCTCAATATCGTGGTTACGTCAAATGTCTTGACTCACTCAGTGAATGATACCATTAGAAACTTACCAGCTGCCTAGTCTTTTCTTAGACTTCATCAATTACTTGAAATCATACCATATTTTTGTTGTCCTCATATTTTTAACCATGACTTTCTTGTATAGCTTTTCTTTTATTCCCCCCAGATAATCTAGTTGCCTTTCTATTGTCTCCCACCCTTTGTTTTAAGCACAGTACAATATTTGGCTTTGGTGAAGAGAGGATATTCTCTTTTATGTTTTGTTTGCTTAAAAGGGCATTTTTGTCTACTGTATTAACCTCCTGGGTTTACACTAGTATCTGAATGCTTTTTAAAGTATCTAATGACCTGCAGTTAATTTTCATTCTTTCCTTTTGTCTATCTATAACTGTGTGTGTGTGTGTGTGTGTGTGTGTGTGTGTGTGTGTGTATGCGGCACATATATATATATACAAACACATATTTATTTACATATATAATATACAGTCTATTGGGAGAGCATGGATAATTGAAACTCTGGACAATCACAAACTTTTATTTTACCTTCTTCTTGACCCAAACTTTTCTCAAGTGTCACTCCCCTTTCTTTGTGCTATGTGACATTTAAAAGTAGTAAAAAGAGACAAGAAATAGCAGGAAGAAGTAGGGGAAATAAGGAAGACAGATATTCAAATGCTTCTTTTCACTGAGGGCTTGAATTTTGATCTGAAACACTGGTAGAACTTTGTGGAAAATCAAAGATGAGCCAGTTTCCCATCATTCTTGAAGACTGGGACTGAAGGTCAAATATTTAAAGTTGGTTATTGGTCATTCTTATATGTCTACAGTCCATTGGACCAGGAATACTTTGGAGTTGCTAACTGGAAAGTAGACATTTAGAAGATATTTTCAGCAAAAGAAGAGAATGAGCAATATACCTTATAACTCAGCCATTTTATTCTAATCTTGTCTTCTCTAACAATAGCTCCCTGCTACATGCTCTTAAAATACAAGTGCTAATATTACGAAAAGCGAATTACATGGAAAGCAATCTAATCTTTTCAAAGAGTGCTAAAAATACCAATCTGCAACCAAGAATGTTTAAACTTTCTTCCCTTTGCCTAGGATGCTAGGCAAAGACGAGATTTCAGAGAATACCCCAAGGGCTGAGCATGAGTGAAGCCTTTAGCTTACAGGAGTAAAGATCTTCAGACAAGGACATTCAAAGTGAATGCCTTATCATTACACTTCATACCGAGTCTTTAGATGCACAAGTCATTATTGTCCATGTCAATTCTCTGGAAGTGGCTGGTGATGGAAGGGTGTTGTTTTTTTTTTTTTAATGAGGAAACTGAGGCATAAGAGATTGTATTCCTAGACTTAGAACCTAGTGTTAGGTCCCATCTTTTTTTTTTAATCATTTTTGTTTCCCAGCCTTTCAGTCATGTTACTTGTACTTACTACTGAGTCACCCCCAACCCTCGTATTTCCCTAGAGGGATTCCTCCCACTCAGGTTATTATCTAAACATACTGTACAGTATCACCTTGAGACTTCTCTTTCCTTGCTTTCTGAGTTAGACCCATTATTTCCTCAATCCTATGTCTCAGTTTACACCTGTCATACTGAATCACATAATTTCCCAAGAAAGACTATATGGGATGTGACCGTAGTGTCTGAGAATGTCTTTACTATAAGCTCTACTCTTTATTTTATTTTGTATAGATATCAAATTCAAGATTGGAAATTATTTTCTTTCAGAGCTTCTGGAAGGCACTTCTCCAATGTCCTGTACACTGGTGAGAAATCTGGTGTTATTTTATAGCCTCAATGTGTTCTCAATTTCCCTACTCACACTCAACTCACCTTTCCAAGCTTTAAAATCTTAATTTTGACATTGGTTAAATTTATTTTCTACATTCATTGTGTTGGGCACTTTTCAAACTAAAGATTAGTATCTTTCAGCTCTGCAAAATTTCTCTTCTATTATTTCTCTGATTATTTTGTCTACTTCACTTGCTCAATTCTCTCTTCTAAAACTTATTAGTTGGAAATTGGACCTCTTGGACTGATTTTCTTTTAAAATTGATTCTCATATTTAATCTCTTAGTCTTCTTCCTCTGTATTCTGGAAATTTTTTAAAAATCAATTTTATCCGTTGGTCCTTTCACTGAAGTTTTAAATACTTTACATCTCTGAGCTCTCACCTATTACCTAATTGCTTCTTTTTTTTTTTATAGTATCCTATTCCTATTTTATGAATATATTATCTCAAAGTTCTTTGAATAAAACAGGATGAAGAATATTTATTGACTTGCCTCAGTCTCTTCTAGGATCTCCTTTTTGACTTTAAATGTGCTTTA
The DNA here is from genome assembly GCF_009834535.1 of Camelus ferus. Classification (NCBI taxonomy): domain Eukaryota; kingdom Metazoa; phylum Chordata; class Mammalia; order Artiodactyla; family Camelidae; genus Camelus; species Camelus ferus. The sequence continues at coordinate 59,502,147 of NC_045704.1, forward strand.
CTCTGAAATCAACATGTAGAGAAAAGCATTAAAACATATATGTTATGCTTATTTATGATTATGGAGAACATATAATCTCTGTATAACATATAAACATTTGTATAATCTCTGCTTAGAATAATGCCAGTACCCCAAAAGTCTTTCATGTACCCCTTCTCAATCACAACTACCAATCCCCAAAAGGTAACCAGTACCTTTATTTTTTAGGTAATCACTTTGATTTTTTTATACAGGTATCACCTAATTCCTTCTCTCAATCATTATTGCTTTGTTTTTCCTACTGGCATATTCAACAGATGGCACCATTCATTCTCCTGTGTCTGGCTTCTGTATTGCAACACTTTGTAAGATTCAAGCATATTGCTGTACACAGCTATATATCATTTACATGCATTGCTATATGATATCCCATCATATCAATAAACTATTATTTATTTATCCATGTTTAAGTCTGAAGTGCTGGGTAGCTAGTGTGGGTTTCCTCCACTTACCAGCAGGTGTTCCTCCACTGAGTAGACCTGCTTGTCACTAGGTCTCCCTCCTGAGTGGGAATTCTGACTAGATGCTTTCTGTGTAGGCCACGTTAAGGAAAGGTGGGCTAACTGGCAGGCTTTGCTTTACAGTCAGGAATAGGGTGTATATTGTGAAACTGCAGATCAGCTCAAATTTTAGAATGAAAAGAGGCTTTATTCTGGGGTACCAACATTCATATGAAAAGTCTTACCTTTCCTCAATGAAATCATTCAGTTTTTTTAAAAAGAGCTTCATAGTTATGCCTACTGGTAAACGCCAGGAGTGATGCGGTGACTAAGAATTTCAGGTGGAGCCCATGTTCCCTATAACGACCTTGAATAAATATCTGCTTTTAGCTCTATTTTTCAGTTATGTATTCAATTACTTCTTCGTATTGTTTATGAACCCAAAATATCTCTGGGATTGCATCCATTGCCTTTTCTCTAGTCCTTTATAGTACATTCTAGGTGGTACCTCTCTTAGTTCTAGTCACCCACTCTCAGCCGCAAATTTGTTGAAATATCTTGTCCATTATGATCTCCCACTTGCCTCCGATTTTTTTTTTTTTTTACTATTATGTGTTTATTCCCATCTATATTTCTGTACCTTCATTTCACTGTGGATGGCTAGCCATAGTGATAAAGTTATATAATTTAATCTTCTACCATAAGGCAGAAATCCTAATAAAACTTTCTCAAGTTGACTTCTTGATAATGGATAACTCTGCAATTAGTTAATGTTGTATGTGTCTGACTTATCCCCCCCATCTCCTGGATCTGCTCCCACTGTTTATTCTATCACAAACAAAAACTAAAACATGTGGGAGCTTAGGGAATCTGTTTACTCCAGTATTTGCTGATGGTGTAGAACTAGTAAGCTTGTAACCACCATGTTATTCAAGATGATTCTACCTGTTATATAGAAAAACTTTAAAAAAATTTTTTTTTACTGAGTTATAGTCAGTTTACAATGTGTCAATTTCTCGTGTATAGCACAATTCTTCAGTCATACATGAACATACATATATTCATTTTCATACTCTTTTTCACCATGAGCTACTACAAGACATTGAATATATTTCCCTGTGCTGTACAGTATAAACTTGTTTATCTATTTTATAGAAAAGCCTTGTAAAAACTGTAACAGTTATATAATGACTCTTGTCAAGACAATCTTTTAACTTCATGCAAAATCCCACCTCCTTCCTGAAACATATACCAACAATAAATGACAAAATATTTATTAAAAAGCACAGCCATACTTGAAAAAAAAAAACTGTAGTGGGTGAGAAATACAAAGAAACTCAGAGTGTTAAACGTAGAAGTTTCTATTTCTTGAAAGTGAAGTAAATAAAGACATTTACAAGTTTACTTCCTCTAAGGTAATGCGGTTCAAAGCAATCACTGGTGGTGGGGACTCTGGGTACAGAATGAATTACCTAGACCAGCAGGAGGAAGCAGAAACAGCCGCACAATTGAAACTGGGATAAACTGCTATATATTTTGGGAATCAGATGTGTAACAGTCTCAGGAAGGCTGAGATTCCAGTATAAAAAAGGCAAAGTTCTGAACTGATGAGCCAGTGAAGGTATTAATAAAACTGCCAGAAATGAAAGAGCAAGTGAGAGTGGAAAGAAAAATACACACACTGTGAAGTTCTGGCTCAAGATAAGCTTGCAAATGAAAATCCCTATGCACATTAGGAAAATTAGTCACGAAAGAACTGCTAACAAATTCAGCTTTACAAACAGGAGAATTCACTATTCCAAAGAAAAGCATATAATGGAGTAGACTCTTAAAAACAAGTTTAAAATTAGTATATTTAAAAAGTGTACTAAGAGAGAAAATAAATGTATAAAGCCAAAACTAATACAATTACACTGAAAAATTGGCAAATACAGCAGGAGGTTTTAATACAACCTACTTGACAAGTGATAGATCAATAAGAAAATAAAATAAATAATGATCCTTAAAGTAGTTTTGTTAATGTGCTGAGAAGTTTGAGTTACCTTAAAGGAAATGAGACTCTGCTAAACTGTGAGCAACTTGACAATATTCATATTATTGGCTTAAGCTTCCTCCTATATCTTATAGCACCAGCATCTTATAGCATCTTATAGTAATGTGTGCTCAATAAGTCATTATTAAATGAAGGGCTAAATTTCCATTTTCAAGTGTGAATAGCATTTCACAATTATAGTAACTTGTGTTTAAGGTTATCTTTTCTTTTTTTAATGAACAAGATCACATTTTTAATAAAATGAATCCATTGTCATACTCTTTTACTCTTTCCAGTTTAGGGAAACAAATAATCAGGGGATGAAGAGCAATACCTAGCATAACACCTACTACTTAGTAAGTTCAACAAAAAAAGAAAATGAGCGTATTAAATACCCAAAGTACTCATTCTTTTAAGTTTTAATAAAATTTCCATACAAACATTTAAAAAATTTTCCTAATTCCCCCAATATGGAGATGTCCCTAATTGTAGTATATTCAATGTTTACATGCAACATACATTGGAAAGATTAAAAAAAAACCTTATAATATCTCATCAATGTGGATTATCAGAAGAATGCACAAAAAACTTGATACTAAGATTTCCTTTTTGGAGTTTCAGCATCTCCTGTAAACAAATCTTTGTGCCTTAGGGCTTTTTAATTTTCTCACAGCTCAATGTCCGGATAAAATATTTCAAACTACTCAGTTGACTACAGTGGTAAGAATGTATGCTGTAAAAATACCCAAATATCCAATTCCATTCCTCTCCTCTCTCTTAAAAGAGTTTGAACTTACTGCTGCTTCTTTCTCATTATCTATTTGCTCCCTAATCTTCTGCATTTTTCTGGTTGTACCCTACCGCAGAGCCAGACCAAAATGGCAACACTACACTTTAACAATCTTTTCTTAGTCCCAACACATCAAATAAATTTTAAGTGTGTGATAAGATGATTAGATCATGCCGAGAGCATCGTGGAGGATAAATTTGTAAGAGGTGATAACTGAACTGAGGGAGAGAACTGAAGGTCTAAATTAACAAAAGGTAAGAAGTGAAGGAACAGATTTTTAGAGTTACTAAGAAGTTAAAAACAACAGAACGAGAGTCTGATCGGACGGTCAAGTTCCTGGCCTATGCCAGACTATGTGGAGTGTGAGTGAAGTAAGTTACAAGGAGTAAGTTCTAAAGATGAGATAACATTTTGTACATATTGAATTTAAAGTACCAATTAAATAGTCAGGAACAAATATCCTGTACATATGGGGATATGAGTTTAAAGCCCAAGACAAATCCGTAATGAAATACTGACTTATATTAGGCGAGGAATCAATTTTTTCTGTAAATAGATAACATACACGCGTTGTTGCATGCTCCTCTTCTGTTGTTATTGCTGCTGCTGCTGATTGCTTCAACAACCCTTTAAAAATGTATAAAACCATTTTTAGCTCACAGGTCACACGAAAAAACCCAGGCCACAGGTTAACCTGCTATAGTTTGCCAACCGCTGATTCGGATCTCATCAATATATAAGACATAGTTCATTCTGTAAGAAGAGATGAGATTGGTGAGGCAAATATGGAAAGGATAAGAAGTAGGAATTCTTAGGAATACATGAAGAGTATGAAATAAACTCTCATTCCTTTAAGGAGGCCTGGCCTTGTATCTTGCTTTGTACAGCTGAATGTGTAAAAAGTAACACTGTGCCAGTTTCAAGTCTAAATCTTAAGAGGACTTATATGCTTCACTTCTTTTCATGGGACCCTGTTTCTGCCATAAACAGAAGCATGGTATAGCCTGATAGATGATGAGAGACCACATGAAATAGAGCTGAATCTTCCCAAACGCAGCCAAGTTAGATCAGCCAGCCTCCAGGTGACTTGCCAGCTAACTGTAGACACATGAGCAAGTTCAGATAAGATCAGTAGATTGCCCAAGCCAGATCGGCAGAACCTCTTAAGTCAATCTGCAGATTTTGGAGAAATAATTAATTGCTTTAAGCCAGTAAAGTTTTAGAGTGACTTGTTATATAGCAATAGCTGACTAATACATCATCCTTTTTGGACTATTCTATAGGACAGTCACTGGGCCACATAAGAAATTAATTTCAGTGGGAAAGTAGAGAGCAGAGCCCAGAATGCAATGCATTGAGAAGTTAATAGGAGATACAAGAAAAATCAACAAACATAAACTATTCCTTTGGAAGGTTTTATCATAATAGGAAGAATAGATATGGAAGAATCCACGAGAAGGAGGCTATGGCACTAAAGAAGAATGAAAGGAAATACTGAGAGATTTACTGGCTAAAAAGGGACCAGGTAATTTAATATACATATAGTATAACTAAAACGGGAATTCCAAAAAAGAACGAGTTCAGGAGTTAAAAGAAGATGGAATACAGAACACAGCTCAAAGGACAAACACTAGACAGGACAATTAGTGTGCTGCTTTCTCTGAGACTGGAAAAACAGATAAAACCAAATGAGTAAGTAAATGAAAGCATAAGTAAAGAGATTTAGTCTATAGGATCTTTATTCTCACTTTGACTTAGAAAGCAAAGTCATCTAGGAAGGGGTAATTAAGTTAAAATTCAAGGACAACTGTTAGGAAAGAGAAATATATATATATATAAAATTTTAAAACCAGTAAAGAAAAAAAAAAAACCAATGAAACAAAAAATATAAGGCTGCATGGGGGAAGATATTTTAAGAATGCATAATAAATAGAAAAAAAACCCAAACAACATAATAGAAATTGATTTAGAAAAAGACTTGTGCTTCTTACCTGAGTTTACTCTGCAACCTGAAACAACCAAAAACATTGGACAATATACATGAAATGATGGTTTTCAAGACACTGAGCATCAGGCAACAAAGGACAGTGATCTCTGAGAAATGGAAAATGAACAAAGTGATTTCTATGACTATCCCCAGATTACAGCCTCAAAAGTTTCTTGGCAGAGGCAATGGAAGAAATGAGGCATAGTCAAGAAAAGACCAAGTCAGCCAGAGTTCATAGCCCAGTGCACCAGAAATAAGAGACTTGCACAGAAAGAGACACTCACATACCTACAAAGGAGTCCCCTTGAGCATTCAGCAGAGTACCTAGAAGCACATGCATGAGAGGAAACTGAGACTGATCAAAGTTAAAGAGTTGTTGGGGGTACCGGTGATCCAGCTTGGAACTGGAAATGATAGATTTATAGTGACTTAAAGCTGTATTACTGATGATTTTCAGCAGCAATGCTCAGGAGACTCTGTGCGTGAATGGGGAAGGTACATCACTGGGCTGATTCAAGTATTGGGATTTGCAGGACAGATAACACAGAAGAATAAAAGTACTTGAGCACTGTCACACTGGTCTGGATTCTATGCAGTCTAGGCTGGATAAGAAAGGAAGCAACAGGCAATCCTGTGGTTCACACATTCAGGATCCTTGCTCCACTGCTCACCTATTTCACTGCTCTACTATTATCCCCAAATTCACAATTTTTACCATCAATGAGAACCTGAGCATTGCTTGTCAACTCTTCTATGACTCCTTGGTTAGTGTTCTTTCTCATTTCCTAAAGCAGATTTAGAAATGCCTTCTTCAAAAGACCTCTACAGTTCTACCTTCTTACTTATTGTCAGCAGACAACCAAGCCTTCAAATTCACAGAAAAAAATACAGATCACTGACCCCAAAATGTATCTTTCAGCTTTCAGCACCCCATCTATCAATTTATCTGTTCCCTTTGCCTGTTAAAAGGAAGAAATGTTCCTTCTCTGCTCTATACACTCCATCTAGCTCTGGATCCTAACCACTTCCACTTCCTTTTCAGGAGTCCCCTTCTTGGTTTATCTTCAACTTCTACCCTTCAGCTGAAACTACCTAATTATTATGCTTATAATTAACATCTTAAAATAACCTCATCTTTCTTGTTTCTACCATACTCTTTTGGGTTTGATATCTATCAAATGTTTATTGAAATAATGAAGAAAGAGAAATCATGGATGATGTCTAGACTTCTTGCTGGGACAAATGGGTGAACAATGAAAACTGGCAGTACTAGAGGGGGAAATGGCTTAAAGTGGAAAGAGTTTGAATTTGGGGCATGTTGCATTTGAGGGACTAGCTGGGTATCTAAAGAGATATAACAGACAATCAGATTTGTGGAAATTCAGAGAGCTAAGTTAGGGGTATACATTTGGGAGTTATATAAAAATGTATTTGAGCCAGGGGAGTTCATTCAGAGAGAATGCATGAAGTGATTAAAGGACACAAACTTTGAAGTATGGCATTCATAAAAGTCATTAAAATTACATGTAGGGCATTTTTTAATTTTGTACTTTGGTCTCACACATATACTTCTGGATATGTTGTAGATCTGAGGATTAACAAATACAGGAAAAGAAAACATAAAGAAGATGTAACAAAATTAAAGTAGGTGAAATAACAAGAAAAAAGCAGGGAAAGGCAAAAGTCCTTGGCATCATGGTTTAGGGGGAATTATTTTAGATACGTGAATTATTGCCAGGGTTACAGATTTAGTTACAGGTTACTTAGGTTATAGGATTTAGTTCCAGTCCTGCATGACAGGTTCTCTCTAGCTCTTCTAAACTGCTGTTTCAGTGGAAGTTTATATGCTTAATAAATAAACACACAGCAGAAGTCTGAGATCCATGGTTAACTATGGAATTTATCACCCAGTAGTCTGCATTTCTTACTTGAACCATTAAACCATGACTGCCTAGGTGTCAAATTTGATGAACATGTCACTCCCAGGTTTGAAATTTAGAAACTGGTAACACATTATAAAGTACTACTGAACACCAATGGTTCATATTATCTGTCTCAGCATGTCATGAAGTTAATGGCAGATTTCTAAGAATCTATTTCTTGAAGTGTTCTTACAGAAAATTCTGAAATAAAAGTTAGTATTTGTATCTTGTCGTTCAGTTTATGTAGCATTTTCAAATATATTATCTCATAAATAGACCCACATGATTATTTTATTAAAATAAGTACAATTAGAACAGATGAAGAAACAAAGGCATGAGGTTAAACAACTTACCTCAATTATTAAGCAATTATTAAGCAGGAAAGCCTGGATTAGCCTTCTAACTCTAAATATTATACCAATTCTTGTTTTTTCCATAAGGTTTAAATCAGTAGTACAAAATTTAATAAATCAGTAATGACAAATTTCCTATATTTTATTCACTTAAGTCATTAAATGTCATAGGCTAAATATTGTACTCAGAAAACTAGTGAAAAAATAAAGTTAAAAAAAAAAGATACTAATGATGTGCCTTTAAATCTAGGTTCTCTTACTATAATCTTTTATATCTGTTGCCAAGTACTCTTCCTGAAGGTAATTACCATAATTATTCTCTGTGATTGCTGTGTGCATGTCACAGACATTATCATTACTCTAATTATAATACAGTTAGCCAAAGCTGAATTGTTACATTTCAGCTCAACTCACTGTTTGTTTTGCAGACTATTTATAGTTATGACAGATGTATACTGTTCAAAATATAATAATGGAACTTGATATACTTTTCAGAAGCTGATATAAAATATACAAAAACACTAAAAGGAACAAATTGGACAATTTAATAAGGATTGCAGCTGCTAAAGGGGATATTAGGGCAGTTCCCCTAGAATTTTAAAAACCTCTTGCCAAAACAACCAGTGAATAGCTCTTTATATAACATTCTCAAAATTAATAACTGCTGAGAGTGAATATACTCTAAAGAAGTAACTTGAATTTATTCTGTGGGAAAAACAAGCATGAATGAAAAAACTTTTTCACTGCAGTTTTGTGTTATAAATATATATGTGTATATATATATATATATGTGTATATATATATATATATATAAAATGGAAGTTGCCATTTTTACCATTTTTAAGTGGACTATTCAGTGGCATTAATTACATTCACAGTGTTGTACAAACATCACCGTTATTTCCAAAACTTTTTCATTATCCCAAATAGAAACTCTGTACCTATTAAGTAATAACTCCTCACTCTCCTCTCACCCAAGCTCCTGGTAACCTCTAATATATTTTCTGTCTCTATACATTTGATAATTCTAGGTATTTGATATAACTGGATCATACAGTATTTTTCCTTTTGCAATTGCCTTTTTTCATCTTGGCATAATATTTTCAAGGTTCATCTATGCCACAGCATGTATAAGAACTTCATTCCTTTTTATAGCTAAATAATATTCTATTATATGTATATATCACATTATGTTTATCCTTCTGTTGTACACTTTGGTTGTTTCTACCTTTGGATATTGTGAATGAGACCTTGCTTTCAGAATCTTTTGGGTATATATACCTAGGCGTATCAGATGGAATTCTATGTTTAACTTTCTGAGAAACCACCTGTTTTTCACAGTGGCTGCACCATTTTACATTCCCACCAGGAGTGTGAGAGGGTTCCAATTTCTCCATATCCTCACCAACATTTATTATCTGTCCTTTTGATTACAGTCATCCTAGTGACATCTCATCGTGCTTTGGACTTGCCATTTCCCTAATGACTAACGATGGTCAGCATCTTTTTCATGTTTATTTCCCATTTGCATATCTTCCTTGGAGGATGTCTATTCAAGTTCTTTATCCATTTTTTAACTGAGTGTTTGTCTTTTTGTTGTTGAGTTATAGAAGTTCTTTATATATTCTGGATATTAAGCCCTTTTCAGGTATATGATTTACAAATATTAACTCATTTATTTGCTATTTGATAAACTCTCATTCTGTGGGCTGTCTTTCATTCTCACAATAGTATCCTTTGATGCACAAAAGTTTCTGATTTACTAAAATCCAATTTATCTATTTTTTCTATTGTTGACTGTGCTTTGAAGAAATCACTGCCAAACCCAAGGTCATAAAGATCTTCCCCTCTTTTCTTTGAAGAGTTTAATAGTTTTGGTCCTTAAATTTAGGGTCTTTGAGTTATTTCAAGTTAATTTTTGTATCTGGTATAAGGTAAGGGCCCAACTTCATTCTTTTTCATGTGCCTATCCCATTTTCACAATGCCTTTGAAGAGAAAGAGTTACAATTTTAATAATTAAGATTCCATCAATACAACATTGTTGGTCATTTCAGAGGCTGGCAATTCTAAAACTGATTTTTTTTTCAGTATTCTTAGATTTTGGTGTGGAAGATAGCATCTTCTTTTTGTTTAGAAGTGTTTTTAATCTTACTTCAAAAATAATAGATTTCCATTATCAAACCTACATTAATAGAGGTAAACAAAAGAAGAAAAACCATTCAGAAAAAAATCACAGGTAACACTTTGGTTTCTATTCTTGTAGTGTTTGTTTTCTCTCTTTTTCTAAGTATCTTTCTAAATATTTCATATTTATCTAGGTCAAGTATTCTATAACATAACTTTTAATGGCTGTATTGTATACCACATCTGGAGGGACTATAATTTAATCAACTCTCTTTCACAAGATGTTTAAAAACTGCACTGTACGATGCGATAGGCTCTACCCACAAACAGCTTTTAAATTTAAATTAATTAAAGGCAAATAAAATTTAAAATGCAGTTCCACAACCATATTAGCAACATTTCCCATACTCAATAACCACATGCAGCTAGTGATTACTATATTAGATAGAAAAGATACGGAACATTTTCATCATCATAAACTTCTACCAGATAGGACTGCTTTAGAATGTTTCCAAATGATCCCTATTATAAATAACTCCAAAGTTACTGTAAATAACCTTTATGTATATATATGTACGTGTATATATATATATATGTATATGTATGTATGTGTGTGTGTGTGTGTGTGTGTATATATATATATACACACACATATATACATACACGTATATATATAGAGCTCCAAAAATTCCTTTGGAATACATGCCTAGAAATGAATTGCTGGTTCAAAGGTTATACAAATTTTCATACTTTCAGAAGCACTGGATTCAGGGATGTGTCCATTTCCTTTATCAGTTTGATAGATAAAGAGCAGTGTCTTCTGTTTAAAAGCTGTACTGATTTGATAAGGGATGTGGTGAAGTGGGAAGACAGAGGGATAAAGGGCTCTGGTGACCAGTCTATGGCAATGCTACAAACATGGTACCAAAGATGGTAGTTTCTGTAAATTCTAATAATGTAGCACTGGTCTACACAGAAAGAGTGTATTGTCACACTGCATTGTCTCCATGAATCATTAATTTACATTAACACCACTTTTAGGGTTAAATATGAACGTCTGTTTATTGTCCATTTATGTTTTGTTTTTTCATGAACAGAAAATATTTATTTACTGTTTTAAAAAAATCAATTCCTTCAAAGAGCAATTCTAAAATTCTAATAAAATCACCTTCTCCCCAAACAAAATACTGTCTCCTGAGACAGGACATAACGTCTACCACAGTCTCACGTAACAACTGGTATGATCCTCTACTACAACGTCTATCATGTTACATTCCAACTACCTCTATGTGTCTGCCTATCCCGCCTGCTAGCCTGGGAGCTGCCTGGATTCAGACCAAGTCCCATATATTTCTTTTCCATCTCTAGTCGCATCCAAGAGCCTGGTAAATAACAGACACTGATACCTTCTTTTAAAATGAATGACCAGGAGCTCCAGTTACACAATTGGTTAGCGCACGGTACTTATAAAATGAATGACCAGATGTGACTTGTCCAAGAGCAAGCACCCCATTTTCTAATCATTTAACATACTCAATTGTCCTTCATATTCCTTTACTAAACGCTTACCTCAAGTAAGGCTCTTATTTATGTGCAGATACAGTTTACAAATAAGGGGTTAAAAGCAAATGTCATATTATATTTTAGCAAAGTAATTACATATACATAAAATAAAATACTCTTGTGAGACGGGTTATTAATGTTTCCATTTTACAAATCAAAAAACTAAAGCTACAAGAGATTGGAATCTTGCCAAAGGTAACAGTACTAGTAGATCTCAAGGTTATACACTAACTGGGGTTTCTAACACTACATGTTAATGTATTTTTTCACTACATCAAGTAAAAGTTTTCAGACAAATAATCTTTGAACAAAGCACCAGCTGTAATAGAAATACTTACACTGACCCCAGCGACCTGTTCTTGGGTTCAAATAATTTGGATAAAGACCATTTGGACGATCCATTTTCTGAAGCAGTTTCCGAATATGCATGACCTAAAAAAAATAAAATAAAAATGCAATTAATGAATAAAAAATATCATTAAGGTTTTATATTAATCTAGACTTTGTTTTTTCACTCAGAACCTACACCACCTCCTGCCCTCCACTTCGTGTGTATGTGTGATGGTAAGAAAAGGCTTCTAGTTTTTAAATGACTCGTTATTTTAATAAGATGATATATAATCATTATTTAAAAGTCAAGCAACAATAAAAATATAAAGAAAAGATCACAGACAGAAACTAACTTCAATGCCAACATCAGTGATAAACATCATTCTAGACATATTCAATATGTACATAACTAAACATACAAAGAGAAATAATTTCATAGACATATAATCATAATAGGACGTTTATAATAAAAAGTAGGAAACCATTCTGCTTTTAATAGATGAAAAAGTAAAAGAAGTAAAACTAAACTGCTGAACTTTAAATATTGATCCCATAATAGATAACCCTAAATTCCTAAAATTCTAATTCCTAAAAGATGTCTCTAAAGTTAAAGGGGGGGAAAATCATGAAATATATTATGAAGCTGGAGACTTTCCCAGGGACTTCTGTTTTGATTCTTCTCTACATTGGATGATGATTTTTTTTAAGTGCTTAAAGAAAAAAAAAAAAGAAAAATCACTAATGCATTTTATTTCCTGTATTTACTTGAGAATGTTATCTTCACATCCGAAAGATAACCTAGTTGGCATAAATGACTTGGGGAAACATTTTCTTTTTCACAAGGCCTTATATATAATTCACTATTTTCTGGACTTGAGCACAGCACTAAACATTTTAATACACAATTTCAAATCATCTTTCATTGCCGGGATTGTGTCATCATATCGTTTTAGGCTACATGGGATGGGCTCCGAGATGTCATATTACCTGTGTTCTTTCATGTCAGAGACTAAGTCTAGTACAACAATCTCAATCTGAAAAATTCCATGAATCAGGTTTAGTCAGTTCAGAATGATGTTGTTATGAAAGATGAAAAAAAATCAGCATTCTTTAGTCTTCTGGAAATTACGCATACATTGAATCCTCTCTTCTCTTTCACATCTATCATTTCCTCTCTTAATCTTTTTATCTATCTTTCAATGTTCATACGTTTACTAGCTTGTCTCAGTTGTGTCTTCTAAGACTCTTATTATACTTTGAATGTTTTCTTTTTGTTTCCATTTTGCCTTTCATTTTCATAATAACTTTATTTTTTTTTTACACTTTATTACTGATAACACATCTTATTGTCCTTGAGCACTTTAATCTCTATTTATTTATTTCACAGACGAGAGCTTCATTATCTTCTCTCTCATGGTGATGTTTGGCCTAGGTCTTCAATTGCTATTTTTGGAAAAGTATTTTTTGGCTGTCATTTATTTCTCGTGTTCCTTCCCTCTTTTTTTCCTAGTAATATTTTTGTATAAATTCTATACCTGTTTTTCGGGGGGAACTACTCATTGCTATTCTTCTTGAACCAGCTATTCACCAGTTTTGACATAAAAGGCCAAGGAGAGTCCAGAGGTCAACGTGCTTTTTTAAGCCTTTGCTTCTCTCCTTAGGCAACTGAAACCAGCAATGCAGCACTGCTCATAACAGAATCTGTCACTCATTCTCTTCCTTCACTGAAGTGTGTGGGCTTTGGTGCGTCTGTGAGATTCCTAACTGAATTCTGTTTTTATAGCTTCTCAACACATCATATTCAGTGGGATCCAAAGAAGCATCCACCATCAGCCTGTGATCCAGTTCTCATGTTGTTAATAAGGATTCAGTTTTGTGCCTCAAGATGTATCACGTACTTTACAGAGAACTGCTCTATTAGCTTTTTATTTTTGAAATCTGCAACCACAAATACCCTCTGTAGTTACCGAAACCTGTCTGTGACCTTGATTGCTTATGCCAACTTTTCTTCCTGTTTTGTTACATGAAGTATCAGTATCTCTTTCAATTCCGTTGAAAGTGGAGTTCATAGTTCTGTTTCTAATTTTTGTTGCTTTTAAGTGTGTTAGGTCCTCTACTTAAGAAATATCATGTTAGATTATCTCTGTTTCACAAGTTTATCATCTTTTTAATCTATGTTTTTCCCTATTTTAGCTATGAATATTTATTGCTTTTATTCCATGTCAGTAATTCAGTTTTCAACTATGTACAGTAAGTTATTTGTTGCTTTTCATTTATTTATTTTACAGAAATATATTATGTAAAGTGTCAATTTGTTTCTTTAGCTCTACAATCTTCTTGTATCATTTTATTGTTTTATTTTATTTCTGAGTTCTAATTTTACTGAATTCCATTTCTATTATAGTATGAATTGCTCGTGGTGACTTTTAAACTGTCAAACGGTGTTATCAGTCTTTTATATGCTATTTGCTGCCCTGCTTTTGTTTCCCAGAGTATGCCTGCATAATTGTCATGCTTTCTCTTTCCATCGTGCTCATATTAACTGTTAGGTAAGCTCTAGCCTGAACTTTGGTCTGATACAGTACAGATGAATTGTCTCAAATTCCTTCCTACTGTGTGTGAGCGGGGGCATTCCTCCTCTCGTGGATACAGTTTGAGATCTGGAGTACTAGTGTCCTCACTCACTTCCTGCAGCTCAGTGAGGATGGGAGGGGAGAACTCCTCTGGAGCTGGGGGCAGCGGTGCACTGGACACCCAGAGCACTGGCCTCCCTTGTAAGATTAGCAGGGAATATCAGGAGTTTACTGACTTGCTTTCTCTGCCCGGTAAGGATTTAGGATAGGGTAGGAGACAGACTTAACATACTATAGCAGAAATCTATTGTTGCTGCTGCTGTTGGTTTTTTTTTTTTTTTTTTTTTGGCTGTCACATGTTTTGGACATGAGGTTGCAGCCTTTCTTTCTTTTCATTGCCATTGATGAATTTTTGTTGGTATTTATTATTTTTATTGTCATTGTTCATTTAATCAGGAAAGGAGAAATTCTGTGATCTGGCTCCATTTTGCTATCCTTACCTGAAAATTCTCAACTGATAAAATATTTCAGACACAGAAACGAATATATATAGATTCTACTCACACAGGACAACACTACACCACCTCTGCCATTCTGTTTACCATGACCCATTCACTTACCACTACCTTTGTCTGAGATGTGGTCACAGCCCTGAATTTTATGTCTATCATTATCTCGACTCTATTAAAACCACATTTGAATACCTAAATAACACACCTCTGCTTCTGGTCAACTTTATAATAAAGTTGTAGTATACTCTTTTGATTGATGAATGTTGACCATAATTAATTTTTTTTCACTGCTGTGTTGAATCTTATCACATAAATTGCTAATATAAAACAATGCTTTTATGTATATAATGTACATGTACATACAAAAGAGTGGAACTGCGAAGTTAAAGGGTATATATATTTTCAACTTAACCAGATATTGTCTTTTAAATTTAAGCCTTTCATGCTCCTGGAATTGTTATAGTCTACAATGCTACACTTGTCATAATGTTTCCACATCTATATGGGTCTGCTTAAGGGCTGTTTATCCTGTTCACCTGTCTTACTTGTGTCTATCCACCAGATCTATACTGTCAGTGTTGATAACTGGGTAATGCAAATCCACCCAACATGTTTTTCTTCAGGAGTATCTTGAATGTTTCTCTTCTATTTAAATTCTACAAGTGTCTAGTCAAGTTCCATTAAAAAAAACCCCAAAACAAAAGGGAGGCACTGAAGAATTCTTTGGCACTGAACTGATGCTAGAGATCAATTTGGAGATAACTGAAATTTTACAATATTGTTTATCTATACATGAACATAATACAACTCCCCATTTATTTAGGTCCTCTACAATGTCATTTAATAGTTTCAAATTTTATCTTTTGTTAGATTTATTTGTGAGATATTTATACTTTTGTTCCTACCACATAAGCTATGTTTTTAGAAATGATACCTTCTTGCCTGCTGTAGCTGGTACAAAGAAATACTACTAATTTTTAATATCCATATTGATCTTTCATTCAAAAAATAGATTAAGCTTATTTCTAATAATTTAAATGTAGATTGCCTTAATATTTTAGGTAATCACGTAATATGTGAATAATTACTATTTTCTTCCTTCCTCTTCAATTCTTTACCTTTCCATTCATTTTGTTTGTATTGTCTTGCCATGCTAAGTATTTCAGCACAATGCTAAACAGAGATAGTGAAGGAATTTTTTAAAAATCTACCTACTAGTGGTTATATCTTCTCAAATAACAGTAAGTATTTTAAATATGTTCTAAATAGAAGGGATATTTCTTTATATTATTTTAAAAAAGACAAACATCTTCTAAGCATTAATCAAATCTTTGGGGTAAATCTTAAAGACACTTTTATAACAAAGAAAAGAAGGCAAGAAAACTAAAACTAACCTTTTTGTAGTACACCGGGTCTCCTGTCAAGTAGCTGAGGTGGACAAACTCCATGTGAAGTGTACCAAATTCAGCAAGAATGCTGCTACCTGCAGATGCCCAGCCCCAGTTTCGCCCTACTCCACTGAATGAAAGGCAAGGTAAAAGGAGACAGGATTGGCAAAACAAAACAAACAAACAAACACAAAATTTCTTAGTGAATACATAAACTTTAAATAAATCTCAGAAATTATTATCTCAAATAAAACAGCTTACTTATATCTAAAATTTTTTTTTATTGTTTTAAAATTATTTAACAGAACATCCACATGTTCTAGAGATCAAAACAATGTAGAAAACTGTACATTAAATCTGTTTCACCCCATTCTCATTCCTCATCCCCTACCAGGCCCCAAATATAATCATTTATCAGCTTTTCATGTATTAGTACAGACATTTTTACACATACATAAGCAATCCAAATATATATTCTTATTTTCCTTCTTTCTTAAACAAAACATAGCAAAGTATACTTACTGTTCTGTACCTTGGATTTTGCTATTAAGATGTACCTCAGTAGGCTTCTGATATCAGTTCATAAACAACTTTCTCATTTTGTTTTTGTTACAGATGCACAGAATTCCACGACAGTAATGATTTTCAGTTGAAATGTCCCACCCCAGAGGCATATGAAAATGTCTGAGAGCATCCTGAATTGTTTCAAACCTTGAAGGTGCAACTTGTATTTATTGCACTGGGGTCAAAGATGTAACAGGACAGTATCATACAATAAAGAACTGTCCTGCCCCAAATGCTAAAAGTGCCTGTATGAAAACTACTACATTACATAAATAGATATAATTTATTCAATCAATCCTCTACTTGTGGTCCTTTAGCATATTTCTAATATTGTGCTATTATAAAAACTTACAGTGACTAATCTTGCCTACATTTCATTTGTGCAGGTATATCTCTAAGATATCTTCCTGCTGTTTTTTTTTTTTTAAAACCTGACTTATAAACTTTCACCGGAAGCCAGGCTACATAAATGAAAAGTGTAGATGCTTTGGATGTTGTCTTCTTTCTCAAAGTTAAGTTTCTTCTGAAACATAGATCATATATAGGCAGATTATCTTGGCTTTAGGCTTTATTCAGCGTAGTCTATTCCAGTTTTACCTTTACATCCAGGGAGTGGCCCTCTGGCATCTCAGCTGAAAGCCTGGCATGTTTACTGAGGGCCCTTCACACTGGCAGCCTTAAACACTAACCACTGTCTCCCCACTACCATGTAGTTGTTAAGTTTTCTCCATTGTATCTACTTGTATATTGGCAATTCAGCATGCTATGTTTCATTTATCTGTGTTGGAAAAAACATTAAAATAGGTATGAGGATATATCACTACCTTGCTTGAAGCTCTTTAATTTTTTGGTGCTATTTTTATATTGTTTTTGAAATTATGGTAGGCAAACGCCACTAACAGGTTTTTTTGAAGCCACACATGAGAGTCAAGGAAGAAATATGGGTACAGTAACTATGTAGGGTAGTCATTCATTTCACAAATATTAAGTGTCTACTACGATCTGAGAGATCGTGATATATAACCTGATATATAACATTCCTGTTCCCATAATAAATAAGACCATTTTAAACAATGATAATTGTTATGAAGAAGATTAAATAGTGATAGAATACTGAGTACTAGTGACAGAATGAGTCAGAAGACTTTACGTATAATGTTAACAGAAAGTGTTTCTGAAATGACACAATTTAAACTGAGATCTAAATGATGAGAAGAAGCCAGTGATAAAAAGCGCTGGAAGAAGAAAATTCCCAGCAGAGGAAACAGCACATGTAATGGCCCTGAGGAAAAAGAAGGTGGCTGGTGTGGCTAGAGCTCAGGAAGGGGAAATGAATGACACAGGACGAGGTTAAAAAGCTAGGTATAATCCACACCATGCAGGAGTTCTGTAGCTACGGTAAAATTTTAAAATTTTTATTCTAAGTATGATGAGTGTGGAGAAGAAATGTAACATAATATTTAAGGAGTAAAGCATACCATTTAGAAAGATTACCTAGGCGTCAGCATGGCAATTGGATTATAGTGTAGTCAAGTATAAACAAAATCCCTCTTCCATGTAAAAAGTTTCTGGCCAGAAGTCCCAAATGAAAATTTCATTCATAGTACATGTAAACACTTCAAAATACTAAATTCTAAACAAGGTTTTTCACTTATTTTACACACAGCCTCATGGGGCCCTCCACCTTGGCGGCCTTGAACACTAACACCTGTCTCCCCATGTACCATGCAGCTATTAAGCTTTCCCTTTGCCCTTTAGTCCCCAAACGCTGTTTTCTAGTTTCCTTGAGTCTTGTCCCGGGCATGTGCAGTTACAGAATCAGCCAACAATTTGAGAGAAATTTGTATATAACTTTTGGGGCCTTTAATCTGCAGTTCTTTCCTGTCTTGAGATTTCTGTCCCTCATGTTTCAACTTCTGTCAACTCCAAGGCCTGACCATAGTCTCCTTTGCTCCAAATGACCAGTACTTTAGGCTTGGCCTCAGCTGCTCTGCACTGTAATTTAGAACACGACCTCAGAGGGAGAGCCAGTGTTTCTACAGAGATGACCTTCTCGTAGTATCAGGACCCCTTGAGTCCTCCCCTGAGTTAGCTGCTCTCCAGTCCCTTCGAACCATTTTGTTTCTATGATTATTTTTGGTGGGAGAGTTAACCTGATAAAAGCCATTCCATGGTTGGAACTAGAAATCTAGATTAATCATTCAAGTAGCAAACTTCATGGGTTATTTCTCCTTCTACTTTCATTTCAGTCTAAGTTTGAAGTTTGGCAATGCTGGATTTCTCAGGTCTTTTCCATACAGATTATTATTATTAATAATCATAATCATAATCATAATAATCATAATAATCATAATAATAATACCCTGCAGTCTTTCTTCATCTCAGACTTAAATTGTAAGCTAATTAAATTAAAATGCTCATCTAAGAAAGTTATATGACTCTGACAACGGTATTAAAGGAAATCAGAAAATCTGTCATGAAGCTAAGGAAGGAGAACAGATACACGCACAACATCACTGGCCATATCCTTTTATGGAGGTTTGTCTGGAACTCCAGTTAGCTTTTTCCTCACAAAGAGGTAGTTTACATTATATACAGTGTATGAAATCAGAGAATAGTCAAGTCAGATTTAATGTTTAGTATTAAATACTAATTTTTCGACGTGAATTTAAACTCCATAAAGTTCTCCACTAGAAAGAAATAACTAAACTAGATTAGTTTTTCCAAATAAAGCTGTCAGAGAATCATGCCTCCAGAAAAACAAATGCTTCTAACTTTTATTCTCAAGAGCGTGGGGGGCAAGGGGAATAAGAGTCAAATTTTCATGTAATTTCCAAGTTCCAATATTTACAGTGAATAATAATTTGGAGAAAAAATGAGCAGCAAAAATTTCAGTCAGTCCAAATGATTTAATTGCAAGTTAAAATACAGTGACATTATTGAAATTTTAATTTGATTTTTGCATGATTTAAAACCTTTGCATGATTACAAAGTTGTCCAAAAAATTTTTCATCTATTTCTTTGTGAAACCAGTGTTTTCTATTAGAACAAAACAGATGCCAAGAACGTTTTAAACACTCACTTTGAATTTCAATAGTGTCACTATTATAAAAAGGACCCTATAGTCAACATCATGAATTATGTCTTCCCTTATCATTGGTAAGACACTGAGCAAAATAGGAAGCCCTGATTTTAAGTTATACTGTGTTCCCTTCTGACTTAGAAAATGATCAACAGGTCATGTACAAAAAAGAAGAGAGGGAAAGTACTTTGAATCCATTATAACACTAAACGGAAATAAACAAGCAAATCTTAAAGAAACAACAATATTATAATACAGGTGAGGGAGAGAAATCTAGGCTTAGAAATAAGCAATAGAAATTGGAATACAGCTAAGGTAAGTGAACTGTTTCAAAGTAAAGAACATATTTTAAAAATCTGAAAATGTTTTAAAGAAATATGCTTTTGCATATATGCAGAGAAAAACAGTTTAACGCATAAAAAGTATGGTGGAGGCAGAGAATTAGAAATCTCTAAGACTTTTTAAAAAGGTCAAAAAAATCCGATAATCAATTCGTTTAGAACAGGAATAATCACATAAAAATAGAATTTACCTTTTCAGATTCACCATTGCCCAGGGGATCCCTGTAGGTGTGTTAAAGGCAGGAAGGAGTTTCTCAGCCAGTTGGACTGCTTTAATCTTGAATACCTGAGATAAAAATATAAACATTCATAAATTATAAAATTATTGGTGTCAAAATACTTCCTGATCTCTCACAGGATGCATACTACAATGTACTGGATACATCAAAGTACAGGGGGAAAAAAAAAGAAATTTCTTTTGGTACCATGGAGCATACAGCAATCAGAGAAAATGGTCGTAAAAGTGAATGGATACTGAAGAAAGCTGCGCAATGTTTAATGGCCTGAAACTACAATTAACTGAAAGGGAAGAACATAGTTTGGGTGTTGATATTATCTACATTTTCAGCTGGCAAAAAATCTGAGAGAAAACAGTAGGCTACGAAATTTCAATCCAGGGTATACAAACTTAGAACAAGTATTAAAACAAAAGAAAGAGACGCAATCCAATTTAGATAAATACCCTTGTATTACTATAAACATGTTTATGTCTCAACATTTCCCACTAAGGTTCAACCACATTTATTAAAAGAAAAGAAAATGTTTATGTTCACATTTCCAAGTTTTTTTTTTTGTGAGTTACAAATGCTTAACCCCTTAGTCACAATTGCTGCTTTTTTTTTTTTTTTGGTACTCAAAATAAAAAATTACCTAAATATCAGTGGTTCCCAAAGTTTTAAACCCATGTACTAATACCAAGACATATGCAGTAAAATTTCCAATATTCTTAGTATATACCAACCAATAGATTTTTCAAATAAGTAGTTGAAAGTGTGGAACAGATCAAAGTTCTAAGTTGACATTATCTTAACCAAAGCACACCAAATTTATTGAGGGTATAAATTCAGAGAGGAATATGTGCACGTAGATAAAGCAATACGACTTTAAGATGCTTTGTGCAAGGTTCCTTAAATAAGGAAAAACTACTTAGCAGAACTTTCAATTAGATATTCTCATACATCAACAATTTACTATTTCCTTGAATACCTACTTCAACACAAAAATACCAGTGAAAAATGTAACAGTTTACGGTAAAGGTTTTAATAATTTTCTCATATTCATCCTATTAATTCAAAAAAGCAAAGATAAAATTTAGTTCTCTCTGCATATTAACATTTGTATGCTAGCAAAGAGAAATTACATTATATAGTAAATAGTATTGCTTCTTTATGAGGACAAAGGGACCAAGTTCTTATCTAAAAACTAATATTAATGTTACATATTTGTTAATCATATATTTTTGTATCAGATCTCTTATATATAAAACTAATATTCAAAATGGTAAAATGACTTACAACTTTTTCTAAATAGAAAGCATTCTCATTTTATTGCCAGAAGTAATCAGTGACATATTTTCTAACTTTCAACTACCTATGTCAGTTAACATATAGAGTAACCAATTATAGTACTCAGCCCCAAAAGAAAACACCACCCTAACGCCACTAAGAAAAACGTAAGTGTCTTTTCCAGTACTAACCCCTGACCACTCAGTTCCTTCTACAATGCAAACAGCTATCAGTTTCTTAAATATCTAGTAAATATTTTGTGCTAAATCAGTTCCACGGTACACATGGTTCCTAGCCATGTCACATCAAATCCTCATTTCCCATTTCTCAGAAGTAGAAATTCTATTACAGTTTGCACACACATAGTCTTTGCTTCTATCTCTCTTGCAAACACAGAATACGATATACACTCTTCTGAACTTGCTTCTTTCACTTACTGTACTTTGGAGATCTTTCCAAATCATTCCACAAAGGTCTACCACATCCTCCTGTTTAGTGGCTGCAGAATTCTCCCTTCTACAGATAATACTGTAATTTATTTAGTCAGTCTCCTAGTGATAGACATTTATTTGCAAACTATGTATACAATAAATTTCAATAGTGGAATTATTGAATCAACGGATATGTTTGTTTGTAATTTTGAGAGTTAATGCCAGTTTGTTCTCCCCAAGTTTCACAAATTTGTATTTCAACCAGAATTTATGACCAGTTGTTTCCCTGTATTTTTAACACAAAAGTTATCAAACTTTTAATTGCTGCTAAACTGATAGTTGAAAAAGGATACTCCATTGTCATTTTTATTCTCATTTCCTTTACTGTGAATGTGGTAGATACTCAACACTCATTCAAATCTCCTTTCAAGCATACCTTCATACATTGCAGAGGATGGAAAACTATACGTAACACTTCTTAGACTCCACTCCAGCTAAAAGTTCGAGATATGGCCTTGGCATTGTTGAACATACATAAATATGCATATTTGGAAGGAAGTAAATGATCTGAAGCAGTGGTCTTTCAAGCATAGTGGTGATGGCGTCTGATTCTTCTGTGCTAACTGACAGAAGTTCTAGTGACTGGTCCCTAGCATCAAAAGAAAACAGCTGGCAACAAAGGGAATGGCGATGGTGCTGGATAGTACCATGAAAGCCACATGGTATGCTTGAGCTTTTCTCCTGGCTACATGTTTCCAAGCTACATAAAAAAAATATATCTGATTTCATGGCCCTCTCAAAGATTCTGTTAGCTAGTCTGTACCTTCTAATAAATCACTAGATAAAACTGTTTTCTGCAACTAGGACTCTTGACTAGTAAGATAATGAGTGAATTGTTTACATGTTTAAGAACTTCAACATCATTTAAATGAAAATTTCCAAAACATTTCATTTCTTCACAGAATAAAACTTTTATGTATTCACTGTCCATTATGTAAAACTTCCCAGTTATTTTTACCAGAATAAATTATAAATAATGGAACTATGCTAAAACTGGTCGTAGGTTTAGAAGAATTACCTAGGTCTGTAAGAACTGGAAGAAATGGGATAAAACAGAATGTGGCAAGATTATGAAGCGCTTTAAAACTTAAGCAGTGAAAGTTAGGGTAACACAACAGATAACAGAGAACCACTGTAGATTCTTGAGGAGGAAAGTTATATTAGAATTCATGTACGCTTTTAGTTGTTTTTGTTATTGGAATATTTAAATTACTAAAGTAATCATCTTGCAGTCTGTTTCCAACCTGTCAGAGTTGGAATGTAAAACAGAAGTCAAGAGTTTATAATATTCAAATGACTCCTCACCTCATTCAGGGTAAAAGCCACAGTTCTTTAAAAGGCTATAAATCTTTTTATGAATGTATTACTTCTATGGCCTCACTCCCTCTTTTCTTTCCCCTTCAGTAACCTTCTTCAGCCCCACCAACCTCTTTTGTTTTGTCTGAGAATGCCAGTTACTCTTTTTCTCCACCAATTTCAACCAACTTTCATTTGCTATTCCTTTCAAATAAATACTCTCATAAACAAAATCCTCAAGCCTCTCTCTTATCTACTGCAGGTCTTTATACAAATGTTATCTTCGCAAGCTCTTCTTGATCATCCTACTTGAAATGAGAAAACCCCTTACCCACTTCCATGCTTTAGTTTTCTCCCTGGCACTTATCACTAACAGTGTATACATGTGTACGCATATGTATGTATACACATATTCTCTCTCACATATCCGCCTTTATTGCCTTTTACCCTCACAGCAGAATGTCAGTCATGGTTGAGCAAGAATTTTTTTCTTGTATTCACTGTTATATTCTTAGCACTTAAAAGAGTTCCTAGGGAACACAAGGTGCTCAACAAGTGCTGAATGAATTAATTTAAGAAGCCAAAAGGTATGCAGATTTATAATAAAGCAGTAAATTATCTTCTCTTCCAAGCCAACCCCATGTCCCTGAGATAGCTGATGTTAATATACAAGGGATGGAAGGACTTTTTATGATATTCTACAAAAATGTTGGGATGATGATGATGATAATGGCAAACATATATTAACCCACTTAATCCTCACAACAACCCAATGAGTTAGGTATTACTGTTACTCCCACTTTACAGAGTTGAACTGAGGTATAAAACAGAAGTTAACTTGCCCAAGGTAATACAGCTAGTAATTGACAAGCTTGAACCTAAACCTAGGCAAACCAGTTCCAGAGTTCATGTTCTTGCTTGACTACTTCACCATGTTAGTAAATAGAAATACAAACACAGACGTAAATATTCTATACCTTGCATTATTTAATCTTATAGTCAATAATTCCTTAAAACATTTCACTAATTTATTGCACAATTTTGCTCTCCTTGATCATTTGGCTAATATAAAATTCTATGTTGGCAGTTATTTTATCTCAGCAGTATAAAGATATTCCAATGTTTTCTGGCATCTACTGCTGCTGAGAACTCTGCTGTTAGCTGTCATTCTTCTGTAAGCAATCAGCCCTTTTTGGGAGGTAGCTCTTAATACTTCCTCCTCATTCCTGCTATTTTTCTCAAATATTGATTCTCTATCATTTATTTCATTAAACTTATCTAAGACTCCTCTGAACATTCATTGAAACTTCACAGCTATTTTATTTCTCAATTCTTTTTCTTACTTTCTCTCTTTGGCTCTCTACACTGTATTCTAGATGACTGTAGATTTTTTGTAGACTCACCGTCACCATGAACAGGGGCATCCTTACAGGCTGGACAGGTGTTCCTTAGGACCAAGTGAAGGTTACTACAAAACTGATGGTTAACATAGAGGTAAAAACACACCGCCTACTCAAAATGAGTCTGAAAACAGTATTTCACAACTCATGATGAAATCTAAGATTTTATTCTACTTGATAACAAGTTAGGCTGTCAGAGCTTTATGAACACTGGCAGAAGACACAAGACCACTGTGCCAGAGATAAAAGACTACATTATTCATAGTAAAGGGACAGCTAAAGCTTTCAAGTTTATTTACATTAGTCGTACACAGCCCATCCTCACCCCAACCTAAATCTCAAAGAGATGACCCAAAAGGTCCATGATGGATTCCTGCACACACAGAGCATTGCGTTACAGGAGAAAACAGCTCAGAGAATCTCTTTTGTATTAAATGAAAGCAAGTCTATTTGTCCACAGTAAGACATTAACTCAGTCCTCTAAGTATAACCTTGATATCCTGAGTAGAGAGCTGTCAGGAGCTTATATTCTTGGTATCCCAGCAAAAATGTGCAGAGATGCTAAGGCCCCATAGTGGGCTGCTTTCCTTAACTTTCCACATCAGCAGCAAAAGAAGTGCCTTCCTGGAGCAGGTGAATCCACTTTGCAGTTTTTCCAGCACTTGCAGAATCAGCCTCATTGCCCTCAACCCCCCACTCAAAAAGACACCTGCCAGCACACTTTCACCTGAGGTCTGAGTTTCCGCTTTGTACAGCCCTTCCTCTAATTTAGTTTCTAAGTTTCAGTAACTAAAACTCCTTCCCCATATTCCCTCAGCTCTGGCTGCTTCCTATAGGAGCAACCTCCATGACACCTTATTCTTTTTAATCTAGCGCTTTCCTAGTTAACTTTATACCTAGTTAATAACTATATATGAAATTCTCTCATTCAAATAACTGACCTGGTTCCTGTCTCTTTACTGGATCCTGACTGATAAATAATCCATATTTTGTTATTACCTATTATTAAATATTTGCTTATTTAAAACAGGAAAATGAAAAAAAGGAAAACTTAAAATAACACACAGTTCCTCTATTCTAAATCAAATTTCAATCTTTTGATATATTCCCATCCTCTATTTTTCTGTACATACATACAATTTTTTAGTAGCTGGATATTTTTATTGTCCTTTCCTGCTAACATAGTAAGTATCTTTCCAATTTTTACAAAATTGCCTAATTGACTGTATCCATTTCCTCTCCTTCCACTCTATTTCACCTGGCTTCTGACCCAATCATTCTACTGGAAGGGATCTTGTTAAGGATTAGCTACACATTTGAGCAAAAAGCATTTTAAGACATTATTGACCAGTTCCTCCTTAAAATGCTTTCTCACCTGGTATTCAATAATACTACAACCTCCCTGCCTCTTTCATCGACTCATCCTCCTCGTATTTGACCTTTAATGTTGTGCTTCTTGAGGCTTGATTCTAGGTCCCTTCCTCTTCCTATCTAAATTGTTTCCCTAAGCAAGTTCACATGTGCCTGTTTTCAACTATCAGCACAGCAACTGACTCTCAAATTTATAATTCCCATCAAGACTTCTCCAGTAAGTACCAGATCCTTTACATCTGTCTGCTACCTATTTCCCCTTAAATATAGCAAAATCCTCTCAAACTCAAAACACTTAAACTGATGATCTTCCTCTTCCAATCCAGATTTCTTAAAGTTGTTGATATCTAATACCACCATCAGTCCAGTACCATAGCCAAAAAATTGGAGGGAGGACCAACTCCTCCTTCTGCCCTGTTTCCCCCTCCAAAATATCAGCTAATCCTTCTGAATTTATCTTCCTTGAAATCATTTATATATCTCATTTCTACAACCTATTTTAGTTCAAACTCCTATTATTTCTTGTCCCAAATACTGCAGTGGATAACTGATTGGATGAATGGAACACATACGCCCATACACAACCCGCCCCCCACTCACGCTGTAACTAATAGTCTATAACTTGCTTTTGTAACTAAATATATTAAACATGTTTCCTCCTTGAATATATCAAACTTATGTTCAAGTTCAAGTTATATAGTATTCTACAGTAGCAGATGTATCAATTTATTCAACCATTCTCTCTAGATGAATATTCAGGTCTTTGCAAACACTGATTACTATAAATACAACTGCAATGAAAAATCCTTCTGAATATACCTTACGTATCCATGTTGTTACTTTTAAATAGTTTCCTAGAAATGGGTTACTGGGTCAGAGATTTTTAAATTTTAAATGTTTACTCCACACACATCAAATTATTTTCCAAAAAGGTTGTTTATATTTTCTCATTTATATTCTCTCCAACACTGTATTACACATTTGTTAAAATTTAAATAAATTTAATTACACACTATACATTTAAAGTGGGAGCACTTTACTGTATGTAAATTAACTTCAACAGAGTTGCTTAAAATAAATAAAGTAATCTTTGAGCCTTTAAGTTTTTTACCTAGCAGATAATGTGGAGGGGTAAGAGTCTATTTCAGGCAGAAAATGAAGATACAGCTCTAAAAACATATAGGGAAATAAAAAAAATGTGGTCTAAATACACAGTTTCATGCAAGTGGAATTTGGGGCCTCTCCTATATGACTCCTTCCTGTCCTGGATTTTACCCTTAAATTTCTAGCAGCTGTGGTAGCTTTAAACTTTTGTTCCTAAAAAAAAACAAAAACTTTTGTTCCTGACATGATTTTAAACCAGATTGTTTTTTTCAACTTTCTTTTTCTGATATTTCGTTGTTAGTGTAAAGAAATGAAACAGACTTCTGCATATTAATCTTGTATCCTTCTACCTTACTGAATTTGTTACCACTTCTAATAGTTCCTGTGTGGAGTCTTTAGGGTCTTCTATATAGAGCACCATGTCATCTGCATATAATGACAATTTTACCTCTTCCCTTCCAATTTGAATACCTTTAATTTCTTTTTTGTGTCTGACTTCTGTGGCTAGGACTTCTAATACTATGTTGAATAGAAGTGGTGAGAGTGGGCATCCTTGTCTTGTTCTGGAATTTAGTAGGAAGGTTTTCAGCTTTTCACCATTATTAGGTTGGCTGTGGGTTTGTCATAAATGGCTTTTATTATGTTGAGTTATGTTCCCTCTGTACCTACTTTGGTTAAAGCTTTTGTCATGAGTGGATGTTGAATTTTATCAAATGCTTTTGCTGCATCTACTGAGATGATTATGTGGTAAACTGTCTTCTGATCAAACCAGTAATAACCATAATTCAACTATGAAATGGCATTAGTATTGTGACTTTAAACATGTATGAATGTATACAAATGTGTAGATGAACTCACACATTTAAGATTAGATGTTGGAGAGAATATTTAAAATGCTATCTGGGTCAGCAAAGCTTAGTGAAATGTTTTGCCTAATTATCAACCCATCTATAGAAAATGCAAAGGTGGAATTTTCTTTTTTGGTTTTTTTTTTTTATAATTCCAGTTCTTCTTTTTTTTTTTTTTTTTTTTTTTAAATGAAGGGGAGGTAATTGAGTTTGTTCACTTACTTTTATTTTGGAGGAGGTACTGGGGATTGAACCCAGGACCTCATGAGTGCTAAGCATGTGCTCTACCACTGAGCTATATCTGCCCCTCTAGAAAATGCAAAGGCAGAATTTTCAATTGAAATTGCAGTAACTTCTGGAGCAAAAATAAAATGAGAACTAGTACAATAAGGACAATAATGGCTAATATTTAAGCCAGAAAAAAAGTAACACTCTAACATTTCTTTTTTATTCAGAACTTTAGAGCAAAAAGGAGACACTATTTGTCTTAGAAAATATCCCTGTACCCATTCAGAAAGGATTTTACCTGTAGGCAACAGAGTACACATTTGTGTTTTAGTGAAGAAAAATTTTATTATTGTTATTGTTTCTTTTGTTTTTATATTCTGTGAAACATGTATTAAACCCCACATAACCACTTCTCTACTTAATCTGACAGATTTCAGATGGAGTTATCCACATAAATTACATTATTATGTTACTCAGGAAGGGATGTCATTTTGATAACCATTAAAAAAATGAGAAGAGACAATCCGGTAAAAGAAATATCATATATTTCAGGCTTACAACAAGTAAACATAATAAATCATCAAGATATTTTAACTTGCAAATATTTAATATAAATATCCTTGTTCTTAAGAAAATGATAAAGCTTCACATTTATAATATTAATAAATCACAAGACAGAGGAACACTTTGTTAGGATGGCATATAACCCTCATTTGGTTCCCTATACCAGAAAATAGAATGCATATAATACGTTCTTTATTCTAGCTACACAATACCTAAATATAACAAAGGCACTTTGCCATCTAAATTATAGTGAATTTTCTGCCATACATGAGACATACAAAGTTATTGTCTATTCAATATTAGAACAATTTTATATTCAATGTTTTATTTTTGCCAGATCTCAGGGATTTATTTTTGGTTTCCCAGAACAGATACAGATCCAAGCTTTCAGTGTAAAATGATCAAGTAGAAAAGTAAAATGGTCAATGAAATCTGATTATATGATAAAGTCAGAAAAGTAAAACATTCTCTCTGTACTTTTTAGTAGACTCTATCCTAAGAAATTACCTTATGGTATCAATTTTCAAATAAGTAAAGGAATTTCCCACCTGTTAGAAACACAGTATATTTACCACACAGGATAAAGTCAAAGGAGGAGGGTAAGTGTAGGAGTACCTAGTGAATACTGTAATACACTAGGCATCTTCACATAATTAATCCCCACACAACTCTCAGGTGAACTCTCTCACACTTTTATAGGTGTGGAAACTTAAGTTACAGAAGGTAACCAGCTTGCTGAATATTATTATAAAAAGGAGGCAGACAAGGGGTTTAATCCTCTAACTCCAACGTACCTGGGCTTCCTTCCACTTTAAAATGTTTCTTTTTGAAATCTGAGGAACTAAAAATGAAAATGCTGGTAACACTGTACGCTTTTTCAGCATTTTAGTGCTCTCCTATGACAACAGCAACCAAAATTTCAATATTTTGCTTCAACCTTCAGATAAGGAGCTAAATCAAATGTTTCACTTTCATAAGCTGTTCATAATTAATTTTGAGATCATATGCATTTTGATATGAAAATTAGTGAACTACACACAAAATTTAGTACTCCCTATACACAGATAAGCATGAAAGTAAGAAAAAAATGCTCTATTTCAAAGACTTCTTATAATATCAACCCAGTAGAAGAAAAATCTGAAATTGAAGTCATCGAAATAGTTCTATTTTTCTCTGTCATTTTTTAGTATTTCACTCCAGAAGCTCCAAAAGTCAGAGGTCTATGCCCATAAGTTATGCCTAGGATAGGTGGCAATGTCCTAGAGAGAGGGTAGGACCAACAAGTGGAAAGTGAAACCAGCCAAGTAAATGAGAGTGATGATCAGAGAGGTCCATGTGAGGACAATGCACTAAACAAGGCAGCTGCCTAAGAATAGGAAAAGTGGTTTCATACAGCAGGACTAAGCAAATAGGTAAATATATTAGAAATAATAGGAGGCAGGTTTCCATTGCAAAAGAAAATGAAAAATATGAAAAGGCAGAAATCTAGAATGAACTTTATGGTGTTGGGTAGAAATTAGAGCTATTTACTGGTCTAAACCCATGGCTTTTAATACATATAGATTAAAACAGAGATGCATATGGACATAAAGATTAGGACGCATGCAGTAGCAACTAACAGCCGTTCATGGCGGGGAGAGGAACAGGGTGTAGAGACAGACCCTCTCTGAGGCACAGGCAGACAGAGTATGCCTAAAGTGGAGGGTAGAGCAATAGCGTTAAGGAAAACTTGCCTGCAAAGCAGGCCCACTCTAATTATAAGACAGTGTCAGAGGGATGTGAAGCCAGTGGTACACTGCAGGTAATGTCAGCAATAAAAACCCAAACTTGGTTCTACATACATTTTTCTTTCAAAAATGAAGAAGAAATGAAATAAAGACTTTCAGACTAACAGAAACTGACAGAATTCACTACCAGCAGATCTGCACTACAAAAAAAATGTTAAAGTTCTTCACTTTCACTTACTCAAGGAATACATACAAGACAGAAATCTCAACCTACCCAGAGAAAGATCGATGAAAATAAATGAAGACAAAAAGGAATGCTCCTTTCTTTTTTAACAGTTCTAAATAATTGGCCATCTAAAACAAAAATCAGTAGCAATATACCATGGGTTTTTAGCATTTAAAATTTTTTATAACAATGGAAGGAGGGGGATAGCTCAGTGGTAGAGTGTGTGCTTAGCATGCATGAGGTCCTTGGTTCAATCCCCAGCACCTCCATTAAAAAAAAAAACTTGAAAAAAAATTTATAACAACAAAGGAGCAAGCAACAAAGAAGCAAGAAAAAAAATAAAAGAACTGAGAATATACTCTTATAGGGTTATTAAAATACAAGTGGCATAATGTTGCTCGAAAGTAGACCAGGATTAAAGACGTGCACAGTAAACAAAAGGCAACAAGTGAAAAGCTAAAATTAAGTTTAAGGACCTGCCATAAGGTTATTAGCTGATTTTTCAGTAGAAACTCTACAGGCCAGAAGGGAGTGGCATGATGTATTTTAAGTGATGAAAGGGAAAAACCTACAACCAAGAATAATCTACCTAGCAAGGTTCTCATTCAGATTTGATGGAGAAATCAAAAGCTTTCACAGATAAACAAAAGCTAAAAGAATGCAGCATCACCAAACCAGCTTTACAACAAATGTTAAAGGAACTTCTCTAGTCATCAAACCATAACAAAAGAGAATAAAATGAAGAAAGAGAGAGAGAGAGAGAGAGAAAAGACCTATAAAAGGTTGCTTTAGCATTTCATGGTCTTTTTGGGTTCCATATAAATTTTGGAATTGTTTGTTCTAGTTCTGTGAAAAATGTTGTGAGTACTTTGACAGGGGTTGCACTGGATCTGTAGATTGCTTTGGGTAGTACAGCCATTTTGATAATGTTTGATTCTTCCATTCCAAGAACACAAGAAATCTTTCCATTTCTTTGTATCATCTTCAATTTCCTTCATCAATGTTTTACAGTTTTCAGAGTATAGATAACCTCCTTAGTTCTAGGTATTTTTGGGTTTTTTGATGCAATGGAAATGTTTATACCAGTTATTCAATTCTGGTTTTTGAAGTGGAAAAAAAAAAGTGAGTGAAGGGCTGCAAATGGCAAAATATCCTTCTTTCTTATGGGTGATTTGTACTCCATTACATATATATTCTGCATCTTCTTTATCCATTGATCTATTGATGTGCAATTATGATGCTTCCATATCTTGGCAATTATAAATAATGTTGCTGTTAATAGCTGGGTGTATGTATATTTTTGAATTAATTCTTATTTTGTGGTTGGCTTTATTCCTTTGATAACTATGCAAGTTTAAAAAACTAAAGCTCTAAACATTCTTAGAAACAATGAACAGCACATAGATGTAAATTTTAAAAAAGTGTAGTATATTGTGTTGATGTATTTATATGCAAAACATTGTATATGTGCAGTCAAACTGTAACAATTCTACCTAATAAAACTGAAAAAATGAAAAAAAAAAGAAAAAAAGAAGAAAAAATTAAGTTTAAGTAGTGAGGCAATCAGAGATAAAAGAGAATCACCAAAAAATAAAACAAAATTGAGTAGAAAAAAAGGAAAAGAGGAATGAGGAACCAGATGGAAAAAACTAGGACAAACAGAAAAGAATAGAAACAGTAGATTTTAATAAAACCGTATTAATAGTTACACTGAATGTAAGTGGTCTAACACAAATTATAAAGACTGTCAAAAAGGATGATTCAGCATATGCAAATCAATTAATGTGATACACCACATCAACAAAAAAAGGACAAAAATCACATGATCATCAACAGATGCAGAGAAAGCATTTGATAAAATTCAACATCCATTCATGAGTAAAAACTAACCAAAATGCATATAGAGGGAACATATTTCAACATAATAAAAGCTATTTTTGACAAATCCATAACCAATATAATACTTAATGGTGAAAAGTTGAAAGTCTTCCCGCTAAAATCTAGAACAAGACAAGGATGTACATTCTCACCACTTCTTTTCAACATAGTATTGGAAATCCTAGCCATAGCAATCAGAGAAGAAAAAGAAATAATAGAGATCCAAATGGAAGAGAAGAGGTAAAACTGTCACTATAGGCAGACAAGATACTATATAATAGAAATCCCTATAGACTACACACAAAAACTACTAGAGCTGATAAACAAGTTTAGTTAGGTAGCAGGATACAAGACTAACATACAGAAATCTGTTGCATTTCTTTACAATAACAATGAAATATCAGAAATGGAAAGTTTAAAAAATTCCTTTTAAAATCACATCAAAAAAATAAAATACTTAGGAATAAATCTGACCAATGAGATGAAAGATTTACACACAGAGAACTATAAAGCAATGATTAAAGAATGAAGAATGATTTAAAGAAATGGAAAAATATCCCATGCTCTTAGATTGGAAGAATTAATATTGTTAAAATGCCCATACTCCTCAAAGCAATCTACAGATTTTATGTGACTCCTATAAAATAACCTAGGACATTCTTCATAGAACTAGAATAAATAGTCCTAAAATTTATATGGGAATCTCAAAAGACCCAGAATTGCCAAAGCAATACTGAAGAAAAAGAATGAGGCTGGAGGATTAACTCTCCCAGATTTCAGACAATACTACAGAGCTACAGTAATTAAAACAGTGTGGTATTGGCACAAAAACAGACATAAGGTTTAATGAAACAGAGTAGAGAGCCCAGAAATAAATCCACACACCTACAGTTAATTAATCTTCCACAAAGGAGGCAAGAATATACAATGGAGAAAAGACAATCTCTTCAGCAAGTGGTGTTGGGAAAGCTGGACAGCCACATGTAAATCAATGAACTTAGAACACTCCTTCACACCATACACAAAAATAAACTCAAAATGGCTCAAAGACTTCAACATAAGACAAGACACTATAAACCTCCTAGTAGAAAACATAGACAAAACATTCTCTGACATAAATCTTAGAAATGTTCTCCTAGGGCAGTCTACCCAGGCAATAGAAATAAGAGCAAAAATAAACAAATGGGACCTAATTAAACTTATAAGCTTTTGCACAGCAAGAGAAACCATAAACAAAACAAAACAACAACTTACGGAACGGGAGAAAATATTTGCAAATGATGCGACTGACTAGGGCTTTAATTCCAGAATATACAAATAGCTCACAGAAGTTAATAAAAAAAACCAAACAACCCAATCCAAAAATGGGCAGAAGACCTAAACAAGCATTTCTCCAATGAAGACATACAGATGGCCAGTAGGCACATGAAAAGATGCTCAATATCACTAATTACCAGAGAAATGCAAATCAAAACTACAATGAGGTGTCACCTCACTCCAGTAAGAATGGCCATCATTAAAATGTTCACAAATGATACATGCTGGAGAGCGTGTGGAGAAAAGGGAACCCTTCTACTCTGTTGGTGGGAATGTAGTTTGATGTAGCCATTATGGAAAACAGTATGGAGATTTTTTAAAAAACTAAAAACAGAGCTACCATATGATCCAGCAATCCCACTCCTGGGCATATATCTGGAAGAAACTCTTAATTCGAAAAGATACATGCACCCCAATGTTTATAGCAGCACTATTTACAATAGCCAAGACACGGAAACAATCTATATGTCCATTCAACAGATGACTTTATCCAGATGACTGTACAGTATACACACACACACACACACACACACACACACACACACACACATACACACACAAATACTACTCAGCCATAAAAAAGAAAATAATGCCATTCGCAGCAACATGGATGGACCTGCAGATCTTCATACTAAGTGAAGTAAGCCAGAAAGAGGGGAAAAAAAATATGACATCACTTACATGTGGAATCTAAAAAAAGGACACAAATGTGGAAAACAAACTTAAGGTTACTAGAGGGGAAGGATAAATTGTGAGTTTGAGATTAGCGGCTACTAACTACTATATATAAAATAAACAACAAGCTTCTACTTTATAGTACAGGGAAGTATATTCAACATCTTGTAGTAACCTATAATGAAGAAGAATATGAAAAGAAATATATGTATATACATGTATGACTGAAACATTATGCTATACATCAAATATGACACAACATTGTAAACTGACTATACTTCAATAAAAACATATATCTTCTTTAAAAAAATCAAACAGCATAATTCACATTATCAACATATAAAGAAGAAACAGCATATAATCATCTAATTAAATGCCATAAAAACATTGGACAAGATTCAATATCCACTCCTGATTTTAAAAATCTTAGCAAATAGGAATAGAAAGGAACTTCTTCAAGATGACAGAGGACATCTACAAAAAACCTATGGCTAACATTACGCTTATTGATGAAAGACTAAATGCTCTTCTCCTAAGATCAGGAATGAGGCAAGTAAGTCCACTCTCAGCACTCCCATTTAACTTTGTACTTAGTGGAGGTTCTAGGCAATGTGATACAGCAAGAAAAAGAAATAAAAGAACTATACAAACAAAACTGTTCTCTATGCAGAGAAATAAAACATTTCTGTTCATTGATTACATGATTGTTTACAAAGAAATTCCAAAAGTATGTATCAAAATCCACTTAAAAGTGACTAGAATTAACTAGTGAATTTACGATAACCTCAGGGTATAAGGTCAAAATAAAAATAAATTGCACAGTGCACAACAATGTGAATGATGTTCTTTGTGACACTGAACCGTACACTTAAATATGAAAAATTTTAAGTTATGTGCATTTTACCACAGTTTTTTAAAATGATAGTATCAGGAAAGTTATCTAGAGAAAAACAAAATATCTTGAGCCAGCTGAAAATCTTAAGTCTTTATTATAGAAGTTTTTTTTTTAAATCAACTGTATTTATATATACTGGCAATGTACAATTAGCAACTGAAATTTTAAAATACAATACCACTTAGCACCAAAAAAAACATGAAATAGGTATAAATCCATCAAAATATGTATAGGAGCTGTAAAACCTACAACATCAATGAAGAAAATTAAAGGACTAAATAAATGGGAAGATATATTCATGGACTGGAAGGCTCAAAATTGTTAAGATATCAATTTTCCCTAAACTTATCTATAGACTCAATGTAATACCAATCAAAATCCCAGTAAGATATTCTGTAGAAACAAGCAAACTGATTCCAAAATTTATACAGAAAATAAAACTAGAATAGTCTAAAGAATTTTGTTTTGAAACAAAGTTGGAAAACACACAACCAGATTACAAGATCATAAAGACCATGATGATTTCACTTCCATAAAGCTATAATAATGAACACAGTATGGTAACGGAAAAAGGACAAATGCAGATTAACAGAACAGAGTCTAGAAGTAGACCCACGCTTGGTCAACTGATTTCATGTATCGTTAATTGATTTCAAGAAAGGTGCAAAGTCAATTAAATAGAGAAAGAATAGTCTTTTCAATAAAGGGTGCTAGAATTCTTGGATATCCATATGGAAAGAAATGAAGCTCAACCTATACCTCACAGCATATAGAATTTAACTCAAAATGAATTATAGATTTAAAAGTATAGTAAAGTAAAACTATAATACTTTCAGAGGAAAACAACAGAAACTCTTTGTGACCTTGGATTAAGCAGACATTTCTTAAATAAAATACCAATTGGACAAACTACAAAAGATGAAAACAATAAACTGGACTACTTCAAGATGTAACAACCTCAATTCAAGATACTTTTAATTCACTGAAAAGCCATAGACAGAAAATATTTATAAATACATAGGTTATAAAAGTCCTATGCCCAGAATATACAAAAAACTCTCAACAATCAGTAATAAGAAAACAAACCAAAAAAAATTTAACGGCAAAAGATCTGAACAATTAAAGAAGACATGAATGACAAATAAGCACATGAAAAGGTACTCAACGTGATTTGTCACTAGAGAAAAGGAAAATAAAACCACAATGAGATAATATTACGTATCTATTAGAATAGCTAAAAATAATAAAGAAACTCTCAATATTGATCATGATGGAAGGGAACTACTGGAAAAGTCTGGCAGGTTCTTCCAAAATTTACTTACTGTTTGATCCAGCAATCCTACTTCTAGATATTTACCCAAGAGAAATAAAATTTATGGTCCCACAGAATCCTACACTAAAATGTTTATAGCAGTTTTATTCATAATCTCCAAAACTAAAAACAGATTCACTGGTGAATGGATAAACTGTGTTATAGCCACACAACGGAATACCATACAGCAGTAAAAAGGAATGAATTACTAAATACGTGGATAAATCTGAAATGCATTGTGCTACATGAAAGAAGCCAATATTCCTAACTGCAGGGACAAAAAACAGATTAGCAGTTACCAGAGGCTGGCAGTATGGGGTGAGATGACCATAAAATGGTAAAAGGGAATTTTCTAGGATGACAGAGGTCCATATTTTGATTGTGCTGGTGGTTACTAGATTGCATGTACTGTCAAAACTTGTAAAAGTATATACTATAGTGGGTGAATTTTACTCTATGTAATAAGTAAAATCTCAACAACCCTGAACAAAAAAAATCCTATCAATTAATATACAATGATTTTATTCATATAAGCTAGGTCAGAGACTCTCAAAGTATAGAACTATAGTTTCCAAAAGCACCTTTAACAAGGAGTACTTGATAAAAAACATAAATAATGGTCTCCACTTTAAACCAACTGAGTAACAGTCTTATGAATAGGGCTTGGAATCTTCATTTTTATAAAACACACTATGTGATCTTGATAAACATTGCAGTCTGAAAACCTCTTTGCCAGAGTATAAATATTTTCTTTTATTTTATTAAATGGGAAGTGAAGTGTCCTGACAACAGAAAGATAGGCTGGAGATATAATCAAAGTACACAGTACACAGTACAAAGTACACAGTAAAGTCTGACAGTAAAATTACACTTTAAGATAAATATTATTTATCTAGTATTATAGATTAATGCCATTATCTTCAAACATATTTCTTCTAAAAAAATAATAGTACATGGGTATCTCACTCTTTGCAGACAAAAGCACACAAAGATAGATGAAATATTTAAATATAAGCATATACAATCATAAAAATCCAAAAAAGTAGGAATTTTTGTTTTGTAATAATTTAGACATAGGGAAGGCTTTCTAAGGACCA
This sequence comes from Camelus ferus, assembly GCF_009834535.1. NCBI lineage: Eukaryota > Metazoa > Chordata > Mammalia > Artiodactyla > Camelidae > Camelus > Camelus ferus. The sequence continues at coordinate 59,540,122 of NC_045704.1, forward strand.
AAATCTAGAAGCCATAAATGGAAAAGCAATCCTAAAAATGACTATTTTAAAGTTAAATGTCAAAAAAAAAAAAAAACAAACAAAACTGAAGACATTAAAATCTATCTTTATAGATTATAGACCTATAAACAAAAGATGCATTTTCTTAAATTTACAAAGAGCTTTTACAATCATTTAGACCAAGAAACCAATTAAATATAAGGGCAAAGTAGTTTCTCAGAAAACAAAAGGGAAATGACTATAACCTCTTCCTTTAGTTTCTCTTTCTCATATTCTCCAACCCCATCCTTTAACTCATCTGAGTAGTAAAAAGGAATTTCCCACACCCACTTCCCCACCACTGTACATCTCAAGTATGTCTTTGAGTATCACACCAAGATTTCCAGAAAGGAGAATCCAGAGTTGTTGTTTTTTTTTTTAATTCATAGCAATAAATTGCATTCAATTTCCAAATAGGCATTTTTATTAATTTTTAGACTTATGAAAGATCCACACTCATTCTTACTGATTCACTTAATTCCAATCTTATTAATTTATTTTCTCCCTTTGTTTCAACCATGTAATTAATTACAATGGCAAAATCCTAGAGAAGTATCACTCCTACAAAGGAGATGTGCATATAATGCTAGAATCTGTGATGAATTTGTTTTACTGAGATTCTCAAAATGGAAAAATCATTATTCCCAAGGAACAGAGCTCTATCTGAAGATCTAGTTATTTCAGCAAACCTGTAGATTAGTTCAATATCAGACAATTAAAAAAGATGACATGCTAGAGGGGAGGGTATAGCTCAGTGGTAGAGTGCATGCTTAGCATGCATAAGGTCCTGGGTTCAATCCCCAGTACCTCCATTAAAGATAAATAAATTTGAAAAAAAAAAAAAAAAACACAAAACCTAATTACCTACCCCCTCCGGAAAAAGTAAAATAAAATAAAAAGTAAAAAGATGACATGCTGCTAGGGAAATCTTTCATTTTACTAAGGTTCATTCACAACCTTTTCCCCACAAACAATATATTACTTGATTTTGCTCACCTCCTCTCCTGAAAGGTAATATGCTGCAAGTAGGCCTCCGATAAATCGAATATTGACTTCAAAAACAGACACCTCTGAATTCTGTGAAAACATATTGAAAATATTCATATATACGTAAAGCTGTAGAGGTTTCAAAAATCTTCAATAGTTCCTTTGTTCCTCACAAACACATTGAGAATTTTTTTTCCACTTTCTAAGTCTTCATTTCTCATGCAACTGCAATCTCACCTCTCATTTGTTAACATTATTGAAACTCCTCTATTAGTCACCACAGCTTCCTAACTGCCAAAACCAATGGGCCATTTTCATGTGCCTCACTGCGAAATTATCAAGCTATTTAATGCTGTTGACAATTCTCCCTTATGAAAGCCTCTGTTTCTTAAATTCTGGAATGGTGCTCTCCCTTACTGGTCCTTTTTTTTCTGTTCTAATCACTACTCTGTAATGTCTATTTTCACTTCTAGCTCTCTTCATGAATTTTCAATATTTTTCTGGATATAACTATACCAGTGTTAAAGGAGGTACCAAAAAATAATGTTAGATGATGGGCTTTTCAATTAATAATGCCAAAAAAACTGACTTGTAGGTAAGAAATCAATTTGGATAGTCATTTCATATTATATATATATTTATGAAATCCAAATGATTTAGAAGTACATATAGAAAAATTGCAATAAAAAGTAGAATAAATGTGACAATCTCTATACTTCTTGGAGAAAGCTTCTTTGTAAGGCTAAAATCAACAGCATTGGTAACAAATGATGATAGGCTTGAATTTCTCCACAATAGAAATTACTTATAAGAAAAAACCATGAACAAAATTAAAAGGCAAACAACTTACAGAAGGAAATTTGCCACAAATATAGCAATATTTATAACTTTACCACATAGTCTATAGGTTTGCATTTAGATATGGATTAAAGATATTGCTAAGAAAGACTCTAATACATGGAAAGAAAAATAGAAGTGGCAAAGAACTGACCAAAGAATCTAAAGAATATACAAAACTGACTAATAAATACCATTTATAATTAATTTTTAAATAAAAATTAAACAGAACTTATATATTACCCTGAAGTCTTTCCAACTTTCATAGGCAGAAGACATCATTTGCTAACACAAGCATAATTCCCTAATGTAGAATTTTCACAATACAATGTAATTTTTTAATAACATAACTGTCATCCCACCATGTTCTGGTGGCTAGAATTGACTGCAAGTGGTTTATATTACTTCACATATTCCCAGTATATAGTACACTGCAGGGTACACAATAGACATTTCACTAAACATAGAAAGGAAGGGAAAGAGGGAGAGAGGGCCTCTCTCTCTCACTCACTGGAACAATAATACCTTCTAATCAGTTTCCCTGACTTCATGCCCTCCTCCCAGCACTCCATTTATTCAGCACCATACAGCCGACAGTGGTGATGAACATTTTCAATCTTAAGGCAGCTTAGGTCACTAATCTGTGCAAACCCTTACCATGACTTCTGGCTACACTCAAAGTAAAATGACTTATAAGATCCAACATAATCAGGTTCCTCACAACCTCTCTGACATCATCTCCTTCCAATATTCCTTTTACTCACTTTATTGTTACCAAATGGGTCTACATACAGTTCAAGAATTGTCAAACTCACTTCTGCATCAGTCTTTATACTTTATCTGCAGATCTCCAAGCAAATTTCACTTAGAAAGTTTTTCTGACGACACCATATAAAATAGTGAAGAAATCCTCATCACTAATATCACTTACATTGTATTATTTCCCCAATTAATACTTATCATCATCTGAATACTATGTAATTATTTGTAAAATTTATACCTTCCCTCATAAAAGACAGAAATTTAAAGAAGTCCTAGAGGGAGAAAAGGGAGAGAATGAAGCAGAGGCACTATTCTCAGGAGTAACGACTGAGAATCTTCCTGAACTGATGAAAGCAAAAGTCTTTAGGCTGATAAAACACTGAGTCCTTTAAGGAATAATCTAAATACAAATACATGGTAATGGAATTCCAGAACAACAAAGCAAAAAAAAAAAAAAAAAAAAAAAGGAAATATTAAAACAAGAGGAAAAAGATTATCTTTTAAAATTAAACTGACAGCGTACTTCTCAATAGCATAAAGAAACAGGAAGACAATGGAACTGTATCTTTAAAAGATTAAGAGAAAATAATCAACCTCTAATTCTATACTCAGCTATAATACCTATTAGGAGAGAACTTGGCTCTCTGATATCCACATGGCTTTCCTTAGGTTTCTTCTCAAAAATGTCACCATAACAAGAGTCCTTCAGTAGCCACTGGACATAAAACAGCAATCTCTCACCAACACTTACTCCAATTCTACTTACTCTTCTTTAAGAGTGAGCACATATCACTATCTGACATGCTATACAGAACTTGAATATATAGTTACGATTTTTTTCCCAAAACTAGAATATACACTAGAATAAATTAGAGATAACTGTTTTTTTTTTCCATTTCTATATCCATAGATCTAGAACTATGTCATGGAGAAGGCACTCAATAAATATAGTAATTTATTTATTCACTCATTATTTAATAGGGAAGTTTCAAATGTAAGTCGAGACCAACTAGACAACAATTACCAATAAGACAAGAGAGAGATAAGCTAAATTAAAGCATTCTAAGATTCTTATGTTTCTCAGAAGAATAGAGAAATTGGTTAATTTTAAACTTTGGTAAGTATACATATTAAAATTTTAATGGTAACCCCAAAATAAGTGGAAATGGAAAGTATAAAGTCAAACTAATAGAGGGAAAAAGAGATCTAAACTAAAAACTAGTAGAGGAAAACAGACATGAGTAATTTAATCCAAAACAAGGAAGACAGAAAATAAAAGCAAATGAAAAGTACAATAATAATATAGGCAGCAAAACAATGATGGAAAAGCCAACTCTAAAAATATATTATCATACTAAATGTTAACATTTCAGACTTAACAGTTAAAAGACTCCAAGACTAGACAAAAATAACAAAATCTAAGTACACACTATAGGTAAAATATACAGCTAACATATATGACACAGAAAGGTTAAAAGTAAAAGAGTGGAAAATGACTGTGCTGATTATTAAGCCATTTTTTTCTCAGCTTCAAATCCATCCTTCTACAGTTTACTTTGGTACACTGAAATTGGAACTCCTCAAATGCATTTCTCATTTCCCTTATAGGCCCTGCCAATAGGAGGTTCTACAAAGATAATACAAGGCTGAAGGAAGGAGAAGGAACTTACTCCTTCCAGTTTGCCTTTAGTTTCTGACAGTATCAAAGCAGCCGTGGTTTTTCACCGTGACAGTGGCAGTTAGTTCCAGGTTACAGTTCCCCCGCCACATACACATTCCCCAAATCAGCCTCCTTATGCCCCTTACAGATACCAAGCTCTAGCTGGCTACCCCCTCCTCAAAGGTCTAAGTCCCAGTTCTGAAATAGCCTGAGGCCCAAGCTACTGAATTTTAATGATCTCAACCACTTCCCATTATTCGTACAGATCCAGGCATGGCAATTGTTTACTGCAGTTCCTACCTCTTGGAATACCACAATGTTCTCTTTTTGTCTTGTCAGTTCCCCATTAATTGGTCAGCAATTCTAAACATTAAATCCTCTAATTTAAAAAACTATACAGTTCCAGTTCTTGATTGAGCCAACTGATACAATGATATACCAACAAATTATTAAGCATAATAAAGATGCCATGTTAACAAACAGGAGTGAGATTCACAAATGCCAATTCTCTCCAAATTAATCTATAAACTGCAAGCAATCTTCATCAAAATCTCAACATCGTCTTCCAAAACTTACAAGAACAAAGAACTGAGAATTGCTAAGATAATTTCCTAGTAGAACGAGATCAAATATCAAGATTCAGATATAGCTATCAAGCTTCTTGTAAAAATAGTGTAGTTAAGACTACAGTAAATATCTAGACTACTAAAATACTGATGTAGAGATAAAGAGAAAAGCCAGTAGAAAAAACAGACTAATATAACTAATATATGACTAATGTGGCATGTAAAAATAGCAGGGAAATAAATGTGCTAGGATCAGTTGACAGTTGCTATCTCACCCTACCTACATAATCAACTACATAAGGATTAAAGACTTAAATGCAAAAGTAGAACTTTAAAATGTTCAGAATTAAATATAGGAATACATTTTCATGATCTTGGAGAAAGAATTTCTTAAATAAGATACAAAAAGCATAATCTATAAGGGCTACATAACTATACAAGAAAAAAAATTACATTTCTCAGCCTCCTTTTACAGTAAGGCGAGCCCTTATGAGTACAATCCACTCAATGATATACAAGCAAAACTGGAGTAACCAACTTCTGAACATCACGTATCTTTTCTCTGTACCTTCCTCCTTTCTGCAGCTAGGAAGGTTTACCCACCTTGTCTTGAGGAATCATCTTGTATCATGAGGTTGAAGCTTTACACTGAAGCTCACAGAGCAGTAAGACAAAGGAACCTAGGTCCTTGGTCATGGAGGAACTACCCAAACCAGCTCTAAACTGCTTATATCTGCACTTGATTTGCATGAAAGAGAAATAAACATCTATCTTATTTAAGCTATTTTACACTAGGTTTTCTGCCATTCAGAGCCAAACTTAAACCTAACTGATTAAAAAAAAAATTGTTCTAATTGAGGTATGTCCAAAATGCTAAAATAACATAAAGGAAAGTGATCAGTTTTTGTCTAATTAGCATCAGGAAAGGCATCAGAGAAGAAATAATTATGGACTTAAATCACAATTTAAATGATTCAGAGTCTACCAAAGACAAAAACACATAACCAAGCCGCTTCTCACTACAGTCAGAAGGAATGGTAAATACAAATATCATGAAAGGTGATTATGAATATGACAAAGAAGTACACACATCTTTTAGGTGAAGACTGGTAATAATGAAAATAACTGCTATCATTTACTGAATACTTAATATGTACCAGATTATCCCAAATAATTCTCACAATACTGCAATAGGATTATAATTTTAATGACAGATTTAGAAGGAATAAGTAGCATGTAAGTTTCCCAAGCAGCACTGAAATGTAGCTGTGCTGGGCTTCGAACCTAAGCAGTACCAGTTAAAACTATGCCAAAATGCTGGAAGCATGAGCACAGGCCTAAATATGAAGGCTCATCAAAGATGTGCCAAATCATCACATCTTCAAAAAATAATAAAACACTTATTATTTAAAAGGTAATTGATGGTTTCCTGATATTTCGAGTTCAATGTGTGTGGTTTTTTTTTTTTTCCTAACTCTTAACACATTTAACACCTTGCATTAAATGATAAGGGCAAGAAAAGTAAAAGGAAAATGGTGAAAAAGGATGCATATTTTATACAAAAATTAAACAAGAGACAATACCGAAAGAAGAAAGGGGACTTAGGATTTCCTTAAACTGCTAGTATAATGATCAAAACTATGGTAAGACTGTGCCTTTTCACACTCAGTCAGATACATTATCAATTGTATACTTACCACACTGAAATCAAGGTTGTTTTCAATCCATTTTTGCCCATCTCGGAACTCATCATGAAGTCCCATGATATAAAGGGTATCCAAAGCATCTACAATAGTAGCACCCATTTGTGAACTTCCTAAATTGGAAGGGGAAAAACTGTCATTAAAAAGATGTCCTTCATATAAGACCTATTTTAATTTCTCATATATAAAAAGTAAATCAAAGTAGGAATGTAAGGATGAAAAAGAATATCCAACGTGGTTCACTTTTCCATAATAGATAATATACATTGTTTAAAACATTTTCCTAAAGATGACACATTGCTAACTAATAAAAAGATAAAGGAAAACTAAATTAAAATTCTCCTTAGTTTTCTTCCTGGTCAGAATATGAGATATCTATCTACTTAACTGAGGTAGATTAAAAAAAAAAAAGATTAGTTTATGAAAGGGGGAGGGTGGTAACCATGCTCTTTTGGTTCAAATTAATAGAAAGGGCAAAAAAAAAAAATACACTTTAAATAATAATAGAAGTATAACAAGGCTATATTATAAATCATGGTAGAATATAAACTATAATTTAATCCTTAACAACCAAAAAGCAGGTAAAGCACATTGAGTATATTGAAAGTCATTAAATAAAACGTGAGTAGAGAAAATCAAAATAGAAAGATCTACCCATCTTCAAGAAAGATACCATCTTGATCTTACAGAAAATGCTTCAGGGAGCAAGGAACTACTTCAACAAAGCTAGCCCAATTGATAGCAAAACCAGATACTGTAAACACAAGAAAAGAGAACAGGACAATCTTACTAATGAATGTAACTGCAAAAATCTTGAATAAAATACTAGCAAAACAAATCTAGTAGTGTAATAATAATAATAGGGAGCAGCTGGGTCCTCCCTAACCCCAGAAATGCAGTTATTATTTCTACCTTCTGAGAATGAAAATCACCCACACAGCTTATTGTCTACATCTACATGACTTTACTATTACATTGTCTTCATCAACATGAGTTTACTGTTCTAGGAAACTCTTGCTCAGAGAGAAATGCTGCAAAATAAACTACTGTTTATTCCAGGAAATACTTGGAAGACCCATCAACTTTTTAACACAAAGTATCATATGATGGTTAAGACTCTGAAACTCTAAACCCTTTCCTTCTAAATTATCCATTTCGCAATCCTAAAATGTTATATCACGATCCTTACCCGATCATATCCAAGCTATAATCAATCATAACCCCTGAGCTGAAAGGCCCACGTTAAACTAGACTTAAAATCTTAATACATATCTCAGCTTTGTCCTTCCCATCTGAAGACTTACTAGGGCTCTGGTGAGGCAGTGATCTCCCTTACCATGGTAAGCATTAAACTCAGCTTTGTCTTATCAAAAAGTTATCTTGGTGATATTTCAGAAGTCGGCATTCGACACTACTTAGTTCACATTTTCTATTTCCTAGTCCTTCTTTTCTTTCCTTTCTAATTTCACTCCTTTTTCTCCTGAGTAAATACTGTTTTCTTGTTCTGGTTTACAGCTATACAAATTTGTTCTTATAATGGTTCTCCTTAACTTAAATCATATTTTCTTATCCACGTGTTTCTAATAATTTCTTTAACTTATCAAGAAGTGTATATTCTCACTAACAAGACAAATACACCACCCTCTGATAATTCCTTGGTTTTCTCCCCACTCAGCTCCCTTCATGTTGGTGTTAACCAGAATATTTGTTCTGTGTTATTACAGACACTTTCCTTTTGCTTTTCTTGATCCTCAGCTTTTTATGAAGATAACAAAAATTCTATCAAGCCATTTAATCAACCATATATCCATATCTCTTGCATAAAAACACTTGAATATGTATCTCTTTTTGTCCACAATTATTATCATGCTTATTTTAAATCCATAAGAGCAACTGTTTTTGTTATTTCAATTTTTATATGTACTGATGCTCAGTTCTCTAGTTAGTTATTTAGTCCTGTAAGTTCATGTTTCTCTAAGGTGCTGACTACTGTGAAATGGAAAAAAGGCCTGACCCACATATTTGTACCAATTCTGGTTTTCCAAAAGGAGAAGTTTGTGCCATGAGCTTAAACAGTACAAGGAAGAGAAAGGCAAAACTGAAATTAATCACTATGACTGTTTACCTAGACAACTCCAGATCTCAACTGGAAAAAAATTAAAAGTCTAAAACTACTTTGGGTCAAATAAGAATTAAAATGACACTACAGAACATTTAAAACATTAATAAACTTTTATTATGAGAACATGGGAATCAATTAAACCAGTTCTCAGAGAAAACCTTGTAACTCGAAAATTTGATACTGCTTAATAAGAACAAATGAAAACAACTACATTCTGAACATTCTACTGAGGAAGTAAGAAAAAGAATGACAAACTTGAGTAACAAAGTAGAAGAATCAGAAAAGCTAAACGCAGAAATTGATGAATTAGAAATAAAGGGGGACCTAATCAAACATACAAGCTTTTGCACAGCAAAGGAAACCGTAAACAAAAAAGACAACCTATGGACAATGAGAAAATATCTGCAAACAATGTGACTGACAAGGGCTCCATTTCCAAAATATACAAACAGCTCATACAACTCAATAACCAAAAAACAAACCATCCGATCAAAAAATGGGCAGGAGATCTAAATAGGCATTTCTCCAAAGAAGGCAAACAAATGGCCAATAGGCACATGAAAAGATGTTCAATATCACTAATTATCAGAGAAATACAAATCAAAACTACAATGAGGTATCTATCACCTTACACCAATCACAATGGCCATCATTAAAAAGTCCACAAACAATAAATGCTGAAGAGGGTGCAGAGAAAAGGGAACTCTCCTATACTGTTGGTGGGAATGTAATTTGGTGTAGCCACTATGGAAAACAGTATGGAGATTCCTTAAAAAACTAAAAATAGACTTACCATATGATCCAGGAATCCTACTCCTGGGCATATATCCAGAGGAAATTCTAATTCAAAAATATATATGCACTCCAGTGTTCACAACAGCACTATTTACAATAGCCAAGAAATGGAAGTAACCCAAATGTTTGTCAACAGATGACTGGTAAAGAAGATATGGTATATATATAAAGTGGAATACTATTCAGCCACAAAAAAGATTAAAATAATGCCACTTGCAGCAACATGGATGTACCTAGAGATCATCATACCAAGTGAAGTCGTCAGATGGAGAAAGACATATATTGTTATCACTTACATGTGGAATCTAAAAAGTGATACAAATGAACTCATTTACAAAACAGAAACAGACTCACAGACATTAAAAAAAAAAACTTACGGTTACCAATGGTGAAAGAGGGAGAGGGATAAATTAGGAGTTTGAGATTAGTACACATAAGTACTAATAGATACAAACTACCATATGTAAAATAGATGAACAACAAGGTCCTACTACATAATACAGGGAACAATATCTTGTAGTAACCTATAATGAAGAAGAATATGAAAAAGAATATATATGTATAACTGAATCACTTTGCTGTACACCAGAAATACAACCATGTAAATCAATTATACTTCAATTTAAAAAATTATTTTTTTAAGAAAAAAAAAGAAAGAAAACTGCCAAAATAATAAATTCAAGAAATGGTGCTATGAAAAGAACTATAAAATATATCTACAACTAATTTTTAAAAAGTAGTCAAAGGAATATAAAAACACAAGAAAGGAACTGAGAATGCATTAATAGACAAATACAAAGGAAATGAAGAAAACTATTTTTAAAAGCCCAGTTTAGTCATAGTTTCCAAATAAATTTGAAAATGAGTGAACTGATGATTTTCTAAGAAAATAGGTTTTATTTTGACTTACGAAAGAAGAAACAGATAATCTAAATATAAACAGACCAAGAAACAGAGGAAATTAATAATTTTCAAAGAGCTACTTGCTATGAAAGTATCATACTCTGAAAGGTTCACAGAATAAATTCTATTTTAATTTTAAGGATAGTAACTCCTATATAAATTTTTATAGGACATAGGAAAAGAGAGCTTAAAATTCAACTTACAAATTCTGCATACCATTGATGCAAAAATGTAACTTAGTAAGGAACTAAAACTATTATCTGATCTCATTCATGAGCATCGAGGCAATATTTAGGAATGTACTTGCCAGGTGTACGGTAAGTTTATGTTTAACTTTATGAAAGACTGACAAATGCTCTCCAGAGAGGATGATTTTACACTCTCAGCAGCAGGGTATGAGAGGTCTAGTTGTTCTACCATCCTTGTCAATATTTGACATTACTGGTCTTTTTAATTTTATTCATTCTAATGGCTGTGTAAGAAACTGCACTGTGGTTTGAATTTTAATTTCCCTTGTGACTGACGTGCTTATTGGCTTATTCGTTTACCTTCTTTAGTGGAGAATTACTTACATATTCTGAATACATCCTTATACATATATCACAAATATATTCTCTAATTCTGTGGCTTGCCTTTTCATTTCCTTAATGTCTTCTGGAGAGCAGAAATTTTTAATTTTCATAAAATAAAATTTATCAATTTTTTTTCTCATGGTTTATTCTTTTTGTATCTGAAAACTCTTTGCTTACTTCAAGGTCACAAAGATTTTCTCAAATGCTTTTTACTGGAAATTTCATATTTTTAGTTTTTACGTTTAAATCTGTGACCCATTTCCAAGCTCATTTTTGTGTACTACGTTGAAGAGTCAAGGTTTTTATTTTTCTATACAAATATGTAACTGATCCAGCACCACCTGTTGGAAAGACTTTGCTATAAAACCCACTGAATTATACCTCAGCACCTGTTAAAAATCAATTTAAAATGTATGTGCAGTTCTATTTCTATTCTTTTCCAGTGATTTCTACATATAACGTAATGCTAAAACCATACTGTCCTCATTACTGAAGCTTTATAGTAAATCTTAAAATCAAATAGTGTGTATCCTTCAACTTTTTCCTACCTTTTAAAAAATTACTTTGATTTATATGGAAAAGTAATTTTTACTGGGATTGCTTTAAACCTAAATATTGAATTTCAAGAGAACTGACATTTCCACAACATTGAGTATTCCAACTCATAAACATGGCAACTTTTTCATTTAAGTCCTTTTAAATTTCTCATGATAATCACAGTTTTCAGTGTACAAGTTTTGCACATATTTTGTTAAATTCATCCACATATACTTCCTATATTTTATGCTACTGCAAATGATATTATCTTAAATTTGCATTTGTAATCTTTATTGCTAGCATCTAGAAATATAATTAATGTTCGATATTGAATTTGTATCCTATGGCCTTATTACTAAATTTGTTTATTTGTTCTAGTGCTTTTTTGTTGTTTGGTAGATTCCCTAGAATCTTCTTCATGAACAATCATATTGACTACACGTAAAGATAGTTGTACTTCTCTGTTTTTAATCTTTGTATATTTTTGTCTCTGTCTTTCTTGACTGCACTGGCCAGGACCTCATATGTAATGTTACATAAAACTTGGAGAACAGAGATATCTTTGCCTAGTTCACAATCTTAGGGAATGGCGTCTAGTCTTTCAACATTACACGTGGGGATTTTTTACATTTGTTTGGTTTTGGGTGTGTGTGTTGGGGGCATAGTGGTGGTTAATGGGCTCTTTATCGGGTTGAGAAAGCTCCCTTCTAGTCCAAGTTTACTGAGAGTTTTTACTATGGATGGATATTAAGTGCTGTTAAATGCTTTTTTGGCAACTACTGAAATGATCATATGATTTTCCTCTTTTAGGCCCTTAATGTCTTCAATTACATTAACTAATTTCCAAATGTTAAACCAACCATGCATTTTAGGATAAACTCCACTTGGTCATGAGGTATTATTTTTTAATGTATTGCTGAATTAGAGTTACTAAGGTAAATCTAATTTGGTCACAGATTTTTGTGTCTATGTTCATGAGGGACATTGGTCTATAGTGTCCTTTTATTGTAATATTGTTGTCTGCTTTTGGTATTAGGGCTTTGGTGGTGCTACCAAGAAGACATAATAATCCTAAATGTGTAAACATCTAACAAGAGTATCTCAAAACATATGAAGCAAAAGTTGATAGAATTGAAAGGAGTAAGAAAGAAATCCAATATTAGAGTTGGGAACTTCAACACCCCTCTCTTAGTAATTGACAGCACTGCTAGACAGCAAACCAGACAGAGGGAGCCTGAACAACCCCATTAACCCATGGGCTCTAACTGACATGAATAAAACATTCTACACCGAATAACAGTCACAACACATATACACACTCTTTTCAACCACAAATAAACATTCGCCAAGATGAGTGTTTCTGGGTCATAAAGTAAATCTCAAATAATTTAAAAGACATGGAACCAAAGTATATTCTCTGACCATAATAGAATTTAGTTAGAAATCAGTAACAGAAAGATAACAGAAAAACCTCTAAGCATTTAGTAATTAAACAACAAACTCAAAGGAAGTTTTAAAACATACTTAATTGAATAAAAATGAAAACACAACATATCAAAATCTTTGGGATGTAGCTAAAGCAGCACTTAGCAGAAAATTAATAGCACTAAATGCTTACACTGGAAAAGAGGATCTTTAAACTACTCTAGGCTTCTACTTCAAGAAACTAGAACAGCAAAACCAAAATCAACCCAAAAAATACAGAAGAGTGGAAATAATAAAAGATAAGAGCAGAAATCAAAGAAATTGAAAACACAGAGAAAATATCAAGAAGAATAAGGAAAGCAAAAGTTGCTTCTTTGAAAATATAAATAAAATTGGTAAACTTCTAGTAGGACTGACAAAGAAAAAAAGAGAAAACACAAATTAGCAATATTAGAAATGAAACTACAGCTGCCACAAATATTCAAAAGGTATCAATACTCCAAACAACTCTATGCACATAAAATCAACCACTTAGATGAAACAGACCAATTCCTTAAAATCACCAACTACCAAAACTCACCCAAGGTGAAATAGGTAAACTTAATGGTCCTTACAGAGGAAATGAAATTGAGAAACTGAAGTTATAGTTTAAAAACCTCCCAGAAAAAATTAAAACAAAGAACAAAAAAACAAACTCCAGAGGCAGGTTATTTCACTGGCAAATTGTATCAAAAATTTAAGGAAAATATAAAACCAGCAGTACACAATCTTTTCCAGAAAAATAAAGAGCAGAGAACACTTCCAAACTCATTTTATCAGGCCAATATTACACTGACACCAGAACAAGACAAAGATAATACAAGAAAAAATACAAAACAATATGCCTCCCAAAATATGAATACAAAATCCTCAACAAAATATTAGAAATCATTAGCAAATTAGAAATGACAAAAAGAGTTTATACATACACACATGGAAAACAAGACACACTTCAAAAAGCATTGTAAAATCAAATTAATACTTCTTTTCCAAATCAAAATTATTTTAAATGCAAAGAGATTTATCCCTAACAAAAATCTTTCAATCTCCAGAATATCTAAGTAAAAGTAATTCATTGTGACTATTAATCACTGTTGGAAAAATTACTAACAGTGCTAACTTATGTCTAACAACATTTTCCTCTCCCCACTCACAAGTTACAGCTGAGCCCTAACCAGGCAAAGCCAAACGAATCTATCCCATCCCTCTGGGTATAGCATCTGGGTCAAGGATGGACACAGGGCCCAAATACATTAAAAAAAAAAAAAAAGTGGTTTTTGAGAAAACCAGGTGCTCTCTTCACTACAGTGTTCTCTTTTCTATAGATGTGGTAGTTTCTATAGATGTGGTAGTTTCTATAGATGTGTGATACGAAGTTTCCAGGTGCTGCAGCCATCCCACCTAAGAAGCCAGTCTGAAGACATAAACACACAGAAGAAAACAGAGGAAAGAGATAAAGAAAAAAGCTTAGTCTGGAATCAGATCTACTCTAGAGGATCATTGATCTGATTCAATTTCTTTTTTAGTTTAAGCCATTTTAAAATGGATTTTTGGTTATCTGCACATAAAAAACCCTCTGATGCCAAGCACGAACTAGGCAGAAGTCAGAGGAATATGATTTCCGTTACCATATAAAAGAATGTTTTAATAATCAAGGCTAAGAAAAGGAAATAGACAAATTTTAAATTGTTTTCCTTATAATCTAGAATATTGTGATTAAGGGTTCAATACCTGCCTATATGTTCCTACAGTAATAGGCTAGATTTGTAAAGTTCCTTCCAACTCTTTAAGATTCTGATTCTGTAAAAGCATACTGAATTTGGGATGTCAAATGAGACACTCAGAACTAGGGGTCACCCTTTGCTTAGACTTCTATTTAAACAAAATAGTGAAAAACAGATTTTTTTTTTTAAATGCCAAATCATACTCACTAGCAAGAATATGAGATATAGAGTGGGGAGGATACAGCTCAAGTGCTCCATTATTTAGAAGCTATGTGACCTTGGGCAAGTCATTTAACCCTAATTGTGCTTCAGTTTCCTCATCTGTAAAATGGGAACAGTAATAATAGCACGTGCCTCATAGAACTGTTGTGAGTACTAAATAAGCTCATTCACATGCATCACTTAAATCAGTCCCTGGCACATAGTGCTTAGTTTATTAGTCTGTTCAGGCTGCCATAACAAAACACCATACACTATGAGGCTCAGACAGCCCAGAAACTTATTTTCTCACAGTTCTGGAGGCTGAAAGTCCAAGATTAAGATTCTAGTTTTTAGTGGAGCACCTTCTTCTTGGTTTATAGATGTCCACCTTCCTGCTGTTATCATACCCACTGTAGCCTTTCCTTGATGTATGTGGCATGGGGAGAGAGAGCTTGTAGGTCTCCTTCTCTTTCTTTGAGGGTTCCAGCCCCATCTGATTAGGGCCCCAAACTTACGACCTCATTTAATCTTAATTACCTCCTAGAAGCTCTATCTCCAAATACAGTCACATTGGGAGTTAGAGCTTCAGTGTATGAATTTACAGGGGACAGGATTCAGTCCACCACGGTAAGCACTATAGAAAGATTGTTAATGTTAATACTATTAATGTGTATGTGACGATTGTTCTAACGGAAGATACAGTTTTATTCACAAACCCAGTTACAGAATCTCTAAAGCAAATAACTGTCCTCATGCCTCAATGAAAATTTAAACTTTGTATTATAAAATACTTAATTGCTATTCATTTATGTGATAATCCCTCAGAAAGGGAGGACTAAAGCTGACAAAATCTTGCTTTTGTACCAAGTTAAAAGACTCATTTTGTGAAGTCTCCCTTTCCAACTCTAAGCTCCTTTAATTTCTAAGACCTCAAAAATAACTTTACCCAGTAAATCAGCTTGAGTGCTCCTAATGACCAACTGGCAAGAACTACCCTGACAATAATCTGAACCTGCCATGCCCTGGTCATCATTTACCAATCTAACCAATAGTGATCTACAAAGGTCACTTTTGAAGAAGTCTGACAAAATTACCACAAATTAAAACCACCTTCCATTAAAAAAAAAAAATGCTATTATTTTTAAAAAGAAAAAAACATTAAGTCAAAAGTTACCCATTAGGATTTAAAATTCAGCAATCTTTCCTTACACAGTTATTGCAATGATTAAATAAAATAAACGTATGTTATTTACCTACTACCTTGCCTAGGATTAGTATCCATCTGGTAAGTGTTAGGTACATTAGATGTTCTAAGAAATACGGCTTAAAAGACCAAGCAGAAAATTAACATCCAACTCATTTTCAATACATGTTTATATTCCAAGTTTTTAAAAGGGCTCAGAATTTACCACTGAGTTTAATATACAGGGATGGTTACTTGAAGAGAGGATCTAATTTTAATTAATCACTAAATACAGTGTCTTTTACTACACTAATGTCTCATTGTGGCATTCATAAAGCAACAGGAACTCCTTCATCTGTAACCTCTGCTGAGGAAATAACCTTTATTTCATTAAATGATAGCTGCTAACTTCAATGTCATATATGAGATCACTGGTGACTTTGATTATCTAAAAGAAAATTTTTTCCATTATCCTTCCATTCTAACATCTCTCAAACCCAGGAGAAATTATCCTTTCAGCCATTTCCTTTTTTGACAGAAAACAATCAAGCATCAAACATATTATAAGAGAAATCGTAGAACTAGAAAAATTCTTCCAGAATCACAATAAAAAAATATTACTTGGATTACTGTGGTGGTAGAGACAACTGCACTGCATATGACTAATATATGTGCCTTCTAACCCCATTAATATTTTCTTGCCTTCACCTACCATTATTTAAAAGATATACATCACATCAAGAAGGCTTTAAAATAGGGGAAAGAAGTGAAGACTACAAAAAACAGCTCAGTAATTCTCAAGACTAATCCTTGAGTTAAGTAAAAGCTGTTAGTTAAGTTAGTAAGTAAGTTAACTTACTCTTTTACACTGAGAAGTTTAACAAGTGACCTGAAGTCAAGAGAGGCAGAAAGTTAGGGCAAACTCTAAACACAGCTCTTCCCCAAACCTCCATCCCTACACACACTGCTAATGTTCCCCTTGGAACTAGAAATATACAATATAACTCACTCAACTTACCAACCAAATCACCTTGGGCAAGATACTTTTTTTTTTTTTTAACATACATCGATAGTACTACTGGAATTTCCCATCTTTTCCTCCTCCTCTAAAATGTGTGAGTATTAGAATTGGCATGTGTTAAAAAAAAAAAATAGAAATAGGCACCTATCTTCCTTGATAGTAAAGAATAACAATGCAGAAGAAGCTTCAAAATACTCAAATAAATGACTAAACAATCTTTATGTAAATAGAAAATCTGTCACATATCTGTGTTTTCCAAAGCAAGTATAACTAAATCTTGACTGAAACTTGCCAAAAAAAAAAAGTTGCTTCAAGTTACAGTTTCATAGAAATACAGTCGTCCTCCCTTATCCAAAGGGGAATCATTCCAAGATACCCAGTGCTGCCTGAAACCCTGGATAGCACTGAACTCTATATATACTATGTTCTTTTCCCTATACATACATACCTATGGTAGAGTTTAATTTATAAATTAGGCACAGTATGAGATTAATAATAATCACAAAATAAAGCAATTACAATAATATGCTGCAATAAAAGTTACGTAAATGTGGGGTCTCTCTTTCCTTAAAATATCTTACTGTACAAATTTAATCCCTTTTCCATCTTAACTAAGTACTAACTGCACTGTGGCCAGTAACTTCTACAGTTTGAGGTGTGACAGCAAAACTAGCACACATTTCTACTTTCTTCTTCACAATTTCACAAATAGAAGATTTGTTCTTACCTTACATCTTTACAACCTCAGCATATGATTTTTTTCTTTCCTTACTAAGTCAGGAACTTTTACCTTTTCACTTAAAGGAAGCATTTTACAGCTTTTTTGGCAAATCCAAATTGTTGGCATCACTACTTTTATACTTTGGGGCCATCATTAAGTAAAATCAGGGTTACCTGAACACAAGCACTGTGATACCTCCACAGCTGATCTGGTAACCTAGATGGCTACTAAGTGACTAATGAGCAGGATAAACTGGACAAAGGGACGGTTCACACCCCAGGCTGGAGGGAGCAGGATGGCATGAGATTTCATCATGCTACTCAGAAAGGCACACAGTTTAAAACTTATGAATTGTTTATTTCTGATATTTTCCATTTAGTATTTTTGGACCAAGCTTGACTATAAGTAATTGAATCCAGGGAAAACAAAACATTAGATAAGGGGGGGGACTACTGCACTCAGATTTTAGGAAGTACCTAAACAGTTAGATCCTACTTTAAAAATAAAGGTAGAAAATGAAAACAGTACTTAGAAAAAGTAAACTTACCAAATATATTAGTGGAGTGTCCTTTCCTTGCAATAGGTCTGAGTTCATTATGTCCCCACCCGTACATCCTATAATTATCCCAGGCATGTTTCATCATCTGAGAAAAGAAAAATTATAACTCATCAATTTACATTTTTCACAGACTCTTATCTTTATATTTCATGTAACTTAGTGATTCTATCCTTACAAACTTCTGTATCTCCTACATTAGTATATTATTCTATTAACATCTATGTCAGTATGAAAACACACATAACCATGTTTAACTTAAGTCTACACAACAGAACAAAAAATCGGATGTAATAAACAAGCTCTTTTTTACTGGGGAGGCAGGTGTCTGGCATTCTTTCCTTTTAGGAAGAATGAATCCTTTTGGAAATAGCTCCCCTTCCCTCACTGTGATTATACCAGAGTTGTCAATCAAGGGGCTCTGATTCCACAACCAATTAACACAGCCTGGCTGGAGTATCCCTTACCCTTAGACCAAAGACTAGCAAACTCTCCCTGTAAAGTAAATATTTTAGGCTTTGCAATCCACACAGTCTCTGTAGCAACTACTTAGCTGTTACAGCACGAAAGCACCCTAGATAACACAGAACCAAACAGGCATAACTGTGTTCCAACTAAACTTTATTTTAAAAAATGAGGCAGTAGGCAGAATTTGGCCAGCAGGCTGTGGTCTGCCACCCCATGACCTACACAACGTGACTGGGTACATGTGATTCAAGTAGGGGCAACAAAGTCCTTTCAAACATGTTGTTATAGGCACCAGGAGTCAGAGGGACTCTCTCATTTTGCAATCTCAAGGTCTATGTAACGTATAACCCTGGGGCTGATGGGAACTAACTCTCTCCCAACAGTGGAGAAACTAAATAACAAAAGAAAACAGATACAGACAGATGCGTATTACTGACAAAAACATCTATAGAATTGGATTTAGCCAAGTTTGAAGTCCTAGTTTAGAACCACTAAGCTAATAAACACTTTTATATCAATTAGTTTGAACTGAGTTTCTTACAACCCAAGGAGTACTAAGCTACACAACAGCAGAGTACATAATTATGTATCAGCTGAATTATGTAATAGTAGTCTGTGGTATATCAAATATAATATTCATTAAAACATTTCTCAACTTGCTTTTTGCAGCCAGCATTACTCAGACACCAAAACTAGGCAGAGACATTACTAGGAAACTAAAAACCAATGTATCTCAAAAACAGATACAAAATTTAAAAAATTCCTTAATAAAAATTAATAATACATTAAAAAGGAACACACAATGACCAAGTGCAGTTCAACCCAGGAATATAAGACTAATTTAACATTCAAAACCCCATCAATATAATTCATAATGTTAAGAATAAAAAGGAAAAAAATCATACAATCATCATTCTAGATGCAGACAAAGCATTTGACAAAATTCAACACCCATTCATGATAAAAACTCAGTAAACTACAACTACAAGGAAATATCCTTGTCTTAATAAAGGGCATCTTCAAAAAACCTACAGTTTACATCATACTTAACAGTAGAAGATCCTGCTAAAGTTGAGAACAAACCAAATACATCTGTTCTCACCACTTCTTTTCAACAATGTACTGAAAGTCCTAGCCAGTGCAATAAGAAAACAAATAAAAGGCAAAAAAAAAAAAAAAATCAAAAAGGAAAAGTACCTCTATTTACAGAGGACATGACTATGCACAAGGAAAATCCTAAGCCATCTTAAAATAAAAAGCCACTAAAACTAAAAGACGACTTCAGTAAATGAGATACAAGTTCAGAAAAGTAAAATTAAATATATTACTAAATGCTGGTAATGAAGAACAGACATAGAAATTAAAAAACAATTTCTTTTTATAATAGCATCAAAAAACATGAAACATTTAGGAATAAATGTAACAGGATATGTGCAAGAACTATACACTAAGAACTAAAACACACTGCTCAGAGAAATTAAAGAAAACCTAAATAAGCAGAAAGATGTAACCTGCTCAGGGAATGAAAGATTAAATATTAAGATGACAATTCTTCTCAATTCACCTACAGATTCTATGAAATCCCAATCAAAATCCCAGCAATCTTTTATTTTCACAGAAAAGTTAATTCTAGAAAGGCAAAGGACTTAGAATGGCCAAAACGATTTTTTAAAGAACAAAGCTGCAGGACTTACCTGTTTCAAAACTTACTGTAAGTTAAAGTATTCAACAGTGTCATATTCTCATTAAGGATAGGAATACAGACTAATGGAATAGATATAAATCCAGAGAGAGACTCAACATCTATTGATTTTGTCAACTGATTTTGAACAAAAGTGCCAAGGTAATTCAATTGGGAAAGGATAATCTTTTCAACAGATAATGTGGAACCCTAGAAAGCCTTACGGAGGAAGAATGAGGTACAATCTTTACTTCACACAATAAACAAAAAAACTTAACTCTCAACAGATCACAGACTGATATGCCAAAACTAAAACTAAACCATACGCCCACACAAAGACTTGTACACAAATGTTCACAGCAACTTTATTCATAATAGCCAAAAACTGGACCAAATGTTAAACAAATGTTCAACAGGTGAATGAATAAAACAAATCATGGTATATCCCATACAACAGAATACCACCGGGGGAAAAATTACCTTTATATGCAATCTACGTAGAGGAATCTCAAAAACATGCTGACAAAAGCCCAGAAACAAAACATCACACAACTTATAATTCATTTGATTGACACTCTAGAAAAGACTAATCTAATCCATAATGACTAAGAGCAGATCAGTGGTTGCCTGGAGCCAAGGAATGGAGTGGACTGACTAGAAAGGGGTACAAGTAAACCATTTTGAGATTATGGACATATTCACAGCTGGAGCACAATTGTTACATGGGTACGTACACCTGTAAAATCTAACATAAAGCCGTACTCTTAAAATACATACATTTTATTGTACATATATTATGTCTCAATAAAGCCGAATTTTTAAAAAATCTAATAGCCTGTCCTATCTTCCTCATTAGTAATTTTCGCTCTCCTGAGCTAAGAAGTTAAAGCTTTTTCACTTGTTTTTCTAGTTACCACTATATTTCTAAGTATAGTTTGTAGTGCTATTTCTTGATTTTTATAAAAGTTTTAGCTATTTAATATATTCCCCCATATTTAAGATAATTTAGCTCTCTCATACACTATCAACTCACCTCCACATATACTTCACCACATATATTCCCTGGCTCACATCCTCCTAATATAGTTAGCAACATGTTTTTCTTATAATTATTATATGACTTTATTCAACTTTTATTTTCCCTGCTGTAAACTACTGGTCTGAAGTTTAGTGGGGTTTTTTGTTGATGTAGTTTTTAACGTAGCAATTATTAATTTACTTTCAAATTATACTTGAGTTTCAAAACTTGCCTCAATATAATCAAACAGATCAAATAAACTATCAGTTCCATTTTATTCTAATACACCCTTCCTGAGGCTCTCTATCCTCCCACTCTCATCTGGACTTCTGTTCTCCAACCTGAAGCACAGCCATCATCCTGCTGATTCCCTTTTCCACATTCCTGAGAATGCCCTTCCTTTCTCTCTCTAGTGACAAAACCCCTGTTTCCAAAATTGCTTATCTTCCTATTTTTATGATGAAGCATATTTTCCAGTAGCAATCTGAGACAATGTCTAAAAACATCTTTACTCTCAGATTTGATTCAAAATTTGGCTGAATATGTAACTCTTTCTAAGCCATTCTCTTCCAGTTTCTAACATTATTGTTGAGGAATCTAATGCGCCACTATGTACAATCCCAATCTTCTGGGTGGAACTATTAAACTTTTAGGATCTGTTTTTTATGCACTTTTTCTAAAATTTCAGTAGGAATCCGCCCCCCCCCCCCCATTTGGTTAGATGCCTGGCAGGTCCTTTCAGTCCAGAGACTCACATTCTTAAGTTTTAGCCCATTCTCCTCAATTGTTTCTTCGACTTCTTCCCCTCTATTTTCCCTGTTCTTTTTCCAAAACCCCTAATTAATCACTTGTTAGGTGCTCCAGATTGAGCTTAACATTTTTCTTGTTTTCTCAATCTTTTGTCCTTCCAAGAGATTTGATCAATTTTATCTTCCAACTCTTCTACTGAATTTTTTACTCTATCATATTTTTAATCTCCAAGAACTCCTTCTTATTCTGTAAATGTTCCTTTTTATAATTTACTTCATGAATTTAATTTTTTTGGCACCCAAAGATGTGAATTCTTTTTTGATATTTTTTTCCTGCTCCCTGTATTGTTTCTGTATCCTCTAAATTCCTCCCTTCCATCTGTTTCTCTCATGCGAGAAACTTCCCTTACACGAATGGTGATCTTCGGTTTGTTCTTCACATATGAGTGAAGCACTTACAAGATGATCAAAGGCTGTCAGTGAATAGGCAACACTTGTTGACCGAGCCTAGTCTCAAGGAGGTCAGGTGAAACCCAGGGGTGTCCTACTGAGGAACACAGTAGGTCTTTTCTCTTGGGCCAGTCAAGTCTCCCAGAGACATGTCCTTCATTTTTCTACTTATTGAATATAAATCTGCCTGCCACAATTCTAAAAGTTGTGCAGGAGAAAGTGGTCTCAATATTCAGAATCCACTTTTCACTTAATTCCCTCCACCCCCACCTCTCCATTTTTTAGAATGACCTCTGCCCTCTCCCCTCAGCTATACTTGGTATTCCCAAAATCTAGATGCTTTCTAATTCATCCATCCAAAAGTAAACTTTTGATCCTCTTTTGGGGAAAGGAGGGCAGCAGATAGGATTTGTAGGCTAGAAAACTGGGAATCCAGGAGTTAAGAGCTCCTTTTAAAACTTTCAAATAATCCTTTTCCAGCTCTATTTTATACCTCTGCCTTCAGAGTGTTTCTAATTCTTGAAACTTTCAGATATTCTGCAGGTATTCATATCACCCTGCCTCTTGTTGGCTGCTGCTTCTGCAGGTAAGTGTCATTATGTTTAAAAGAACCTACACAGGGATTCTTAATATGTTTTATGTTGATTTACAGGAACACTAGACAACATGATGTGCTCTAAAGGATTCACTTAACAGGTCTGGGTTGTCCAAACCCTTCATATGCCCAAGGTTTGGCCTATGGCAGCCTCCTGGAAAATAACCTCAAAACCTTTGTTATCCTGCCTGTTAAGAGCATCTCGGTTTACCTGAAGCCCTGGGCAGTGTCAGATGGTTCATGCTAACAATGTGATTTATGGCAGGGACCATAGTATCGGCCTGACCTCTGGAGGTGCTAGAAAACTGAGGTCAGCCAAGCCTATACAATGAACTCCCAATAAAAGACCTGCACCCCAAGGCTTGGGTGAACCTCCCTGGCTGCCAATACTTTGTGTGCCCTGCCATACATCACTGCTGGGAGAATTAAGCACGGTCCATACTACTCCACTGGGAAAGGACAATCAGGAGCTTGGGCCTGGTCTCTACCGCACTTAATCCTGGGTGCTTTTTATATTAATTTTAATCTGTATGTTTTTGCTGCAAATAACCAAGACTATGAATAGAACAGTTTTGCTAAGTTCTGTGAGTACTTCCAGTGAATCACTGAGCCTGTAGGTGGGGTGGGTCCTTTAAACACACATTGTTATCCATCTGAATTATTATGTACATGAGACAAGTATTTAGATTCTAATGACATCTAAAATTAAAAAGTCAGGCACCCGAAAAAAAAAAAATCTATCAATGTCTAACACTGTCCAAAGAAGGTGCCTTAAGCAGCCTGTGCATAAAACATAGACTCCAGAAGCAAGGTGAAATCAGAATACAGAGCTGTTTGATTCCACTAAGGTCAAAGTTTTATACTAATTCATAAGGCCACACTTAAAATATCTGCAAAAGCTTCCATATTCATTACTAGAAGATATCTGACTATTTGGACTAAATTTATTATCTTATTTTATGATAAACAACTGATTTGAAATATTGTTGATCACATTACACACTAACAAAATCTTTTTCTTCAAGTCACTAAAACTGCAAACTCCACCCAGAATTAGCAGGAATTCTAATTAACAAAGTTCAACTTAAATATAGATTTCCTCTCTGTCTAGTATTCTCTTTATCTCCAAGTAACTCCTAGACTAACAAATTGAAAGACTTCTGTGACCAAACAAATTTCAAGAATTCTGAAATCAATCCTTCCCCCCTTTTCAACCCATTGAGACTCTCTGGAAGGATGTGTTCTTAATCTGCAGTATGGTTAAGCTGTATCATGATGTGTTCCTTAAAAGATGGCATATATAACGCTAATGCTTCAGAAGCATGTTTATGAGAAGACTTGCATAGTATCTAGCAGAATTTCTTGTAACTAAACACTTAAAACATTTCTTATTAAATGATAAATTGCTTATGGGTTTATCCTATGTTATTAACAAAATACTGAATATCAAAAGATCTTTGAACACAGAGTGAGTGATGTAACTATCCAAACAACATTATACCAAAATTTTTAAGTATCCTGTGTTATGATCGACATTAAGAAACAGTTTTATCCCTTACTGCCAACTTGCAAAATGAACTGAAACTTTGACCCCAAAACAAACAAGATCAAAATATGACACCACAGATGGTACAAATAAATATAGACAGATAAGATACTTTAAATCCAGTCAAATACATATCCATATCCATGACCACCCCATATCACAAATCTCAGCTTATTACCTCTTTAATTTTTTCCCTTTTCTCTCTCAGTTCATTATCTTCTGGGTCCCCACCATTTGTTCCTATAAGGTTTGGTATAGGAACTGGTGGCAGTGGCTTTTTCTCTTTCATCTTCATTTCTAGGACTACCTTATTTTTCTCTGTCTGAATTTCTGCTCGGATTTCCTCTCTTGATTTTTTTAATTTTTCTTTTGCTTCTTCCAAGGCCTTCTCATGATCAGCTCGGATTTTATTTCTCAGACGTTCTTCTTCCTCCCTGTAAGAAGAAGAAAAAAAAATAATAATAAAATAAAACTTAGTTTCCTCCACCAAACCCCTGATAGTTGTTTTCTACGCCTGCCATTAAAAAGAAAGAATGATCCGTGAGAGAGGCTTGCATCTATCTGCCCAAAGAAGAGGATAAATACATCTTAGTATGAGAAAGAAGATGAGCCCTGGATGCTGACGAGCAAACACTTTACAAAGTGGAGGAAGAGAGAACTCAGAAAGTTACAATTTAAGGACCAAGTGAAACAGAGAAAACAGCAATCAATAATTTATTAGTAGACACATAATAGAGAGAGAGAAACTAGTGAAAAATTAGATGGGGGAGAGAAAATAAAAACCAAAATTAAGTATCAAGAGGGAACAAAAATATAAACATAGGGTCAAAGAAAGAGAGATAAGCAGAAAAGGTAAGAGGATGGGAAAGTTTTTATTTGTTAAATATACATCATATCCTTCTAAAATTTTTACATTTTGTAAATAATGTAGATCTTATACCACAATGGCCTAACTGATGTGGGCATGCCCACTTAAAATTCTCTTGAGTCCTTGTTAAAAATACAGATTCCAATTTAGCAGATCTGTATTAAACCCATGAATCTGTATTATTAAGAGCTCTCCTGATGATTCTGGGGTACATACAGATCTGGAAATCACTACTGCAGCAGACACCTACTGGGTTTCTAGTCGGCCCTAAATCTTTTCTCCACCTCCACCCCAATCCACATGAATGAATATAGGCGTAGTCGTCACCATTTTCCAAATCAGCCAGTGACGACTACTCTAAGGGTAAACAACTAACCCAACAGTCACCAGAGTTACTGCTTCAGAAATTTAATTCAAACTCTGGCCGTACAACACTGCTGGTGAGAATGTATAAAATGGTATAGCCACCCTGGAAAAGTTCAGCAGTTTCTTAAAAAACTAAACATGTAACCATCACAGAATCCTGCAATTGCCCTGGACAGTTATCCCAGAGAAATGAAGGCTTATTTACACACAAAAACCTATATACAAATCAGTTACAAAAAGATAAATACTATATGATTCTACTTATATTAGATTCTTAGAGTAGTCCAAATCACAGAAACAGAAAGCAGAATGGTGGTTGTGAGAGGCTGGGGGAAAGGAGAAAATGGGAAATTATTGTTTAGTGGGTATAGAGTTTCAGTTTTACAACATGAAAGGAGTTCTGGAGATGGATGGCAATGATGGTTGCCCTATTCATACTGTACATGTAAAAATGGTTAAGATGGCAAATTTTATGTGTATTTTACCACAATTTTAAAAATTGGGAGAAAAATCCTATACACAAATGTTTATAGAAGCTTTATACACAACAAGCAAAAACTAGAAACAACCCTTATGTCCTCCAGCAAGTAAACAGTTAAGCAAATCACTGTTTATACAGTGGTAAAGCCACACTACGGAATATTACTCAGCTATAAAAAGAAATGAACCACTCATACACACAATTTGAATGAATTTCAAAGGTATTATGTGAGTGAAAGAAGCCAGTCACAAAATGTTACATTCTGTCTGATTCCTTTTACATGATATTCTCAAAAAGACAAAAATAGGGGGACGACTAGTATATCATAGATGCTAGTAGTTATGGATGGGGAAAAGGTTAAATATAAAGGATAATACAGGATTTTTTTTATTATAGCAGTTACATATCCTAATTTCAGTGGTTACACCAATGTGAACACGTGTTAAAAACCATAGAACTGTACATCAAGAGAGAAAAATATCAATCCACAGCTTAGTATTAAAACTAAGATGTTAAATGTTTAGAGAAAAAGAAAATTGAATTAGCCAACAGTGAAAAAGGGCTGATGAGGAAAACAGAAGAGAGAAAAGAGGACGAATTGCAGCAGAGCCAGAGTGTCAGGGACAAACACTCGGGTAGCAAGAAAAAATGGGGCCTGCAGACAAACTCCATATAGGAAATGTAAGGCAGAAAGGAGCCAAGGTTAGCCCCAGTGTGCATCCAAGAGTAGTTCTGGGCTGATCTGTTCAGGAGACTCAGGCAGATGAAAGCATCAGCAGCAGACAGGTACTGAATGCAGTCTCAGACAACCAAGGTAAATACAGGCAGGCACCACTCAACTGCCTTCCAATCTACCAGCAGGAAACACTGTGCCTGGGCCCAGAGAACAGATCATAATCCATCTACACCAATCAAGTCTTCCTCAGATGCCCTTTTACCTGGGGTGACCACATAACCCCATTCCAACCAAAATGGAAAATGGCAACAAAACTAGTAATTGTTGCTGGTTTACATGCACCAGGCGCTGGCTTAGTCAGTTACTTAGATTATCTTATTTAACCCTCGTACTAATTTATAAAGTACCCTCTATTTGATACTGTTCTCCATTTTATTAGGAAAACACTAAGGTACAAACAGAAAAATTCAGTAATTTGTTCAGGGTCACAGAGCTAAAAAGCAGAGAGCCTGGATACAAACATGTGCATCTGGACTTCTTACACTACACAAATACCGCCTTCCACACGAAAGGTGAATTTTATTTAAGAGACTGTCTCACAGTGTAGACACTAAAACCTGTCTCTCAGTATCTTGCTCCCTTCCTTCCTTAGTCCTAGAGCCATCAAGTTTTAGCTAAGCATATGCTCCTGCAAAATAAAAATTCTATTTTCAGCCTCCCTTACTGAAACTGTCCTACAGACCATAAATAAACTTCTACCTTGCGTGAGCCACTGCTATCGTGTGATTTTATGGCTGGTAAGTGACCTAGTCTCTACTCAGCCACTCTCCATCCTAGATGTTCTCCTTCCCTGAGACTCTCATTAGCATCTGAGGACTGATTTGCCAGAAATAAACTAACCAAGCAATAGATTTCCTTCTTCAATTAAAGTGTTTAAATAAATCATGTTTGGAAACATTCTGTAAGACAAATAGAATCCTAGATTACAGAAGAATAGATAAAATTACACTGAAATCTTGTTTGGCAAAGATTTAGGTGGATACACAAATATCTCCCTTTTATTTTCACTCTATTCTTCTTTACTAAAGCTTTACTCTTCACCTACAACATGAAGTCTCATCCACCCTTAAAAAAATTAAATAAAAACTTCCCTCAAAACTGCCTCCACCTCCACCTTCATTGGTGTTCCTGTCTCCTTCCTTTCACCACTATACTTTTTCAAAGAGTACTACACTTGCTATTTCTACTTCCTTTAACCTCGCATCACTCTTCTACCACAGCTAAAAACTAATAGCTAAGCTTATCCTTCCTTTGAACTCCCTCTTCCTCACAACTGCTTTTCCAACAAGCCTCTGGCTTTACCATCATCAATGCATCTCAAAATGTTGTATTCCATCCTCACTTCTGTTCTTACTCTATATATTTTTCCTATTCAACATCATCCAACTGTATTTCCTCAACTCCTATATCAAAATACATACGGTCAGTCTTTTCCAGGTTACTAAGTACGCCAGACTCAAATTTCAAAACATTATGTAAGGCATTTGCCAAATACCTCTAATTTAACATGTCCAGAACAGAACTGAATGATTACTATGGAAAAAGGATAATCAGAGGCTAAGTTCATTCATCAACACAGATTTTTTTTAAATTTAAAATTAACAAAGTTAATCAGCAACATTAAAAAAGCAGAAACAAATACATCATTATAACTAATTGGACTTAACCCAGAAGGGACCAGTTTAACATCAGAAAAGTCTATCCATGTAATTAACTTATTATTAGATTAAAGAAAAACCGTATAAATCATTCAGTAGAAACAGAAAAGGAAAGTGACAAAAATTAAACATCCATTCTTAAAACCTCACAGCAAAGGAGAAAAAGAGAACTTCAAACTAATAAAATATATCTTCCAAAATTTACAGCAAATATCATTCATCATAGTGAAACATAAGGATGCTCACCATCACACTTCCATTTGATTGTACTTAGATTAAAATAAGATTAAAATATAAGAAAAAGAAAGTTTAAAAAAGTCTTCTGTCACAGGTAATACAATTTCTATATAGAAAATCCAAAGTATCTACAAATTATTATAAATAAAAGCGCAAGAAGGATGGGAAAGAAACTATATGACAGAAGGTACTCAGTAAATGTAATTTTCTTCCTCTTCCTACTCATTGGGTCTCATCTTTCTAGACACCAAGCGTTTAAACTTCTATTGATACATTCTTTCCTCTTAATGATAGCAGCGATGTTTACATCAGCTTTCATTCACGTCCACTGTTTCATTGCTAAGATTTCAAGGCTGTGTTCTTCTGAGTTAGATTTAAGAAACAGGAGAGCCCTTAAAAACTTGGGCAGATAACTATGAGTATTCTCAACCATTATAAGAGGAATTTTTACTAAATTGACCCTTACTAATTTCCAAATTCTATGAACGCTCACCAAGGCCACTATAAACTGATTATGTAAAAAATGCGAATAAATCAACAATGTGATTCTTTCTTTTAAGAGATAAAAGAATGTCCATACAATGGCCTTTGTTTTTAATAACAAAATTAGATAATAATCTTTTCAAACATCGAATATTTTAATATCATGCTAAAGAAATCTCAGAGCATCCAAGAAAGCACAAAAACAGCGGAAACAGTATGTTAAAAAGAACTTACATACAAGTACAGGCCAAGAATGGTTTTAGGAAACAACTACAAGACAGTCAGCAATTGGTATAGAAAATACTGAAATAACAGCATTCTATAGAGCTCACAGGCAAATGTCTAAAGGAATTTAAGATCTTCCAAACGAAATGCCACTCTTTGTCATGAAGGAAGATCTCTTTAAACTTAAGGTAATCAAGAGGAACCAACAATTGTAAGGGAGCTGTTCACAAATACAGCCTAAGATGATTTGCAATAGCAAATGAATAGATCTTATTTGTAAGGAATAACACTGTTATATAAATGACAAAGAACTTGCTGAATGTTATCCTTTTAAGTTAAACCATGTACTCTCTAGTGTATCAATTTGTAGTTAAGAACTGAACAGCACAAATTCTGTCAAATTTGGGCTCACAAATTCTATGAGTGAATCCCATTCTTAAGAAAACATGTTAATAGAAAAGCCCAATTGTTTCCCAGTACAAGTAACTGTCAGCCACCTGAAAGAAGATGAAAGCAATTCAAAGCAAAGCACTGAAAAATCCACCGACCCTCAAGCCTCTATGACAAATCCAGTTACTCTGGTGAAGTGGTTCCCACAAACTACCAACTTCTTTATTCCTACTTTAATAATGCCGCTCATGGGCCATCAACACAAACTCACTGTCTCTATCTTAAATTTAGTTAGGTATAGATCATTTATGTGGCTATTAAAAGATTTGATTTACATGGAGAGCTATTATAGATTAATCTAACTTGGGTTTTAGGTGATTTTAGCTTGAATTAATGGTAATTTCAAGTAAAATAAAAAGTTCAATCATTGAATTAACTTCAGCTTAACTCAATAATAATCAACAAACATTTATCAAATGTGAGGGGCATTGAGTCAGGTCCAGGGAAAACAAGAAAAATAAGACATATTATTTCCCAAGGAGTTCACAGTATAATAAATATGTAAACACAGGAAGCACAAAACAGGTGGATCATAGCAGAGGAAATAAATAACTACAGGTGCAGTATCAGAGGACCACAGGTTAGAAGAGGTAAGATAGCCACATAAAAGCGTAGGCGTCTGCTAAGCATAAGAGTACGACCTGAAACAGATTTAAATCGGAAAATAGCATTAGAAAGGTATGATCTTCATTAGAAATTAAAAGGAAAAACACAAGTTTGCCAGGCAGTTCGAGAAAACAAGGGCATTCTAGGCATAGAAGGGATAGTGTACAAAGGTACAGAAGAAGTTATGCATTACACCATTAGCAAGTTGGTATGGCTGCTAGGGTATAGTGTTTGGGGGCGCGGGGGAATAGGTAGGGAGCAGTAGAACAGACTGGAAACCAGAGAAGACAAAAGCTCTATCACGAATAGAGCTTGTATTACACGCTGAGGACGAAAAGCAAGCCATTTAGGGACTTCTAACTGAAAATGGAACACTTGTACTTAAATCTTAGGGAAAAAAACACCTCCTCAGGATTGGAGAGAAGAGGTAGAAAGGGAGATGATACAAGAGTGGAAACAGGAAATGGAGACAGGTGGTCACCAGGCAAAAAATGACAAGATACTAGGCAAAAAATGACAAGATACTAATAAAATCCACGTGTAGTGGATACAGAGAAGAGGCGCAAAATATCAGAGACCTTAGAAGGGCAAGACGAGTAAGCTGAGGGAAGTGATTAAACATGAAAGGGAAAAGAAGTTTAAAGATGATAGGTTTTCACTATAGTGACTGAACAGAAAGAAGTACCATTAACTTAGAGACGAGAGAGCAGGTAGCTTGGAATAAAGGAAAAAAGTGAGGAAGAGATTAATAGGCATGGTTTTTAGACATGCTGAGTTTAAAAGGTCAACAAGGCACACAGGTTAAAATATCCAGGGCTGAAAACATGGATTTGGAAACATCAACCAATAGAAGGCAACTAATGCTCCCACTTAACTGTTTATTTATATGGGTGAATTTTATGGTACATAAAGAAAACCTCAGTAAAGACGTTTATTAAAAAGTGGAAGCAGCTATACTGACATCAAACGGTAGCTTTCAGAGCAGAGATTAACAGGTTTTATAATAACAGAATCAATAAAATAGCAAGAGACTATAACAATGCTAAACATTACACATCTAATAAAGAGTTGAAATATATGAAGTAAAACTGATAGAAATAAAAAGTAGACAATCCACAATATAGTAGGTAAATTCAACACCCCTCACTCAGTAATTCATAAAAGAGGAAAGGAAATCATCAAGGACATAAAAGACAAAAACACTATCAACCAACTCGACCTAACTGACATCTATAAAACACACTATCCAACAACAAAATACACATTTTGTTCAAATGCAAACAGAACATATACCAATACAGACCACCTTCTGAGCAGTAAAACAAGTCTCAATAAATTTAAAAGGGTTCAAACCATACAAAGTATGTTTTTGCTACAACAGAATTAAAGCGGAAATCAGTAATGTGAAGAAGGTATCTGGATAATCTCTAGAGTTGCCCCTTGAATAAGAGAGTTAGGAGCCCAAACTTCTGAGCAGTCAAAAGTCTGTGTATAACACAGTCAGCCCTCCATTTACATGGTTTTTCTGTGTACAGGTTCTGCATCCTTGGATTCAACCAATCTCAAATCATGCAGCACTACAGAATTTTACCACTGAAAAACATCCATGTTATCAGTGGACCCAGACTTCAAATTCGTGTTGTTCAAGGGCCAACTAACTGTACTTGGAAGTGAAATAACATACTTATCAATGATCATGGGATCAATAATCATGGGTCAAAAAAATTTAGTGAAATTGTGCGACAGTAGTGATGGTTGCATATAAATGTACATAAACTGAAAACTACTGAATTGTATAGTATAAGTGAGTGAACTGTATGGTATGTGAATTACATCTCAATAAAGCTCTTTTTAAAAAACTGGGATAAGAAAGTACCTTGAACTAAAAGAGAATACAAACATCAAAATTTGCGGATGAAGCTAAAGGAATCTTTAAAGGAAAATTCACATCACTAAATGTCTATATAAAGAAAAGAAGAAAGGTTAGAAGCAAAGTCATAGCATTAACCAATATATATTAGAAAAGAAAAAAAGATCTTGTACAAAGGATCTCAAGCTCTACCTTAAGACAGTAGAAAAAGAGAAAATTAAACCTAAAATTAGCAGAAGAAAGGAAACAATAAAGATAAAAGTAAAAAACAGAAAGAAAGAAAGAAAACTGAAGACTGAGAAAAACCAACAAAACCAAAAGCTAGTTCTTTGAGATTAAAAAAAAAAAAAAAAAGACTTCTGACAATAGTAGGGGAGGAGGGAGAAAAGCCACAAATCAGAGTAACACAACGAAAAAAAAGAAGCATAACTACAGTCCTATAAAAATTTTTTTAAAAAAGTAAAAGACTATTATTAACAATGTTAACATCAAAAACTCAACAATTTACATTCCTTGTTTAAAAAAAAATTCTCAAGAAAATTTAAGACCCAGATTACCTGAACAGCCTGTATCTATCAAAGAAACTGAATGGATAGTTAACAACTTTTCCACAAGAAAATCCCAGTTCAGATGATTTCCCTAGTGAATTCTACCAAGTATTTAAAGAAGAATTAATATCAGTTTTACAGGTCAGGAAATTGAAGAGGGAATACTTTCAACTCATCTCATGAGGGTTATTATTACCCTGATACCAGAACCAGACAAAAAGAATAAATAAATGAAAAAATAGACATGATATTTTCCTAATACCATTTATTGAAGACTATTCTTTTTCCATTGAATATCCTTGGCTCCCTTGTCAAATATTAGTTGACCATACATGAGGGTTTATTTTTGGGCTCTCGATTCTGTTCCATAATAATAATAATAGGTAATAGTACACATAATAATAGACAATAGGTCTAGTGTCTATTTTTATGCCAGGACTATACTGTTTTGATTAGTATACTTTATAGTATAGTTTGAAGCAAGAAGTGTGATGCCTCTGGCTTTGTTCTTCTTTCTC
Source organism: Camelus ferus (assembly GCF_009834535.1). NCBI lineage: Eukaryota > Metazoa > Chordata > Mammalia > Artiodactyla > Camelidae > Camelus > Camelus ferus. The sequence continues at coordinate 59,574,028 of NC_045704.1, forward strand.
AGGATTGTCTTGACTATTCAGGGTCTTTCGTGGTTCTGTACTAATTTTAGAATTGTTTTTTCTATTTCTGTGGAAAATGCGATTGGAATTTTGATAGGTGTTGCACTGAATCTATAGATGGCTTTGGGGAGTACGGAAATTTTAACAGTATTAATTCTTCCAATTCATGAACATGGTTTATCTTCCATTTACTTGTATCGTCTCCAATTTCTTTCATCAAAATCCTGTCATTTCCAGAATATAGATTTTTCATCTCCCTGGTTAAATTTATTCCTAACCATTATTGTAATTGATGCTATTATGAATGTGAATGCTTTCTTTTTCAAATAGTGTGTTATTGTATAAAAACGTAACTTTTCTGTATGTTGATTTTTACATCCTATAACTTGACTGATTTCATTTATTAGTTTCACAGTTTTCTGTGGAGCCCAGGATTTTCTATACATAAGATCATATTATCTGCAAAGACAATTTTACTTCTTCCTTTACAAGCAGTGAGAGTGGGCATCCTTGTCTTGTTCCTGATCTTAGAGGAAAAGTTCTCAACTTTTCGCCACTGAGTATATTAGCTGTTGGTTTATCATACATGGCTTGTATTATGTTGAGGTATGTTCTTTCTATAACCAATTTATTGAGTTTTTGTCATAAAACAATGTTGTATTTTGCCAAGCGTTTTTTTCTGTGTCTATTGAGATGATCATCTGATTTTTATGTTCCAGTCTATTAACACAGCGCAGCACCTATACTCATTTGTGTATTTTGAGCCATCCTTGCATCCCAGAGATAAATACTGTTTGATGACAACGTATGATTCATTTAATGTGACGCTGAATTTGGTTTGCTATACTTTCTTGAGAATTTCTGATTTATATTCATCAGATGGCCTGTAGTTTCCTTTACTTGCATTATCCTTATCTGGCTTTGATATCAGGGTAATTCTGGCCTGATTACATAAGTTTAGGAGTATTCCCTCCAGTTAGATTTTTTCAAGAGTTTGAAAAGGATTGGCATTAAGACATCCTTAAAAGTTTATCGAATTCACATGTGAAACCATCAGTCCTGGGCTTTTTCCTATTGGGAGATGATGATGATGATGATGATGATGATGATGATGATGATGATGATGATGATTACTACTACTACTACTAATTCAGACTTTCTCTTTCTTCATGATTCACACTTGGTAAGTTGTATGTTTTCAGGAATGTGTCCATTTCTTCCAATTTGTTGATGTATAACTACTCATAGTACCCCCTTATGATCTTTTGTATTTCTGCAACATCAGTTGTAATGTCTCCTCCTTCATTTTGATTTTGAGTCTTTTCTCTTTCTCAGTTTAGCTAAAGATGTCAATTTTTTTACCTGTAAAAAAAAAAAAGCAGCTCTTAGTTTTCTTGATCTTTTCTACTTTTCTATTGTTTTTCTGGAGTCTATTCATTTCTGCTCTGACCTCTGACATTTCCTGCCTTCTGCTAACTTTGGGTTTAGTTCTTCTTTTTTTTAGTCCCTTGAGGTACAAAGTTAAGTTGTTTATTTAAGAGCTTTCTTTTTTCTTAATATAGACAACTACATAGCTAGAACTGCTTTCTCCTAGAACTTCCATTCTAGAACTGCTTTTGCAGCATCCCATAGGTTTTGGTATGTTGTGTTTCCATTTTCTTTTGGGGTGGGATGGATTCTTTTATTTTCTATTTGACCCACTGATTGTTCAAGAATGTGTTGTTTAATTTCAAAATATTTGTGAATTTCCCAGTTTTCCACCTGTTATAGATTTCCAGTTCCTCTATGTACTTGATTTTTGACAGTTTTATTGTAATATGTCTTGGAGAAGATCTCCTTAGGTTTAGTTTGTTTGGAGACCTATGAGGTTCATGAACTTGGATATCCAAATCTCTCCCAAATCACTATTTCTTTAAATAAACTTTCTGCCCCCTTCTCCCTCTCTTTTTCTGGAATGCCAAAATTCTTAAACTGGTTCTAAACATACCCATAGATCACATAGACTTTCTTAATTCTTTTTCATTATTTTATTTGTTCTCCTCTGACTGTATAACTTCAAAGTTCCTGTCATGTCTCACAGATTCTTTCTTCTGCTTGGGCCATTCTGTTGTTGATGCCCTCTCTGCATTTTTTTTTCCCTTTGAGTCATTAAATTCTTCAGTTTCAGAATTTGTTTAGTTCTTTTTTTTATGACTTCTTTGTTAACTTCACATTTTGTTCATGTATTGTGCTCTTGTTTTTGTTGAATTAACTGTATTCTCCTGTAGCTCACTGAGTTTCCTTAAAACAGCTATTTTTGAATTCTTCATCAGGTAACTGTAGATCTCCATGTCTCTAGGTTCAGTTACTGAAAGATAAATGTCATCCTTTGGTGGTGGCATGTTTCCTTGGCTTTTCATGTTTCTTGGAATTTTGTGTTGCTGTTTTCACATTTAAAGTATCAGTCACTTCCTCCAGACTTTACTGCCTTCTGGGGAGAAATACCTTCCATGAGCCCCATTAAGAGATTCTGAGGCTTTCTCAGACTTTCTACAGATATACTTGCTCCCTGTTTTTTGTTCCCTCTTGTGGAAGAATTCCTAAGCTTGTATGCTTCCTCTAAATCCTGTAATGCACCAGACTCAGTGCTGACAGCCTCTCTTTTGTATTCCCAAAGGTGGCACTGTGGCTCAAGTTTGCAGTCCCTCCCTGGCCCACAGATTGGGTATGCCAAAGCTTGCTCTCACCACTGCCTTCAGGAACATGGAGAGCCAGCTGCAGAGTGGGAGGGTATATGAACGATGCATATGGGATGCTAGGGATGCCCACGAGTCTGTTAAAGGAATCCACAGGTGAGGCTTTCCTCGCAACTTGTGGTGGGCTTCTTGATGGCGTCCATGAAACAGTTAATAGGAATCATGTCCCTTTAATGTTCTCCAAGAGTCCTATCTGCCACTATCCCACTCTTTTCTCGCCCCCCAGTCGTGGAGCTCATAATTAGTACTCTGGATGGACTGAGAAGAGAAATGAGCCTCTTGAGCATTATCCTGCACAACTAGGGAAGCTGGATACTCACTCACCTGCTCTCCCTTTCCCAAGTGGGAGAAATCACATGCTGAGATAGGCTCTCTTGGCCCTAAGCTGTGCCACACTGGGGGAGGAATGATTCAGGTAAAGGCAAGCTGTTCCTTTCACCCACTCCAATGAGTCCAAACTCATATTTCTTCCGCTCCAACAGCTAGAACTTCTCCTCTGGAAACTGAGATGTCCACCAAGGTTCTCTCATCCATGAATGACCAAGTCAGAGGTCCAGACCATAGCCAAGAAAAGCTAGAGATGGTTCACAGGCAACTGCATGGTCCACAGCTAGGACCAAGGTCAATTATCTGATTCACAGTTGAGTGAGACTCCTCCTAGGTCCCTTGGTGTATAGTGTTGGATACCACAGCACCCATAAAGGCATTTTTGTTCATAAACAGATGCCAGAATTTTTTTGGAGGGGGGGAATGAAGGATGTCTTATGCAGCCATGATGCTGATGTCACTCTTTCCTTAGCCCTTTATAAATCTTATTTTAATATTTATCATTTTCCTATGAGATCCTTAAACTCTTTGAGTTTAGGGCATTGTCTTACTCTCTGTTATATCCTTACTGTTTGAAACATAGTACTAAATAAATATTCGATGAATGATCACATGGAAAGCCACCTTAATTCTCATTATATACCTCAGATCCTATATCATTTCAAGCTGATCATCTATGTTGATCATACTATTTCATCCCCCTATAACAAATATGGTGCTGTGTAAGTTTCTGTTTCCTTCATGGAATCATTTCGACTATTATTTCTCTCATGTATGTTGTTTTTAACCAAGCCAATTTTTATGATGTATTTCAAGAGCAAAAAAAAGCCTTAACAAAATTTTGTTAATTCATTTCTCTCCTCCCTCAGATTTCACCTATAGCCTGAAATTAAAATCTAAGCACATGGAGACAGAAAGTAAATTTATGGTTACCAAAGGAAAAGGCAGGGGTGGTTGAGAGATAAATTAGGAGTATGGGATTAACAGACTACTATATATATAAAATAGATAAGCAACAAGGATTTACTATATAGCACAGGGAACTATATTCAATATCTTGTAATAATCTATAATGAAAAATAATCGGAATATATATATAATTGAATCACTTTGCTATACATCTGAAACTAACACAATATTGTAAGTCAACTATATGTCAATTAAAAAACAATTAAAATTCAATTTTAAAAAGGCACAGATGATATAGACACAGATAATTAAACCATATATGTAAAAACTCATCTTAAAACAAATCTTATAAGACCTTCAAATTGTTTTTTTGCAGTTTAAAAATACGTAATAAAAAAAGTAGTAAAATCGCTACCCCAGTATACAGGTTCTAAATAAAACAAAGCCCAGCCTTTCTGCAATAAGTCAGAGACTGAAAACGGGTATAAAGCTCAAAGGAAAAAGAAAAACCATCATATGTACTAGCTCCTCCTCCTTTCTTTAAGCTCCAGTATTTTACAAGGCTTTCACTTTCTGTCTTAGAAGGTGACTTGGTATTTTAAGTAGTCTTTTGATTGACTAAAAAAATATAAAGGATAAAAGTTGCATGGTTTTCTCATTATTCTAAAGATCCTCTCCCTAAAAATTATATATGATCATCAAAAATTACCATTAAATGGAGAGATGCCAAAGACAACACTAATATATTAGACTGTTCATTATGAAAAATCGTCAGTGCAAAGCAAAACATCACTACAGGTCATCTGTCAAGACTTGAAAAGAGTTTATATAAAATTTTATTTATAAAACGGTTTTGTTAAGTTATTCATTATTTGCCTGCGGAGTAAAATATCCTCCATTCAGGCTTTAGGGCAGCCCTTGGCCCAAAGCTGCTATTTTCACCGTTTAAGTATGTTCACCAAGTAGCCTCAACAATACCTAAGGCAGTAAGACCCAATAACAAATGCGATGGCCTCCTTATTCCAGGGAATTTCTCTAATCCCCTGCCGTCCCATTTGCTGGTTTTGAACTTTCCTTTTCTTGTTTCTCTGATTTTTGTCTTATTGGCTTACATCTTCCTTCTCTGCCTGACAAACTGACCCTTCAAACTGACAACTTGTTTCTGTGGTCTACCTAGGTTTATTTAGTTTCCCCCTAAGAAATTATTTCTTAAACTGAATGTTTGTGTCATTCAAAATTCATACTAACTGAATGTCTGTGCCTCTAAAAATTCATATGTTGAAACTCTAACCCCTCAACATGATAGTATTTGGACACGGGCCTTCAGGAAGTAATCAGGGTTAGATTAGGTCATAAGGGTGAGACCCTCATGATGGGATTAGTGGCTTTATAAAAAGAGAAAGACAGAAATAGATCTTTCTTTCTCAAACTTTCTCTGCCCTCCTACCACATCACTAAAAGCACAAAAGAAAGACCATTTGATGACACAGCTAGAAGGTGGCCACCTACAAGACAGGAAGAGAGCATTCACAAAAAACCAAATCCTGCTGGACCTTGATTTTGGACCTTCCAGCTTCCAAAACTGTGAGAAATAAACTTCTGCTATTTAAGCTGTCCAGTCTATGGCATTTTGTTATGGCAGCCCAAATAGACTAAGACACCCCCAGACCCTCAGCTCGAAGCCCTATATAGTCCACAAATTAACAACAGCACAACAGTTTTTAATTTTAATGAAGTCCAACTTATCTGTTGTTTCCTTTTGCTGTCTGTGCTTTTGATGTCAAATTCAAGAAATCATCGCCAAATACAATGTCATGAAACTTTCCCCTAATTGTTCTTTCAAGAGCCTTATAGTTTTAGCTTACATTAGGTCTCTGACCCACTTCAAGTTAATTTTTTTATACAATGTCGTAGATAAAGATATTTTTCTTAAGGAATTAAGTACTTTGAACAAAGGAAAGGGAACAAGAAGCAAAGACATGACAAATAATGTTCAAGCTATAGTACAAGGCAGTGAAGCAAAGGAGGCCAGCAGTAACTTTTAGCCCCTCATCAAAATAATCCATATAATCTGCTGGGAAACAAGCTGCTAGAAGACAAGCCGCACCTAAATTTCCATGAGCTTAAAATATTATATTCACACCTGCTTGCTTAAAATGCACACACTTGCTTTGTTTTAATGTTTTATGCAGTAGATGACCTATAGTACGGATTACGCTAAAGAAAATTTGGGGTGAGCAATCCTGAGATTGACGGTAAGGGCACGAAGGAGGGCAGATATTTCCTTAGGGTGAAACAATAGCTGGTCCTAGAAAGCCAGATCATCCGTTAACAGAACTTTGTTTTGGCATGAAAGTATGCTGTTTAACCCGAGGGTAGTATCTGCTATCTTGAGATGTCCCAGAGGCAATAACAAGATAGGTATAGAAATTTTGCATACCTGAGGAGGGTGATTGTTCCTGGAAGGGATAGGCCTGAAGTTAATCAATTAATCAGCAAGCAGAATGTGGTGCTTACTGCATGGAATATCTAAAGCCTCTCCTCTTTGACCACATTTTTTTCTGAGCTGTATGCTCCTAATAAATAAGATGTCGACCAGGCTTTCGGGACCCTGGATCCAAGAGATCTTGAGCCCCCTGGTCCCATCTTTGCTCTTTACTTTGTCTCTTTGTTTCTTATGCCTTGCGTCACCCGTCCTCAGACACGGTCCCGAGCTGTGCTGGACACAGCAATAACCTAGTATTTCTCAAATGCACTATGGACATTTGGGGCAAGATAATTCAAATCTTTTTTGTGTAGAACCACCAGGCACTGTGGAGTAGTCAGCATTCCAGGCCTCCATACACTAAATGCCAGTAATGCCACCTTTTCCATGGTGACAACCAAAAATGTCCCCATGTTTCCAAGAACCCTCTAAGGGGAGCATTACCAGCCCCTTTTAAACCCCTGTACAGAAAGTGCTGAAAGGGTAGACAAGAGTCTAGAAAGACTATTTATATCAACATTTCTAAATAGCACAACACAAGTAAGAAATTCGTCCCTAACTATAATACAAGTCACCGTAATAAACTTAGGGTTCTTTTCAGTTAACCTTGTTTCTTAAGCTGTTTACATGTAATTCCCCACCTAAATTCAGGAATTCACCACTATATTGGTAGCAGAATCCCTTCTCTTCCCATAGAAGCCAGAAGGTTCAAGATACTTAATCTTTTTATCATCCAACAGCAAGGCAAGGACCTATTACCTACACTTAGGCAATCATATGCTCTGGCTGGGACTACAGATCCAAGTGATATAAAGAAACAAGAAGTCAATTTTAGAAATCACTCAGGAAGCAGAGGAATCCAGTGTCCAGTGGTAGCAAAGCCATAATTAGTGCTCAGTGACCAGCAGCACTGACAGTGGTACACTAACTCTTCCTTAACCTTCACCACAGTTCTGCATACCTGGGTTCCCTTAATGACTGACTATACTCTAAACCCAGTTCTCCAGACTTTATGTCATTTCTGAAAGCCAACCAATTTCCTTCCAACAAACACCTTTTTTGCACACATTACAGTTGGTTTCTACTATTTGTACCCAAGATTCCTATCCTTTCTTTTTAATGTAAATGGAAGAGGAATTCTGGGACTATGATCTAAGCACATCTCTTTGACTCACTTCCTTCAAATCCTTCTAAGGCAATTCAACCAATGCAGAATGGAAAATTCTGACCCATCAACACCAATGAAAAATAGGAGTCTCACCTACATGTTTAAAACTCCAAATTATTCTGAATATGGCATAAATGAGAACAAGGTAGAATGCAAACAACCAATAAATATGTTTAAAAAATATTTCAGTGGGGTGAGTCTAGCTCAGTAGTAGAGCGTATGCTTAGCATGAACAAGGTCCTGGGTTCAATCGCCAGTACCTCCATTAAAAATAGTAATAATAATTGTTTTAATGTTTTAAATATTCCACCTTACTAGTCATAAGGGGGGAAAAACTAAAATTGGCATTGGATTGGTAAAGATTTTTAAAATCTAACTATACCATGGTTTGCAAAGATTCTGGTACAACTTCTTTAGAGACTAACTTAGCAACAAAATTTGGAGTCAATGATACTCATACTTTACAACTCAATAATTCTATTACTAAGTTTTCACCTTGGAGAAAAAAAAAGTGCCCAAATACACATGTACAAGAATGTTTTCACAGTAAAAATATGGAATTAACCTAAAAAATCTATCAACAGGGGCATATAAAAACAATTTGAGGTTTAATCACACAATGGAATACAAGGCGAATAAAATAACTGAACCAGAACCTAATATGTTAACATACATAAATCATTTTTAAAACGCTAAATTAAAAAACTTGCTGAATGAGATATTTAATGTTTAAGAATATGCAGAACAATATAACTATATGCATTTATTTGCATATATAATTTATATCAATATATACATTACAGAAGTATAAAAGCATGTACTGAGAAAGACAATGTCAAACTCAGGCTAGAGGTTTACCTCAAAAAGGGTAATCCTCATCTAAAATAGGAAAATGTTAAGATCTGAAATAGTGGATACAGTGACATGAATATTATCTGTTAAGACTTTTATGTATGCTTGTAACTTCTTAGAAATCAAGAATGATGGAAAGGACTTACACCAGATATCAAAAAATACTATTATATACTATTATAAAACTATTAAAAGTGTGTTTCTTTGGGGAATAACCAGAAAGATCCATAGGGGATTTAAAGAAAAAACATTCTACGTATTCTGGGATATACTCTTTTATTTAAATAATCCCCTGATGACAGACATATAGATCATTTACAGTATGTCATGTTAAAGCTTCAGGGGACATTCTTAAATTTCTCTGTGCACTGATGTAAAGATTTTCCAAAGATAAGTTTAGAAGAATTGCTGAATCAAAGAATGTGTACTTTAAATTAGTTAACATTACTAAACTATTCTTCACAAAAATTCTATTAATTTACATTTACACCAGCAGTGTAAGTGCAAGAGGAGCCAGCTGCTCAGTGTTTACTGCACCCTATATATTACCAACCTTTTTTAAGCAGAGGGAAAAACCTAGGTCATGAAAAGGTAAAATGCTTAATGGTATCACAGATTAACAGAAAAATAATTCACATTTTTACATACATCAAGTAAGTATAAACTTTGTATCACATGCTACCTTACTGCAAAGTAATTGAGAAAGTCATGTATGCACATGTAACTTTACTATAAACTTACAAATATAACCCTATGAAGCTACATATAATTAGTTTTAGATACATGAATACATACAATTGTGCCAGATCTCAATTTAGGACAATGATCTACATTTTTTTTTAGATGCCAGGGTCTGGTTCCTTACTGAAAAAAGTTTCAGAACATTGCAACTCACTTCCATATAACCCAGTCCATATGCCAGAAATGCATAAATTAACGACATAAATGCATTTTAGGAAAAAAAGAAAAGGAAAGGAAGAAAGATTAACACTATAACGTACCTGAACTCTCAAAAAATGCCAATGATCAGAAAGCATATACCTGAGCCTCACCCTAGATGAAGTTATCTCTAAGACCCCTAGAATCTGATTCCAAAGATAACAATATATGCTTTAAGACAATGTTAAGATTTGAATCTAAGGTTTAAATTTTTCAGTAGTGTCCAAGTAAAAATTAATCTATAATATTCTCCAATAATCTCAATACTTAGTATAATGCTTAGTACATCATAAACACTCAAAAACACTTGCTGAATAAATGAATGTGACCATTTTTTTTAACAGTAACATCAATATCACTAAGCAGACACCAAGAGATCTGCAAAAGAGAGGTTGATAATACAGATATGTAAATGTCAAAAATGTAAAAGGAAAAACAATACATTGTTCTTTGTAGTCTCCCGATGATTTCATATCCTTTTTCTTTTAACTATTTATATAACTTATCTATAAAGTTCTTATTAAGATATCGAGAATGAAAGAACACTTTCAATGGCATCTTTCAATATTAAGGTTAGGAAATTATAGTTCTAAATTAAAGAAAATTTAGCATCAAGAATAGTAAGAGCCTTCACAGGATATGAGGTCCGAATTACTCAAGGACTCTTGTTTTACACAGAATCTTTCCTAAAGTCTTAGGTAACAAATCAATAAATGTAATTGTTAACTGAGCTCAAAAATGACACCTAGAAACTGTAAATAGTATTACCTCAGGCCAGTATTAAAAATGTTCAATAAATTATACTTTTAAACTTAGAAATAAGAATGTATAAAACAGCATTTCAATAACTTATACTTTTTAAACTGGATTATATTTAAATCTATATAATAGACTTCATTATGTAAATGAATTCATCATTTATGAAATGATTTTTAAACCTTAATTTTTATATGTAGAAATGACACTAATTCCTATTTAGAATGCACTGTATTTTCAAAGTATTTGTCATGTCTTGAAATAAATTACTACACATTCTTCAGCCTCTGCTTCATAAAATTACTAGTATTTCATATGCATGAGTTAGAATCTTTAAAGATTCAGTCAATTCCCTCATTTTGTAAATAAGGCACAGAGATGTTAAAAAACTTAACAAAATAGATCCAACAAGTAAGGGTAACACTGAAACTAGGGCCCCTGTCTTTTAACACTGAGCTCAATGTCCTTTTAAATATACATAATGGCTTCCTTTGGACAACATAAAATTTCATGATAGATTATTGGAGGAGATTTTCCTTTACAATAAATCCTAAAACCCAATCTGTAAATAACCCCCCAGGGCCTGCTTCATTACAGCCATATTCTAAAAGAAATAAATTCCAGCAAAAATTTAATGCCAATCAAAATAAACTTTTCTGACAGAATTTGCACAATTATGGAAAATGAAAGTAGCAAAGTGATTTTCCTAGCCAAGAATATGTAGAGTCAACCTAAATCATAAGTTAAGTATTTTTATAACTTTCAAACAATAGTAAACATAATCATTGCCCAGTTAGTCAATTAAATTAATGTTTATTACCATGTACTACTGATTTCAAATAGATGTTTAGCTTCTTGGTACCAACTTTCCAATCATGGCTTGATCTAAATTTTACAGTGTCCATAATACCCAACTTACAGCTCTGATGTGAAGACTAAATGTTAAATATGTGAAAACACTTAACACCTACTTTCTATTGTTTTCTTCCTTTTTTCCTAAAGAAGGAAAAATTCAATGTGAAGGCATGCAAAATACCTTAGGTACATGTGCACCAATAAGTATTTTCTAGATAGGGTCGATACGAATAATTCCCTAGTTTTAAAAATTATTTTTAATAAAGTGTATTTTATTAAGGACTGTATCTTTCTCATTTTATGATATCATTTGTCCTACTTTTGCAACTTATCTCTCAATACTTCCTTGCATTTTGTTTATATCTCCTCTTGTGTAATGTGTCATCTTGCCATGGACGTCATTTATTCAACAGATATATGTATTTATTAAGGACCAAACACACATCAAGCATTGGAGATATAAAAATAATTCAAAGACAGTCATTTGTCCTCAAGCAACCCTTGTTGTATTGGGAGAGACATACACAAGCAAATGACTATAACTATGCAATCATAGACAATACATGAGGAAAGATAAAAGTACATGGGTATAAAAATACCTAAAGGCAGGGAAAGTAAGGAAATAAATCTGTGGATGTGGGTAATCTCAGCTCTTAATGGATAAATTAATGTTAGCAAGAATGCTGTAGATCAGAGAACGTTATTAGAAATAAAATTAAATGCAAATCAAAGTAATTCAAGCACAGATTTACAATACTAAATAATGATATTAAAAAATAATATTAATCTTAAACTACAAACTACAGAGGCTACATAATCTACTTAAGTCTATATCAATAACATGGAAGAAATATTCTGAAACTGTATGTCTGAATCTTTAATAAGAAAAATCAAAAGAAATATTAATAAATAAAAGTGAATAAACATTTCATAACCCTAGGCACTTGTTATAAAACCCAACAGAAAAGTTGGGGAAGGCAATTTAGTTTTAAAGCAAATAAACTATGCTCAAACAAATTTAATTTCCTTAAAACATTTAACTTCATCCAATAAATAAGTTCACATATTAACATTCAACTTCTGGGGCACTGAACAGTATGTCATCTACAGGAATTTCCAACACTGACTGACCAACATGAAAATCAGGACTTACACCTTGGCATTCTGCATTTTAACCATAACATACTAATATTTTATTCTTTTCTGAGAAGAATGAAAAACATACTGATTTTATAACGCTGAACTAATAAAAGCGAAGTCACTATCACTGTGCTTAGGATCAAAATTAGACTTTAAATAAGACTATACAAAATGTCATCTGGTGAGCAGCCCCAAAATACAGCCTCTTCCAAATCACTATTAACACTCTGATCACCTACTGTGGATCGGGTGCCCCTGAGGAAACACAACTGTCACCCAGATTTCGGTGTCAAGGCAATTAACATGTTAATACTTATGAAAGATGCAGAAAATAATAAAAACTCAGACTATCAAAAAAATGAGTCATGTTAGAATCTGGAAGAATTCCTTAGTAACTTATAAGCCATACCTTTACTTCATGAAACAAAAAATGTCCAAACTACTGTCCTACCCCAAATGTAAATTATCTCAGAGACCCAAGGGTCTGCCCCCATGAAAAAACGGGACAGAGAACTCCATATAGTCAGAGCACTGTTCAACTTGCCTTTCCCCAAGATCTCTTCCCAATTCTTTCCTTACCATCTAACTAGCTCCTGGAGGATGAGGGCAGAGAGCACATGGAAGTAGAGTGAAAACCTGTTCTAGCTGGTAGAAGGCAAGACAAAGAGGATCTCAGCAGCTGTCCATGCTGCCTACTGTACTCGGAATTGTGAAAACTACTCTAGAGCCCAAACAGTTGAGAGGGCTAAAGATAACAGTAGAACAGAGGAAACAGACTGAGAGCTATACAAATTAATCTGTCCTCCAACTACAGAGTTGAAAAGGGTATTCACTCAGTATATAAACAGCTCCAAGAAAAAAAAATGCAACAAAGGCATCTACATCAGATTGCTGATAAATGTCAAGTATAAACTGACCTTACCTTATTCACATCCAAACAAAGAGAAGTAGGAAAAGTAACCACAAGCCAACTGGGGAGAATACATTACAAGAGAAAGTCCAGCAGACATAGAGGATAAAATGTGTGACCTCCCTAAAACAGGAGTAGAAAGCCGTAAGTGAAGAACAGGATGGGGGAATGAGGGTGGGGAGGCGGGGTGAGGGGAAGGCATGGAAGAGACAGGAGATGAGGAAAGATAATAAAAATCATAACAGTGAGATTTAAAATTTCTACTCTTGCAAGAAAAAGAAAAACTGAATCAAGTTAGAGGTATAAATCATGACATGAAAAACCTATGCAACTCTCATTATAAAGCACACTGCAATCTGGACTAGCCGTATGTCAAGTTCAATAGCCACGTGACACTACTGAGAACCATACTGCCTAGGACAAGTTTACAGTGGTTATGTTTAGTACAATCACACAGCTAGTTAGTAAAAACCAAGACGCAATTTTAAGTCCTTCTTAACCCCAAAGCCTATTTTATTTTTTTACCTCACAGATTTTTTTATTGAAGTACAGCTGATTTTTAGGCTAGTTTCATGTGTACAGCAAAGTGATTTGGTTATACACACACACACACACACACACACACACACATATACACATATTCTTTTTCAGATTATTTTCTATTATAGGTTAGCACAAGATATAGTTCCCTGTGCTATACAGTAAATCCTTGTTGTTTATCTATTTTATACTTAGAGTGTATCTGTTAATCCCATACTCCTAATTTATCCCTCCCTCACCCCTTTTCCTTTGGGTAACCATAAATTCATTTTCTGAGTCGGTTTTTGTTTTGTAAGTAAGTCCATTTGGATCATTGTTTAGATTCCACATGTAAGTGATATTGAATCGTATTTGTGTTTCTTTGTCTGACTTACTTCACTTAGTATGATAATCTCTAGGTCCATCTGGGTTGCTGTAAATGGCAAAATCTCATTCTCTTTAATGGCGAGTTATATTCCATTGTTTATATACACCAAATCTTCTTTATCCATTTATCTGTTGATGGACACTTAGAGTGCTTCCATGTTTGGTTTATTGTAAATAGTGCTGCTGTAAACACTGGGGTCCACGTATCTTCTCAAGTTAAGTTTTTGTCTTCTGGACATATGCCCAAGAGTGAGTTTGCTGGATCATATGGTTATTCTTAAAGCTTTTAGTTTTAAAGGAACCTCCATTGTTTTCCATAGTGGCAGCACCAATTTACATTTCTACCAACAGTGTAGGAGGGTTCTCTTCCTTCTACATCCTCTCCAGTATTTATTATTTGTAGACTTTTTAATGATGGCCATTCCGACCCATGTGAGGTGATACCTCATTGCAGTTTTGACCTGCATTCCTACAATAACTAGCAATGTTGAGCATCCTTTCCTGTGCCTGTTGGCCATTTGTATGTCCTCTTTGGAGAAATGTCAGTTTAGGTCTTCCACCTGTTTTTTTATTGGGTTGGTTTTCTTTCTTGATATTTAGTTGTATGAGCTATTTGTCAGATTTTGGTTTTGTTTTTATTGACATATAGTTGATTTACAATGTTTTGTTAGTTTTTGGTATACAGCTTAGTGATTCAGCTATACACATACATACATCCTTTATCATAATCTCCAAAGCCCACATATTTTAAAAACAAAACAGCAAAGCCCATTTATATAATGCCATTATATAAAACAAATGTCAGTTTTAAAAGGGAAAGAAATTAATAAGTAAAATTTTGATTAGATAGGTCTATTATGTATACAAATCACAAACATGACACTTGATGTATATCAGTGTATACTTACAACAACGTTCACGTGAATGATAACCAATATCTGTTCTGGTGACTTTAAAATCACAGGTGCTAAAAATGACTGTCATAAACATCAAACTATACATTTTATGTCATCATCTGAAAGGTATGTTGTTTGAAAACTCTGAATTATTTATGATTCACTTAACAGAAGGGAATATAGGTTTTCTCATGAAAATATTTTATCCTAAATTGATGCAATATGAATTATATATTCCTTAGTAGTCCGTAACCATGTCACCCAGACACTGGTGGTTATCCTGAACTACCTCCTCCTCGTGTCTTAGGCCCCATATTCAGTCAACCACCACCTTCTGTGAAACTTAACAATTTAATATCTCTTGAATCAACTACTTTTCTCCACTAATTTCTCTCCTTCTCCACTCTCACCACTGTAGTCTAAGCCAATATTCTCTGTGACCTAGACTCTCCTGATTGCACTGCATTTCCTCCTGTTCTCCAATCTAGTGTTTACACTGAAACTAAAGTGATTATTTAAATTTTTCAAAATATTAAGTGATTACAGCATTACCTTGTTTTAATGCAAACTCTTAATGACTTTCCATAATATGTAGGATAAAGATCAAAATACTTGACTAAAAACTCTCCTGGATCCTACCTAGGGATTCCAAACTCAACAACAACCAGGTTACATATTAATTCTAATGAATTTACAAATCTAATGATTTATTTATCTGGCAACTTAACTGAGTGACATAAAATAAAGAGCTCATGCCCCTGTAGAGGAAGTAGCTGTTGCCTGGATCCAGCTGAGTGTTGCCACCAGAAAATACAGACTTGGATGTTGCTATATCCTCCAATTTTTTAAGAGAAATCAGAAATCCAGACTTTTCTGTGACATTTCCCGATATGTGAACTGCTGGCAACTAATTCAAACTTTTCGAACAATAAGGAGGCCGAATCTGACCTCTCATCTAATCTCCTCACCTAGCCCCACACCAAATAATCTCTACACCAGCCATACTGAATATTTCTGTGATAAACCAAAGCCTTTCTGTGTGTCCCTAGTTTCTTGTTTGTAGGAAAAAGGCTTTCAGCCTCCTAGACCTCCCCTGAGTTCCAAAGGGCAGATTAAAACAGTTACTAATTAGGGGAGAGAGGGAACACCAAAAGAATAACAATAGTGCAGCCTCTTCCAGGACTGTGCATAACCAAATGATACATATCTCTAAATTCTTCCACTGGAACTAAGGCTCCTACCCTGGTAGCGGATGGTAACTTCAGGCTGAGCACAATAAGCAGGTAGACCCCAGACTGCTTGGAACCGGAAGGCTGATGATTGAGATTCCTGGAATACCACCGTTACCTTACCACCAATCCATGAGAGGAAGGTCACAAACCCCGCAGACCTCCTCCCCAAATTTTGCCTATGAGAACACTTCCCAGATAGCCACGGGGGAATTTGAGTCTTTAAAGGACGAGCTGCCCCATTTTCCTTGCTTGGCCTTTGCAATAAACCTTGCTCTGCTCCAAACTCCCATTTCAGTATGGCCTCACTTTGCACATGAACTTGGGTTCGACAACAATACCAAGCTTTTTTCTACCTTTAGGGCTCTCACACTTCGTGTCCTCTGCTTTGACCACTTTTTTCCCACATCTCTATTTTGCCTAGCAACCTCCTACTTTTAAGTTTCTGAGCAGCTGTTTCCTTAAGAAAGCTTTCCCTATTCCCGTTGCCTATCTCTGAGCCCTCACCCTCAATCCACAGGCTAAATCACATACTTATGTGCCCTTATAGCACTGAGCACATGAAACTCACCACATCTAAAGAATAAATTTATTTATTTATTGCCTGTCATCTCCCCCCACCACCCCCACCACCATGGGAAGCTCCATAAAAGCAGAGCCTGACGTAAAGCAGGTATGCAATACCCATTTGTTGTTAAGTAGTTTGGTTATAAAATGTTCCTTTAGACAATAAGGTTTTGGTGTACTTTAAAAATATTAATTAATCCTTACCAAACTTTTCCTAAACCAGCACAGTATTTAAAGGTTAGTAGACTCAGAATTAAAATAATTAAAACTATATAACTATTGATAATAACAGCTAATATTTATTGAGCATTTACTAAATGCTAGGAACTATGCTGAGCACTTTGCAGGTACTATCTCGTACAACACAACAATCTGTAAAGTGGATGTCACTGTCATCCAGAGGAAGTAACTTAGGCACAGAGTTTAAAAATTCGCTCAAAATTAAACATCTAATCAGTGACAAACTAGGATACAAATCCATGTAGTCTGATTCCAGAGCTTAAGCACCTAACTACTACACTAATTAATTAAGAAGAGCCAATTCAACAAGTATCTTTTAAATACTATGAATTAGAAATAATGGCCATGATTTATTTTTATTACTTATCCATTAATGTAAGGTTCCTCATCCCTCTATCCTGCACCCTTCTCCACACACACAAAATTATGATAAATTACCAATTTGTATTTTCCAAATTAAGAAAGATGGTTTTCTGACCCACATCCAAAACAGGTACGATCTTGGTACCAACTAAGTCTGTTAAAATATTATCTTTCTGAATTACTTTTAAATATGTTGATGTTTATATATTAATATTTTATATTTTACATTTTAAACATCATTTGAATGATCTCTAAATTGAAATGTATTTCATTGCTTAAATTAGAAGAATTCTTATAACTACAGACTGTGTTTTCAGATAGGGTGACAATTGATAACATACTAATAAGCAAACAAAAATAAACTGATATAACCACATAAATATGCACAGAAATAATACAGGGATTCCTGGATACCTGAACTCTCATTATTCAAATTCTTGCTTTCAAAAACTCAGGATCCAAATAGATTTGAATAAATTCTCACATATATCACTTGTTATCCAGACTCTTCCTATCAAAAATCCAGGATTTGGGAGAATTCAATAATCAAGCTCTCACTCCAAACTAAGGAACCAAGTAGCTTCAGATAGCGAAATGCAAGCATATGTATTCAAGAGCTACATAAATCTAAGAATTACAGTTTTAAGAGATTTAAATAGTCTTTTAAAAATGTGAATAAAATGCACATATCTGTATTTTCATTCAAATTTTAAATTTTCCTATGTGAATGTTTTTAAACTAGAATGTACCGTACTTTTTAACTTTTAGACCACACTTAAAATATAAAGGAAACTGTTAAGTATATACTGTTAAGTATATGATAGATTACTATAATAGAGTTAAATAATGTTAATGTGTGGCTTCAAAGATTTCTGAAGTCAGTCCTAATATATTTTTTTTTAATACTTATCATAGCTGGTATAAACACCAAGGGAAATAAGGTTTTCAAGGAAAACAGTACTTTCAAGTGTTAATTTTTCAGCAACATATTTCACAGAATGTATCAGATTTTTCTTAAAGTCACAAAGAGTAAGGGGCAAAATAAAAGAAAGACATGAAAAGAGAACAGAGGTTGAAAATAATAGCAAAAATTTCAAATTAATTTGGTTACAGAAGAAAAGTATGGAAAAATTTTAGAAGTAATTACTCCATAAGGTTCAGCCAAAAGTCAAAGCAGCAGGGAAATAATCAACTAGATTGAGAAAAGAAGAAACCAGCTCTCATTACAGCAGTGCATTTTCCCACAGTATTTAACTTACGATCGCACCTCAACACAAGCTTTTCCAAAACCATCATGCTTGATGAAAAGTTAAAACTAACATCAGTTGAAAACAGAATTCAGGCTTATGATTTTTTTTTACATACTCAAAAATTATTTTAAAACATAGAGAAAAGAGGGGAAAGATTTAGAAGGTTAAAAAAAAAAAAACTGTAGGTCTGAAAAAAAGTAAACTACTGTCCCAAGTTCTTCTTTTGACACAAATTATACAAATGATTTAAAAAGACTGTAACTAGAGCTCCCATTTTAAACTAATTTGGCTATATTCTCCCAAGAGCTCACTTAAGATTTGGTGATTTGAAAAAATTAAATCAATCAAATTCTAAGAGTTACTTGACACATTCCAACTCTTCCATTAAAAAAAAAAATCAGAGCAAAAACTAAATTAAAAAAAAAATCACAAAATCCTGTCTACAAGATTCACAGAGTGACATGACTTAAGATTCAATGATACCTTTAATTTAACTGAGTACATATAGAACACCAGAACACATCTATGGTCCCCATGTTTGGCTTCCTAAAAAGCTAAGATCCACTACTAAGCTTTAAGCCAGAGAATGAGGGCCCTTTGGGAGAAAACAAACCCTTAGGCGATGTCAGGAGTCAATGGAACTATTTCGCTGGGTGGTACAACGACTGAATGCAACACATTCTTAATAAATGAAGGTACAGTATATGTCACTATTTCTTCAGGTTAAGTTCTCATACTCCCAATCCCCATTGGTACAACACCATCAGACACATCAGACTCAACTCCACAAACAGCATCTCTGAGCACAAATGTTCCTCCTGTATAAAAGGAAGGAGCTGGACTTTAGATGGGGCCCTAGAAGTCCTTCTGCTTTATAGTTCTATTTAACCGGTTCTGAAATAACAATACAACTCTCACGACTCAGGGAAAGTTACATTTTACTACCAAAAAATGACCCATTTGATGCAATAAACCATACCTTGCTCAGCTAAAAGTTAATACCAGAACTTCTTAAATAAACAAACCTGTGTCTGTGTTCATCTGGTCCATGGATCAGGAAAACTCCAGGGTTTTTAGCCCCTTTGCCGGCATCTACATGAGGAATTAACACATCTTCCAAACCCAGATCAAAGCGTTTGTGTTTTGAAGAGTCTGGAAGGAAGAAGAATGCCCCAAAACACAGGGTGATGAAGGCACTTAGAATAAGGAGGAGGATAAACTTCTCGGAAAGTCTCAATGTAGCCCTGTGATGCGGGAAGGAAGGTGGGCCCAGGTTCAGAGGTGGTATCCTTCGTCCAGAGAGGGGTAGCAGGGCTGGGGTAGTCATCGTTTACGCTCTTGGGCAGAATATTTTATAAAGTTCTCATCTTTTACCAAACGTACGATACACTGAACAGTCTTCAAAATCTTGGCCAAAACGGAAGAACTCAATTTTTCGCCTCCTAAAGGACTGTTGTGCTTTTCAATAAGGTACCTCTTTCACGCCCGTCTAATTACATGCAGAAACGCGTGTAGCTCCCAAACGATCACTAGTTTCTGTCCGGTAACAAATTTTCTGCCATTTGTCTTTCAGTACCTCATTGGATAATTACAAGTCTCCTTCTCATTCCCAAGCGGAGATCAGGCAAGCAACACCGCAGAGAGGATGCAAGGTGGGTTCTTCCATTCCTGCACCTCGGGGAGATGCTCCAACGGGATCTCCCGCCCCAAAAGGGAGCCTGGCGTGAACCGAGGAGTTGGGGAAGGTTCGCTTCAGTTCCTCCGAAGCTTCGATTCCAGAACCTCTTACCCTCAGTGGGGGGAAAATAAGGGGCTGGCTCCTCGGAAGTCGGCCAAGCTGGAGGAATGTCTCCCGCCCAGCCGGGAAGCCGAAGCAGCGGCGCTGGGCGATAAGCAGGAAGGAGGGCTCGGACGCCCGCGCCTCCCGACGCAGTCCCGGGGCTCCCGGCGCCGGCGAAAGCTCCGACGCTGCCCCGTCGGCGGCCGGCGCGAAGGGCATCCGCGTCCAAAATACCTGCGCCCTGCCCGCCGCGGCGGCCGCGGCCGCTGTTGCTACCGCCCGGGTCTGTCAGGGAGCGGAACTTCCTCCTCGGCGGCCACTGAGAAGCCCGGGCGTGGGCAGGGGGAGGGGACGCGCGGCGGCCGCCCCCGCCCGGCACCTCCTCCTCCTCCTCCTCCTCTCTCCGCGGCCGCTTAACTTAACCCCGGCGCGGGCACCCGAGCGAGGCCGCCGCTGACCCTGCCGTGCCCGGTCGCGGCGACCGAGCCCCCGCGGCCCCGGAAGAAGACGAGCCGCGGCCCCCCGGTCCGAGAGCCCGGGGCAGGCGCCTGCTCATTCCTCGCTCAGCCCGGGGGCGGCGGCAGCCCCGGGCGCACGGGAGGGGCCGCGCCTCGGGCGGGCAGAGGTCAGCTCTGTCTCCTTCCTCCCTGGCCGCCGGCCGCCGTGGGGGCCTCCTCCGCGCCGCCTCGGGCCCCTCGCAACTGCTCGCTCTGGCTGCACCGGCGGCGGCTGCGGGAGAGGCAGCGCGTCCACGCGGTGCGGGGCTGCGGCCCGGTCCTCGTCCTGTGGCTCCCTAGGCCAGGAGGGCGCGGAGCAGCCGGGGGCCGACACCCGTTGGGCACACGCCTGGGAAGGAGCTGGCGTGTGGGGGTGGGGCGGAAGGCGCGGGCCGGCCTCCGGCCCGGACTCGCGAGTGGGCGTCCCCGGGCGGCGGAGTGTGAGGTGCGCGCGCACGCTCCTGGCCCCGCCGCCGCCGCCGCCGCCCCTCCCCCTCCCCGCCCGGCCCGGCCCGGCCCGGCCCGGCCCGGCCCGCGCGCCCCCCGGAAGCACTCTGCCCCCGCGGCTTGGGCACGCGAGGCGAGAAGGTCGCCCGTCCGTGCTCCACTTGGAACTTCACTGGTGCCAGGCTTTGCCATTGCCAGTTCGTGGGATTGACCGGCTTTTGGGGGACGGGGGAGGGCTCAGGTCGCCAAGGCTTCGCCGCAGTCAGGGGTTACTAGGACTAGAGGGTCCTCATGGCTAAGGTTAACGTTTAATCATGGTCTGGAAATCTTGTCTTTGATTATGGACCATTGGTCCCTAGGACTCAACGACTGGGTCTTCAACTCCTTACGTGCAGCGCATGTGCACGTCCTTGGCACCCGAGGCTCGATTCATCAATACTGGGTGCCCACCGTGTGCCAGGTTCTGTTAAAAATAAAATGGTGACCTTCGGTTAGGTTTCCTGTCCCAGGGGTCTGACAGCCGCCCATATGACCCTACATGACAACAGCCTGGTTGTGGTTCAGTTTCTGGAAGACATTTCTCTCTTCATCTCCTTCACGTTTCTCACCGCCCCCTCTCCCATAAAAGAGATAACAGGTATGAGCCCGGAGGTGCTAAAAGCCCAAAAAGACTCATTTTTAAAGTATTGTTTAAATTCAGGCTTGAAAGCAATCTAAGTTGAGTCTCTTATCCATAGGATTGAGAAGAACGTTTATGATTAAATACAAAAAATTTCTTTGTAATATATACTCTCACTTACAATTTACTTTGAGATTGTGTTTTATTCTGATACTAAGATAAATTGTCATTCGCTCTACACATCCCTTAGGGGTGACTGGGAATTGGAGAGGAGTCCCTTAAGTGGCAGGGACGAAAGTCAGCCTTAGTTAAAAATCATGCAAAAAATGCTCATGTTCATTGGCACAATTCAAAGTACATTCCAGTCTGCGCTATTTCCAGAAGCTCTGCATATCTAACTACCTACCATATGACAAAAGAAGTCATTGTCATTGATCCATCAAATAAAATAAAGACATAAAAATGTTAAGGGCCACTCTCACCCAGTCAGGCTGGCAGTAAAAAGTGTCCGATTCAAAATGAGATTTGTGTTGGACACTTGTGAAGAGTAGATGTAAGACGTTCCCTGCCTTCCGAATGCGTCTTTATAAAATGTGCCAAATTTATTAATGTCTGTAATGCTAAGCCTCTCTGTAAGCCAAAGGAAAAGAAACACTTTGGTTTCCAACTGTTGAGGTCATTATTTTCCATGGAAAGATCAGAGGAAATAAATATTGACCTCTGAATGAAATAGCAAGTTATATAAGCCTTAAAAAAAAAAATGTTACCTAGGTTGATACCAAATCGTGAACCACAGAGGTTTCAATCATACGAAATCTGCTATAACCTCGCTGACAAGTATGACTTAACCAAGCTCACCCTCATAGCCAGTGTAAAAGGCTTATGTGTCCCTTCCTCTTTCTTGCCCTTGCTTGTTTTGCAAAATTCATTTTTCCTTCAGGACAGTAAAAAATCATTATTTAAATTAGGAGTCATTGCAGTGTCCAAACGCAGTCTGCAATTCTAAGGCCCCTGACGATGCTATCAGTTATTTTAATTCTACACCAGCTTCAAAAAGTTTTTTGTGTGTGTATGTGTGTGTGTGTGTTTGTATTCTCTTCTAGAGAGTAGGTCCCTCTTAAATGTGTTTTAAAAGAATCAATATTGTTTTGCTGATTTTCTAAAGCAAGTCTCAAATGTATTCATAAATTATGATTACAAGTATATAAAAAAGCATAAAAAAGATTAAAAGGGAATATTTGAAAAAGATTATAGCTGTTGTATTAAGATGTTAGTATTATATATGATTTTCCTTCATGTGTTCTGTTTGTGTTACTTTTATAATAAATAAAAATTTTTAAATAAACTGGTACTTGAGAAAATTAAGGTCAGATTTCAAACAAGTAGACTCAGTTCTATCAAGGTGAATACACATCCAAGGGCAATCAAGAAAAAGCAGAGAGTACATAAAGTATATATATATATGCAACAGGGAAGTATCTCATTCTACAGAATTCAAAGAATATTTCATTTTCAAGGAGCAAGTATGCTTTGATCAAAGGTACAGACAAGATTCCAAAGTGGCAGATAAAGTGATAATTTCCCTTTTACAAATCCATATAAATTAATATTTTAGGAAATTAGAATTATTAAATTCCTAACAAAATTTACCCCTATATATTTCAGATTTATAGGACCATTACTGAGATCCACTTATGTATTGCAATGTAAAAGTTATTTGTATTTGTTCAATCATATGCTAACTTCTCTGTTATTAAAACAATATAATACCTATTACACACACACCATCTAGCTCTGTTTTAAGTGAAACTGAAGTCATATGCTAGAGAAAAAAACTACAGCTGGTATGCAAAAATAGGCTTTTGATTTACTTATACAACCTGTTCCTTCTTAGTTTCAACTGGTTCCTAAAGTATCGAAGGAAGATGTTAGAGGAGAAATTACCAGACCACTAAATGTGTAGAAAAATAACCAAACTTTGGCCCGGCTCTTTCCACTCTGGCATTCTTCTATGAAGCTTTTTTCCTTAGAGGTCAGGGATAAGCTGACGTTCAATGTTATGCAACTCTCAAGTTAGCTCTAGCAAAAAGCTTTGGCTGTCCCTCTGAGCCAAAGTATTTGAGGCTCATTTGCTTCTAAAAGACACATTTGTTGAAGGACTGCAGTGTGATGCAGCCTCTACTAGGTGCTAGAGGTTTGGAGAAATAAGTCAGAATCCTTACCTCAATGATCTCACAGTCTGAGATGGGCAGATATTCGAGCACTGGCAATTACATGACATGACAGGAAAGATGCTAAAGCCCTGGGGGCTCACGGGTTCACTGAAAGGGTATACCAAAGTGAGTGGAGGAGGATTGAGAGTGTGTCAAGGAAGGCTCCTAGATCAAGTGCCACCTGAGCTGAGCCTTTAATTCACCAGCAGGAAAGAAGGGTGGTGTTCCAACATAGAGAGCAGGACATGCACGGGCATCCACAGCTGCTTTTTCCTGCCACTTATCCAGAAACTTACCTGCTTTAACCTTCCAATAAACAGCTTGTCTGGCCCTAAACCCCCAATACTCTTGAAAGGGGAAAGTGAAATTTTCCAATTTTAGAAAACCATATGACTCTGTAAATACATTACATATTACTAGGGACTCTCCCAAAGGTTAAGACAGGGCCAGGCAATCAGGAACCCTGTGCTCATAGTAAATCTGCTTCTGCTCAGAACGCAGCCATATCTAAGGCTAGTTCATCCTTTGAACTTCTCAGTTACACAAGCCTATATATTGCTTTTTCGGTCAGAATTAGTTTCTGTGGCTTGCAATGTAAAGAGTCTTGGCTAATACACAGCATGTCAGTGCCATGGCTGCCTGGAGGATGTGAAGCATCAGTAGTTTTACAAGTGTAAAGTTTCAGGGACCAGAAGAAACCCACTCTTTCAGGCAGCCAACAGGCTTAGGCCAGGGACAAAACAAGGGTAGAACCAAGAGAGAGCACTGTCTTCTTGGGCAGCGGTGGGGAGAAGACCTAAAACTGAAAGGGCTGAACAGAAGTGACAACAAAGGTGTATCAAATCTAGCAGCCCCTATAGGAACCTTCAAAGTTGGGTGCTCACATCCACCTTTATAAAGAGCAATCTGATGCCAAAGGAGGTTAAGTGTTCTTTATAAATCCTCATATTTAAGTTGTTCTTAATCCACTCCAGGCAGTTATCTTGACAATATGTTCATTGATTTATATATTCATTCATTAAATACTATTGAGCATCCACTCTCTGCCAGTGCTATGCTATGGCCTAGATATCTAAAGATAAATGAAACATAGGAAGCAGCTGCATATGATGAAAGGAATCTAGACTCTGGACTAAGAGAATCCTGAGCCCAGTCATGCCTCTACCTGTGTGATCTTGGAGGCATTAGAAACCTTCCTTAAGCTTCCTTCATCTGTAAGATTGAAATAAAAACTACATAACCTCATAGGGTTGTTACGAGGATAAAATAAGATAACATATGTGATGGTGCTTCCCCCATAGTTGGGATTTGGTAAATATTAACTATTGTTTGCATTATAGGCATCAGGATGAATAGGAGTTGGCAGGTGAAAAAAGGCGGGAGGAGAGGAAGGAGAAAGAGCATGGCGCATGTCAGGGGAAGCTCCTTTCCCTTGGCCCCATTTTTCCATGCTGGCGGGGTGAGTAGGGGGGTGTTCCGCTAGAATTCACCTTTTGGCTCCTTAGACCCACTATCTTTCACGCTCAGGAATAAGACTTGATTGGTGAGTACCATTATATTCACTGGCTCATCGTCCTTGACTGTATGGAACTAACTTATTAAAAAGCCCCAATCACTGAGGATTCAGTCTCTCATTCCCTTTCTGCCCCAGACCAGTGCAACGATCTTGGGTAAACATGACGTTCCCCTTTGGTGGGCTGTTCTGAGACTAACTTCTGTGGGGGCTGGGGTCCACTGAGAGTGTTAGAAGTCTTTTTGGATTACAGATCTAGAAACGTGTACCTTATTAGCTTATCTATAATGGAGCTGACATTTTTAAAAATCTCCACTTGATTATCCTCTGTGTCTTATTTTACACCAAATCAGTGGTGAGGGTGGGCAGGCAATTTATTGATCCTCTCAAGTAATTAACTATGCCTAAAATGTAGACTGTAGAGGGCAGAGTGGTTCGAGATAAAGTCAGAGGGGTAAACACAAAGATTTCTGCTCAAGTTGGTGCCATAAGGTTATACTTTGATCCACAAACTTCACACAAATAGTAATGATGGTCAAAATATAGAAAGATAAAGTCAAAAAAACCTAACCAAGCTCAAAAACAAAGTAACCCTTTTCATTGATCAGAAATAGAATTGAAACAGAAAGGCCTTAGTAAGTCTGAAGCCACAAGCCCACTGAGGCCCGAATTTCGAAAGCCAAGATTTTTGTCTCCTGCAAGGTGACAGGAACTGAAGAAGATCCAAAAAAGGTGGAGGACAGGAGGCAGGCTTAGTTCTTAAAATAAGGAGCTTGTGAAAGGAGACTGAAAAGAAACTGCTGCCAACCCACTGCCCAGGGAAGCAGAAGGACAAAGACACAGCCTTGGAATCAGGAACCAAGCCGAGCATTGGGCCGAGTGACTGGCTCTGCAGTATCCCCAGCATCGCTGTTGGGTGGGAGCATCAAAATGCCAACATTAGACTCCATCCCAGAATGGAAGTTCAGGGAGGCAGGTGGAAGCAAGAGTCACTAAATGTGGCTGAGTGAGCACAGAGTGGGTGAGAGAAAAAACACGCGTGCGCGCGCACACACACACACAGACACACACACCTAAAATAAGACAGAAAAAAGCAAACAAAAACGTTCCACTAAAAATGAGCCTGACCACCAAGTTCCAAACACATACAATGTCTAATACTGAGAAAGGTGGCCAACAAAATGAACACTCAGACCATGAATTTACTGCAGATAATATTAACCCTTTGGTACTGTGTGACAAAGATTTTTTTTTAATGAATACATTTGCATTCTCAAAGTGATTAATGATGGCATAGCACTCATTTTAAAAGAATAAAAAATTGGAGAACAGGTACAAGTGGAATAAAGAACAGGTAAATATAAAAAAGAACTGATAGAAATCTTGAAAATAAAAATATGGTCATTGAAATTTTTAAAAAATTAATAGATAGCTGGGGTTGACTCTAGAGCTGGCCAAAATTGAAGAGAAAAACTAATGAGTTAAAGAGGTATCCTAAAGAATTCACCCAGAACACAGTATAGAAAAATAAGGAGATTAAAAAACAGGAAAAAAACCTTTAGATTCACAGGGTTCTATTGAGTGGCTTCAGCGTATGTCTCGTAGGAGTTCCAGAGGAAAAACTAAAAATTGAAGGGAAGAGTGGATAAGCTATACTTTAAAAAAAACAGGAAAGAAAAGACTGCAGTTTCTCTAATCAAAACATCAGAACACTGCGTATACTGAGCAAGATAACTAAAAATAAGTTAACACTTTTTTCACATTATATGAAATTACAGAGCAATAAGGATAAAGATAAAATCTCAAGTTACCAAAGGGAAAACACTGATTATCTACAAAGGGGCTATAACTAGAGTTTTCAAAAGCAACAACGGAAACAGGAAGACAATTGAATATCTTAGAGGTAGCGAGTGGAACACTGTCAACCAAGAATTTGATTTCCAGATAAACTACCATTTAAGGGACAGAGCAAAACAAAGACATTTTCAACCCTGAAAGACAAGGGAGTTGTCCACCCACAGACCTACATACACCAAAAGAATTAGTAAAGAATGTATTTCCCCTAACAAGAAAAACAAGCCCAGAGGGAAAGCATAGGATATAAAAGATACTAGTGAGGGAAGAAATTAATAAAATATGATGGTTGAATTAAAAATAATGACTTTAGGAGTATGGGGTTAACAGATACAAACTACTACACATAAAATAGATAAGCAACAAGGATTTACTATATAGCACTGGGGACTATATTCAATATCTTGTAATAACCTATCATGGAAAATAATCTGAAAAAAAAGTATATCTGAATCACTGTGCTGTACACCTGAAATTAGCACAATATTGTAAATAAATTATATTTCAATTAAAAAAAACTAGGCTTTAAAAAAATAACAAGAAAGAAGGAAATGGTAACAATGGATGGTTAAAACATGCTAAGGCCTTTGCCATGTTTGAGAGAAGAGTAGAAATAATAACTTTCTCTGAACTCTTTGTCTATAAAATATTTTATATTAATAAAAAGCTGAGCTAGAACTACTAAACCTGCAGAGAGAAAAGAATAGCAAGGAATGGGGAGGTTTGGTATGGAAAACTGATCGTTTAATAGAAAGCAGAAAAGAAGAAAAATAGAAGAAACGGTATGTTAAATAAGACACACAAAATAAAGAGAATAGTAGAATTAAATCCTAATATCAAGCACAATAACTAAACAGATTTAAATTACTTACTAAAAGACAGATTATCAGATTGGTTTAAATAATATTCAAGTATATAATGCTAGCAAAAAACATACAAAACTGAACCACAAAAATACTGGATATAAAGAGATAAAAAAAAAGATGAATCATCAGAACACTGTCAAATAGAAAGCTGATGAAGCATTATTAATATTAGACAAAAAAAGTCCTTTAAACCAAATGTACTAATAAAAATAAGGATCAGTACCAAGAAGCTGAATGTACCTAAAACATAGCTTTCAATTACAGAAAGCAAAACCACCGGAATTACAAAGAGAGATTGACAAGCCTACTGTCTGAGTGGGAGATTTTAACAATCCATCAGACACAGCTAGATCAAGCAGACAAAAAACCAGAGGTAACAGAGATTGAATCATGAAGGGCCTCTGTGGAGGTCCCATTAAGGAGTTGGGTTTTATTCTGAGAGTAATAGGAAGCCATTAAAGGGTTTTAAACAGAGTGATGATTAGATCAGATAGGCTTTTTTCAGAAGGATCACTCTGGCTCTAAAATGGAGAAGGAGCTTTGGGGGTTGTCAGACTACATAAAGGCAAGAAAGCCAGTTAGACAACTCTTCCAACTCTGTAGCAAGAGACAGTAATGACCTGAACTATAGTAGTGTCATTGGTGAAGAAAAAGAGCAGGCATTTCAAGGGACAGTCAGATAGCATAGTTGATCGGATGACAGCAGAAGGGATCAAAAACAGCATCCTTATCTGTGCCCTCCAAAACCTGATGCCTAGCAATGAGGGGAAGGAGCAGGGTTTTGCTGCAGGGAGACACTGCTTCCTTGTTTCTGATTATACCTCTTAACTCTCAGCCCCTCAATTCTGACACTCAAACTGGTTCACTAAAAAGTTAAATTATACTCAGTGTACAAGGAGTATGTAAATCAATTTTAAAAGTTGTCTACCAAAAAATATTCTATTTTAAACTATTAGTGCTTAGGGGATGTTTCAATAATCTGGGGGGAAATGACACTTTAACAATAACAAAAAAATTGTGTGTATTATTCTAAATAATCATTTTCCATCATATAAACATAGTCCTTTAAGATTATTTATATTTTTATTGCAGATTCTCACACTTTTCTACACATAATGTATTTTCAGATACACCTATTTGCCTAACTACTAGTCATGACTTTCCTTCGTACACAGTTGGTATCAAGAACAAGTAAATCCAATCTGTTGACCTGCAAATTCTTACAGAGTTCTAGATTTCATGGCACATAACTCCTTTCCTTTGCCTGGTTGTCATTAATTACCTTAAACTAATGTCCGAGTTTACAATGTGTGTTTATCCTTCAGAGAACAATGATTTTACACTGACTGAAGTTGGGAGGGGCATACAAACTGAGGTTTGGTTTTTTCCCCCCACAGGCACTTTATTCAGTAGCTTCAAGCATGAAAAAGGTTTAAAGGACTTACAGATTTCCAATTATGAATTTTAAGGTTTGCGTATTTATTCTACAGCCATTCCAAAATGCAAACAAGGTTCAAAGTTCCAAACATGCTATGCAATTTCAGGCTAATATTCTAATGCATCCAGTAAAGTCTGAGCCTGTAATGTAGAAACAGGGCTGCTCGAACAGCTGAGAAACCGTTTGGAACCTTGTAGGAAATCTGCTTGGGAATCTGTAGACTGGAAGTTTCCTGATAGGAATAGAGCCATAATGAGATGGGTGACTTTAGTATTGCCTCTTAAGTGATGGCAAGGATGTGTTTTGAAAAGATGAAACCTTTTTTTGCGGCTGATTTTTAAAGTTAACACTGATTGCATGGCTAATACTGCATTAAATTTCACACACAGAGTCTGCTGTTTATTATGAGCCATTATCATCTAATTTCACTTCAGACCATGCTGCTTCTTCGATTGCAGCCTTCTGCCTTCAGGGGTGATGCAAGCAAAATAGTGAAGTAGGCTCTTCGCCTTTAGGGCCCGTTGCTATATCACTCCACCTAAAACATGATTTTGTTTACCACCATGCTGCATAGACATCTCTGTGTTGATGGAGAAAAGGTAAAATCAGAGATTTCACTGTCAAGATGCTGCAGGATTCTTCCCTATAATGTAAGCTGAAAGAACTGATGCAATACACTTGTGACTTTTTTGTTTTAAGCAGCATGAAAAAAGTTAGACCACACCAATAAAATTCGTTTTATTTCCAGTTGAGCCAGGTATGTATTAAAGTTCAGGGGGGTGGTTTTCATCTTTGTTTTTGTGTTGATGGTAATAATATTTTTTCTATAAATCTTTGTACTTCCTGGAAATACATAAGCAGGGAAGGAAGGAAGGTATTGGGGCACCACTAGATGTGAATAATGCTCGAGATTTATACACACTGTACAGAAATTACTGCTACCACTGCAATTACTTCAAGATTTGAAGGTAGAAACAGCAGCCAATGGGGAAAAAAACTAATTGTATCATTTTCACAGTAGCAATGTTAATCATTACATTAATGTAATAACAAGGACCCTGAGAAGGTCTTTAGGGTTTTCTCTCATGTTTCAGCAAAACATCCACAGTGTTTCCACAAGACAAGAACTATCTTATTTTTATGAGTTTGGGGAAAATGAAGACTCTTCCAATGGCTGTCTTGCTATTTCATACAAAGTTGTTCTCTGCATCTAAACTGAACTTCTCTCCTAACTCCTCATCATCACCGGTGTCAGGCATTCTTCACCTTTCTTTGTTAATCAGAGATTAATTCCTCCCATCTGATTGACCAATGCCAGGTGTTCTCAATTCTAGCTGTATCTCATAATCAGCCATGGAAGTTTGGGGGTTTTTTGTTTTGTTTTGTTTTGTTTTAATCTGCAAGGCCCAGCCCCTTCCCTGAGCCACTAAATGAGAATTCCTGGGGCAGGACGTGGTCATGTAATGAACCCTAAGACGCTTCTCTGGAACAAAAAGCTGCCATGGCGTCACTGAAATCCACCGTGGGCTGAGGATTTCTGGAGCTCCCTGAGGAGGAGCCAGGGTTCAAGCTTGGGTCAAACAGACACCCACCTGCAGACAGTGACTCCGCTTTTGGGGAGCCAAGGTTCAGGCTGGATGCCTCTGCTTACTGCTCTACTGAAGGTAACAAGCTTTACCAGTGTCTGATTGCTTGGGGAAGGTATAGAGGGAATGAACTGAAAGCACTGGGGGTGGGGTGGGTGGCAGATTTATCCACGAGATTGCCTGTAAATGGTTTTAATCTATATACTGTCAGAGAATGGACCTATGGCTTATCTTCCACAATTTACACGTATAACATCGTGAGCTTTTGGCAATTTTAGCACACTTGCCACACTTGGAGGGAGGAGGGGGTATGGGACTTTGAATAAGAGGACAGACTCTAGGGCCATGCTGCCTGGATTTAAATACTGTCTCTGGCACCTCTGCCCATGAGCGAGCATGGGCGTCTTACTTTTAAGCTCCCTGTGCCTCAATTTCTTCATCCAAAGCATTAGGAATAATTGCTCTTACCTCCTAGGGGTTGTTATGAAGATCCAATGAGTTAGTACCTGAGAGGCTGAAGAACACAGCTGGGCACAAAGTCTAAGGTGTCCAGGATCAACCGGTGGTGTTAGGAGTGATGTCTTGCCCCTCAGAGACATCGGGATCTTGCACTGGGCCCACACACACGTGCTGTGTCTTGTTTTGATCACCTCTTTGGGGGAATTTGATATGTTGTGACCCAGTCAGGGCTGCCCCTCAGCTCACACTGAGTCTGAGAACATAGCAGCAATCCGAAGAAACCTTGAGTTCTGCTCTTTTTTGGAAAATTCTAACCAGAGCAATGAAACAGTCAACTTTCGGGCCTATTATTATTGTTTTGGGAAACATCAGAGAGTCAGTCAGCAGTCTGTCAAACTCAGTCTAACTGTCCCCAAGCAGAGACAGTGGTCCCCTTCCCTGAGAGCCCACAGTCCTCCACCTGCGCCTTTATTTATTATATAACACTTAACACCTCAGTGAATTTCCTACAGTTCCCCAAAACGCCTTGTTCATTTCTGCCCCTGGGTCTTAGCAGAGGCTGTTCTTCCTGCATGGAGTGCCTCCCTCCTCCTCCCCACCCCACCCTGTGATACGGAATTACAGTTGCCTATTTATTTGTCTGCCTTCCACACGATGCTGGAAGCTCTGTGAGGACCAGGATTGGGTCTGGCTGTCTCACCATGGTGTCCTCAGCACCTAGCACAGTGAACAACACATAGCGGGGACCCCAAAAGATCTAGCTAACAGATAGTTAGATCTATTGATCAATTAAGACTCGGCCACTTGTCGCTGGGAGACTTGGAACAGGCTACTTGACATCTCTGATCCTTAGTAAAGTCGAGCTACAATTACTTCCTCGATGGTTCTTGCAATGACTAAAGGATGGAGAATGAGGACAGCAGCTGGCACAGTGCCCAGAACAAAGTTAATGTTAATAGTTAACACACGTTTAGAAAAGCAGTGTAGCCAAGTGCAGCCAAGCCTTTCATTTTCCTAATTTTGTCTTTTTCCTTATAAAAATGGATGTTACAACCATAGTACATAGATTATACAGATGGTGTAATCGTCACTATCAAAACCCCAGCAAACAGGGGAGACAGGATGAAAGGTCAGAGGTCCCTGCTTGCAATTCTCTCAGACACTTATTAATAGAGGCTTATTAATATTCATTAGGCAACTTGTAAAGACCAGGTAGAGCATAAAGGGAAAATGGCCAACTGAGAGCTCAGCCTACTTTCATACCAGCTCCTCTGCACAGAAATTAATCTGACACAAAATCAACATTTGCAGAACTTCAGCAAAAGATATCATTTAAAGCCCAGCTAAATATGCCACTCTTCCCTATTCGAGAACCTGGGGTCAGGGACAAGAGAACTATCAGTCACACATCAGATGCCATTTGAAAAATCTGTCTATTTTGCTTTTTTTTAAAAAAAATAATGTATCATTATTCCATTTTCCCTCAGTTTCACTGAGATACAATGGACGTGCGTCACTGTATAAGTTTAAGGTGTACTGTATAAGTTTAAGGTGTACAGTATAATGGTTTGATATACATATGTCATGAATCTGTTTTGCTTTTGATAATATCTAACATTTACTGAGTGCTTGCTACAATCTGTACATGTTATCTCGTAACTGTCAGAACATGTTTTCATATTAGTGATAAGGAAATTCAAGGCTGCTGTTGAGACGGTAGAGGTTTGGAAATGGGCTCAAGATCAGTTGGTTAGTAAGAACCAGACTGTCCAACCCCACAGCCTGGACTCACACCCACTGCTCTGAGCTGCCTTGTCTGACTTCAGCCTTCCCCCTTGGCCAGGCAGGTCTGGCCTCCATCCTGCCTTCCTACCTCATTCCAGTGTCTGGTTTCCTGAGGCTGAGCTCTTCTGGTCCCTGAGCTTAGCAGTATCTCTCTCAGCCTGATGAATCTGGGTGATATTTACTGCCAGTATCGGAACTGGAGGGAGCCTGGCCCTTGACCTTCCCACGGTGGAGAGAATGCTGTGATTTCATGGCGGGATTCCACTGGGATAACTCCTCTCTCTGCTCACTTATTTAGGCATGCAGACCTAAACACGCGCCCCCACTGAGGGACTCGGCCACTCAGGCAAATGAAAGGGTCTATTAACCAACAGCATGAGCTCTGGGGGAGAAAGAGAGCCAGGAATAAGACAGGTCATTAGGGACATCTATTCACTATGTCGGGACTACAAGAGGTGGGTTGGAGAAGCTGCCGCTTCCATTCTGGCTGTGCATGCTGTCCTCACTTTGACGTCCAGCCCCTCCTGATCTCCATCCCTAAGAGGAACGGTTCTCTGGACTTCATGTTGCAGATGAAGGATACCCTATTTTGCAGAAAATTCTAATAATCTTAATTAAGAGATCTCAAAACATCATAACAACCACATTCCCTCATATCTCATCATGCTTAAAGGATACTACTGTCTGTAGTGACCACATAATTTGTGGCTTACGTGCACTTGAATGCTATTTTCAGAAATAAGAATGATGAACCTTGTTCTCCAAGTGTCAACCACTTACAACCCACCCCCATCCCCCACCACACCCCACCACACCCCATCCCTGATGGAAGATGAAGAATGACCATTTAATATTTTCAAGAATACTCTCTAAGCCACATTTTTGTACTGATTCTGCATGTGGAATGTTTATTTGCTGAGAAACAAACCTCACTTCATTCCAACCTTACCTTGCCTGGGTTCTAGTTCCTTGAATGAGCAGGAGGAAACTGAATAAAATATCACTGCGTTTCCCATTTTCATTTTTCTGCATTAGGTTAGCAGTGACGAGAACCTGCTTTTCAAAGCAATTGCATCTGTGGCAACTGGCCAAAGTCTGAGACTGTCAGTCCCCAGCTGGCCTCGAGGTAGTCACCGAAGCAGGGAGCTGTGTCCAAGACCTTTTTCTGATTTAGCTGTTATTCCAGGGAGAAAACCCACACAAGAAAGGATCATAGCAAAGGCACTGACAACAGATTTTTTTGAGGGAAGAGGATAGTGGGTGTGGGAATAGAGATGCAGAGATTGAAGGTTTTATACAGAATTTCACAGCAGCAAAGCGAGCTGAAAGATAGATTGATATTGCTATTATGAAATCCAGGATCTAATAGAAGAGTGCCCCTCACCCTCTCCTCCACACATACCCACCTCCCTCCAACTATTTCTGTCCAAGTCTTTGCTTTCACTTGGGAAGAATATTTTCTTACGGCAGGTGTATAAATACAATTATGAAACACCGCCTGATTCTCTAACCCACAGTGAGGCTACCTTCATGCTCAAACAAAAGAAAACGGAGCTGTGGTTTTTCTTTCCCCTGCAGGTATATTAAAATTAGTTGCTGAATTTACTATTCTCTGAATTGTTTAATGGCAGTGTTTTTTGGAGTCTTCACAAAAATAAACCTCATTTAGGCAGGCTGTAAGCCTCTAATTGAAGTAAATCTTCACTTGCCTATAGTGATTAAAGATAAGTGAGTCCATAAGTTTGATTTAACCCTATTTGAAATTCTTCTCTGTCCACAAAGTATATATAAATCTATATGGGATGACCTATTAACTGCCTGCTTCTGGGACCAAGCTTTGGGCTTTGTTTCAGTTATAAAATAAGGTCATTCTGCTTTTGCTAAAAACTGATGTAGCTGCTTTGGTAATTAAAATCTACAGGGTCCTGAAGAGTTGATATACTTAAACCTCTAAAAAAAATAATGTGGAAGCTATAAAATTACAAAAGGAGAAGAGATAAGGGTTCCCTATTACTGCTTGTCAAATTATATGTTAGTAATAGGGTATTTATGTCATTCTTTAAAAAAAGAATTTCAGGAAGTTTTTTTGAAATCTTTAAATCCAAGCCCTTGTCTGGCAGACCTGCTCTACTGCCGCAGGGCACCTCGAGCAAGGGCTCCGTTTCAGGGGGTATCATTTAAATGTCTTCAGCTTTGTATGAAGCATCCTACTAAATAAAGCCACTGACGCTGCTGATCAAGGAGCTGGACTCAGAGGGAATCCATGTGGCCCTTAACACAGTTGTTGTGTTTGTTTTGTTTTGTTTTTTAACACGATGCCATTCTTTTATTTCCAGAAGCCAGAACAATCTCTTGCTTATAATAGGTGCTCATTAAATGTTGACTGAATGGATGCTTATCTGTTATGAATTGCATTTGACTGCTACTAACACAGATAGAATGTCATTAAGAAGGAAGTTTATTTCCCTCACACACAAAAGATGTCTAGAAGTAGACGGTCCAGGGCGAATATGGTGAAACTGTAACATGGGGTTTTTACCCATAAACAGATCTATTCCTTGTAAGCTTGTAGGCCCCAACCTACCCTAGAAGTCCTTTCCTCACTTTTTTTCTGCTGTAATTCAGATCAGGTGCTTTTGGCTCAATTGTGAGAACACCATCTGGAGAGGCGGTACCTAGAAATGAAATCAAATGCCTTACTCCTCGTGTGGTTCCAGTGGTCTCATGGACCAGAATTTTTTTTTAAGTTACTTGAGTCGAAAAACTTTTAGTCTAAATCTTTGAGATTTTTGTAACAAAGTTACCCAAATCCCACCTTGGTGATACTTAGCTTTGCTAAGCCTCATTTTAATCATTCACAAAACAAGTAAACCATACTTTATTTATGAATCACAAGATTGTTATAAACATTTAAAAAAAAATGGTGCCTATAGAGAGAGTGCTGAGTGTAATGCTGGCAACTGGTAAGGGCTTCTGAAATGTTAGGTCTGATAAGGAAAGTTGGGCAAGTAGTTTTAGGTCCATTTCACAGATGGGGAAACTGAGGCTCAGAGAATTTAAGTGGTGATGTATTTAGCATACAAAATAAACAGTGAGGCCAGGATTCCAAATTAGATGGCACTAGCGACACAGTACCATCACTTCTAAGTGACGTGGGCTACAATTTGCTTCTTGTAGTTGGTTGTTCTACAAATCCTCAAGTGGCTGACTAGTCCAGTCTTGCCTCCAAATGGGAGGAAGGTCTGCACCCTGGCACTCCCTGTTGCAATGCTTGCCTGGCTCTCCCCTAGACCCACTCACCCACCTCTGCCCCCAGAAGACAGCCTTGCTCCCCAGACCAAGCAGAGCAGTACTCTCTCCATCCTGTCCTGCCAACTGCTCACACTTGAGTTACTGTGGGGCGCCCCAGAAACGCTGAGATTTACTTCAACTAGAGGCTACATCCCAGCCCTCCCTCTCTTTCCCCGTCTCTTCCTCTTCCCCTTTCCTTTCTTTCTTGAACCCCTTTACCTCTCTCTTCCTCCTCTCCTTCCTACCTCTCCCCCTTGTCGCTGTTTTCCTCCCTCTCACCTCCTTTCTCAGTCCACCCTCTTCCCCTCCTCCACTGTCACCAAAATCCCGTATCCTCACTACCACATTCTCTCCCATAAGGTCCAAGAGTCTTGAAAGCAGATAGATCTGGGTTTGAATCCTGTCTCTCACACTAGTGGTGTGACTTGGGGCAAGTTAATTAACCTCTTTCTGTCTACATTTCCTCCTTTCTAGAATGGGACAGGTGATGATAAGAAATACCAGTAATAATGGAACTGAGAGTAACAATGACAGCACATTATAAGTGTCAGTCCATGTCAGTACCTTTCTCTCCTTGCGCATTCCTCAACGCCTACCTCCCTCCATGCCCATCATTTACTCTCACAATTGTAGTTTGTCATCCCACGTGATTCTGCCACAGGGAGAAGGCACTGCAGTGCACCTGCAACTGCATTCTGTTTGGTTGACGTGGTAGTAATGTTTCTCACAATAAACAAGCCAGCCTTCTGGTGTAGACTTTGGCCCCATATGGGTTTGTTCTGGGTGCTTCAGTTGACTTTCAGATCAAAATTCTGGGACATTGACAAGCAAGGAAAGATCTTGCAACCTGGCGACCCAGTGGAGTGAGGCCACCTGTGAGGTGTCTGAGGAGACAGACAGCCTCTCTTCCCCTGGCAACGCACCAGTTTCAACCCGTATTGAAAGTCAGCCTCATTTACTGGCTCTGTAGGCTTAAGTCACTTAACCTTGTTGGACCAGTTAACTCCTCTGTACAGTCTACCTGCCTCTCAGGGTCACGGTGAAGATTAGTGGGGGTAACCTACATATGGAGAATACTCTATAGACTGCAATGCACTATATAATTGAAAATTATTATTTTTAAAAAATTTACATTAAAATCTGGGAAGTCATCATTCTGCTTCATTCTGTCAATGTGAGGACAAACCAAAATTGAAAGGTACTTGGAATCCTTAGAAAATCACATTTGGAATGGTACTTGAGAAACACCATGTTGAAGCTTAAAAAAATACATATATTTACGTCTTTTTATATTATGTATATATTAAGTATATTATTACATATTTATGGTTATTATGTTGAGTCACTGTTACAACCCAGATGTTTAAAGCAATGAAATACAGTTTTATGTTAGTTAGCATATGTGTAGCTTCTGATGTAATCTAAACATATCTTTTACCTTGAGCTTCTTTGGTCTTCTATTTATCTACCCTGCCCCAATCATTAGAAATTATTTTCTGGGGCATAAATGTCAACTATAGGAGCCCCAAGTGACCCATCTTTGCTTTGCTGTAAACTAGATTATACAGCAGAATAGCTAAAGGTACTGAATACCAATGCTTTGAGTTTGGAATTTTATCACTCTCTCTGGCCGTTGAACCTACCAGTTATAAATTACATTTTATTACCTCCTAGAAAAACAAATTAAGTGATGGGCAATTCACATTCCACATGCAAAATAGCTATCCGAGAAGTAAGACTCAGCAGGACAAATTCCCATTTTTTTCCCCTGGAGGGAGAGAGTTGGGGTGCAAGAGGGTTGAAGACTGTGTTTTAAAGGAGCTGAAGTACCTGACCCGCCGCTGGGTCCTGTTACTTGAGCCAGCTAGTTCTGACCTGTGAAGATCCAACAGCGGGCAGTCATTGGTATCTGTTGGCCGTCACTCCCACACCTCCTCCCTGGCCCCTCAAGAGGAGAGGGCAATGAATGACAGCTGATAAGGCTTCCAGAGTTAGCCCACATGCTTATTTGGATAATTTCTGCTTGTGCTTATCTTGGTTGGAGGTGATGTCACTTACACTTTCAATCTTTAAATAGCTTTGCTTTTTCTTTTTGTTTGTTGTCTTTGTTTACATTCAAATGCAGCTTCTTTTATGGTTTGCCTTATGTTTGTTCATTTTTTTTCCTGCTTTGTTTCTGTTTCATATTTTTCCTAATCTTCTTTCTAGACTTTTAACAATATATATCTTATTTCTCTGACTCCCCATCTTATTTCTACTGCATTCAGGGTGGATGAGGTTTACATCATTTTGGGAGGGTCAAGAACTGTGTTCTCCAAAGTATGCAGCACACAAACTGTGATTTGGGCTTCAGTGGCTCTGGAGACGATTATCAGTTGTACCCAGACAGTGACATTAAATGACACTGAATCACACAATGAGAAAGTTATTCCCTTTCCAGTTCTCTCAGTCCTGCTGATTACTTCAAGGGAAAAGTTTCCATTTGGTCCTAGTACATTTATCACTTCCTAATCTCCCTTTTTATTTCCTTTTCTTTTTTTTATTTTCTTAATTTTTTAATTGAAGTATAGTTGATTTATGATGTTAATTTCTGGCTCACAGCATAGTGATTCAGTTATACATATATATATTCTTTTTCATTATAGGTAATTACAAGATATTGAATATAGTTCCCTGTGCTGTATAGTAGGACCTTGTTGTTTGCCTATTTTACATATAGTAGTTTGTATCTGCGAGTTCCAGACTCCTAGTTTATCCCTTCCCCCTTTCCCTTCTGGTAACCATAAGTTTGTTTCCTATGTCCATGAGTCTGTTTCTATTTTGTAAATAAGTTCATTTGTATCATATTTTAGATTCCACATATGTAATATCATAGGATATCTGTCTTTCTCTGTTTGAATTCACTTAATATGATAATCTCTAGGTCCATCCATGTTGCTGCAGATGGCATTATTCCATTCTTTTTATGGCTGAGTAGTATTCCACTGTATAAATACACCACAACTTCTTTACCCAGTCATCTGTCAATGGACACTTAGGTTGCTTCTGTGTCTTGGCTATTGTAAGTTGTGCTGCTGTGAACATTGGGGTGCATGTATCTTTTAGAATTAAGGTTCCCTCTGGATATATGCCCAGGAGTAGGATTGCTGGATCATATGGTAAATCTATTTTTAGTTTTTTAAGGAATCTCCACACTGTTTTTCATAGTGGCTGCACCAAATTGCATTCCCACCAACATTATAGAAGGGTTCCTTTTCTCCACACCCTCTCCAGCATTTATTGTGTGTAGACTTTTTGATGAGGGCCATTCTGACTGGTGTGAGGTGATACTTCATTGTAGTTCTGATTTACACTTTTCTGATAATTAGTGATATTAAGCATCTTTTCATGTGCCTGTTGGCCATTTGTATGTCTTCTTTGGAGAAATGTCTAGTTAGGTCTTCTGCCCATTTTGGGGTTGGGTTTTTTGTTCCTAATCTCCTTTTTTAAAAGAGAAAGCAGGTCTCCAGCTGAGAGCCTGTAGCATGCAATAATATCTAGCTAGAGTTTTATATTATTGTTTTGGTTTTTATTATATAAATACTTGTTTTTATTGTTACCTCCTATTTATGGCAAGTGATACTTTTTTTTTTTTACAATCTTGATATAAAGTTTCCTCTTTAAAAGGGTATATGGAAGTTTAAAGTGCATATCAGTTTAAAGAAAAACGTTAAGTGAAGTAAGTACAAAGAAATGGCAAAAATGTTGAGGCTGATAGCTTGGGAATGACTGAAGTTTGGGAGCTAACGGCCTACAGTCATCCCGTCAACATTTGTTATTTTCTTACTGCTTTATGGCATTAAATGTTAGTTTTCAAAGCATATTTGTTAATAACATCTAGGTCTAGACACAAGTCATTCTACTTTTGAATATCTCCAACTGAAATTATACACAGATAATTTCATGGTCTCTTTTAATTCCCTTCAGTCATGAGGTTTTGACAAGCCTCTTTTCAAATAGACACTGAAAATCACTGATGTTCTAGTAGGTCCAGAAGACGTGATGTCCAGAAGACAGTGGTCTGGTTTAATTAATTAATCTACTCAGAGTGCTAAAATCTATACCTTCTTTTCTTTTTTTTTTTTTTTTATAACCCATCTTCCCTCTTCTGCCTTGAGGAAGAATACAGGCCATAAGACTTCGAGACTTTGACATTTATTAAGAATTCTTCAAGATGATCTCAGTAATCCCAAGCAAGGCAATCTTCACAAACTGTTCCCTAAAGGAAAGGGGTCATGCTCCTCTCTTTTATACTGTTTTCTCTGAAGGCCACTTAGTCCCATTTATAGAAAGAATAACTTTGGTCTCAGTAAATAACTTTCTCCTCAACCTCTCTTTTCACCCAGCAGTGAAACTCTCTTGAGATTTCTAAGTTTATTCTTGGGGATCCAGTTGGAACATCCCTAAGAGTGGAGGCCTTTGGCTCTGCCTGAGTCTATCTTGGTAGACCCCAGTCTGCAGGGGGTGAGGGAGAACTTCCAGATCTCTGTTCCAGCCTGCTGCTCAGCATGGAATAGGCTCTCTGAACAAATGGAAACAGAATCTCGTCCATGCAGCTGCTCCTTGTCCTACCTTCTCATTTCGGGCACAGAGCACTGCCATCTACACCCACCTCTTCCTTGCCTCCAGAAAAATCCAAGCCTTACACTCACAGTTCCAAAGTGGGTAGGGGTCAAACCTGTATGCTAAAACCACATAATCCTAATCCACTCAATTCTTATAAAAGGAGGTGGGTTAGATGTAGGGCACGGAGTGATTGAGAAGTACTAATTGCTCTGAGCCACTGTCCTGCACCATTTGACACCAAATCCCTCCTTGTTCCTTCTGCCTTCACTCTGACATCCCTGACTCTCTGCACACCTGGTGACTTACGGCAAGGGGTAGAGCCAATTTATGTCTCAGCCGCTTTGTCGTGTCTGACTGATACTTTTACTTCGGGAACACTAAAGATGGTTTTTTGTTTTTTTTTTCTTGATCACAGCCTTTTTGGATGTAGCCTCACTTCCCACACCAATAACCCATTAAAAGGCAATTTTGTTTCTCAATTTTCTGAGCACTACTCCCCACATTTTTTCTTGGAAGACTGAGTCGTGACTGGCAAGGGGCCACTGGTAGGTCTTCTCAGAAGCCCTAGATCCGAGGTCAGGATTCTGCCTTCCTGGTAGTTCAGTGGCTGCCCAGGCTGATTTGGGTGACCCTTTGCTTCTCACCCCTAGTCTTGGCAGCTGGAGGAAATTAGGAGCCTGTTCTTAGACTGGCAGCTGGAGTTTTGATTGAAGTATTCTGTTCAAGGCAGCCCCAATAACTGCTTGTTCACAGAGAGCCTTCTTCATTACCATCATAGGGTCTCCAATTCTAATAAATAAGCTTTTTTTTTTTCTTTTTTGGCTCACTGATGATATAGCAATTTTGTCTGTGTAATTCTACAGTTGATAACACTTCCAAATGCCTGCTCAAGAGGCCATAAATATTAGGCCTTCTTACTGACATACCACATGACTTAGGATATGTCTGACCTCAAACATCAAGCTTCTAAGGCTCGCCGTTAACCTTCTTCAATTTCCTAAATGAGGTAATGCTTATAAAGTGCTTTGCACAATGCCTGACACTTAGGAAGTAATCAGTAAATGTGAGCTATTGTCATGGTTGTATTTGGTGCTGTTATTTTTCATTTCTAGTACTTCCCATTTTTGTGGAGTCTAAGTGGTTTTCCCCTAGCCAGAGTTTAATGTTTTTTTCCCCAAGTGCCATGGTAATACTCTTGAGGAACACACCATATTTGCCCGCAACCCCCATGGATTCCCCAACCGTCTGTCCCAGAATATGAGCTTCTGTCTGCTTGGCGGCAGGTGGCTTGCTTAGGTTTTAAATCCATTGGGTGATCTTTTATCCAAGGACTCTGGTCATGTCTGACATTCATTGTCTGTCTTGATCCAGGAACGGGTTCAGTCTTTACAGAAATTCAAGGTAGAGAGGACAGGGCTGAAAGACTACTTTCCAATACTTATCTCTCCAAGGGATGCAAAATAATTAAGCTCTAGTTAAGCTGCATTTGCTTTCTCTTCCTTTCTGAAGAACTTGCCAAGCACTTTATCCCTTTCCAGGATCATTAAAGAAGACTGTCAGGTGTTTTTAATTTCACCTTCTCTAGTACCCACTGGCACTCACACACAAGTTGAGAATCCACACCTATTTAGGACTTCTGCAACATCACTGCTATTTCCAAATAGCAATTGACTATAATTCTTAGAAGGAATAATTAGTCCTTGTGATGTGTGTGTACAGCAGTAGGATTCATACAAATCCTGGAAGGAAGCCTACAATGTAACAATATTCAGACTTTATCAAACTGTGAGAACTCCTGGGCATTTACACACAAACTGCAGTGACTCAGCACCCACTGTTCCTGCCCTCACCCCCTCTTCTGGCTGATTTGCCCTAAGTCCAGTCTTTTCTGGGTTTTACTCTTTAACGGTTTCCCTTTATTCCTGTGAGTGTTTGCACACATCCTCCCTGGCTTACTCATGAAGTTGGTACTCGGACACTGCCCATCTTGATAATGTGCTTGGAGACAATCTCTCTCCTTCATCCTCTTATTCAGGGTTCCGGGTGTGATGATCCACCTTACTCTCACCGTCTCCTCTTCATCTTGTGTCTCATTCTCAGGGTTCCGTGACAGCTCCGTCATCTTTTTTGGAAGTGGAAAGGAGTATATTCTCTCAGCCAACTCCCCAGGGTCAGACTCAGTTAAGGGGACCCCACCACAAAGCTGCCTGGGCCCCAAAGTATTGTTGCTCTTCTGATCATGCTGTTCTTCAAACCCTCTTACACACACACACACATCACAAACACTGAGGTTTTGTCACGAAACAAAAATGACTAGACTGTTATGAGTCAGTGGCCTTCCTAGATACCTATTTCCTACATTGTAAATCTTCAGCATTATTCAAAAAGTCTCATTAGAAAATAATAACTTTGGAGAATAAAATCACAGCTATACTAAAAAAAGTCTACTGCTCAGCCCCTGTAAGCTCCGGTCTGTCATGCTTAAGAAACAGCTTAATAGAGGATACACACTTTACAAATACAAATGGGACACACACGGAAATTCCTCTATAGACCTCTGACCCAGTTCCTAATATTTTCAAAATTGATCAATTTTACCATTTTGCTAAGGGAAGTCACATAGATTCAGTCACAGCTTCCCTTCAACAAAGTATCTTTTAAAAATAGCAAAGTAGTAGCTTGTGCTGAAAATCCATTTCCACAAGGAATCAAACAGATTTCACCTGCCTTTTCATTCTTGCTTTTCTTCCCTCTTCTATGACTGAGACCCACC
The DNA here is from genome assembly GCF_009834535.1 of Camelus ferus. Taxonomy (NCBI): domain Eukaryota; kingdom Metazoa; phylum Chordata; class Mammalia; order Artiodactyla; family Camelidae; genus Camelus; species Camelus ferus. The sequence goes on from NC_045704.1 coordinate 59,618,281, forward strand.
TTCATGGAGGAGTGGCAGGGAAGCCCTAGGGATCTGGTCACTCAGATCCATCAAGTCAGCCTTGACTGTCAAACAGGCCACATGTTTCACCTTTACATTCATTCCTTCCATTTTTGAAGCCTCAGACAGCACATCACATGTTTTCCTGCATTAAAATCTCCCTAGTAGTAAATTGTGAATTAGTTGTAACTTGAGACTGGGAGGAAACAAATAGTGCAGGATACAGAATACTGACTCCAGTCCTGGTTTTGACTGGCTGTCTATTGTCACTTGAGGTTGTCAAGCAAGACTGATATTTAGAAGGCATGCCAGGCTGTGCAGGCCTGCGTTACTAGCAGGTTTTAGCTCCAAATGCCAATGTAATTCTTTGGTGAGGTCTGTGTTTCTAAGGGACTGATGTTTGCTATATAAAACTCCAATTTTTATGTAATCAAATTTATTGGTTGTTTCCTTTATAACTTCTGGAATTTGTGTTATATTTTAAACAGTCTTGCTCATTCTAGCATTACAAAAATATGCATCCATGTGTCCTTACATGATGTCTGTGATTTCATGTTTTACATGTAAATCTTTGATCCATCTGGAACTTACTTTGATAAAAGAAGTAAGATAAGGACCCAGTTTTACTTCGTGCCCCCCCAAATGGCAAATCAGTAAATCCAATTACCATTTATTGAATAATCTACCCTTTAAAGAAGTCCTTTAAATTGCAAACTTCTCTACATACATTTTAATATGATTCAACGTATACAAGCTCTATATATGTGTTTATAAAAGTTCAATTTAAAACATGATGTCAGGAACAGCTATGTGCTTGTGGACGGTTGTTTAAATGCCCCCCTCCCCGGTTCTGTATCTCCACCTACAAAAAGGAAGACAACACTATTTTGCAGTGTTCTTGTGAAGATGTCAAGTGTAGAGTATGTAGGTGCCTCTACTGTAATAACTGTGAGTTTCTTTCTGTTCATTTTTCTGTAATAAAGCAGTTGGGGCCCCCTTGGAGCAAGGATCCAACTTGAGTGTAAGACCGAGTTTCTCTGTTTACTTCCCGAGCATGAAGAGATGGCAAAGGGGATCATGCCTTTTTCAACAGTGACACATAATTGTTTTCCTCTCTGATCAGTGCCTACAGAGGTGCCTTGTTTAAACCTCTTAAGGTGCCAAACTTCTCCTTTTTGTTTCCTAAATTATTTCAGCAAAGCATAGTAGGCGGGGCAAGTGGTGCCACACAGATCTGAGTGTGAATTCCAGGTCTGCCACCTACCAGTTGCGTGGCCATTCTTAAGGAATAATTTAAAGGGGAAGAACAATATCCCCTGTGTTGTAGAGTCATGGGAGGACACATAAGAATCCTTATGGAATGCAAGTTCTCCAGAAGGACAAGAACTTTGTCTTGTTAACCACAATATCCCCAGTGCTAGGATAGTGCCTGGTGTGAAATTACCACTTATTACATCAATACTGAAGTAAGGAAGGAGTTAGGGCACTTAGCAAGGTGCCAAAGTAAGTGAGCTACAACTGTTACCCATAGGCAGAGGTCAGAGGTAAGGAAAATGTGGACCTGCTTTTAGGGCTAGAATCTGGATCTGAACACTAAGGTAAACAGCATGTACACTGAGTCTTAATGAAATGCGTCGTATAAGTGCAAGCAAAGTGCTTTATAGACAAATGGGAAGTAACAAATTTCAACTGGAGGATTAGGGAAATATTCATGAGAGAGGGCTATGGTTAAGCTGGGCCTGGAAAGAGAATAGATTTTTTTTTTAAAGAGAGATGATCTTCTAGGCTGGGGGGGAAAATACAAAATGCTGCGAGTATTTGGCATATTCCAGGACTGGAGCTAAGTATGAGTGATGAGCACACAAGTCAGGGAGAAGAAGGCGTGTCTGGCAGATCAATCATGGTATCATGGTGGCCCTGAGTGTTCTGCTGTGGTGTTTAAGACAGTGCACAAGCTTGAAGGTTTTTGAGTTGCTGAGTCATAGGAACAGGCTCAGATTATTATTAATGTTATGTTTTACTTATTTATTATTTGTATCTATTATTCAGAAAGCAGCGCAAAGGATGAATTAGAAGGGGTAAGCATTTGAAAGCTGTTGTAATAGCTTGGGGGAAAGTCCTGACAGTCTCAACTAAAGAGTGGCAGAGGAAAGGGGGAGGAGGAAGGCACACAATGTGAGAGGGGATGCAGGGTCAGAGAGCTGAGAGTCTGTTCGGCAATTAGGTGATGTTGTTTCCTGAGGTTGGCAATACGTGAGGACAAACTGGGTCAGTTTACTCTGGGAAGTGTTGAATTTCAGGATGTCTTTTGGACACTTAGTTGGAAATAGGCCATTGATGCCCAAGAAGATGTCAGAACAGGAGCAGTGGAGATGTGTCAGCATTCCTCCATTGTTAATGAGACGATCAAAGTTGCTTTTCTAAGATGTTTACAGTCAACATAAAATACAGAAATGGAAGTATCTCAGATCAATGAGGAAGAATGAATTATTCAATATATCGTCTTGGTGAAATTGGCCGGCTATTCGGCCAAAACAAATGTGTCACTCCTTCTCACACTGTACTCAAAAATAAATCCTAGATGATGTAAATGTGGAATTGAAAATATAAAAAGGTCAGAAAAATATTTAGGTAAGGAATATATATGTAAGTATATACACACATGTGTATATGAACGTAGACATATATGTAGACATAGATATACATAAACATATTTATATCTAAATTGATTTCTATATGTATATGTATTTATTGAAAGCTGTGGGCTTACACTGATACCTCCAATATGAATTCAGCATTACAGTGTTCATTCTAATTTGCTACTTTTCCTTATTTCTAGCTGTCTTTTATGACCATGAGAAACTTGGCTCTCATAATTTTTAATATATTTATTTATTCAGTCAACTTCCCTATAAGTTGGCTGCCCCCTTGTCTGACATCCTACTTGGGCTGACAACCCACAACAGGCCACTCATCTGAATTAATGTCTATCTTGCTTTGCCTCATATAATGGCTTTAAGACTGACTTATTCAGAAAGGGGAAGGGAAGAGTAAGAGGAAAAGGAAGGAAAAGAGAAGGCCCTTCTATTCTTTGTTTATTGAGCGTGCATCACTGGGGCCCACCTTTGCTGTCTGGGTTCTCTAAGGTGGCTCACAGCACCCCTGTGTGACCTGGCATAACCCAGTCAGCCCAACCATGGTCTTTTCTGTTGTTATTGTTTTTTAGAACACATATCCAAGTGGTCTTTTTTGAATGGGAAACTTACCTTAAAGTGAGGAATTTAATTATCAATGTGCTGTTCATTGGTTTAAAACAGAAAATAAATACTCCAAAATGCATATATATATATACACATATCTCCATTAAGCACAGAAAGTATTTGATGAATAGTAGTTGAATGAAATGGAATCATATACATAATATATACTATATCTATATATGGGTCACAGTCTCATTGGGGAAATTAAACACAGAGACTTAAAGCAGACAAATACAATTTTAAAATAAGCAGTTCAACACAATATTGATGCAAGCTGGTATCAGATCACTGATTCTCATGGAGCCAAATTGATGAAGACATAATTTCTGCCAGCCTGGCTTATCTGGGGCTGCCACTGACAGCCTCGGAGAGCACGTTGAAGACTCACTCTTAGTAAAAGGGAGACAGCCTGGAAGAGCAAGTTTTCTTTCCAAGGACATTTTATCGTTAACTGCTTCTTCTTGCCAACTAAATAAAAACTGCTACCACCCTGTACTGGGCAGAACAAATGGCTGTCTCAAAATCCTAATGGATCATTGCTCCATTCCCAAACAGAGTAGGTCTGTGATCCTGGGGCCTCCACCACTGAGACTCTAAATGAGAGCTCCTCCAGGAAAAATGGGCATGGGGACTCTGACATCCTCTCCTTTGGTTTTGTTGTATAAGTGATGCAAGTTCTTTTTTAAGAAATTACACACTTCCAGAAATTTCTTTCTATGCGTTTGTATGATCTCAGGTAGGTTATGTGATTAATTGCTGTGTGTCAGTTTCCTCATCTGTAAAATGAAGATAATAATATTATGATCTACCTCCTAGAGTGACTGAGGGCAAAACATGAGTGAATATACACGAAGTGCTTTGAATAGTGATGGTGCAGGGTGCGATCTAAGAACGTATGGTGACCGATATTTATCTAGCATTTATCTACCTAGATCCAGCTGTGTATATTTTTAAGTGGGAAGAAAGTATTCATATCTCTTTGTAGTAGCCTGCTTTTTTCATTTAATGATATAACGTGAACTTCTTCCCTTGTATGGCAGTTTTAAAAGTGCAGAAAGAGACCATTAAATCTTTCAAGTGATTTTTCAAAAGTGAAAAGTAGTGTGGGGAGTGGACCCTGGTCCTGCAAAGGTATTAGTTCAAGGTGATGAGCTAGTTTAAGGCGAGGTCTGGAGCTAATACTTTTTGGAACCAGAAGGTTGGTTGGGATGCTGCTTGTTTGTCATCTCAGGGTCAAAGCTGAGCACAACTTTGAGCTCTGCCAGCTCAAGAGTTTTCAAATGTTTTCTTGTTAAAACAGTAAAGCCGCGCTTTCTTCCAACAAACTCTTAGGTGGGACTCTATTCAGTAAAGTAAAACAATTTTAAAACATCAGAGTAAAATGGTAAGTTCAAGTGTACAATATTTGCTTATTATAAAGCTTATCAATAAGATCACTAAGACTACTTGATGAAGAAAGATTGGAACTCCAATGATATGGGTGATAATCCCACTTTTATGTCAGTGTCCGCTTCCATGAGGTGAGATAAAGCCTCTGTGAAGTCCTGTAGCCCCACTGCCATAGAATGAAGTAGCAGAACCAAAAGTTTCAACACCCTTATTTTATAGATAAAGAAATGAAGGCTCAGAGGTACTGTGTGCTGCTTGGGCTTTTAACATAAGAAGTCCCAACCATAAAAACAATCCGATAACAGGACAAAAATAAGCATTTCACTGAAGAAAGAATCTAGAGTGGTTAAATGTATTCTCCCCCAAATACAGTTCTTTTCCATTTAAATGATTGCCATATAGTTCTCCAATTAATAAAAATGGAAACGGTCAATTAACTAGCAGCTGTTCTTTGTTGTTCTGCATTATCCTCCTAGCTTGTAAGCCCTGGATTGTGCTGACTGTGTAATTTGTATTTTATTCCATTAGGAGATATAAAGATTTACTGATTATCTCTAATAAGTAAATTATGCCTTTCAACGTATGAACCAGCATCCCATTTTCTACCTATCAGCTCTTCTTGTCTTTTAAATATCCATTCCATTATCTATAATTTCAGTTGTTGCCTCATCATGAGACTTGCCTACGAACCTCAGGAAACCACAGTTGACAATTTCCTTCATTAATTAAACAACGACAAGCTTCACTGATGGAAACTTGAAAAGTTGATTCGACATTTTCCCTGCCACTTCCTCCTTACACCCTGGACATTTGACATACACGTCTTAGTGTAGTTACTGCTATTCTACCCTGTTTATCTGAGGACCGACAACCCCCTGACCTCTGTGTGGGGCACAGTCCTGCAGAACTTTATGTACGTTTCATTTTTTTAAAAAAATTAAAAAGGAAAAAAAAAAGTTTTCACAAATGACCCAAAGTCAAGTTTTCAAAAATTACATTGTGAAACATATTATACATGCAAAAAAGATATATAAGATATTGACAGAAAAGGAAGGTCATTTGTTCTTTTAAAAATTAATGGTATTGTCAAAACATACTTGCTTATTGTAGACAGTTTAGAAAACGTGTTAAAAGTATGAAAACATCTAATAGCATGAATGAAAATCACCCATAAATAAATCTACCCTTTGTTGTTTTTTCTCTGTCTCTGTATATCTATCTCCACAGCTATAGATATAAATATACATAAATATACATATACCAAACATACGTATATATTTAAATTTTTTGTGTCCTTGATTTTCACTCAACAATAGAACATGATTATTTCCCCATGCATTAAATGTTTAAAGCAATCATGATTTTTTAAAGGCATCTTTTTTTCTTCTCCCTCTTATTTTGACCATTGGCTTTTCTTGCAAGAGTTTTATTATTATGGATAAGATAGTGGTGAAGAATTTTAGGTATAAATATTTGTCTTCATCTCTGAGTTTTTCCTTTGAGTTAAGGTCGTATCTTCTCACGTCAGATTTTGTGAACAGATTGATTATTTCCTCAGTAATGCTGCTAAATGTATTCTTGTCAGTATATAAATGATTCTGATGTTAAAGTTCCTGGAGAAATTGTTATAGGCTCATGTCAATAACACTGGTGAATTCTGGTTCCTGCTGTTAGTTGGTTTACTAAGCTTTAGTTCCTGTAAATCTTTTGGCTTCTGGAAGTTTCTTTTGGCTTTTGGAATTTTCTTTTGGACTTAATTCTAATCACATGATGATAAATATGCAAATAAAACAGACTGAGATCTGATGGATGTCCAAGGTTAACAGGAAGACTTGGATCCAGCAAAGGAGAGATGAGGGAGGTAGGCAGAGAGGTAGGAGGAAACGTAACATCAAGTTACAGAACTTGAAATTCTGTAAGAAAGAGAAAAATCAAGTGAGTTGTTGGGCAATGGTTCCAAAGGCAGCAGGAAGATCAGGATGAAATGAGTCAAAGAGACATCATTAGATCTGGTCAGAAAGTGAGCATCATTTACTCCTGAGCAGTTAAAGTGAAACAGAAATGAGGATAGATGACAAGGGGTTGGGGGGGATTATGTCAAGGAAACTGAGTTAACACCACAGAAAGCCTGAACCTCTTTTCTTGCCCCCAAGTTTACCCTGCTGGTTAGAGTAACATGGTACCTGCAATTTCATCTGCTTTCTCATTACACGGGTGTTTGTTTAGCATTATTCTGTTTGAGGCACTGTGCTAGGGCAGGGGCAGAGCAGAGAGTAAGACAGACATGGCTCCTGCTCTGATTAAGCAGATTCTAACAGAGAGAGACAGTCAATTAACAAGGAAATAAATCATCAATGAAAAAGAAAATGTGACATAGTGGTAGATGTAAGTGAAATAAGACAGAATAGAGAGATTTAGAGAGAAATTATTTAGGATTGGGGTGAAATCTCATTTACCTATGATAGTTAAGGAAAGTCCTTCTGAAAGGTGGTGTTTGAGATGAGGTCTCGGAAGGAGCCAGCCAGAGGGGATGAGCATTTCTGGCAGAAAGAACAGCAATTACAAGTCTGGGAGATGGGAATGAACTTGAATTCCTCTAGAAACAGAAAGAGAAGAAAGCCTGTGTGACTGGAGTGGAGTAAATGAAGAAGGAACTGGGGCGGCTGGGCAATGATAGGGAAGGCGATTAGAGACACAGGTGTAGGTGGGAGCCAGATCTTATCGGGCCTTACGGGATTTTGGGTTTTGTCCTAAGTGCTGTGGGAAATCAACTTTGACAGAGAGATAATCCTCATGTCATATGATTTTGTCCTTGCCCCATGTAGCTTAAGTGCCTCCTTTAAGTACTCTAAAGATCCAGAGTGCTAATACTTCTGAAAATAAGATTAGCAGGTAAAGGAGATATCTTCGTGTTTGGTCCTCTTAACTAACCATTCCCATTTCTTCTGGTAACTGTAGCCACTTGACCTGCTGCAAACCAGGTGAGTCTACTACACAGAACCTCACTCTCTCTGGCCTCAGGTAGGCACACATCACATGGCTGTAACCAATCAGTGTCCCATTCCTCTGGCCAGAGTGGCCCAGACACAGGTATATGACTTAAGCCAGGACTATCACAGTTGTTCCTCAGAATAGAATTAGACGCTGGATGGGAAAAGCTGTCTCCATCCTCTGGGGTCCCCAAGCAGGGATGCTCAAGCTTGACAATATCTGTGACCCCTTCTTCCCTTCCCCCCTCTGGATTTCTCCTGCTCCTACCTCCTCTGCATAGAGGACCCGCCCCCCATCCCCCGTGTAACTGGAAAGAATTAGGTGAACACCCAGAATAAAGCTGAAAATGGAGAGGGAGAAAAAGATCTGGAGCTGGCAACTGGCAGCACTTCCCAACTCCAGGGATCCCAGAGGCCAGTTCCTTCCTGGACTTCCTGGCTAGAGGGCCTGATCAAATAAATGTCCCTTTTTGCTCAAGGCAGTTTGAATTCAGTTTCTGTAGCTGGCAATCCAAAGAATTCTTGCGTATGACAGTATGTTAAAGAGGGAAGAGGAAAGCTTGTTACCATTTACACACGCTCTCCACACTTTTTCTTCTTTATCACTAGAAATAGAGGTATGTGAACAGATGGGATGTGTATCACTCGAGACTTCAGTTTCCCCGCCAAAGACATTTACCAGTAAGTTCTCCAGTGACCATCCACGCTCTCTCTCCTGCCTTCCTCCCAGTGGTGCTGGTAAACTGACTCTTTGAGAAGAAAAAAAGAACTGATTTGTAACATTTGGCAATTTCTGTTCTATAAATTCTCCCACTATGGCAGATTAAGCTACCAATGGTGTGGCAACCAGCTAGCAAAGTGCCTGGATGTGAGAGGCGGTACAAGCAGTCTTTAGCACGCCATGGCTTTCCTCTCTCTTTCTTCATATGATCTCACTTTTCCCTGTTTTTCGCAGTTGCCTTCCCTCTGCTACCACCACCCACAGCTCACCTAGGGTCTCCTCCCAGGGTTTCTTCCTTTCCTCTGAGTCTCACCAGCAGCAGCATCCTGCCTGATGCCAATGACGAAAGGTTCCTGGAAAGAACGGAGGCCTTGGTGTCATATTTAGATTCAGTCACTTGTGACCTTGAGTAAGTTACTTAATTACATTGAGCCTTAGTTTCTTAATCTATAAAATGATTAAAAAAAAACAAAACCAACATTCCCACATAAGGGATATGAGGACTATATAAGGCCATTGATATGAGAAATGCCCAGTGAAAGCTCTTGTCTTTTCTGCGGCCTTCAGAGAGGGTGAGTGGTAACACCCCACCTGTGCCATCACACTTGTCTCTCCCATCACTCAGGGAACTCTTCAAGTGCAGGGCTTTGTCTTGTGTATCTGCATACCCCAGATCCTAGCTCAGTGTCTGGAACATGGTAGATGCCCCCAAAATATTCAAAGCATGCTGTCTTTCTTACCCTGTTCCCTATTTGATCACGAGAAGGGTTGGGACAGAAAGAATTGGGCTGCAAAAGAAAACGGGAGGAAGAGGTTCGGAGCCGGTCTGGATGTGGGCCGCCAGCACAGCAGGTTGGCAAGGGTGGGAGGGGTTGCAGGGAAAGCTGATTTGTTAGCATATGGATCATTGACTTCTCCCACGGGCCCGCTCATTAGTTTACGTGGTACACAGAGCTGAACAGAGCCCAGGGGAAAGATAATTCACTCAGCAACATCCACTCTTTCTTCGTCTCTTGTTTATCTTAGTTGCTGGTGCTCATGTCGTATCTTTAAGTTTGTTTCACTGAATGCCTTTTTGGTTTAAATCTTTAAGTTATTTTTTTTTTTCCTTCCTGTCCTGGAGATATATGAACCAGAGCCAATAAAATAAGAGCTTTTTTTCCTTCACAGCTCTGAAAGCTTTACATAAGTGTTTCTTCACTTCTATTTTATGGCCAGGACCAGATGCAGAAGTGCTAAAATATTTTGATAAGAGCTGTCCTGGCAGTACTTCATACTCTTACAGCTATCCAGAGGGAGAGAATTAGCTAGGAAGTCAGCCCACAGAGACGAGAGATCGAAGCTATGAAATCTCTCTACTGACCGAGATTCTCAATTCGTTTCAAACATCAGTTGGATGAGGAAAGAAAGTAAGTTCAGGCCATATCAATCTCCAAATGAAAAATAGTAAATAAATTTGAAGGCCATAATAATCCCTAATATTTATGGCAGTGGGTTCCTTCAAAGTTTATAAAATGCCTTTATATGCAAATATATCCTGAGACCTCTTGAGTTAAACACATACTTCCTGATCTCCTAGTACTTATGAGGGTAGGAAGTATTAATATCCTCATGGAACTAAGGCCCAGAGAGGTTAAGAGACTTGCCCAAGGTCACATAGCTGGTCGGTGGCGATGCTGGTGTTTAGCTATGCGCTGGTATTTAGCCTCTCGTCTGTTTTGCAGAGGAAAAGTCAGGGGTGCAGGGAGGTCAAGTGAGTTACTCAGGATCACGTGGAACAGGAAGCAGAAAGGCTTCATTCCCTTCTCTCCCCACTCTGCAGTGGGGTCCTCACCTCACTCTGAGCCATGCCTTTGCCTCATATTCTTTTCCATCTTACAATTTTCCCTTCACCCTGCCCATTCTGTTCACTTCATTTCACCTCATTCTGTCCTCTTCGTGGCCTATGGGGGCTCTGTTTTCATCCCTCCTTCTGTGTCCCACACATGTGACTGTGTTTCAACTGATGTGCCTCGGTCCTTCCATGTGCCAGGTGCCCATCCACCTGCGTGCAGATATAACTCCCTTGTATTCCCCACCACAAACTGATGAAGCAGACACCATAATTATCCTTATTTTACAGATGAGAAAACCCAGTCACCTTACCTGTCCAAGGTCACACAGCTAGCAGGTGAAATGGCCCAGATTCAAGGCTGAGCAGTCTGGCTTCAAAGCCCTGTTCTAAATCATTTAGCTACAGCTGCCTCTCATTTGGGCCCTAAGTGTACCTGTGTCTGTCCTTTAGGGTACAGTCATACCTGGGTTTGCCTGGACATAGATACTCTGGATAATGTTGTTTTCTGCTCCTTTCAATCTGCTGTCATGTACGTTTAGACAGTGTGAGCTGGGACCCTGGGAAGTGGCTCTGGAGAAAGGAATTTGTAAAGGATACATCTGAGATGAAATCAAAACTCAGAGTTTCTGAGCCTCAGTCCAGGATTCTATTTATTCATTAGTTTGTTCATTCATCAGCCTGATGTTGCCAGCTACCTACTTGAGAAAAAGCAAAAACTAAATAATTAAGCTACTTAGAGAATGGTTCATAATGCTAAAATAAACTGTTTGTTGAATACTTCATGCTGTTTGCAGCTATAGGAAACATGTCTTTTTCTAAAGGGAGAGAGGAACTTAGCCTGACAGAAGGGAGGATAACCAACATGGGAATAGTAATAAAATAAAAATTCTGAATCCAATTTCCTTTGGTGAGATGTATTAGGTTTTTAATCAACTAAACCAAATGGCTGAAACCCATTTAAAGCCAGATCAGCTAAGTTTTGCCGTGTGTTTGCTCATGTAAGTATCTTCCTTCATTTGCCACTAGACTAAAAGCTCCTCGGATATGAAACTGAAGGTTACTCATTTTGATCTCTCCCAGAATGCTTGGCACAGTGACGGGTACTTAGCAGGTGCTCAATAAATGTTTATTGAATTGAATTAAAAAGAAAACATTCACTGCTTATCAATTTTACACTCACCCCAGGAGAAAAGAAGAATGAATGTGATGTTATGCTCTATTAAGTGCAAAAATGAAAACAAATGCCATCTCAAGGTTGTTAATTTAAGAATATGGGGACTCTGAAATGAAGCTTTGCCACAATGGAGAATTGCTTGCAAAGCATTTTCTATATCAAGGTTGACTATAACAATACCATAGAATAGCCCAAAGCCTTTCTATTTTAGTTCCAAATTTCCCAAGATCAAAGAATAAAAAACTCTCTGAAAAGCACAAATAGTCACTCATTATATTTGATTTCAGTTTAAAGTTTGTCTTTTAACCTACTTGTATTTGAGTAGAAGAACATGGGAATTAACAATAAGCATGTTAGTTTTTCTGGATATATTCAAAGTTTTGGGGGGGTGAAGGGGAGCAAGATACAATACCCCTGTCCCTCCCACTGACAGAAGCAATTGTATGAGACATACAGGGGTCAGGGAAATGTGAATCAAAAATAAAATCTTTATTACTCGTGAAGATGTTTGGAGAGGTGGATTAGATCCGTTGGCAAGTATGCTTGCTGGTACGATGCCCCGGATTGAGTTTACCCACCATGCTGCTGTGGCAGCCTTAGGCAGAATTAAATAGCCTCAGGCCTCTGTTCAGAGCCCCTTAAAACTTTATGGGATGACAAAGGGCAGGAGGCTGAGTACCTGCTCCCTGCAGGCACTTAGATTCCAAGGGGAGAGTGAAATGGACTGACACAAGCATGCCCAGTTTGGTCTTCCAGATAGAAGGTCACTCCTCTTTTCCTGGGATGGGTAAGAAAGGGGATGTAACAAAGGCTTGGAATGTTACTCTGATGGTGGTCCCTCCACACAAAAAGATGATGAGGAGGGACTAATTGTTCCCTCCAACATATGATATATTTTACAACAGATGTACTCTATTGCCAATAACTTGTAAGCAATTTGAATTTTATCTTTCAGCAATGATTTATTGAGTCCTATGTGCCAGGCACTATACTAAAAGCTTTACAAATATGTTGGCTCATTTGATCCTGAAAATAACCCTATGAGGAAAACAGTTTGGCGTTTCCCCAAAAAATTAAACTTGGAATTACCATATGACCCAGCAATTCCACTCCAGGGTATATACTCAAAAGAACTGGGAAAAGGTGTTTAAATAAAAATTTGTACATCAATGTTCATGGCAACACTATTTACAATAGTCAGAAGGTGGAAACAACCTAAATGTACATCAATAAATGAACAGTGAAACAAAATGTGGTAGATTACAGTGGAATATTACTCAGCCATAAAAAAGGAATGAAGTACTGGTTTATGCCACAACCTGGATTAACCTTGAAAACAATTATGTTAAGTGAAAGAAGCCAGACACCAAAGGCCACAGATTGCATAATTCAATTTATATAAAATATCATGAACAGGTGAATCCATAGAGACAGAAAACTGATTTGTGATGCCAGAGGCTGGGAGGAGGGGAGAATGGGGAGTGATTGCTTAATGGGTACCAGATTTCCTTTTCGAGTGATGAAAAAATCTTGGATCTAGAGAGTGGTGATGGTTGCACAACATTGTATACTTAATACCACTGGACTATACACTTTAAAATGGTTTAAATGGTAAATTTTATTATATGTCATTAACCACAATAAAAAAAAACACAATCCTGGGAGGTAGGTATCATTACCCAACTTTGCAGATAAGAAGTTTGAGGCTCTAAGAAAAATCAAGAATGTTACCATCAGACAGGGGATGAATCTAAGTTTTGTGTAGTCTAAATTTCCTACAGTTTAAGAAAAGGGTCTAGGGAAGGGTATAGCTCCGTGGTAGAGCACATGCTTAGCATTCAAGAGGTCCTGGGTTCAATCCCCAGTACCTCAGTTAAAATAAATAAGTAAATAAAATAAACTGAAGTACCTCTCCCACCAAAACAAACAAAAAAACCCCAAAATAAACAAAATATTTTTAAAAAGAAAAAAGTAAAACCAAATCAAACCAAAAAAAAAAAAAAGGCTCCATTTAAGAAAAATCATACAAAATTATGATTATAAAACTGCCAGGGCACCTCCAAAGAATCTTGGAAATTATATCTGCAAGGGAGAGCTCTGAAGCTTAAGCTGTGTTAACCTCAAGGTAAATTCACATTTGTTTTTAGTAGGTAGAATTGAAAAGTAAAAAAATTAAAAACTTGTAACTCCATTTTCAATAACAGCAAAAACATATAGTACTTAGGGGTAAATTTAACAAAAGCTGTGTCAGACCTCTGCACTGGAAACTATAAAACATTGCTAAGAGAAATTTTAAAGGACCTAAATAAATGAATAGTTGTACCATGTTTATGGATTGAAAGACTCAGTATAGTTAAAATATTAATTCTCCCTATATTGATTTATCAATTTAAAGCAATTCCCATCATAATCCTACCAAAGTTTTTTGTAGAAATTCTCAAACTAACTCACATTTATACACAAAGAACCAGATTGCCCAAAGAAATGTTGGGGAAAAAAACCCCCAAAGTTTTTAAGGACTTGTACTGCCTTTAATACTTACAATAAAGTTATATGATCAAGACAGCGTGCTGTTAGGAGAGATGAATAAATCAGTGGAACTGAATAGAGTGCCCAAGAATAGACCATTTATATACACAGTCAAATGATTTTCAACAAAGGCACTATATATAGCAGTCCAACCGGGAAAGAAAAGTGTTTTCAAAAGATGGTGCTGGAACACTGAACATCCATATGGAAAAGTGAGTAGGTGGAGCTAGAACTTGACCTGAGTTCCGCCTTCCTCTTTCTGTATCCCTTCACGACCTCTCTGTTCCCACCCTGGCCTTGTCCTTGCCCTGCCTACCGTTGCTTGCCGCAGTCTTCAGAAAAGTGAATCTAAAGCTTGAGGCAGTCGCGCCACTGGATCAATCATAGTGTCACCTGTTTGCTAGGAAGACTGAGGGAGTGGAGTCTTGACTCTGAAGGGGTCTACCTACCCAGGTCTTGAGGTGCCTGGGACCCCACTGCCTATCATCAGGAAGAGATTTAAAAGTCTGCAAACTGGAAAGTCATAGTACCTTTTCACTGTCAGTTGAATGATCAAAGCCTATTCTCAGAGGTGACCTGGTAGAGAAGGAGGAATCCTGACTTGCACTCAGAATCCTGTTCTATCTCTGCCTCTGTACGACTTTGGGTATGTCACTTTAATCCTTAGTTTCCTTACCTGAAAAATGGGGATAGTAAAAACCTCCTCTGTTTTACCCCATGGGTTGTCATTAAGTCAAATGAAATAGAATATAGAAGTATTCTTTGAAAACGATGAAATATTACATAATATAATTTACCACAGTTCTGTGTATACTCTTTGCAAACTGAAATGAGTAATAATACTATGTTTTAAGTTCAAATTTTGCATATTAAGTTTATTGGATAATTATTTTTCTTGTTCCTTTTGTGTTTACAAAAGAAATCTAACATTCTAATAATGGTTCAAAAGTCCTTTATTAGTGCAATTTTTGAGCCAGAGATACCTGTTTTTTTCAAAATTTCATTGATTCATTTATTTCACTCAGTGAGTTTTTAAAAATTTCACTCATTAATTAATCAGTTCATTTTATTCAACAAGTTCTTGCTTATCACCTACGATGGGCAAGACACTGTTAAATGTAAGAGGTAAATGGATGAAGAGAGACACAATCTCTGTCCACCAAAAGCTCAGCCTGGCGAGGATACAGACATAGCCTTAAAGAGCCAATTACGAAATAATGTCATCACTGCTAGAAAGGACCTGTTTACGAGGCTGTGCACTGAGGAGGAACAGCTAAACCTGTTAAGGATCTGGGCAGGCTTCACAGACTATGGGATGTTCCACGTTGGGACTTGAAGGAGAAAAAAGACTTTACCAAGAGAGTTTAGAGTAGGTGTAAGTGCATCATAGTTCAGGGACTTGTACCAAGACATTAAGCAGCATGTTGGAGAATTGCAAGAGAAGTTAACGTGCGTGGAGTTTAAGGGTAAAACAGATGTGGCCAGAAAATGGACCAGAGGAGCTGGCAGGAACCAAGCCACGCAGGGCCTCGTCAGTCCCACAGAGGAGTTTGGTCTTTATCCTGTAGATGTCAGAGTCATGGAAGGTTTCTAAACACAGAGTAGTAAGATCAGCTCTGTATTTTAGAAGGGAAGGTATGGCCAGTGGAGGATGATGTGGGAGACTGGGGCAGGGGAAGGAGGCAGGGCAGGGGGGACAGGCAGGGGTGGGGAGTCAAGCAGGGAGACCAGGGAAGCGGCCATCGCAATATGCAGCTAAACTAGACTCATGGGAGTAAGGCTGGCCAAGAGGAGACTGATCTGAGACTCATTTAGGAGGCAGAACCAATAGGATTTAGCTATTAGTTAACTGAATGCAATGGATGAAAGAGAGAAACTTGGTTCTACCCCATATTCCTGATGTGACCCTGGACACAGTGCCTGACCTTGTCAAGTCTCAGCTCCTCATTTAGAAAATTGGGAGTAAGAATACCTAATTCATAAGTTTGTTGAGAGCCTTTAAGGTACTCAGTGTAAAAGCACCTATCACAGGGCCTTGTAAAAAATAGATTTTCCACAAATACTCATATTCTTACTTTTCTTCTCCTCAGCCCATACTGCAGAAGAGCTCGTATGAATTTGCAGATACTAACTACTATATATAAACTAGATAAACAACAAGGTCCTACGATACAGCACAGGGAACTGTATTAAATGTTTTGTAATAGCCTATAATGAGAAAGAACATGAAAAGGAATACATGTATAACCGTGAATCACCATGCTGTACACCAGAAATTAACACAACTTTGTAAACCAACTAAACTTCAACTAAAAAGAAAAATTAAAAATTACATTACACATGAAAAGAAAGAAAAAAGAGATTTTGCTTTTAGAGAAACTCATGCTGGACACTCAAAACATTTGGGGTTTGAGGCTTTGGGGGCAGCGTGTCCTCCCCTAATACATCTCTAGAATTTTCCTGATAAGGCAGCTTCTAGGCTGGCAGGATCATGTTTGGGGCTCTTGTGGCAATCCTGGTGTTCTTAAGCTCTCTGAGGAAGCAGCCAGCAGCTCCTGGTAAGGTTCTGGAAGTTCACGAATGAGGTCTGAAATGTAGACCATGTTTTTGGGGCCCTGCCCTTCAGTTTACATGTCCTCACTCCAAACCTCTTAAGATACAAGCTGAGGGGAGCTGGCACCCTATGGCTCTCCTGGGAGCCAACAGGGCTCTGTGTCTCTTTCCTTCTCCTGCTTAGGGCCAATGAAGGATTCTGGAATTTCTCTACAATCCCTCCATAAGATCTCATTGCTTCCCATTTGGAGACCCCGAACTTTTCTCATTTTCCTACCACTATAGAGGCCACTTCGGCCTTGAACGTGACTTTAGGAAACACTATGCCAATCCTCCCTTTTCCCTCGTTGGAAAGAAATGGGGGGAAAAAGAAAACCCAAACTACAATGCTTCCTCCCAGTGTCCTGGCTGGATGTCCAGGTGGCATTCGAGAAAGCAATACTTAAAGGGAGAGAAGCCACCGGGTGACACATCCCTGAGGAGGAGGAAGCAGATTTTGGAAAAAGTAAGTTGACTCCAAAAGCTACTGCCTGGAGAGATGTTGATTGAAAGGCCTGCAGTCTTCAGAAGCTAAGATAATTAAGAATTTAAGAGCTTTCTTAAATTAAATGTTCCCTTTATTTCTGACTGGCACTTCTTGAATGTTATTGCTAAAAAGGAGGGACTGTGGATAACTCCGCATTCTTAGCCATGAATAATAATTAACTACCTTCAGCTTCCACACTCACTATAAGCCATCAGGATTTATACGGCTTTAAAAAAAAACAAAACAAAACACTAGAGCAGCTCTGAAGTTTTTCCTTTGTTAGCCCATTTTCCTTTTGTCAGCAGATCTGTAGTACAGACCATTCAGATCCTGAGCTCCTGGGAATCCTATTAAGACACACCAGAGGGAAGTCGTTAATGATCTGCCTGCAAAAAACCGAAGCTCTGCTTCTCGTCCCTGGTACCCTCCGTTGTGATAAAGCCTTGTCTAATGGTGTGCACAAATGTGGCAAAACTGGGAGGGAAATTGAGTTCTCCCACAGGAACTCCTGGCTGAGGGGTGCGTATTTCTTCCTCTTGAATGGCATCTGCAGTGGGGGAGAGCTGGGACACTGACTCTTCCCAGCAATTCTGCTGGGCTGTAGGATGGAGAATTGTAGATACAGAAGACGGTCCTTTCCCGGCTACTCAGCACCCAGTTCACAGATGTATTCAAGATAAGTAAGTTGGGGGTCTTGTAGGAGATGTAATTCAGGGTAGTCCTGGGAGCCAAGTTATAATTATTACAATAAAAATTCTCACACAGTGATTCTTAATTATCTGATAATGAAGTTCAAGAGAAGACACCAGAAATTGCAGAGCACAGAAAACCCAAAAAGCTAATTTCAGATACATGTTCTTTTTCATCCAACATTTATCCAGGGCAACTATAACTCAATAAAAAATGTTTAAAAAAATTTATCCAGGGCAATGAATTTATCCTGATGATAATAGCTCATGTTTATGTGTGGACCTTTCATATGCTAGTGAGTTTCAAGGACGTTTTTAGCAGCAGACACATCGTTTCAAACAAAATCTCCTTTGGCACCTCAGTATATAAAGCAGATGAAAGTAGGGCTACTCTGGGGTAGCCAGACCTGGAGACACCTGAGCTCCCGGGGATAATTCCTGCCCTCCCTCTGCTTTGTAGCTGTGGCTTCCAAGGGACCGCTGAGGAAGCCAGGAACCAAGAAGAATACAATTCGAAAAGCACTGACCTACATTAGTTCTTGACTCCCCTGCCCTGTAAGGTAGGTAGGTCAGGAATTAATATTCTTATTTTACAGATAAGAACAGGTTCGGGGAGGCTGATTCACACCAGTGGAGTTGGGACTTGAACCCAATCTTCTGATGTCAAATTTAACATCCTTTTAACTATACCTGAGCCATGCCCTTTGCTCACTTCCTCAGCCTCGTGTTGGGACGTCACGAGGAGAAAATTCACCAGAGGAGAATTGAGGGATGAGGCACACACAACACACAATCAGTTAAACAGAAAGTAGTCCACATTTGTCGAGCTGTCCTTTCCCCATTTGAGAAGTGACAGACGATGAGAGTCAGAATGGAATGAGAGCTGTTCCCTGTTTCACTGATCACCTTCAGTGATTGGAATTTCAATTTCTTAATAATTTCTGTCACTTCCTGGCTGTGTCTAAATATTTAGGCAGATCTGTGTGGAGTGGATTTGTCTGTTTGATGTGTTGCATATATTTTTGTATTCTGGCTGTCAGTCAGTGAGGAAACCATGCCGCAGAAAGCAGATGTGATCTGACAGTTGCCAAATGTGGCTCTTACTTTCCCCAGCATTCCCTGTGCCTCTTAAAGGTAGAACTAGTTTCTGCCTTTGGACCGCAGACTCCTGGAGAAATCCATCACCTGACATTTACCTTCCACATTCATTTCTCTGTGAAATCTTAGGCATAACCATATCTTTAACTATATCCCCAAACTCTAATGATTCTTGATTCTACATCCTCAGCCCTAATTTCTCTCTTAAGTTCCAGACCTACATTTTTAATGACCCCCTGGACATGGGTAATTGGAAGCATCCGTACTTACATATTCAAAATTAGACTAATTTCTAGCTGAAATAGTGCCTCCTGAGTTCCTATCTTGGTGAATGTTGCTGCCGCTTACCATCTAACTAGAAAACTCAGTTTCCTTGAACTCTTCTCTTTCTTCACCACCACTTTCAGTGAATCTACCAAGTCATTCAGATTCAACATTTTTAATATCTCTTGTCTCTAATTCCCACTTCCCTGCCCCCAGTTCCCACAGTCTTAGTTCAGCCTTTCCGCCTGACTTAATGGGTATTTCTCCAATTAGCCTCACTGTGCTCTTTCTATTCTGATTCATCAACCGCTATGCTGCCCCAGCGCTTGACCTTTCTGAGATTAACTTCATACAAAGGATCCATGCAGTCTATCCCTGATCCATCTGGCCAGCCTCAACTCCCATCACACAACTCCATCTTCTCTTTCCCTTAACCTCACATCCATTCAGTCGGAAATTTCTCCTGGCATTTTTATGAAATGTACCTCATAGCCACCTTCTGTACTGTTCCCATTGCTATTCCACCAAGATAATGTCAAGCCTCATCTTTCTTTGTCTGCACTTCTGCAGTCAGCTGAGATTATAATGGATCCTGCTGTCTCTAGTCCACCTTCACATGTTATTTTTTGCAGTGTATCAATATATTATTATTACAGCTTTATATTAGAGACTTAATATCTGGTATAGTGAGTCCCCTGCTGCTTCTCTCCTCTTCTCCCTCCCTCTTGCCATTTATTCATTATTTTCAAAATTGCTTTATTACTTATAGGCCTTTATTCTGTATGACATTTAGTATCTTAAAATATTATTTTGAAAATATTATTGAAATTACATTAGGTAGATAAATTTGGGAGAGAATTACTTCTTTATAATTTTGAGTTTTCTCATCCATAAACGTGGCATATCTTTTCATTTATGCGTGATCATTTACATTATTTACTAGAACTTAATATTTTCCCCTGTGAATTTCTTTTTTCTTAGGTTAATTCTTAGATCCCTTATTGCTTTGTTGCTCCTGTAAATAGTATCTTATTTTCTGTTATTTTCTCAGCTGGATTTTACTGGTAGAGAAGACGCCTCCTTGTACTTAGGCAATTTTGAAACCTGGTTCATATGTGCTTCTTAAATTGAGTTAGGTAGTTTTCAGCCTTTAACATTTTCCTGGAACGTCTTTGATAACAGTGATTATCCATTCCTTGAAAGTCTGATAAAATTTACTTGAGGCACATACGTGTGCATGTATATGTTTAGGTAGAAATCTTTTGATGACTATTTTAATTTACAGTGGTTGATTCCAATTTTTTATTTCTTTTTGCCTCAATAATTTCACCTGAAGAGTTACTCCCCTCATTTCATCCATGTGAGCAAATTTATTAGCATACAGTTCTTCATGATACGCTTTGATTATACGTAAGGTCTTTGTTGTGTCTTAAAGTACTCTTTCCTTATTATTGTTTTATTTATTTGTATCATCTCATTTTTTTCCTCATTACTCCTGCCAGAGGTGTGTCTACATTTTCAATCTTTTCAAACAAAAGATTTTGCTTTTATTCTTTGTAATCTTTTGTCTTATATATATATTTGTTCAGATACATTTGTTTTTATTTATTACACTTAACTTTCTGACTTGATAAATTAACTCCCTAGTTTTTGGTTCAGGAGTATTTTTAGGAGTGACTCTTGCATGTAAAATTCCTATAGCATCATTTACCTAACAATATCTTTATTGAAGCCTCATATTTAAATGAGATAGTTTAACTCCAGGTTAGAAGTCCTTTTTTTTTTCCTCCTTGAAAATAGTACTCCGTTGACTTCTTGATTTCAGTGTCACAGTAGATAAATTTGATGTAAAATGAATTCATGCTATTTTGTAAGATATATATTCTCTTGCTACATTTCTTAGAATTGCCTTTTGGAATTTGAAGTGACTACATTACACTATAAATCTTAGATGATAATTTTTTTCCTTATCCTTTTTCCACTGTACTAGCCTTTCAGTCTCAAATATTTTTTATTTCTGTCTAAAACCTTTTACCCTGGGAATTTTAGGTCATTATTTATCTGTACCTCCTCTATGAATTTATCTATTGCTGCATGCATAATAAATTACCCCAAACCATAGTGGCTTAAAAAAACAATGATTTTTTAAATGATATTTCCTAGTTGCTTATTTCTTGTGTAGAAGAATTTTATTGATTTTTATGTTTTTGTCATTTCTGGCAACCTTATCAATACTTTTTTATTATTCTTAATAGTTTCTTGGTTGATTGTGTTTTTAATTAATATATATTTTCCACAAATACTGTTTTTCCAATGGTATACAGAGTTACTCGGTATTTATAATTCAGTACTGAAAACTCCCACGTATGAGGAAATCTTAACTTGCTTTTGTTCCTTCATTCAGATCTTTCTCTTTCACTATAACCTTTCTTGTTACGATACTCTGGAATTTTCTTTCGTAATGATTTTACATTTCAAATCAACACTTGTTTGTTCTCAACTGTAGCTTCTATTCTTTGCTTGTCTCTTGGACTCCATGTCTTCATTTACTTCCGTTGTGATTTCTTAAAATCCTGAGTTGGCTGGGTGGTTCTTTTAGTTTCACTGGGCATAGCCTGCGTCTGCTTTCAGCTGAAGGGAATCAGGGGACCGGGTGCGTCTGAATGGCTGGCATGACTTCATGGAGTTGTTCTTCCTCAAGGAGGCTAAACTAGGCTTACTCACGTGGTCAGGGCAGTGTGCGCAGGTGCTTCCTAAGTCTCTGCTTGGTTCAAGTTTACTGATAATACCTTAGTCAAAGTAAATCAAAGTAAGTCAGGTGATCACATGTGCCCCAGCACACATACTTCCATCTACTTGCTTCACATTTACTGGCATCCCATTGGTCAAAGTAAATCAGGTGATCACACGTGCCCCAGCACACGTACTTCCATCTCTGCTTGCTTCACGTTTACTGGCATCCCATTGGTCAGAGCAAGGTATGTGATCAAGCTCAGCATCAGTGTGAGAGGGGATGGACTCTACATTGTGAAAGGTGTGATCCACTGGGGCCCTCCTGTTACAGTCTACCACATCTCCCTCTGTTTACTTCTTCTGGAATTCTTGTTAAAATCCCTACTTCTCGCTTTCATTATTCTTACCTTTGCTAATTTATTTTTCTTCATTTTATTTCTTCCTAATGCCTTATAAGATAGTTCCTCAGCCTAATCTTTTGTTCACTGGGTGCAAATTGGTCTTGATCCATTCTGTTCTTTATCTGTTCAACTGAGTTCCTTAATTAAACTTACATTTTTCCTACCTGGTATTTTTACTTGAGCTTTTAAAAAATTATTGTATTCACTTCGTGTTAATATCCTATTTGTCCCTCTCTGATTTTATATACTATACTTACTTCAATTTTTAAAATCTGTCCATCCCATGTAGTATGGATAATTCCATTTATTACCTTTCTTTTATTAGTGGCTGCAGTCCTCAGCTATCTGGTACTTGTTTCTGCAGTTTTGTTTTGCCTTATAGGCGTTAGCTATTCGGCTGTGCCCTTAGTGCAGAGAAGCCTACACTCAGCCTCTCTTTTGTGTCATTCCTGCTGATTTAAAGGAGGATGGAGAGGGCCTCCCAGGGAAGAGAATCAATGGATGAGAGCCTCGGTCTGACCATCTCTGATTGCTGCCTTCTCTTCAGGCCATCTTGTCCCCATAGTCTAAGTCCCCAAACTTTTGTTTGTTTCTGTATTGTTTTGCTTTTGTGTTATCAAGAGTTTTACTCTCTCGACAGGAAGGCAGCAGAAAGGGACTCCTTGGTCTAACCTTTGCTCCTGTGGCCCTCCACTCACTCTGCCCCATACCAGGCTTCTGGACACACACCATGTTAATACACCAACCCTCTGCTGGCCCAGGATTTTATCTTCCTGGCTCTCAGTAAAGTTGGGCCAGGCAGCGATCCATTCAGGGCAGTTCTCTTTTTAAATCTTTTAAAAAGTTGTCTCCACTTTGACTTTCCCTCTCAAGGTGCCAACTATACCACCACTTGGAGCCTGAAGGCCCACCTCACAGTCTCAGCTGAGTCTGTCAAACTTGACACCTTAATGAAATCCCCTCCTTGTGATGGTGAGTACTTATCAGTAATCTCGAAATTCTCTGGCTCTTAGAATTGTCATCCCCCTGCTGCCTTCTAGTCTGGTGGCTTCCTTCTTGTTTGTTTGGCTGTCTTAGTCATCCATCTCTATTTTTGTTGCAGAGAGTCAGGAAGATTAAAAACCACACCGTCACAGCCACCGTCTTGCCTCTATTCCCCTTCTGGCTTCATTTTTTTGTCTCATTGACAGGGCGATTTTCTGACATACTAAACTGATGAGATTCTTTCTGGCTCAAATACATTCAAGACCTTTCTTTTCCCTGTTGGACAACAACCAAAATCCCAGAGGCCCTCCACTATCTCAGGTCCCCTCCTTGTTTCTCATCTCACACAAGCCCTCTCTTTCTTGGGGAACAGATAAGGCTCCTTCCTGCTTCTGCCTCTGCTCAGAATGTTTCCCTAACCCCGAATACCCCTAGCTTTCCCATCTTGCTAGCCAAGTCTTCACCATCCTCAGGGACCCATTCAAGTCTCACCTTTCTAAGACCTCCCCTCCCACCCTCTGTTCTTTCAACATCTCGTCACTGTGAACGACTGTATTTATTGAGCACTTATGTTTAAATGCCAGGCATCAGACACTACAAAACGCTCTACATACATTATCTTAGTTAATCCTGAACCCTATGAGACACAACAATTACTATCCAATTTTAGGAAAACTGAAACTCAGAGAGGCTAAAAATAACATGGACAAGGTAATAGTCAGGGGCAAAATAGGGATTTAAACCTACACTGTGTCTTCAGAGACTACATTCTCAAGCTTTTTGCTATGCAGGTCTCAGAGATGTAACTTAACTTTTTTGGTGAACATCCTTCCAGACATTCCTTTATCTGTCCTTCTGTTTCTAGATTCACAGATACACGTTCTCTCTCTCTCTCTCTCCCTCCCTCTGTCTTTCTCTCTCACACACATGTGCGCGCATAGATAAAAGAAGGTTTTGCATAAATTTTATAGAAATTTGCATAAATCACTCCCTTGATTCTTACAGTTATTAGCTATAGAACCAGAAGCAGTTCTGTCTAGTTTTGCCTTCCAACTAGATTTTAAGGTCCTTGGTGGCCTCTTGCTTCTGAATATCTCCCTTCACTGCAATTAATTCAGTCCTGAGTACTGAGCAGGTACCTTACAAATGCTTGTTGATGGACTCACATAAGAAAAAATATAACTGGAAACAGCTGATTTACAGATAGAGTCACCGATATGCTGTCACAAAGGCCTAAGAGGCAGGAGAAATGTCTCTTATCTCCCTCTGGGCTCACGCTTCCAGGTGATTTTAGGCAAGATACTGTGGTGGTGGGGGTTAGGAAATGAAGATCCTGCGTGCAGCTGTGAAGGAAGGCCAGGCCTGTCTGTCATGGTCACCAGCCCGCATTCTGCGGAGGGAGGTTCAGAGCCGAAGGGAAGTAACATCTATCAACTGCTAGGAGCTTCCTGCAGAGGCTGGACCATACATGTACCAAGGATAATTGCTGGCGGGAGGAGAGGGCAGGAACAGGAGAGCCAGTCCTTGTGCTCACCCAGCAGGATGTGAAAAATTCAGCTGGGTTCTTTTTATAGTTTCAATCATCCCTGGTAATGAAGATGCTGCAATTAGAACTCAGCTGGCAGTTGTGTTGGGATGTGTGAGGCAGAATAGAATCCTGGGTCTGCAGGAGGGCAGGCCGGTTTGTCAGAGAGGCTTGAAGGCACCGCTGGGAACAAGCAATGTGATGTAAAGGCGAGAGCTATTTTTACAGACCATTTTCTAGCCATAATCACTCCTTAAATAAGTTCCACTTGGGCATTACAGCTTAAACATTTTATTTAGACTGCATTCAGCTCTCAATTATCTGTACAAAAGGAGGGAAGTATTAACACAGATAATAAAAAACAACGACGCCACATTTGTTTAAGCCACCACTAATTTGGAATTTATGATCATTTCACCTGGGCTTGATTAGAGTTTGCTTGTATATATTCTTTGAAGAGACCGTTTGTTGAAAATAATTCAAGGTAGATTAGCCTACATAAGAGGACATACTGTCTTCAAAGACTTCAGCATATTGATACATAAATTTTCATTGAGCACTTCCTATGTGTTAGGCGCTGTACAAAAACCTTTACGTGTATTATGATCCATAATTCTCTTAGTCACCCTATTAGATAGGCACTCTTATTAACCATTTTACAGGTAAGGAAATGGACCTCTTGTCCAAGGTCACAGAGCTAGTAAGTGGCTGATCCTGGATCTAAACCCAGCCCATCCTGACTTGGCCACTCTTACGCGAAACAGTAAGCTGGTTCCAAGCCAGGCTCTTCTAATCACAAAACAACTCTGGTCACCTCTGCATGGCATTTGCTGTTAGCCGTTGGAACTAACATCACTGCTTCTTAAAAATCTTCGCAGTAAAGGATGAGGGGGAAGCATCTGTTTCTTGCTAAATGGTAAAATGCCTCCCTCGTTCCTTGCTTGTGTATGTACCTCTTTGGTTCCTTCTCTACTGAATTTAAAACTCTCACTAAAACTCCCACGCTATGACAACCATCTCATTTCTCTAAACTGTAGTATAAAAACAGAAAACACATCTGCTCAAATGGACATTTCTATCCTGGCAAACTCATCTGGTGAGCCCCACGCTGCAGCTTGCTGTTCAAGTCACGTGCCTACATATGGGCTAGGCTGACGCTGCCTCTCCCTTCTCGTGGTATAAACTCTGCGGTCCCTTGTAGTAAGCAGACTGCTGGGGGTGGGGCAGTGGACACCGCATGAAAATACGAAAGAGAAAGAAGGAAAACTTACTGCTTCTCAGTACTCTGATGGTTGTCGAAAACAGGGGTCTGATTTACACTTTGTAGAGGGTCATATTAATTGGCCCATTTATTACTATGTGAACTTAATTCTGTCATGTGAGGAGCAGTCTTGGTCTGTGGACATGTTACCTGATAACATGTGACAATATTGCTAGATCAGGCATAACCATCACAAAAGGTGAGTAAACACACATACAGCTAGCACACGTAACCCATGTGCTGGAAAACCCCCATTTGCCTGATACCCTAAGCCTGAAAATCAACAGGCAAAATGTAAAGTTCCGTTTTTCACTTGTAGCTATGACAATGCAGCAAGCCTTCCTTAGTGGCATTTATTGCCAACATCCTAAAAATTCATAAGCTGGTGTTGCTTTCCTAGGAAGATTAGACCAGAGGAAGTGGGTTGAAGCTGACTTAGAGACTCAAGTGGTTCCTACTAAAATAAGAGAAGGTTTTGGATGCTTTATAAAATCATGTTTACTAATACCACACATGCACACAAAGGAGTTTTATTAAAGATGAGAAAACATTTTGAAGAAATGCTACTTTGGCCTTAGGTTGAGTATTTAGTTTTATGGAGAGGCTGCTATGTTATAACAGAGAGAGAAACCTAAGTATGGTTTTAAATATAGTGAACTCAGCCCTTCTGTGCAAATTATCCAAAAGAAATCTTTAGTCTCTGGTTTCTTTAATCTCTGGTAGATTGCCTCTACCTTCCTTCAGTCTTTCTATAGTCAATAGATACAAAACAGAGAATACAAGTTCATTTTAGCTTGTTTTTTTTTTTTTTTTGAGTGGGGGAAGTAATTAGGTATGTATGTATGTATGTATGTATGTATGTATCTATGTAGTATGTATGTATTTATAATGGAGGGACTGGGGGATTGAACCCAGGACATCGTGGATACTAAGCACACTCTCTACCACTGAGCTATACCCTCCCCCCAACAAGTTGATTTTAATTTAAACAAATTTATAATGGAAAAAAATCTATATAAAAAAGGATGATCAAGTACATTCCAAGGACAGCTCTCCAAAGCCCTAATTTTGTGATCATCTGCTATTTTGAATGATATGTGCCAATGCTCACTGCTATCTGTGTGGATAATTAAGAGCTGACTCTCCACACATGGTAAATGTTGGCACACTCACAGGCAGAAGTTGGGCAACATGAATATGTTCTTCTGACTATTTCAGGTAAGTTGAGGCGGCTACTTGAGTTCAAGGCTGGGCGTGGTGGTGGGTAGGTCTGGAGTTGGAGTTAAGCCCTGGACTAGGGAGTAGGTGGCTAGGATGTCAAGGATGCTGTGAAGAGGGAAGTTGAGGAGGACGGGTTAGGAGCAAGAACCAAATCAAACTGTGCTGCAGATAAAGAGTTGCCAGCAGTGAAAAGTAACAGGAATTGCTGTGCAGAGCTGCCACCCGCCATATGGTGGCATTTTGGGAGTTAGAAAAAGATGTGCCTCTGGGTGTATGCCATCTGGTGCCAGGGATCCTGGCGAGGCAAGCATCCCTCAGGCTGGATTTCAGCTCCCACTTGTCCCCTGGGCTGGGTGCTTGTGTTCAGAAGGCAACCTGTACAACCCTAGAAGGTTGCCCTGGAGTCAAGAGGAAGCGTCTGGAAAGATCCTTTGAGGGCTGGCCAGGGAAACTTGGGGAAAATATTATAAAGTTAAAGAGCACTGTACACTTAACATTAAAAAATTCTGAGAAAGAAATAAAAATGAAAATCTCTACCTCACCAAAAGAAGCCACTGTTGACAATTTCTTGAAGGTTCTAGAAAAGACTTTTATGAATAGAATAGCATATATAGTATTTTATTTAAAGTGTTCCTATTATACATACATTCTGCACCTTGGTTTTTTCACTGAATTTGTTTTGAAGTTATTTCATTTCGGTGTATGTTAACCAACTACTCTCTTTTTACTGGCTGCATGGTATCCTATCACATAGATGGACTCGAGCGTATTTCATCAGTTTTTGTTATTGGATGTTTAGATTCTATATGATCGCTTACTATTTCAATACTTCAATAAATGTCCCCTATACCCTTCTCGGCATATCCGTTGGGTAAGGAGAATGAAATGGAGTCACAGTGCTATGTTCACTTCAGGGTATTGTGACCAAAAGCTGAAGTGGAGAAGTTGGCCTGACCAATCTCTTGTCTTCTACAAACCTGACTTACTGATAGTGGCTGGTGCTAAGCGGGCTCTGGGGACAGAAGGACATGGGCAGTGCATTGGAAATGCCTGCTTTGCATGTCGTGGGTCGGACACAAACTGCAGCTCTCTTTCTAAAGAGAACCATAGGGTGACATGTGAGCTCACCTTTGCAGGGCCCACCCTCCCACCACCCATGAGATGGAGAAAGATCTCCCCCGACTTGACACCACGGGCTGCATGACAGAGCAGGTAAGGCTGTGAGAACAGTCCTCTGAGGGATACAGATCTTGAGGAGCAGCTGGGGATCTGGCTCCACTTGGCAAACTTATTTCAAGAAATGGGTCTTTTGAGAATTTCTCTGACTCTGTGGTTACAATCCATTTTGGAACCTCTGTGCTCTGTGGATGTTTTCCGGGGAGAGTGGCACAGTGGGCTGAATTTGCTGAGGGATGCCTGGCTCTGCTTCCTGATTTCCTCAAATGAGAAATTGAGGAAGAAGTTACATTAATGACCTTCCTTCTTCCTGAAGCTTCAATCAAATGATAGGAAAGCAATCTGCATAGTAATTACAGCACCCCTCCGAGTGAATCCCTGGGCCCTGGCAGAGAAGAAGAGAATGGAAGTCATATCTATAATGAAATTCGGACCCATCAGGTTCTAAATCACAGGAAGGTTAATGCAGGCTGCACAATCAAAATTGCAGGTGGCATAAAACCCCGGTCACTGGGACCACTCACGTTCTTCACAGAGGAGCCATAGGAAATGGCTGTCACACAGACATGGCTTGTGCTAACAGGGACCTTAATCTGGGACTGCTTGAAATACTTTATGAAGGTACCACTGACCATTCTGAGTTCTGAGTGGAAGGCTTGCCTTTTCCAGCATCTAAGCAGAAAGTACAATGGCCAGAGTCCTTGTCCTAAATCCTCAAAACAAAGGATCACAAGATGAATGGATGCTTATGGTGTTTTTCCTGGATCATACTTTAGGGGAGTTAGAGGTGTCTGGAGGGAGAAGTGCCTAACCCCAACCTTTTGAGGGTATGTACCCACAAACCTCCATTGGGCAGTCATCTCGGTCTGTGATGCTGGCAGGATTTATTCATTCTCATGCCCTAGTGTTGGTATTTCTCACGTCCTTATTGACTATGTCAATGAAATTAAATCAAGTCTCTCTGTGATTAAATAATATTTATCTTTGAAAGATGTAATAAATCATCACTATCCTCAAGTCTCTCATGGTGACTAAAGTACTCTGACCTGGAGTCTGTGCCTGCTGGCGTTCAGTGGGCCCTCCCCTGGAGTCAACTTGCCTCTCTGTTGCTGGGTTACCTCCAGCTCTACCCAAGACCAGCAAATCAATGGGATCTGGGCCATTGGCTCTGCACATGGTCTGGCTGGGCTCTTCCAACAAGAAGGCAGTTTAACTCCTTTTCTGTTCTCTCCTGACAAGAGCTTCAGCCCCAGCAATGTTTTGAGAATGGCTTCCTACCCAGGGACCCAGTGCAAGGCTTATCTTTGTTAAGCTCGAGGCTCTGGTTGGTCCTGGGCTGGGCCTGGTCACCACAGGTGGTGTCATGTGTGAGGTGAGCCCTTAAGCAAGTGCTGAGTGAGAGGTGCTGAATGACCACCAGTGATTCCACAGGGGCTAAGCCATCTGCATCAGCAGGCACTGCTGCCGACAGCACGCGCTTTGATGTTAGATTTCACCCTGTCACTCTGTATTGTTGGTCTATTTGTGTGTGTGTGTGTGTGTGTGTGTGTGTGTGTGTGCGCGCGTGTGCGCGTGCGCGTGTGTGTCTGTAAGTCAGCACACCTCTTTCTCATCTCTGCTCCAGACAGCTGAGCTGTTTCCAAACTATTATTTGCTGTATTGGGTTCTGTGGCTACTGTAACAAATTACTACAAATTTGGTGACTTAAAACTATAACAACTTACTCTCTCATAGTTCTGGAGCCAGAAATCTGAAATCAGTACCACTGGACCAAAGTCAAGATGGTAGCAGGGCCATGTTCCTTCCATAGGCTCTCAGGAACAATCCGTGCCTTGCCTCTTCCAGCTTCGGGTGGCAGCCAGCATTACTTGGTTTGTGGCTGTGTCACTCCAGTTTTCTAGGCCAGCATCTTCAAATCTCTCTTTGCTGTCTTCACATGGCCTTTGCCTCTGTGTGTGTGTGTCTCATCTTCCTCATCCTCCCTGTGTAAGAACGCCCATGTGTAAGGATACATGTGATTGCATTTAGGAGCCACCCAGATCATGTAGGATAATCTCCTCCTCTCAGGATCCTTAATTTTACCACATCTACAAAGACCCTCTTCCAAATAAGGTAATGTTATCAGTTTTGGGAATTAGGATCTGATTGATATCTTTGAGGAACATTATTCAGCCTACTAGGCATGCTGCTTCTATATATTTCCCATGTTGCTGTGTACACATGATAGGGGCTTTATAAATGCTTCTTTAATTGTATCAAACATTTATTGGAGTGAGCCCCAAAGTTTGAAAGATCAGAACTGATTGAAAAGGAACTCACACCAGATTTTCCCCTTCAGGAGGAAGGAGACCAACACATGGGACACATAAGGCACTGTCCTAGGCTTTTCCCATCCTCTGACTCACTGAATTCTCCCTCTAGCTTGTGTTCCCTACTGGAGTGAACCCCAAAAGGAGGAATGGAAAGAGAAAGGAGGTAACCAAGTAGAAGAGGAAGTGAGAAATTGTGTTGGGATTATTTTTCTCTTGCCCAGAAGGTGGAGGATAAAATCAAAGTCTTAGGGAAAAGGACTGGAACATCGATTCCATTCCTTCTGTGCACTCACCCGTCAAGTTCTACTCACATGAAAGGATAACTCCGATGAGCACGGGAACCTCTGAGTGTGATGGTCACGAGTATGTCTGAAATCAGGCCCTCAATAAGCAGTCAATTTTCCCATGAGTCTGGGACAGCTTCTGTCTCTTCAGACTTCTGTGTAGTTAATATGTTTGTAAATCAGTAGAACACACCTTCCTCTCCCTGCCCAGAGAGACAAACTGGATTTGGCTTTAGAATAATAATAAAAAAAAAAAAATCCAAGAGGAATCTGAAGTTTGGGGCTGGAGAAAGAAAACATTTAGTTTAGAGAAAGACTGGGAATAGCCAGAATACAGATTTATTGGACAATAAGGGCAGGGACATTTATCAGACAGAGTAGGAGAGAGGAGTCATCTGTTGCCCAAGGACACGAGGATAACTGGGCGCAGAGACAGCCGTTCAGACTGCGAGAAATAAAGGTTAGGCAGCAAAGCGGAGAGGAATGTTGTCTGTTCCTGTTTCAAGCAGAACTTCCTTCATGACAAAAAGAGTCTCTGAACCACTTGTGTTTCCTTCACTCTGTACTTTGGTATCCAGCTTAATTTCATTTTTCCCTCCCTTCTCCAAATTCCACCATCTTTCTAGATGCTAGTTGTTGTAGACAACCCGTCTCAGACCTGAGGATGACATTGATTCTCCTCTCACCAAAGTCACTTGAAACCTAGCAAGTACACTAATGGAGACTTCTCAGACCCTAATTAGCCTTTTCTGTCTCTTGCCTTTGACCCTGTTGGCCGTTCCCTCCTCCGAAAGCCTCTTCCTTCCCTACCAATGCTCTCTATTAGGTCTTCTACCTCTCCGGATGACTTCCTCTCCTTCATGAGCTTTCTTTCTCTAAGTCTTGTTCATCCTCCAAAGTTCTCACATCACATTGCTTTGTGCTTGGCCATAGATGCTCTCATCCACTCCCATGATTTTAATCACTATCTTTTATGCCTCCCAAATAGCCTCTCCAGCCCAGCTCTCTCCCTTGAGCCCTGGACCTATGTATATACAACTATTTGCAGAGCATTCTGACCTGTATATCCTCCCAAACTTCCATTTCAATATATTCAAACTGAACTCCCTATCTACCACCTCAAGCTAGCTCCAATCTTGTATGATTATTTGTTGATTTAAGTATAATTGTTAGCATCACTGTGAGCTCTTGAGTTCATTATTCTTATCACTGTTTTTAAAAATTAACTTTTTACTGAAGCCTAAGAAACCTGCAGAGAAATTTCCAATCCCTAAGTGCACAGCTTGATGGATTATCAACAAGTGAACACACTCATGTATTCATTTGGGTCTGCAAGTGAATCATTCATCAGAATCCCGAGGGCCCACCTTGCACACTTTCCCAATCGCTGACTCTTTCTTAAAGATAACCAGGGTATTGAAACCTAGCATCACAAATTAGTTTCATCTGTTTTTAACTTTATACAATTAGAATATGTATTCTTTTGTGTCCAGCTTCTCTTGCTTAACACCGTGTTTGCAAGATTCATCCAAGTGATCACTGCAGTGTAGTTCTTCATTCTCATTCCTGTAGAATTCTCCATTATGTAAAACACCAGAAGTCATTCGTCCATTCTGCAACTGATGGACCTTTGGGCTGTTAACCACTTTAAAAATCTCACAGATAATGCTATTTTGAACATTCCAGTGCGTACGTTTTGGCATATAAACCTCTTCAAGCTTTTGCCCTTGGGTCTGTCATTTCTAATGCTTTAATTAGTGACATCAAAACCAAATCACACAAGTACATTAGGAAAGCCTAAATTCAAAAAGCTGTTGATACATTGTAGTAATCAGTAAAAACTAATGAAGTTAAATTTAATGGGGATAAATGTAAAATTTTACATTTAGCTTAAATAAATGTATCATTGCACAGAATATCAGTTAAAACCAGAAAACAGACCCAATGATATGAAAATGGTTAAGTAAATTATAGTTTATCTTCTCAGTGGAATACTAAATATTCCCAAATGAGAATTTAAAGATTATTTGAGCACCAGAAAAATATTTCTGATATATTGTGTAACAAAATGTGCATATATGTTATGATTAATTTAGAATAATTATACATACAGATGGCAAAACCTTGAAAAAAATGAAGGAAAATGCTAGAATGATGAAATTAGATTCAATTTACTTTCAAAATCAGCTTTAATATTTTTATGATGTTATTTCAGTGAAAATTAAAAATACAAATTTTCAAAATTGTTGGGCAGGTACAGATACAGGTAAGGAAGCAGAGATGTGAAAATGAGATGCTTCACCCTTTTAACCCACTTGGGGATAAAATGCATTAATCTTGTAGGCTGTTATGAAGACGAAAAGTTGTACAAGCCCAGTAACTGTTGGAGACGGCCGTGCTGCCGGCGCCGGGAGGGTGTGAGGGCAGCAGGACTATGATACAGGAAGAGTCCACGGACGCAACATCATGGGGAAGATGTGGGAGCACATGCGTGATCGGACCTTTTCCCTTCCGAGTGAAAGCCAAACCAACCGACCAACAAACCTCCTCCCCCATCCCGCCACGTCTTTCCATCCCGCCTCCCCCCGTAGCATGAAAGTTGTGGGGAAGACAGGGAGGATACAAAACGGCAGCATCAGAGGGGTGTGGAGGGTGATGGTGCAGGGCAGGAACGATTGCGGTTCCTGCTGGTCCAGCTGTTGCCGCTGGGAAGCAGGTCAGTTACCTAGGGACCAGTAAAGAAGGGGCATGCTAGCGGTAGAGGATGTCCCAGCAGCGGAGGCTCGGATGGCTGGCAGTCTCCATCTGTCATTTCCACCAACTGGAAATTTATGGCACTGCACATTCACTCTGAGGTGGGGATTCTGGGAGACGGTTAGCCTTGATGATTTGTAAGCTATGGATTTAATGTTTGCTATATATTTTCTCTATAACTAAACCTCTTTCTACATGTTATACCAGTAGAATGCGTAATGTGGTTGAGCAAGACACCGTTTGCCCCATTTCATGGTGAGTCACGTCAGTGCTTGCTCTAGAATGGTGATCATCCTTCAGCTGCTGACCTTCAGCCCTCTCTTAGAGAGAGATGACTTTGAAGTTGAACAACGCTACTCTTTGTCCTGCTGTATTCGTTTCTATCTCTGTCCAGTACATTTGCAGTATATTTACTCATGTGTATGCATGTAATGTAACAAACACAAAGAAAAGTTTTAAAAATAAAGATATGACTGAACAATTTATAAAACAACCACCCCCTGAAACCTGCCTGTGTCAAGATATAGAACAGTGTTAACACCCCGGAAACCTTCCTGATTATAACCCCTGTTTCCCCCAGAGGTAAATACTCTCTTGATTTTTACAGTGTTTAATTCCTTACTTTTCTTTATAGTTTAAGTCCTAAAAATTATTTACTTCGGCCTTGATAAATTTTTAATATAAATTGTATCATGCAGTATGTGCTCTACTGTTTGGCTCTTTGCATACAATAGTGTGTCTTTAAGATTTATCTTCTGTGTCTTATAGCTGTGCTTCCCCCTAGTTTCTCACCGTATAGCAATTCATAGTCTGAATAGACCAGAATTTGTTATTTACTCCACTCTCGATAGAAATTTAGCGTGTTTCGGTTTGGAAGCTATTATTCAATACTGCTTTGAACACGCTGAAATATCTATACCGTGCACATAAGCATACGTTTTACAGGGACATATACCTTGGAAGGGAATTGCTGGGTCGTAAATTATGCATGTCATCTATTTTACTAGATGATGTCAATCTGCTTTATATAGCAGCGTGACAATTTACTGTCCCCCCAACAGGGTATCACAGTTCTTGATGTTCAACATCCTCACAACACTTGGTGTTGGCTCTCTGCCAAGTGTGTATCGGTGTGGTTTCAGTGTACCGTTCCCCGCTAACTGATGAGGCTGAACACATTTTCCTGTGTATTGTCTATTTGGGATTCTCTTTTGTGGGATGCCTATTCAAATCTTCTGCCAGTTTGTGTGTGTGTGTGTTGTTTGTTTTTGTTTTCTTTTTGATTTATAGGTTTTTCAGAATTCTTTATAAATTCTAGAAATGAACCCCTTGTTGGTTAGACTCATTGCAAAATGTTGTCCCCACTTTGAGGCTTGCCTTTTCCCTCTTTCAGTGGGACACTTTAATGAACCGATGTTCTTAGTTTTAACGTCACCTTTTCCGAACTTTTTTTAATGGCAAGTGCTTTGGTGTCTTGTTTAAGAACTTTTTTCCTAATACAGAATTAGTAAAAATGTTCTCCTGTATTATCTAGTAGAAGCTTGATTGTCTTGCTTTTCCCATTTGATTTATGATCTAGCTGGAAATGATTTCTTTATATAGTGTAATGTTAAGTGTTTATTAATTGATTTTTAAATGATTCATCTCTCTTTTTTTGGTGATGTTGAGCTTCTGCACACTTGGACCTACATACCCTAAATTTGAGGTTAATCAAGGTGGCAAGTCTACCAAACACCTAAACAGAGCAGAGATCTACCAGGTCTTTAAAACACCCAAAACAATATATATTATACAATTTATACACACAGTACACACTCACATACAAGAAACAAGAGTGACAATTATCTATCAAAGATAGGAGGATGTATCCCTTTACAAGGAGATGGAAAGAAAGGATGATGAAGGTGACAATGTTTTGAGAGAAGGCAGAAGATAGGAAATCTGAAGGGCTGGTTGTTGACAGAGGAGTCAGGGGTCTAACAGTTGGTAGATGTGGTGGACATCTATTATTTTTCCTGTTCAGAAAGAATGCTTTTTCCAAAAGCCTTACTAGAATGTTTGCTTCATGAGACCAGTCCTTGAAGTTCTTGTTCTCCACATGTGGTACAGTACCTAGCACGGCAGAAGTACTCAATAAATATATGTTGAATGACTGAATGAAATACTCCTTCCAATATCACAGTGCAGACGGGAGCTGCATCATCTTTTCATAGACCACCTACACAGCCTTCATGATAACTTCTGCTGCATGTTTACTATGTGCTAGGAAAGATGCTACATGATTGACATCTATCACCTCATTTACTCCTTGAAATCACCTTACAAAGTAGAAACCATCATTACCCCCAATTTATAGATGAAGAAAATAAAGACAGAGAACAGCTGAATAACTTGCTTAAGGTAAAGCTGGCAAGTGCCAGAGCTGGAATTTGAAACCAAATCATCAGACCACAGGGTTTACGCTTTTAATCTCTCCATTAATTTGCCACAGTGATTGATCTAAGCACGGCCTCCTCACCCTGCCAGCTAGACCAGTAATGATTATAGCTAATGATTATTGATTGCTTACCTTGTGGCAAGGACTACATAAAATTCTTTACTGCATGTTTTATCTCCTTTAACTATCACATGAAACCTAAATGTAGATACCATTATTATCTCCATTTTACAGAAAAGGAAACTGAGGTAAAAGAGCTTAAAAAACTTGCCCAAGATCATGCAGTTAAGGGAGTCAGTATTTAGACCTCTTACCAGCCATGTTATCTGCCTCTCCTAAGACCCTATATCCTTTATTTCAGAAAGGAACACCTCAACACGAGAAGCCCATTAGAGCCCTTCTCTGTTTTGAAGGACTTTTCAACTTGAGACTGTTGCTTTCTGGTAAGGGAACATGTGAAGTTCTAAGCCAATGATCAGCCATGGGGTGGCTGATCCCATCGGCAGAGGAAGAGACGGAAATTGACCAACAGAGAAAAGCACATAGAGAGAAAGCGTGAGAATCCTGGCAGCTCTTTCATTCACAGTCCATCTCTTCCTTTTGGGATGAGAGCTTTCCAACAAATTACTCCCTTCACTCCTTCTTAGTCTGCCAAAGCTAGTTCAATCTGGTTCTTGTCACTAGCAACCAGGATAGTCTTAGCTAACTAACACGGAAGGCTGCGGTGTTCTCCCAAATGTATTCACGTTTATGAAAAGGCATCAAAGCAGTTTAGAGTTTAACACACACTGTATTTCCTGACTTTCCATTTGACCTATGAATGAGGATGATGACTTATAAAAGTGCCTTCTGTGGGTTTATAAATGAATATTAAGTCTGGTCTTGTTTTGTCAAATGTGGCAACATCATGTGCACATCCTTCCAGGTGAGGGGATGGCCTGATTCACACTCTTTTAAACTAAGCACTTTTCTACCTGCTGTTCTAATATTTCAAAATGTGTACTCTTTGCAATGGACAGCTCCTCTGGGGAAAATGGTCATGAGTCCTGGACTCGCACAAAGAGATATTATGGTTATATTTCTTCTCTGGTTTTGAGAGTATACTTTCTTTATGGCTCTCTGAGTCTCCGGCCTTATTTCCAAAATGAAAGGATTAGACTGCAAAGGGACCTTTAGGACTCTGAACTTGGTGATTGAAACTGAGTCAAATGTTAACTCAAGAGGTATGGGTGGTCGTTTTCTCCATTGGTCCTGGTGTTGGCGTGGGTGGGATAACGCCAGCCTTTTCACAACGCGGAGGGAGCTCTCTCTTTCTTAGTTCACCTCTGCAGTGTCTCGTGTCACTTTTCTACACCCAACGCTGCAATGTCAGAGTCATCTGCAGGATGGGACACTGGCACTTGGAATCCTCCTCCATAAAGGATTCATTATTCCAAATCTGTATGTGCTGTTTCCTTCGGGGATTCATAGCTACTAATTCAAAGGCCCTGAGAAATTTTTTTAGTACAAAACCTGTGTAACTTTCCTTACCCTAAGATTTCCCAAACTTATTTGGTCACAGATCATTTCTCTTTTTGAAAAAAATGCACATTGAACTTCACATTTGGGAAGTGCTGATTTAACAGCTTCCCTCTAGGTCTGTTCAGTAGAGTAGATGTCACCGCCACCTTAGTGTGACCGTATTTGAACTGCAATCATATTATCTTTAATTACCCCACTTCCTGGGTATAGCTTTTTGTGAGTTGAAAGTCCTAAGTTTATTTGGAGATTATGACTTGGTTTTATTACTAGTTACCAACAGATTAGTCCTTTCCCTGAACTGTGGCTGGAAAGAGTCCCTCCACTTGACCAGAAGAGGGAAGCAGAGGACCTGAGATGGTATCTGGGATGGTACCTGAGAACTTGGGAACCAACCTAAGATAAGGCAGCCACAGTCCAGGAGCTTGTCTTGAGAGGATCATCTACCAAGCAGAGTGATCCATCCACATTTCAACCACATCGTCTGCAGAATGTGGGGTCCCATGTTGGAGGCTGTCACCTCGAACCATCATATGTTTCTCGGAGTTTCTACAGGAAACAGGTTTCCTTAAAGCTGGGGTGTACCAGGAGGTCCGTTAGGAAGAGATTGATGGAGGCAGCAGAAAGCAGTGAGGCACAGCCAGCAAAGGTGCAGACCTAGAGGTCACAGAAATGATTCTCAAGAGCGAGGGCCTCCACATGCTGATCCCCCTGAGCAGCCACTGCCCAGCTGGGTTCAGATCAGAGAAGTCACCTGCCCAAGCATCAGACACAAGTGGTCTGAGAATGGCAGGTCTATCATCACCCATGCTGCTTGCTTTGGATGACCTGGTATTCATTTAGGTTAGTAATAGGCTTGGACCCAAGGTTCTGAAAACCAGAACTATGTCCTTGCCTATGGGGTCTGCAAGGGGGATATCATGCTCAGAGCACAGGGCCAGGCAAATATATGCATTATGGTATTTTGACTTCAAACACTGCTCTAGGCCATTGAGAAGCTGGGACTTACCACCAAAATTTACTTACTAAATTACTTACCTAATTTAAAGGCAAAGGTCAATATTAATAGCAGACCAAGTGACTTCTTTGGCATCTTCCCCCTTTTTAATCTTCTTTCATGGACTTCTATATTTTAGCTTTCTGATGGCAAGAAAAGATGAATCCAAGGAAAAGCATGTCAAAGAAAGGAGAGAGAAACAAGTTTCTCCTAAAGATCTGGAGCAGAGATAGTGTAAGCCACTGACTACAACCCTTCTTAGCACACTGGGAGTACAAAAGAGAAATTCTCAAGACATGTACACTCACGAGAACGATGTGGCCAAGAAAATACCTTTGAACTTGACTCATCCTCATTATACTTTTTATCACTCGCTTCCTTGGATATGTGGGTGGGAATTAATGGGGTGGGGAGTGAGGTAAGGGGAATAGAGTGGGGAACGTAGAAGAGGCCATTTTCTCCCCCACTCTTTCTCCTCCCATTTCTGCCTCCTCCTCCTCTTCCGTCTACCTTATTCCCACCTGTCAGAGCCCCTAATTTTCAACTTGATGGTGACTGTGTTGACATGTCAGAAGCAT
Organism: Camelus ferus; assembly: GCF_009834535.1. Lineage (NCBI taxonomy): Eukaryota > Metazoa > Chordata > Mammalia > Artiodactyla > Camelidae > Camelus > Camelus ferus. The sequence continues at coordinate 59,657,489 of NC_045704.1, forward strand.
GCTGTGTTCTCTTGCACTTCCTGCTTCCTCTCTCTTGGTGGTTCTGTAAGAATGAGAGAGGGGTTTTGGCGTCACTTGATGGTGGTATTTCTCATTTCCCCTGAACCAGGGAACCAGGAACAGCTGAGTCCTGCCCTTTCAGTGTCTGTTCTTACCGTAAGTTTCCCAAGGGGTTCTCTGCAAGGCCAGGAACAGAAGCAAATGAGAGTCCATAGCTGAACCAGTGTAGGTTTTCTGGCAAAAGAGGAGCTTGAGCACATGCCTTAAGCCTCAGTGTCTATGTGGGATCTTTTACTTTTCCTCAAATTGAAAGCTTAGGCACATTGGTAGATAGAGATCTCTAGGCCCTCAGAGGAGTACTAAATTCACCTACCTTCCTAGCACCATGTTAAAGAAGAAATAAGAGATCTCATGTCTGTGTATAACAGAAATAGAAATAGAAAGTACAAAAGGACAGGGCATGGGTACTGATATTTCAGTATAGTGTCCCTCCCTACTAATAACTGGGTTTTAATCAAAACCTTGGATGGAAAATCGGTTTACAGAAATTCTTCCCTTGAGTTGGGGGAACTGGGGTGTGAACAGAGGCAGAATCTCCCTCATCCATAGAGAGGAAATTTCCTGCACAGCTTTTAACATCTGAAAAGAAGTCATTACAGATTTTTGACTCTTAGGGAGAAGACCAACATTTACTGAACACCTATTATGACCTTCATTGTGCTAGGCAAGTTTCCTCAGGGTATCTAATGGGTTTATTTAGTTGTAAGTAACAAAAATAATTCTGATCTATTTTTTTGAAGCAGAAGAGGAATTTATTTTAAAATTTTTAATGTAATTTTTTTGTCCATAAATTATATACTACTAGAGATATTCAGTCAAATTACTATGTCTTAAAGTCACATCAGGTGATTCATAGAACCGCTAGTCAGAATGGGCAATCAGGCTCAGATATTCTGTAGTCACAATCAATTTCAAAATCAAATTATCCCATCTTACACAAGAGGAAGATGACTCAACTTAGTTCCTGAGGCCTTTGAAGTAACTTTAATAACTTTCTTGCTACCTGGGATGATAAGATATTCTGTGCTCAGCCTATTCATTTCCCTTCTCAGGCCTGGAATCAGACATTCTCTAAGGAGCTCTGGTTCATTTGAACAGGAATGGGATTTTGAGACTATAATCTGTGCTCTAGTGGTCTCATTGTTAGTGCATCGGTCTTTGCTTCTAGGTCTTTTCAATGGATAGATGTAGTACACATATTTATGTAATATATTGTATAATGTATTCTATAACATGTATTATATATATTAAAATTAACATCAATTGTGAATAATTATTCATATAAAATACATCATGAGCTCATACCAATAGTTTCATTCAAATTCAGGACTACAGAGTTTTTATTTAGCTTTTTCATCTTAGATCCTTATTTCCTTTCTCCCATATCAGAAATTTCAGTTCTCAAGGATACCTAGTATGGACTGAATTGTGTCCCTACCAAATCTATATGTTGAAGCCTTAACCCCAATGAAATTGTATTTTGACCTTTAGGAAGGTGATTAAGGTTGAATGAGACTGTTAAGAGTGGCAATTGTAAGAAGACTAGGAGATACAAGAGAGCTCTCTCTCTGCCTGTGCACAGAGGAACTACAACTAATTACTATTTCCCAGTCTACCCTTTCTTGACTCTCAACTTCTTTTTCATACTTTCTATTCCTTTATCACTTTGTGTTATATTCTGGTTAATTTCCTTAGATTTACCTTCCAGTCCACTAATTGCTTCTTCAACTGTGTTTAAATCTGCTATTTAATTTTTCCTTTAAATTTTAATTCCAATTACTAGATTTTTCTTTTATAGAAGTTCTTTTAAAAATCTACCTCCTTTTATATCTTAATCATTTAAAATATTTATTTCTTAGTCTCTTCAGGTTTTATTATTGTCTAAAATTTGTGAGGCTGCTTATCCTACTATTATTGAGTCTACTGACTTTCCTAAATAGCAGATGGATTGGTCACATTTTTTTTTATTGTAAGCTGATGTTTAGTGGGGGACAGTTTCCCCTTTGGGCTCTCTTTTTGCTCTGGATCAGGGGTTGGCAATCTTTTTCTATAAAGAGCTAGAGACTAAATATTTTTGTTTTTGTAGGCCACATTCAGTCATACAGGTTCTATCTCTCTCCCCCTCCTCCTACTTCCTCTCCTTCATCTTCCCTTTCATAATGTAAAATCATTCTTTTTTTTTTTAACATTTTTTATTGATTTATAATCATTTTACAATGTTGTGTCAAATTCCAGTGTAGAGCACAATTTTTCAGTTATACATGAACATATATATATTCATTGTCACATTTTTTTCTCTGTGAGCTACCATAAGATCTTGTATATATCTCCCTGTGCTATACAGTATAATCTTGTTTATCTATTCTACAATTTTGAAATCCGAGTCTATCCCTTCCCACCCCCCCGCCCCCATGGCAACCACAAGTTTGTATTTTATGTCTATGAGTCTATTTCTGTTTTGTATTTATGCTTTGTTTGTTTGTTTGTTTTTTAGATTCCACATATGAGTGATCTCATACGGTATTTTTCTTTCTCTTTCTGGCTTACTTCACTTAGAATGACATTCTCCAGGGACATCCATGTTGCTGCAAATGGTGTTATGTTGTCGGTTATTATGGCTGAATAGTATTCCATTGTATAAATATACCACCTCTTCTTTATCCAGTTATCTGTTGATGGACATTTAGGCTGTTTCCATGTCTTGGCTATTGTAAATAGTGCTGCTATGAACATTGGGGTGCAGGTGTCATTTTGAAGTAGGGTTCCTTCTGGATATATGCCCAGGAGTGGAATTCCTGGGTCATACAGTAAGTTTATTCCTAGTCTTTTGAGGAATCTCCATACTGTTTTCCACAGTGGCTGCACCAAACTGTATTTCCACCAGCAGTGTAGGAGGGTTCCCTTTTCTCCACAGCCTCTCTAGCATTTGTCATTTGTGGATTTTTGAATGATGGCCATTCTGACTGGTGTGAGGTGATACCTCATTGTAATTTTGATTTGCATTTCTCTGATAATTAGTGATATTGAGCATTTTTTCATGTGCCTATTGATCATTTGTATGTCTTCCTTGGAGAATTGCTTGTTTAAGTCTTCTGCCCATTTTTGGATTGGGTTGTTTGTTTTTTTCTTATTAAGTCATATGAGCTGCTTATATATTCTGGAGATCAAGCCTTTGTCAGTTTCATTTGCAAAAATTTTCTCCCATTCCATAAGTTGTCTTTTTGTTTACTTATGGTTTCCTTTGCTGTGCAGAAGCTTCTAATTTTCATTAGGTCCCATTTGTTTATTCTTGCTTTTATTTCTATTGCTTGAGTAGATTGTTCAAGGAGTGTAAAACCATTCTTAACACATAAGTTATACAACAACAAGTTATGGGCAAGATCTGGTCATGGGCCTTAGTTTCCCAGCTATCACTCTTGATGTTGGCAGTGTGTGCTTCCACCTGCTGAGGGTCACAGGGTTTTGCTAGTCCCAAACAAGTTTTACAATAATTTCTTGACTTGGGGATGCCTACACCTCCTGGGTATTGTGCATTTGGGTTCCACACTCATGCAAAGCACAGGCTTATAGTTTTTTCTTTCTTTGGAGCCTAGCTATTTTTTAATTGTAGTATTGTCCATTTCTCCACATTGAGTGAAGCAAGAGGTCCAAGTTAGCTTATTCTTCCCAGTTGCCAGAAAAACTCTTAATCAGAAAAAGTGTGGAATTTTATCAGAAGCTTTCATTCATCCATTATAATTTGAAAATAGGTTTTATTCACTGGAAAAATGATATACCGTGTTATATTAATTATATTAATAAGTTTCTCTAATTTCAAGTTATCTTTGCATTTCTGGAATGAAGGTTTCTTGATTGTAATGCAAGAGCCACTTAATATACTGTGAATTCAATTTGGTAGGTTTCTGATTGCAGATGCATAAAGAAGTTTGCCCTAAAGTTTGATATGTTTTTCTTTCTTTCTTTCTTCCTCCCTCGCTCCCGCCCTCTTCTTCCCCCCACCCCCAAATTTTATATTATGATTGTCTTTATTATTAAAAAATTGGGTCACTTTCTATATTTATTTTAATATTTATGTTTTAAAAATCTTTATTAGATGCTTATCTTTTATACTTTTCCTCTAAAATGAATAAACCTTGGATTTTAAAAATAAATTCTGGGGTTTTTTTGGTTTTGTTTTTGCATTAATTATTTTGGTTATTTTCTTTATTTTTCCTTTCTCCTTTAAAAAGAAAATTTTATCCTTATTCTAACTTCTTGAATTGAATCAATAATTCAATTATTTTCATTCTTCCTTAAATTCTGAGGAAATTTAAAAGTTACCAATTTTTACACTGGCTACATCCAAATTCCTAACTTTGATACACAGTGTGGGTCATCTTTCTTCTGGAATGTTCTTTTCCCAAATCCTGATGTGCTGAATTCTTCCTGATGTTCAGATCTCAGCTTAAATGCCACCTCAGAGAGGCCTTCCCAACCAAAAGTACTCCCACCTCCCCCTCATGCCAGTCACTCCCAGTCACATCATTCTGTCTTATTTTTATTAAAGCAAATATCACCTCCTGATATTTCTTATTTTATTCATGTCTTGTTTGTTAGCTATCTTCCCCCTACTGTAGTGGTAAAATATAAGCCTATAAGAACAGAGTTTGTCTCTTTAGTGCCGTATGTCCTGCTATTAGACAATGTCTAGCATCTAGTAGGTGATCACTAAATGTTTATTACATGAATGCATGAAAAGTATTCTCATTTCTTATTTTAAAAATAGCACACCGGGGAACGGTATAGCGCAGTGGTAGAGTGCATGCCTCGCATGCATGAGGTCCTGGGTTCCAGTACCTCCATTAATAAACAAATAAATAAATAAACCTAATTACCTCCCCAAACAAAAAACATAAATAAAACTATCACAGTGTCATATTATATGTCAATTATACCTCAATTTGATTGTCTAATTAAAAAATAATAAGTACAAATAGCCTATACCTGTAATTTTTACTTCTTTTTGTCATAATAACTGTTTGGGAGTTTGCCCTCCACCTCAAGTGAACGTTTTATTTGTTTGTTTAATTTCCAGTTTATCGCTTTCTGATAAGATAAAGTGGCTCATAGAAATTTTATGCTTTGAAACTTCCTGAGTTTATCTTCGTGTCTTATTTATGATCACTCTTTGTAAATGTCCCACAGAAGCTTAAAAAGATGTCATATTTTCTCTTTGTGAAAGAAAAATTCTATCTATGATTTAGATTTTCTATGGCTTTGACAACTTTTGTTTATTTCAGCTGTCAAAGTTTGAGATATGTGTACTTAAAAGCCTCCTACAGCTATTGTATTTCAAGCATTTTTTTCCTTATGTTTCTAGCATCCTTTGTTATTGTTACAGAAAGATTTCAGCTATTAAATCTTTGTTGTAGATTGTACATTTTTTCAGTATAAAATGTTTTTCTTTGACTCATTTAATGCTTTTTGACATGAATCCTGTTTGTCTGAAATAAGCCACCCCTGCTCTCTTTCTGTTTGTGTTTGTCTGAAGAGAGAATCTGGGAAATTCTGATGGCTCAAGGAGCCCCTTTCCTGATGTACAGCAAGAGGTTAAAAAAAAAAAGCCCTGAGGACCAGTTGACTTCCAATGGGAATTAATGCACTCTATGTTTCAAATACTTCTCCTGTAAGAAAAAAAGACGATATATTGGTAAATCCTCCAAGAGTGCTGAAATTGCAACTTTTCTAGAGCCAGAAATCACACACCTGTCAAGCCAACTTAGAAATGTCCAGACATCAAGAATGTTCCCCAAGTGGTTGCATTTGGGATTCACCCTGGACTATGTAATTGACTCTTTTGTGAAGGTGTCCCTGGTGTTGACTGTGATTTGAGGTAGCCAGACAGGTTCCTAACATGGCTAAGGGAGCAGGGTGAGGTGAAAGGTGTGGAAAGTCCTGGCTTCTGGGTGTCTGGGCAAGAAGTTCTGTCTCCCACAGACTCCCCTGGTTTGTTTGATTGGCAGTGATTTGAGACATCCTTGTCCACTCCCACCATTAGGAACTGCGATGTGGGAGTGGAAGATACTTGAGAAAGTTCATGATGCTTTTGTAATGGGACAGAGCCCTGAGAAGTCATCCTTCTCCATGAAACAAAACCAACACAGTGTTCAGATTTGGCTTCATGGCACCTGGGTACGGTGGCAAAATAAGAAGTAAGCAATAACGCAGTAGCAGAACCCTGGTTGAATGGCAGGGGACCTGTGTGTGATTCTGTGTCACTTTTCATTATGTGCAAAACGGGCATGAGCAGGGCAGGGAGCATCTTACTTCTCAAGAGCCTTCTGCAAATGGATGAGAAAATGTGCTAGTTTGTGAAGTGCTGAGAGCTATTTGGAAGAAAAAAGTACAGGTAAAAAAAAAAAAAAAGACAAAAACAGTACAACTGAGCTGTAGTGGAAACTGGGATTTGCCACCAAGCGCCCCTTCCCTTTCAATGAAGGGCTGGCTGTCCCAGGTGCTTGGGATGCCATCTGCTGATGACCTTCAGCTGGCGCCCCCTGCAGAGAGCCTCCCCACCCAGGTTAGTCCGTCTCATGGTGGCCCACATCCAGTGATTGATCTGTACAGGGTATAAAGCTCTTGTCACTTTGTTCCAGCTCAGGAAACCCTGAAGGTCAGTCCAGGTCTGGAACTCCCAGGAGTGCTCTGAGACCTTCCCTGTTACTGCTCAGCCCTCCGGCTTTTAGGGGAAGCCCCACTACAACACGAGCCGTGCAGAGTAGTGGGCGTAACTTCTCTTCAGTGTTCTTCCTCCAGAAATTAAAGCATATCCTCAGTACAGGCATACCTCACTTTAAGGAAAAACTGTTTTTTGAAATGTGGATTTTTTTAAAAAAGTTAAATTGAGGGGAAATTTTAACAATAGCTACCACTCATTTAGCACTTAATATGCATCAGATCTAGCTAAATGCTTCATATCCATGAGCTCATTTGATTTTCAGAACAATCGTCTGAGGTAGATACTAATAATAGGTTCATTTTATAACTGCTGTGGGAAACTGAGCTTGGAAAGGTTCAGTGGTTTGCCCAAGTTCACATCTAGGAAGTGGTGGGATAAGATTTGAAACTCAATTCTGCCTGACTCCAAAAAACTGGCTAGTGAACAACCACAAGATAACACCTCTTAGCACTATGCTAGAGCGTGCTTCCCTGTAACTCCTGTAAATAATGAATTCTTTTGGAACACTGAAAAAAGAACTAGATTTGAAAAAAAAAAAAAAGGAGGGTGTATATGTTATATTTTCTAGAAAAAAAAGAACACTAGGTACTGCATAGATATTAAGCCCTTCCTCCTGGTCTATTAGCTTCCATGTCGGTAAAGAGAACTGGAATTTATAGAATAAGAAGCATTTGCCAGGATTCAAATACATCAGGAATTTGTAAAATATTCAAGACAGTAGGGTCCACAGAACAGTGCATCTTGAAAATAAGCCTTACCTGTTGCCCAAGAGTTAGGGGGCTATTTATAATCTCAATGACCTCTGGTTTAAGGAAAATAACTTTTTTTAAATGTCTTCAGAAGAGAGTTAATCCTACCAAGGCTGTTTTCCATGTTTCGGTCCCTCCTGCCTGAGTATGCATATGTTCTTCCATCCTAACTGTGCCCACCGGGGACCACGCCCTTGGAAGCCCTGCTTGTCTCAGCAGCTATGGTATCCCCTGAAGACATGCATCTATGACACTTCAGTGAGCGGAGGCGAATTTGCCTGCATTTGCACAAGGTCACTAAGACCCCCAGATACCAAGCCCCATTGTCAGTTTAGCATCTCTCTTTCTCAATTTCTTTCCAGCCTTGCTGGGATTTTAAGTAACACCCAAAGCACCAGTTGGGCAGCTTCCCAAAGAGTTTTCAACAACATTGAAGCCCTCCTGCCCCTCATCAGGCACTGCAGGCCAGATCCCCGTGTCCTGCACATCTGCCTGACTGAGAGAGAACAGAGCCAAACTCTGTCAGGTCAGAGGCCACATTTTCTTTCAATTTATTAAAAAAATTTTTTTTGTAGTATAGTCAGTTACAATGTGTCAATTTCTTGTGTACAGCATAATGTCCCAGCCATGCATATATGTACTTATGTTCATTTTCATATTCTTTTTCATTAAAGGTTATTGCAAGATATTGAATACAGTTCCCTGTGCTATACAGAAGAAATCAGTGATTAACATTTGCAAATCTCAAAGTCCCAAATTTATTCTTTCTACCCCTTTTCCTCCAGTAACCATAAGGTTGTTTACTATGTCTGTGAGTCTGTTTCTGTTTTCTAGATGAGCTCCTTAGTGTCCTCTTTTTTCTTTTTCTTTTTTTTTTTTTAATTCCACATATGAATGATATCATATAGTATTTTCTTTCTCTTTCTGGCTTACTTCACTTAGAATGACAGTCTCCAGGTCTATCCATTGTTGTGGCAAATGGCATTATTTTATTCTTTTTTATGGCTGAGTAGTATTCCATCATATAAATATACCACAACTTCTTTATCTAGTCATCTGTCAATGGACATTTAGGTTGTTTCCATGTCTAGGCTATTGTATATAGTGTTGCCATGAACATTGGGATGCATGTATTTTTTTTGAATTAGAGTTCCCTCTGGACATAGGAGTGGGATTGCTGGATTATATGGTAAGTCTATTTTTAGTTTTTTTAGGAATCACCATGCTGTTTTCCATAATGGCTGCACCAAACTACATTCCCACCAACAGTGTAGGAGGGTTCCCTTTTCTCCACACCCTCTCCAGCATTTATTGTTTGTGAACTTTTGAATGATGGCCATTGTGACTAGTGTGAGGTGATACCTCATTGTAGCTTTAATTTGCATTTCTCTGATAGCGATATTGAGCATTTTTTTCATGTGCCTATCAGCCATTTGTATGCCTTCACTGGAGAATTGCTTGTTTAGGTCTTCTGCCCATTTTTGGATTGGGTTGTTTGTGTTTTTGCTATTAAGTTGTATAAGCTGTTTATATAGTCTGGAAATTAAGCCCTTGTCAGTCTCATCTTTTGTTAATGTTTTCTCCCATTCCATTGGTTGTCTTTTTGTTTTAGTTATGGTTTCCTTTGCTGTGCAAAAGCATACAAGTTTAATTAGGTCCCATTTCTTATTTTTTCTTTTATTTCTATTGCCTGGTAGACTGCCCTAGGAGAACATTGCTGAGATTTATGTCAGAGAATGTTTTGCCTATATTTTCTTCTAAGAGGCTTATATTATCTTGTCTTATGTTTAAGTCTTTAAGCCATTTTGAGTTTATTTTTGTGTGTGGTGTGAGGGAGTGTTCTACCTCCACTGATTTACATGCAGCTGTCCAGTTTTCCCAACACCACTTGCTGAAGAGACTGTCTTTTCTCCATTGTATATTCTTGCCTCCTTTGTGGAAGATTAATTGACTGTGGATCTGTGGGTTTATTTGTGGGTTCTCTATTCTGTTCCATTGGTCCATATGTCTGTTTTTGTTCCAATATCATGCTGTTTTGATTACTATAGCTCTGTAGTATTGTCTGAAGTCTGGGAAGGTTATTCCTCCAGCTTCATTCTTTTTCTTCAGTAATGGTTTGACAATTCAGGGTCCTTTGTGATTCCATATAAATTTTAGGATTATTTGTTCTAGTTTTGTGAAAAATGTCATATTTTTACATCAGGTAACTTGATCTGTTCCTAGACGGTTGTCAATCTCTTCATCAAACACCCCGGGCCTTGTGCCTGAGTCATGCTTTCCTTTGTACATGCCCTGGCCCCTGCCACACCCTGGCCCTCCAGGACTCCCAGGGGTGGTCTGAGCCACCTACAGTGTCTGCTTTTTCTGTTTGTCCAGCCCCACAGAGACAGGCCACAGGGACGTGCACGGGTGCTGTGTCATGCTAACAGAAGATGCTCAGCAGGGATCACAGGGCCACAGAGGACATTGTGCCAGGAGCTAGCGGTGAAGGATGATGTGTGCTGGCTTCCTTTAGAAAGCTTTGTGGATGGAGCTCTGATGAGGGATGTTCAGGGCATCATAATTCAGTGTTGTATCAGTGGCAGTGCTCACTTTTATTGACTATTGATTATGTACCTGGCAGCCATCTGAGTGCTTCACCTACATGATGTCACTTAATCTTCCCCAAAATGCTATGAAATATGACCAATATTTTCCTTGTTTTATGGATGAAGAAACTGAAGGTTAAAGAGGAGTTTTGCCCGAGGTCAGAGAGAGAAGCTGAGCCAGGATTCACACTGGTCTGTCTGGCTGTATTGCTGTCCCATGGGCTGAGCTGAGCATAGCCTGCCAGTGTTTTGAATGACATTTAAAAATGTGAGCCAATATTTTAAGTGCAAAAGAAACACATATAAAATTCTAGCATCTCTTAAAAAATGGGTATGTATGACAACATTGGGCCCTCAGTCCAAAGCATCCCATTTATGGGAGGTGAGTATTAGCTGCCTCGTTAGAAGGGGACTGTGCTCCCAGTTTCCACAGAACCTAGTACAACAGGCTGGTTCTGTTCAGGTACTGTGTGACTCCCATGTGCTCCTGAATTGCCAGTCCTGTTATGCTGCCCCCTGTTCCATGGTTTTTGGGCAGCAGGTGTTTCCCTGGCTTTGCACTGTCCTGGAAACAGAATTTGGGGCTAACATTCCTGTCTTCAGTTGGTTAGGAGCAGAGAACACGGATGCAAGCATGGAGCAACATGGCGGGATATTAGTTTAGGGTTAATTTCAAAGTCAGTTCATCACTGAGGGGGATGGCAGGCTGAAGGGCTGGCATGGAAAGTGCTGGAAAGTGACCATGGCCCTGGAATTTACACCAGGTTGTGCCACAGACTCGTTGTGCAAGCCAATCTGAGTCACTTTCCTCTGCATCTATAAAAGGGAGAGACCGAAGTTGCTAAGTTGTAGGACAGATGTCAGCTCTGAAACTCTTCTCTGCTACTGCTTATAAGTCACGTTTCCACCTGAGAAGGACTGACTTTGGGAGCATCTCTTAAGGAGGTGGATAGGTTTGGAAATTGCCTTCAGTGAGTACAGATGAACAAGTAAGCAGCAAATGACTTTGGCTGGCACAGCTTCAGAGCAGCGGGGAGGCCCTGGACCCAGCCCAGTGAAAAAAGGTGGGGCCTGAGTTATTGGAAACCTTTGGATTCCAGAGCTTTCCTTTTTATGAATTCAAGGGTCAGGCCAGGGCTTGGTTCTTTATTTAGAAAACCATGATAATAACCACTGAAATCATTGCTTGCCAGAACAAATGTTCTTGCCAGAACATCTCGCCCCAAACAGTATCTCTGGGAACTATACTGGACGGAATGTCACAGTCTTTCGGTACAGTTAGAGGACCTCACAGGGACAGTATTGTTTTCTCCTCTCTCTTTTAAAGCACAAACCTTATCACAACAAAGCAAACCTGTTTCTCAAATTAGAGCAGCCATGAAAATAAATAAGTAGTTATCTAAAAGATAGACCAAGAGATCAGGCACAGGTCCAAGAAAAAAGAGCCTCATAATAGATTTTTCTTATATGCTTTTTTGTACGTCTGGAGGCCTTGTAATTCCCTCTGGCCTGTCACCATCTCTGAGTGTAAGTTTCCCTGGCTTCACAGAGTTAGCCCTATTTTCTCTGTGGCAAAGGTGATGTGTACAACCCAAAGTTTAGATGCTCATCTGAAAATGATCTCAGGCATGACTTCCTGGTATCCCCCAAACTTGGGCAGGTTTGAGGGTAGATGTGGGGTCCTATAGGAGAGATGTGGCCTCTTCTGCGAGCCAGTTGCCGATTGAGACTCTTTGAGAATCTATGGGGAGGCCAACTTGACCGGGACTGTGCCTACTGGCTTGACCTCATAGAAGCTTGCCTCTGTAGCCAGGGCCAACTGACTTTCCAGCTTGTGCTGGAGTACATCACTTGTTAAAATGAGACTTTTGATTCAGTAGGTCTAGGTTGTGAGCAGAGGGAGTGTCTCCATTTCTAACAGGCTCCCTAGCGATGCTGTGTGGCTGGTCCATGGACCATGTTTTGAACTGCAAGGTCCTACACTCGTGGTTCTCAAAGTGTGCCACCAGGACCCCAGACAATAACATCACATGGGAACTTGTTAGAAATGCACATTCTTAGGCCCCACCCCAGATCTCCTGAATCAGAAACTCTGGAAATGTGGCCCAGCAACCAGATTTTAACAAATCATTTGGGGTAGGAAGGGTTAAATTGGGAGATAGAGATTTGCAGATCCTAACTACTATATGTAAAACAGATAAACAACAAGTTTATACTGTACAGCACAGGGAACTCTATTCAATATCTTGTAGTAACCTATGATGAAAAAGAATATGAAAATGAATATATGTATGTATATGTACGACTGAAATGTTATGTTGTACACTAGGAATTTTTCACAAAATTGTAAATAGACTATACTTCAATTAAAAAAATCCTCTAGGTTATTCTGATGCATGATAAAGTTTGAAAACCACTGTCTATACTTTGTTATGGGTGGAATTGTGTCTCTCCCCAAAATATATATTGAAGCTCTAACCTCAAGTACATGTGGCTGTGACCTTATTTGGAAATAGGGTCTTTACAGATCTAATCAAGGTAAAATGAAGCCATTACCATGAGCCCTATTTCAATACAGTAGGTGTCTTTATAACATGACCATATGAAGACACAGAGACACACAGGGAGAAGATGGCCGTGTGATGAGGGTGACAGAGATTGGAGTGATGCCTTACATGTGTTAGAGGGAGCATGGCACTGCCAACACCTTGATTTTGAATTTGTAGCCTCCACAACTGCGAGACAGTAAATTTCTGTTATTTTAAGTCACCCAGTTTGTGGTACCTTGTCATGGCAGCCCAAAGAAAGTCATACAGCCATGAAGGCTTTCTCTGCTCTGTGATAGAACAGCAGGTGTTGACAGGGCCCAGGTGCAAGGTTTGCCTGATGGGTAGCTGGATACAGGGAAAGAGCAGAACAAGGTGAAAAGGAAACAGGAAGCAGTGATAATATATTGTCTGAGGTATATGTGGGTTTAATGATTTTAAAAAGTTATTTGCAAGTTAATTTAACAAGCATTTATTGAGTCCTTACTAAGTGCCAAGATCAGTTTGAAGCCCTGGGGATATAAAAGAGCTCAAGACAAGATCCTATTCCTCAAGAAACTTCCAGTCATGAGTAAACAGGTACTTACCATTTAAGGGCAGTTGCTACTCTGGAGGGAGTATAGACAGAGTATACGAGTGGGGCAGCCACAAACAGTTGTGCAGGTTGTGCACTGTGCAACACATAGTCTCTAATGTCAGTGGTCTTTGTTAGGGTTCTGTGGTACACAACTGCTCTACTGAACGTGGTTCCTCCATTGGGAAGATACAAGAAGGACATTTAATTCATTCTTGAGGGGCAAGAGAAGCTTCCCAAAGGAAGTAGAATCTAAACTGAGATCTGAGGAGTGAGTGAAAATTAGTCAGGTGACGGAGGCCGAGTGTGGGGAATCAGAAAGGAGAAGTGTTTAGAAAAAGCAAAGAGCACATGCCAGACTGAGGGGTGGCCAGAGCAGCAGTGAGGAGTATGTCCAGCCAAGGACTCTGTAGGAGAGGAGTCAACTATTAACTAGGAGGAATCATCCTCTTTCATTAGCACCTAGAGCCCCCCCAGGTAAGTCCCATTTTGTAGCAAAACTTCTTTTCTTTGTTTACCCAAATATCCCCCAAAGGAATTAAGGCCTGTTACATCTTGGTCATAAAACGAATGCAATTTTCTTGTAACAGAATAGGTTAGGTGTTGGTTAGGATGGAATAAGACAGATGTCAATGATGTGTTTAAAGTGTTTGTGTGTGATTGACTAAGAAACTGTAACTTCAACTTTCTTCTTTGGCCTGGGGTCCTCCCCTCCTCCCCATTGAGGGTCAGGAACTGGGGAGGCCACATGAAAGCTGGTTTGTGTTTTGAATGTATTCTGTTGGAAATCCGAGACCGTGCTTGGATCCATTCTCACAGAAAGAAAGGACCTGCTCAAGTTATACTCTTGAATCTAGAATACGAGTTGGGAGTGATCAACGGTAATAATAATAATATTGTGCAGGTTATGTAGCACCTACAGTATAGTAGGCACTATCCTTTGGACTTGATATATGTTAATATATCCAATTTTCATAAATATGCTATGAGGTATAGTATATTTTAATATATCCAATTTTCATAAATATGCTATAAGGTATAGTATATTTATACTATATAGAATATGCTGTATGATATGCTGCATCATCTCTATTCACCGATGAGTAGACAGAAGCACAGAGAGGGTAAGCAAGCTGCCCAAGGTAGCCAAGTGATGGAGCTGTGATTACATCCAGGCAGCCTGGCTCCAGAGATTGCTCTTCACCACTCTACTACATTATGTTGATTAATTAATGGGATGGATGAATGAATGAATGAATGAATGCTAAAGCTTTTTTAAAAAATGTTTTCTGGCTAGGTCTCCAAAAAGAAGAATCAATGAAGCAGTAAAGTTTAGTCCCAGGGCTTTCTGCTTAATCAAGGTTCTACAGTTTATCTTTCATTGCAAGGTAATGGGCTGTTTATACTCAGAGCCATCTAAATGCTGAAAAAAACACTGATGTTAACAGTTGTTGATGAGTGACTGCGAAAGGCTGAACATTTTAATTTTTTTGGAACACTTTAATTTAAAGTGAGTGCAAGAATTAATTGCCAGTGAGTTAAAAGGCTTTATCTGCCATTTCTCTGCTCCTCGATCTTCTGCCTTCCACTCAGAACAATAACAAGGGCATTGTGAGCACAAGCGTGACTGGCTGGTTTTTCCTTTCCAAGCTGCCTGGTTTTGCAACTTGCGCTTACATCTGGCGACCAGGAAATGTAGGAAAGAATTCTTATCCCAATGGTATCTCTATGTCCTTAAGGGACTGATAGGGCCCTACCCCCACCCCCATAGATTGCGAGTTCTTGGAGTGGAGGACCCAGATTTCATCCCATCTGTATCCTCGGCATCTAAGAATGCCTTGCACATAGTAGGAGCTTTACATTAGGACAGGTTATCGGTGCTGTCTGATCAGGGGCAATTTTGATGGTGTAGAGGAGGTTCTAAGGAAAATCATAAACACTCCTTGATTGAAATGGTGTTTTCTAAATCTTCAAATAACAATTCATTTGCTTTCTCTTTCCTGCTTCAGTTACCTCCCAAATCGTTTTCCCTCAGACTCTGTATTCTTCCTCCACAGAGAAGCCCACTCACTCAACTCTGTTTTGTTGGAGTTCTGTGTGTGTGCTCAGTCCTCTGCGTGGATCTTATGCTGATCTGGATGGGTGTCCAGGAATGTCTGTGCCAGTGTGTGTGTGAACATGTGTATCTGTGTATCTAGGTACGTAGGGATCAAGGACTTAAAGCAAAATCATGATGCTAAACCTAAACATGCCGATTTGCTAAACTAAGGCAACCTGAGAGTTAAACTTTTCTTGAACCAAAGCTTAAAAGAAAATGACTTGGTTCAATTTAAGACAAGCAATAGAAATTTTCAAAAATCATGTAACATTTTAGGGAGATAATCCATTTATATGATTCAAAATTAAATAAATATACATACATAAATGTCTGTTTTTTATCCTTGTTCACCATGTGTCCAGTGTCTCTTCATCTTCACAAACCAGTAACCATGTTAATGTTTCCTTTGGATTCTTCCAGAGATTTAAATATGTACACAAGCAAATACAAATTAACAATGCCATCTCCTCCTTCCTACACAAACGAGAGCATGCTATGCTCTTTTATTCTGCATCTTACTTTTTTTCACTTTATAATCCATCTTGGAAATCTTTTTTTTAAGTTTTTTTTTAATTCACACATAGTTGATTTACAATGTGTTAATTTCTCATGTACAGTATAGTGATTCGGTTACGTATACATATATATTCCTTTTCACCTTCTTTTTCATTATAGGCTATTACAAGATAGTGAATATAGTTCCCTCTGCTTTACAGTAGGATCTTTTTATCTATTTTATATATAATAGTTAGTATCTACAAATTCCGAACTCCCAATTTATCCCTCCCTACCCCTTTTCCCCTTGGAAGCCATAAGTTTGTTTTCTATATCTGTGAGTCTGTTTCTGTTCTGTAAATAAGTTCATTTGTGTCCTTTTTAAGATTTCACATTTAAGTGATATCATATGGTACTTTTCTTTCTCTTTCTGACTTACTTCACTTAGTATGACGATCTCCAGGTTCAACCATGTTTCTGTAAATGGCATTATTTTATACTTCTTTATGGTTGAATAGTACTCCACTGTATATACATACCACAACTTCTTTATCCAGTCATCTGTCAATGGATATTTAAGTTGCTTCTATGTCCTAGCTATTGTAAATAGTGCTGCTATGAACATTGGGGTGCATGTATCTTTTCAAATTATTAGAGTTCCCTCCAGATATATGCCCAAGAGTGGGATTGCTGGATCATATGGTAAGTCTATTTTCAGCTTTTTAAGGAATCTACATACTGTTTTCCATAGTGGCTGCACCAAACTACATCCCCACCAACAATGTAGGAGGATTCATCTTGGATATTTTTTGTTCATAAGAAGGGCCTTCATTCTCTTTTCACAACTACAACAGTATTCTGTTGGATAGCTGTATCAAAATGTGTTTAACCAATCTCTAATTGGTGGACATTTGGGTTGTTGCCAATTTCTTATGACAGAAAACAGTACTGCAATGAATAACCAGTTCTGATGGTTTATTGCTAAATTGCTCACCAATGGGTGACACTAATTGGCATTTACAGTAGCAGTGTAGAAGAATGCCCATTCCTGTTTCCTTTTAATACACTTGGAGTTTTAATAATTTGATAGCAAAAATGGCATCTCATAGTTTGAATTTGTGTTGTTCTCAATGTAAGGGAGGCTGGCTCTCTGTGTATTTAAAAGCTATTGTATTTCCTTTATTTGTGAACTGTTTCTTTACATTCTTTGCCCAATTTTTTTCTGGGTAATTGGGTTTTTTCTTATCGATCTATAGGAGCTCTTAGAATATTAAAGACATTAAACTTTGTCTGTGAATTGAGTTATAGACAATTTGCTCCCAGTTTCCATTTGTCTTTATTCTTTGCTCAAGGAGATTTTGCCAAGCAATGACTTTGATTTTTATGGAATTTAATTTTTAAATCTTTTACATTATGCCTTCTAGATTTTATATCATAGTTAGAAAGGTCTTCTCTGATTTATACAGGAGCTTCCCTTTTAGGATTTATTTTTTACCTTTATTATTTGATACATTTGGAATGGCTCCTAGAATAATGGATTTTACAATTTCAGTATGAACCTGAAAAGTAAGGCAAGGAAGGAGGTCAGAGGAATGTTCCCATGTGGGCTGAAGGCTGGACTCAAACACATTCAGAAGAACCCTGTAGCTTCGCCATGTTCTTCATGTGCCCCTGCCCACCCAACCACAGTCCTTTGACCCGGAGGTGAGTATCTGACCCAAGACAAGCCAGTCAGAGCCCTGCTCAGAAATCTCTGAACTTGGGGCCAGAACGAGAATCAGGCAGCCATAAAAGGTAAGACTGGTGACTTCTGTGGGCCGGGCTTCCTTCTCCATGAGATAGCCAGGTGGCAGCGAAAGAATAAAATTAACACAGGAAAAAAGGCAGAGATGATGGAATACTACTCTGGAGTACAGAGGAATGAACTGCAGACACACACAGCAGGAGTCAACCTGAGTGAAAGAAGCCAGATAAAAATATGTACCTACTATATGATTCCATTTATACAAAACCCTTGAAAATGCAAACTAATCTAGAGTGTCAGAAATCAGATCAGCCATTGCTGGGAAGAGGCGAGGAGCGTGAGGAGAGGTAGAATGGGGGGGGTACAAAGAGGCGTAGGGGAAATTGTAGGATGGTGGACATGGTCCCTGTCTTGATTGTGGTGATGATTCTATGGGTGGGTACCTATTTCAAAACTTTTCAATGTGTAAATGTGTCCTATTCATTTGATGTCAATGAGACCTAGACAAAGCTGTTTTATCATGAAGCGGAGGATGGGTGGGTTAGCTCAGTGGCAGAGGGCGTACTTAGCATGTGCTTAGCATGCACAAGGTCTTGGATTCAGTCCTCAGTACCTCCAATATTTAAAAAGTTTAATAAAAGCTAAAAGTAAATAAAGCAGAGATGAGGGGGAAAAATTTACCCAGAAAGAAGTACAAATGAGGACTCTGTGTAAAACAAGAGAAAGAACGAATTTAGACTGGTATCCAGTTCTCTCGGTCTAGGTGCCCAGCTGCACCTCAAGTTCCGTATCTTAACTCAAACTTGGATGGTCAGGCTAATACATTTACCACTTCACTCAAGCTGAGTTTCTATTCTTTGCAGACAGAATAATCAAACCATACCCACCCCATTCCCAAGAAATAGCCTTAGGGTTAAGATTCCAGTTTGGTTCATTTTCTCCCTTACCTTTCACACCCAGTTATCACCAAGTACAACCAATTCACCTGTGAACACTTGTCCTCTCCCATCCAGACCTGCTGGGAGTCCAGGCTCATATCCTTCTCCAATTAGACTCTTTGCAGCCCATCAGCTGGGCTTCCTCCCACTCCTCCCTCCATATTGTTTCCAAAGTTGCATATTTAAAGCGCCCTTTCATGCCCCTTCTTAAAACAATAATACCAACAACTGGTGAGAACACGTTGCTCACTGCACCTCCCAGCCTGGCCCCAGCATCCCTCTCTAGAACAAATAAATTGTTCTTTGCACATTCTCACTACCTACGCTGGCAGGCATCTGACTCCAACAGCACCAGGCATATTTGCCTTTGAGAGCTCCTGTCCTATTTGTCCACATGACAAATTTCTAACCTATTCGAAGTCCAATTCAAATGTTACCATTTTTATAGCTTTTTCGGCTCTCTCAGGCTGAATTAATTGCTCCATCATCTCTGTTCCCATATCTCTTATCATCTGTTGTGGTGATGGATGAGTCTTTCTTTCCCATAAGATGATAAACTTCTGAAGAGCAGGAAGTGTGTCTTATTCATCTTTACAAACCCAGAAACCAGCATAATTCACGAAATGTAGCAGGTGCTTCATTAATATCTTTCAATTGATTTAAATTGAGGGACTCAAAATAGATCAATGGTTTTCAAGTCTTTTTGAACACCCTTTAATACAACTCTTTTTCAAAACAAAATGTTACAAGGAATCTCAATATGTAATTCACATAAAGGTGGAATTGACCTCGTTGAAGAGTCAGTGAATGAGTTTGATCTGGAAGCTATTTTATCATTTCAGTAGTTTTCTTTCTGTCTGCATCCATGTGGAGCACACTTGCTTTTCTACCACCTTCCTCTGGTTCCTCATCTTCTCCACCACCTAATGAAGGCTCCACTTATCTTCTGCAGGAGCACCCAGAACCCTCCTGTATCACGAGAGACTCAAAAAGACAATTCCCCTGTGTTACCAGATACTCCTGCTCACAGCTTTCCTGGGCCAGAAGAAATTCCAAAATTGTGGGGCAGGAGTGGAGGAAGAAGTTTCTGGACAAAGAGATCCCTAAACACAAAGACAGATCTTATAAAGAGGCCTCTGGCTGTTTGCTTAAATTAGTAAACTAGTTTCCAAAAAGTTAGATGAAAGAATAAGCATTATCTCCAAAGTGCCAAGGAGTCTGGGAGTTAAGCCACTGCTGTTAAGTGACTCTCCTATTTATTCATGCAGAGTCTTAATTTAAAATTTTGAGTCTGTGGTCTTTTCTTTCCAGAATTCCACTTTATAGAATTGATTCTGATATTATTTTCTGTCTTGAATTAATTTCTCCTTGAAGTTTTATAAACAGAGCCGGTTTAATATAAAACCCAGTAGGTTCCGTTTGGAACGCATAAAAAACATTCTGAGCATTGTGGCATGCAGAATTTATGATAAAGATAAAACTAACAATTTCATTGTGCTTGTGGGCCAAATGAGGGTATTGGACCAGATGACCTCCAAGGCTCCCCCAACCTTGGGAGTCTATGATTTCTGGGCAGGCAAGAACAATAGTATAGGTTTGGGGTGAATTGTGTGAGAAATAAATTGTTCTTTGCACAAATGAATAGAATATAATCACAATAAATCTCAGAAAGAACATTTCAACAGAAAGAACATTTCAAAAACTCTCTTCAATGTCTCATTGTAGGTAGTTTCATTTTTGTTTTATTCTTCTTACTTTCTAAGTAATACCACTAGCTTGGGGTTTCAGGTGTGATTCAGCAAAGGGATTATTTCTATACGCGCAGGACAGAGGCCACTAGAGCCACGGACCTGGAGACATTTGGCAAGGTCAGTAGGACAAAGTGAAGAAAAGAGATAACTTTTTATGGCTGCTAAAAATGGAGAAAGAAGATGTTTCAAAAGTTGATCTGTTGATAGAAATTCAACATGTATTTGTCCAAATCATTAAAGTTCTATGGTTAGTTACCACGCTAGATCCGAAGAGCCATTTAACCCAAAATATGAGAGGACCATTAAAAACTTTATTTTGATATATTTAACCTCATAGATAGCATCATTTTCTTGGGGAAAAAAAATCCATTCTGGCTGGGTTCTCTGCTTTGATGCCACGGACATGTCTCCCTCAGCCTAGCAGAAGAAACAGACCTGCAGTGGTGGGGACGACCGTGGGCACTGGTCCCAGCTACTCACAGTTCATCCAAGCTTTACATCTGCCTAAGAGAAGGCAAAATTATTCCAAACTGGGGAACAAGGAAAAGTTATCTTGAAAGGTGGAGTTGTGAATGTCGATTCTCCTCACTCTTCTGTTTATTCTCTAAATTGAATATTCACCACAGACTGATTGTCTTTGCATTAATTTAGAGTCCTGTTTTGTGACCATGATTGAGAGCTCAGAGGTGTTTTTTCTTTGCTCTTTGTTATAATTAGTAAATGGTTTTATGTTCCTTGATTATAATGAATTTTTGAATTTCATTATAATATCTAAATTGATCATTATCACAAATGGATTTCAGTATTTGGCTGTGAGTGTTTTTCTTTTAGCAGAAATGAATGATCCAAATTTCTTGAATTACTATCTTGGGTTTCTTTTTTTAACTACTGGAAGAGAAAAAAAAAATAGAATGATAAAGTATATTTTGAACCAAACACAAGCTCAACCATTCACTCAACAAACATTTATTGAATATCAACCATTGGACTGAGTCCTCTGGAGTAAACAAATATGAATAATTTACATTTCCTGCACTCAAGGAACTGATGAATTACAGGAAATAAAGCAGATAAATAAATAACTCTACTGACGGTAAAATGAGTAAATACCGTAAGAGATGACAGGGTTCTTTGGGCAACAAAGAAAGGGAAGAAAACATTCAGCTGAGACAGAAGAAGTTTCCTGGAGAAATTGGTGCATAAACTAGCACTTCTTCGAGAAACAGAATTTAAGAAGTGATGGGAAGGGGCCCCAAGAGGAGGGAAATGGAAAACCATTGGTGGTTTTAGAAAGGGGAAGTGACATGGTTTAGCCGAGTGGTTTAGAAAGCAGACAGATGCTAGCCCAACAACGACTGTAACGATTTAAATGAGGTTGAGGTGCTTGAACCAAATGAAGCTGGTGTGTACAGAGCACGCAGATTTGAGAGGTGCCAAGGAAGCAGAATCTACTAGCCTTGGGAAAACTTTAGAAACAAGAAGTGGAAACACAGATTTGAAAATCAGTGCAGGCTATTGTTGCAATTATAGACTAGTGGTTTTCAAGCTTATCAAACACAAGAATTACCTGGAGAGCTTAAGTATCAGTGCAGATTCCAGGCTCCACCCTTGGGTGTAAAGATTCAGTAGGGTTTAGGTTTGCTCCTGGGAATTCGTACTTTTCAAGCAGCATCCCAGAGGTTCTGGGTGAGGTTGGTGCACTGATCACACTTTGAGAAACTGAGCCATGGAAATAGAGATGACCAAGAGGGCGTGCAGAGAACCAAAGGTGGCTGAGATGGCCCTTTGGAAAACGAGGAAGACAGTCTGCACGCTGGAGCTGCTACCACGTGCTTCTCCGTGACCTGAGGTCAAAAGTCACCTTCTGGGCGCTTATGTTCTAATGTAAAAGAATATGTAGATAGACAAACACAGAAACAAAATGGTTTTAAATGGTCCCATGGAGAAAATAAAGCAGAATAAGGGCTTGAGAGGGATGGGGTTTGGAGGTGGAGGGTGAAAGGAGGTGGGAGAAAAGTAGGGGCAGCGCTTTTGAACTGAATCATGAGGAAAAGCCTCTTGGAAAATGACAGTCAGTGGGCACCTGAGAGGGGGATGTGGCCCCAGGAAGTCAAGAGGAAGAGCATCGCAGGCATAGGAACATGACGTGTGAAGGCTATGAGCTTCGAAATGGCCCCGTGTGTTTGGGGAGTGGCTGCGGCGCCAGGGTCCGGCGGGGCTGGAGCCGAGTGAGGCAGGGGTGAGAAATCAGAGGTGAGGGCACAGGAGCAAACAGGAGCAGGTGGTGGAAGGAGGCCTTGTAGGTCATGGCAAGGATTTTAAAGTTGATTCTATGGTGTGTGGGGAGCTCACTGGAGGCTTTGAGTAGGAGAGTGGCGCGATCTGACTTGCTTTTTTGGAAAGATCACTTTGCCTGCTGCGGACTGCAGAGAACCAGTGTGGTCCTGGGGATGAGCTGGAGGGACCAAGGTCATCCCAGGTAGGCTGTGGAGGCTGAGACGTGGATGGCAGCAGTGGACACGGTGAGGAAGGGGCAAACCTGACGTGTTATGAAGGTAGAAATGACATAACTTGCTGATGGATGAGCTGTGGGGTATGAGGGAAATTTCTAGTTTTTTGAGTCTTTGTATTTTGGTGCCAGGAACAATTGAACACTTATGAGATGAAGCTGATGAGGTGTGATGGGAGCTAAGGGAAAGAGGGCTTCAGGCTCTTATTTGTCTTGGTTTTGCTAAAGCCTCGAACCATGATGGTGCTTGGTAAGCTCTTAAATATTTCTTGAATGAATTATTGAAAGACTGAATGTTGCAGAATAGCAAAGAAGGAAAGGAATGGGGGGAAAAAAAAACCTGGGATGGGGGTTGGAAATGTGTAGGGGCACTTTTGATTGTCACAATGACTGAGAAATACTATTGGCACCAATCACATCGAAGCTCTTGAAGTCACCACCAGGTCTACTACATTAACCATTTTAAAGTGTACAATCCAGTGACATTTTGTACCTGCACAGTGCTATGCAACCATTATCACTATTTCCAGAAAATTTTCATCACCTCAAAATGAAACACTGTGCCCCTTAAGCAGTTACTCCCCAATTTCACCTTCTCCCTCTCCTGGCAACTACTAATCTGCTCTCTGTCTCTATGGATTTGCTTATTCTAGATATTTCGTACACACTGAATCATGCAATCTGTGGCCTCTGTGTCTGGCTTTGTTCACTTAGCATTATGTTTTCCAGGTTCATCCGCACTGTAGCATATATCAGCATGGCATCCCATTTTAAGGACAAATAATGTTCCATTGCATGGATATACCAGATTTGGCTTATCCATTCATTCATTGGTGGATATTTCAGTTGTTTCCGTCTTTGTGAATAGTGCTGCTATAAATATTTGAGTACAAGGTTGTATTTGTACCTGTCTTCAGTTTTGGGATGGAATACATATAGGAGAGAAATTGCTGAGTTAGATGATAATTTTATGTTTAAACTTCTTGAGGAAATGCCAAACAACTGAGCATCTTTTAAGGCATCCTTTCTGAAGTCTCTCTTGACCTGTCCTTTCTCCTTCCACCGGCGTATCCCTTATCATCACTGTTCCCAATGTCCACATGTCTCCTGGCTCCTGAGCCTTGAATTTAGTAACCTTACATTACCTGTCTCCTGTTAGTAGATTGTAAACTCCTAGAGGGAAGAACCCAGGCCTTATTTTTCTTTGTATTGTTTGCTGTAACCTCATTTGCCTCTGGTGAATTATAAGCTCTCAATTAATCTTTGCTGGGAACATGACAGTTCTCAGTGCAGAAAAGACTTGGCTTCAAACAGGGTGACTTCTCATCTGGGGAGTGAAGAACTTCAGATGCTACAAAGTAGTAATTGCTATTTTTCTCTGTAATTGCTGGGGCTGTGCTGGCATACCCAGGTTGCTGTTACATTTATTTAGGCAAAGAAGAAGAGGGTGTATGTGTCTGTGTATATGGGGAAGAGGAGGCTGTGTTTTTCATGTTGCAGCTTTGTGACAGCTACATTTGCAAAATCTGTCCACCAGCCAAGTGAGCTCAACCAACATACAAGAAACTTCTCAGGATTTCATCTTCAAACAAGCCTGAGTTGCTGGGCTTCTCCACTGCTATGCTGTTTATCTGAAAAGGTTGCATTTTATAAGCCATGGTTCTGCCTAGAGAGCCCGAATTTTTGGCAATCTTGCAAAATCCCAGGGTTTTAATTAAATTGCTTTCAAAGTAGCTTTACTTAATGGGTCATAGGACCAAATGTTGAATTAACATAAAGCATTTCCTAAATGGAGTGAAAACAAATGGGAGGTGGCTTCCCGTGTGAGCTTCCTGTAATTGGAACCACCAATCAGAGGTGTCGCATGAGGGCTCCCTGATGGAATGCTTTTTGTCTTGGAGTCAGCATATGAAATTAAATGCTGAAAAAGTGTCGACTTTCCAAGTGCAAAAGCACTGAGGATCAGACAGAGAAGCAAAGGGCATGGCTTCTGCTTGCTAAGAGCTTATAATCTAGCTGGGGGAGGAGGGGGAGGTGAGAAATAGATGCATAAATGATAAATATCAATTTCAGACATGCAGGAGCTAAAAGGGTAATGTAAACGAGTAGCAGTATTAGGTGGGGCAGGGGTCGGGGTGGCGGTGCTGGGAGAGATGCTGCTGGAGCAGTCCATGAAGTATGGAGAAGTACGTTAAGACAGGCAGGAGGGTTGTATGTTCCAAGTGAAGAGTGTGACGCATGTCAGGAGCCAGCCATGGTCAAGGGTCATCAAGTCAACTAGCCTAAATGGAGCAGGATATTCAGGTAAGGGAATATGGGGACACTCGAATGGCAAGGGCATTTGGGGCAATCAGACTGAAAAGAGCATGGGAAATAAAAATAAGTTTAGACTTTATCCTGTAGGGAATGAGAAGCCATTTGGGCTTCTGAGAGGGAGAGTGACACATTGACAGTTATATTTATGGAAAAGTAATCTAACAAGGTTTAATAGACTGACGTCAAGGTAGAAAATAATGGAAAAGAGAAATAAGTTAAGAGGCTATTGAAATAGTCCAGCCGAGAACTGAGAGCTTAAACTAGAGCAGTGGCAACAGAGATGTAAAGAATTGTGGGACTGTCCCGGCGAGTAGGTTCTTGTCTCGTGGCAGAAAGAATTCAGAGAGGAAACATGGAGGTCAAGAGAGTAAAGTGGGGATTATTAAGGGATAGATAGCCTGCTTTTAAGGAGAGAGCGGGTGGGCTCAGGTGAGCAGCTGCCCTGAGCTTCTTTGGCAAGTTGGTTACATAGGGTGTCAAAATGAATGGGCGGAATATTTGTTGGGGAGGGAAGGGTTTGGGGTTGTATTCTCATCTCAGCTCCACCTTCTGGAAAGGAGGGATTTTTGTCCTTTAGTCAGGATCAGAAGTGTCATGGCGTCGGTGCATGATGGGTACTTCTAATCTGCAAGGCTAATTTTATTGTAATGAAGGCATAATGAGCAACAGGTTACATTCGGACAATGGAGATTCCTGCCTTTTCCCACCTTTCTTTGTGGGCCTCCCAAAATGTATGATTTCTTACCAGTCCCAAGGTTCTGGCTTTTCTCTGTTGGCCCAGGGACCCCTGTTGTTTACATGATGTATGGTTTCCTGCATTTGGCTCATGCCCCCTTTTTTTAAACCCAATTCCTACCATTTGGTCTGCGTCCCCATTTCTCTGCTCATATCTAGCTATCTGCCTGCTCTAACAGGACTAGGAGGTGGATTCATAAATAAAGCTGGGCTTTCTTCAGTTTTAGACAGATTTTTTTTAAACTGTTAGTTTTTATGTTTAATTTTTCTATTTCTACTTGATATTTTCCAGACACTGCTCTGTTAGAAATTGTGACCTCCTTATCTCATGAAAGGGATCATAATGTGCCACCCCGAAATATGCCACTTTGGCTGAAGGATTATTTTGAGCTGAAGGCAATTAAGAAATAGCAGACCTAGGAGAAACTCTCTGCCCTCCCCCTACTGCCTGAAAACGGAGCATAAATTTCCATTTATGAAGGTTTCTCCCTCTCCAGCACCACAGAGAGGGGAACAATTTTAATCACCAGAGATGACTCTTATCACTGGAGACAGCACTGACTTGTGTCTGCGTAACAAACCTTACTAAATAACCTTCATTTACCATACTTTTCCTAGCCACCTTCCCACAATTTACTACCGCTAAAAGCCCAAACCATTCCCTTCCTTTGTCTAATCACTTCTCTACAATTCAGCAGTTAAAGTGGTATATGTAAGCCCTTGGGTCTAACCTCTTCTTTGGGTTTTCACTTCTTTTATGTGAAGACCCCATGTGCATGCAAAATCAACCTTTCTCCTGTCAGTCTGTCTTTTGTCAGTTTAATTTGCAGGATCCAGGTATTGAACATAAGAGGATAGAGGGAAAGTTTTTCTTTATCTATACTGAACATTCAACAGTGCCCTCAAGCAACTGCTCAATACTAAATCATGTGACCACTTTCATCTATAGCCTTGATTCTAAATCTTAAGTGGGTCCTAAGTGCTGCCTGGTAATATGAATACATTTCTCTACGAAATTCACTGGAGTGTGAGCTCTACATGAGCAAGGATTCCTGTTCTGTTCACTGGTATATCCCACGAGCCTAGAATACTGCCTGGCACGTAGCATGTGCAGTGATTGTTATGGACGAGTATTCCACACTTTGTCCTGTTCCCTCAGACCTTAAGCCCTTTTACTGCAATACTCAGCTGTTAGCCTTGATACTTGCTTCACTGAGAAAGTGGAATTAATCTGAGAAGAATATCCATATGCTCCCACAACAAAGTTAACCACCCCCTTGCAACCTTACCCATATTTGCTCCTTCCCACTTACCACAAAGGACAGCTCGTCCCAGCTTCTGTCTACGTCTGATTCTCCCAATTGTGCACTGCATCCCACCCGCTTCTGCCTACTCAAGATTTTGCTCCCAAAGTTGACTCTTCTCTCTCCTGCATCATCAGAATAATTCCCATCAGAATTCAGATTAGTTTAGGAGAAATCACTGGGGCAGAAAAGTTCAGAGGTACTCTGCTGTGTGCTTGGGTGCTGGCAACCTGCATAGAACTGTCAAACAGAACTGACTTTAGGTGGCCGTGGGCAACCGAAGCATCTGCCAGAGGAGTGGACTGCAGTTTTCCCAATGCATCATTCTATGCTGTACACTTAGTAGGTGCTCAATAAATACTTCCTGAAGAATGAGTAATATCCCTCATCTTAAATTGTCCCTCTCTTGACTGTACATCCTTTCAACTACCGTTCCGTTCTTCTGCACCCTTTTATAGAAAAGTCCACAAGAGCATCACCTATATGCTTGCTGTTTAATTTTCTAGCCTCTCAGTCTCTTGTGATCTCACTCCTGTCGTGCCTTCATCTTTACCAGTCTGCTGAAACTCTGAGATCACCGATGACCTCCGTTTTGCCAAATCCAGTTCTTAGACCTCATGACTTGACCATTCAAGCGTTCATCTGACCCAGAGAATCACCCTTCCTTCTCTTTGTCCTCACTGGCCTCTCTTTCTCAGTCACATTTGCTGGTTCCCACTCTGCTCTCCAAATTCTTAGTGTCGGAATGTTCCAGTCTCTGCCCTCAGACGTCTCTTTTCTATCACACTCATTCCCACACTTTACACCCTATATGCTCAAATTCATTTCCAGGCTCTGAATCTGAGACTCGTATCTCCTCTTAGATTTTGAATAAACATCCTTCTCTCTCTCTTCTTTTAATGTCAGGTGCATAGAAATGAATTAATTAAAACTTTTGTTGACAACACACTTGTTTTTTTATCAATGCTTGGCCTTCTTTAAATTGATTGATTAACTGATTGATTGATTTAAATGCTATAATAAATATGAACACACCACCCAGTACAGAAAATAGAACATTTACAATAATGTAAGTTACACTCTATGGTCTTCCTCCACCGCATCCCTGTACCACTCCCCACCCAGTCAACACCCTCTCACCATCTCCATTACCGTAATTGCCCAAACTACCATCACCTCTCTCTGGGACTTCTGACCGGTCTCCCTGCTTCTTCTTTTTTTTTGCTTCACCTCCCACCCCTGCCCCCAGCCAATCTATTCTTTCTTTTTATCCAGAGTGATTCTTTAAGGTCAGCTCACACAAATTCTATGTGACCCTATTCATAACTTCCAATGGCTTCCCACCTCATGCGGGATAAAATCCAAAACCTTATAATCGATGACCAAGCCCTACATTATCTGAGCCTCTGGGTCCTCATTTGCTATCATCCTTCTCCCTGTTTCTTCGGCCTAATGTCTTTGAAATTGCTATTCCAACTGCCTACAATACTCCTTCCCGAAATATCCCCACGTCACTCTTCCTTATTTTATCCAGGTTGTTACTCATCAGTGAAGCTTTCTCAGCGAACCTCTTCGTGAAGAACAGCATCCATCCTCCACTTCCTGAGTCACTTCCCAACTCCCTCATTCTGTCGGCTTTACCTTATTACATGTGCATTTGTTCATCGTCCCTCTCCTCCCAGCAGAAGGAATGTTCCACGGGGCAGGGATCCGGTCTTGTTCACCACTTTAACCCCCAACTAGAAGAGTGTCTGGTGCACAGGAGGCACTGTTGCAGCTTAGATTTCCTGGGAAGGAGACTCTGAGACAGGGTTTAGTGTGCATGACTTCCATCAGGGCGTGCTCTTGGGATCAAGAGCTATAAAGGGAAGGGAAGGAGACAAAATTGGGCAGAGGGAGAAGCTGGGGGATGATACAGCCTTAATAAATCCTCAGCCAATTCCAAGGATGGCCCTTCGGAGTTGTACCCAGGGCCTGGGACTTTAGAAACCCATGTAGGTCAATCACTCATGGGGCTCACCCTAGGAAGGGGGCACGACCTTGGAGGAGGGGCTCTGCTTAGCTCGGCAATAGTGTAGTGGGCTGACAGCTGAGCGCTTCCTGCCAGCAGAGCTCCCAGGATCTGGGGAAATCATTCGCTCATTTCTGAAGAGAGGTCCGGGTGCACAGGGCTCAGTGAAGTGGTTGAACAAATGAACCTATCCAGGAACAGTGCAGATAGGGTGAGGGTTCATGACATGCAAAAGAGGAAGGAAACGGAACCCAGTCAGTGAATCCCCACTCCCAAAGCCCTCCATTTGCCCACCGTGGGCAAGGTCTTGGGGGAACTGTACGATGGGGTACAGCGTTATAAACGATGGGACACCCTTCTGGAGAAAGAGAATGAAACAGAGGCACAGACATCCATGGTACAAAGCAGCGTGTTCTAACAAGGTAGTGCTTATGGGGGGACGCGAGGACAGGGCCCCTCCTGGCTAGGAGAGTGAGGGCAAGGACTGAGCAAAGCAACATGGCGGAGGCTTTGGAAGCCTTGAAAGATGGATAAGGTTTGGCTGGGCACAGCAGGAGGGAAGGCAGCCAGCAGGCTGAGGGGTAACAGATCAAGGGCTCGGATGCAGGAAACCCCGAGCCATGGCGTCAGCAGGCCCCCTCCGCTCTCTCCTCTGACACTTGAGCTCTTGGCGGCGCACGAATCCCTCCAGTGCCACATAACATGTACGTTCACATTAAATCCTAGAAGAGGAAAGTGCCGCCTCTTTGCCACCAGTTCTGCCAGCCTCGGGGAGATAATCTGTAGGAGTTTTATGTGACCTGTTCTACTTTGAAACTGTAATGAACCAGTAAATCCAATTATCCAAACCATAAAACTGATTCCCGTTGTATTTGGGAAACAGAACACAATTTACACAGAAAAGACCACATCTTTTTGAAGAGAAACCAACAGGGTGGTCGCTGGGTCCCTGGTTTAAATGAATAGGTGTAAACAACAGCACCAGTGGAAACTTACAGATGAAGGACCTGAGCACAGAAGGCTCCCGGGGCTTCCTCAAGGCCACACGGCAGATCCGGGTCAAAGGGGAACCCAACAGTAAGCGTATGACCCCCAGGCCCCTTAAAGGGCCACCTCAGGCTTTGGCCAAGTCTCCTTCAACGATGCCTGCCTTCCCTCTTCTTCCATTAACAGCAGCAGGAGCCCCTGGCCAACCCAGTTGCCAGGTCAAGTGGCAGCTCTCACCTAATTGTACCCCTGCAAAGAGGGATGACCCCAGTGAGTCAGCTTGGAGTCGGGTTTCCTGTAGCTCATGAATGGCAAGTGGAGAAATAAACCGCAGGCTTCATTGTTGGGGTAAGAGAATGATTTACAAGGCCCTGGCAGGGGTCATTAGCCTTGGCTCTGATGGAAAAAAGAACTTCTCTAAGGATGTGATTTCAGAGAGTGAAAAATAGTCACTTGAAACCATGGTTTCAGCTTGAGGTTCCAGCTTGGCTCTGCGTTTTCCTGCCAGTTAACTGATGTCTGTTTGCCTAACCAGTATCTGAATTAGCCACTTCCTGGTCTGTTTCTAAAATAGCCTCCCTTCCCACTCCTTACGGTTCTTAAGGAACCAGATCCCTTTGACTGTTCAGTGGCGACCTCTGGCTTTAGCTTGGAATGTGTGGGATACCTTGTGACCAGAAAAGGGGCCAAGATGAAGAATGGGTGCCAAAAATGGTCACTGCACGTTTGACTTCCTAGAATCAGAAACGTGATGGGACATGACATGGTTAGAAATTAGGCCTGAAAGATATGAAATTACATGTATACGAAATAAAGTCTGATCTCAAGCCGCAAGAAACTTAGAAGCAGGTGGAGGAAATTAAAAGAGGGAGGCTCCTAAACTCTAACCATAAATTATTATTTTTCCCAATGTGATGGCTTTAACTAGTGAAATGGGGTTTAGTTTTTTGCAACCATGAGTCACAAGACCACAAATCCCTGGATGTGGGCCATGTGAATCCTTTATTCATAATTACGGGAATTCAAATGGTCCACACTTTGCCTAAAAGTTCCAGCAGGGACCAAGTTCACATAAACACTTTGTTGATCTTTATTATCCTATTTGTCAGGACCCTCCGTAATGCCCAATTTCAAGATAAAGTTCTGGTAGAATGAAACTTTACAGAATTACATTCAGTTTCAAGCATCAGTATCAATGGATAAAAGCCAGCTAATACTAATCTAGGCAGAAAGTTTCACAACTGTTGCAGTGGTGTGATGGCTCTTAGTAGACACTAGTGGCCCACTGGCCTGAGTGGTAGAGAATTAGTAAAAAATGTTTTTGTTCGTCTAAAAATCTTAGATCAGCCATTCCCTGTGGGTCATTCTTTGGAGATTAGAGTTTAACATGTCAATCATCCATCCCTCATGTTTCCATCCTCTCTTGTTATTCACTTCCGTATGCCCAATTTTTGTTCAAAGGTGCATTAACCTTTTGTTTTGTTTGTTCAAAGGTGGATCATTCAGGCCAGTAACTTGTTTCTCAGGTACTAGGCACCTATTCCTATCACTCTCCTCATGGTTAACTTACTGAACTCAATCATTTCCTAATACTCAGATTTAACCAAGATGTGTCATGGTGGTGGTGACAGTGATGGTGTGTGTGTCTTTGTAGGTGTATCACCACCTAGTTGATGCCAAGTTTTCTCATCTGTAAACTGGGGATGACTATTCTGAACTCAAGGCTAGTTGGGAAGATTAAGTTAGTATATACCATGTGTGAGAATCTCTGACACACAGTAGGTCACCTTCAATATGTTTGTGGATTTACAGAGGTCTTTCCAAACTTACTGGGCCACACCTGCCATCGGTCATTTGGGTTGAGTAGATGTGGCCTCGGGCACATGTGCGTGAGACTGCCCACTGGGGCGCGGGTACATGGCTTGTTTTGGAAGGCCATGGCAGACTGGGGCAATGTGATTTTCTGGACAAGCTCTGGAACTGATTACATTGGGCCAGCACTTCTGAATCCCACTAATTGCCAGTCTCTTCCCTGGACATTTGTCTCTTCACAGTCAGTTTTCCCTCTCTTGTGTGTCTCATGGTCCCTCAAGATGGCTATGTTTTTAATCAGCAATCCTTGGTGAGCAGGTGTCAGGCATTGTGACACAAGGCATTGTGTCAGATGTTGTGAGGGGGACCCAGAGAATCACTTCCATTGGGCATTTTCTACGCACCACGCTCTGCGCTAGGCCTTTTACATACATTATCTTATTTTCAAAGATGAATAAGACAGTCCTTCAGACCATAAGGAATGAAGCATGATTTAAGGAAAATAATACACACACAAAAAGATAAGTAACTACTCCCAGTGTATGAAATAAAAACCAAGACATTAAGAGCAATGAGAATTTAGAAAAAGCACAAGTCACTGCTAAGGGATGGGCCGTGAAAGTCTTCAAAAGGAAGGATGGATTTAATATGGGCCTTGATGGATGGGCAACATTTGGGCAAAGAGAGAGAAGAAAAGGAGGCTACCCACAGGGGATTGCATGAACAAATCTACAAACGGAAATAAATCCCACCTGTGCCCATCAGACAGTGAGGAGCTTGTTTCTGAGGATGGGGTAGGATCATCCCTGACACACACACACAAACACACACATACACACACACAGAATAACTGAGAGGCAACTGCTTCAGTGTCAAACAAACTTGGGTGCAAATCCCACTGTGTCACACACTAGCTAAATTAGTAAACTGCTCTGGGTCTCTATATCTTCATCTCTAAAATGGGAATGAAATACTTCATCTAGAGAGTTGTCATGAAGATTAGATGAAATGATAATATCCATAATGTACTCAGCCTTCCTGCCTGCAATAGTGAAAGCAGAAAAAAAGGTTGTACCTCATTTAGTATGGGGAGATGGATTGAGCTGCCATGACTGGAGCCCTCCATGGTTTACAAAGCACTGTCACAAGCGCAGACTCATCAGAGTAAGCCTCCCAATGGTCCTGTGTGTGGGCAGGGGTGGTGTTACTAGGATTCCCATTTTACAGTTGGGAAAATGAAAGTTTAAAGACACTCTGTGGTCAACTTTATACATCCACAACTACGGCTTTTCCTAAATATTTTTGGGGGGGAAGGTAATTAGGTTTATTTATTTCCTTTTTAATGGAGGTACTGAGGATTGAACCCAGGACTTCATTCATGCTAAGCACGCACTCTATTACTGAGCTATATCTCCTCCCTCCGTTTCCTAAATATTTAATTTGAGTATTTAAATAGATAATATTTTATAAGTTTCAAAAATCTAAAGCGACAAAAAGCCACATGATGACAAATCTCCTTCTCACACTTGTCTACTATCCATCTCATTCCACCACATCCAGTAAGTAATCTCTCATCCTTCAGCAGATGGCTGTGTATGCTTACCTGAATCTCTTTGCATAGAGAAGAAAATCCATATGCCTACATATATGCTTCTGCAGGTTGCTTTATTTTTTAACAGCACATCTTGGATATTTCTTTCCCATCAGTAGATCCCCGCTTCCTTATTCTTTTTCACAGTTGCATGGTATTCCATTATCTTGTTGTGCCAGAATTCACTCAGCTGGTCTCCTATTGATGGGCATTTAGGCTGTTGCCAGTCCTTTGCTATCACAAACAATACTGAAGTGAATAACCTTGTACATATGCCATTTTGCATGTGAGTACATTTGTAAGATAAATTCCTAGAAGTACAATTACTAGATCAAACATTTTGTGCAGTGTCATTTTCATAGCTGTTGTTAAATTGCCCTCTATCCAGTTATACTCCCACTTGCAATGTATGAGAGTGCTGTTTTCCTACAGCCTTGTCAACACAGTGTGTTGTCAAATCCTTGTACTGCTGCCAATCTGATAGATGCAGATAGCATCTCAATATAGTTTTTTTGTTTGTTTTAAATGGAAGTATAGTCAGTTACAGTGTGTCAATTTCTGGTGTACAGCACAATGTCCCAGTCATGCATATACACACATATATTGGTTTTCATATTCTTTTTCGTTAAAGGTTATTAGAAGATATTGAATATATTTCCCTGTGCTATACAGAAGAAATTTTTGAAATCTATTTTTATATATAGTGACTAACATTTGCAAATCTCAAAATCCCAAATTTATCCCTTCCCACCCTCTTTCCCCTGTGAACCATGAGATTGTTTACTATGTCTGCAAGTCTGTTTCTGTTTTGTAGGAGTTCATTAGTGCTTGCTTACTTTCTTGCTTGCTTGCTTTAGATTCCACATATAAGTGATATTGTACAGTATTTTTCTTGCTCTTTCTGGCTTACTTCACTTAGAATGACAATCTCTAGGTCCAACCATGTTGCTGAAAATGGCATTATTTTATTATTTTTCATGGCTGAGTAGTATTCCATTGTATAGATATACTACAACTTCTTTATCCAGTCATCTGTCAATGGACATTTAGGTTGCTTCCTTGTCTTGGCTATTGTATATATTTATTTATATTTTCTTTACTGTGAACTGCACGTTCATATCTTTTGCCCACTTTTCCATTGGGTTGTTGGTCTTCTATATTTTATAGTAAGGAAATGTATACAAGGAAAATTTTATCTTAGAAACATAAGCCCTTTGTGGTATGAGTTGTAAATTACTGTCTCCTTTTGTCATTTGCCTTTTGATTTGGCTGTATTACATTAGTTATTTGTGTGTGCTTGTATGTGTGTGTGTAAGAAACCATCCCAAAACTTACTGGCTCATTTTCACAACCACCACTTATTTGCTTGTGATGCTATGGTCTGGGCTCACCTGAGAGTTTATCTCTGTTCCACCAGGTATCAGCTGGGCTTACTTATGCTTTAAAGTCAATGGGTGTTTAATGGCCTCACTCCAGGTCTGGTGGTTGCCTGGCTGTCAGTAGAGGTAACAAAGGTAGTTAGCCATCCTGCAGGCTAGTCCACTCTTCTTCTCATGGTGTCACCAGTTCCCCAAAACAACAAGAGTACAGGTACCAATGCCAGGTGTCTTTAAACCTCTGCCTGTGTCACATTTGTTATTGTCCCAGTGGCCACAGCAAATAACATGTCTAAGGCTGGATTCAGGTTAGAAAGGGAATACCTAAGGATGTGAATAAAGGGAAGAAATTTGTGGCCGTTTCTACAAACATATCTGTCACACATAGAATTCATTTGGGATTTTGTTCTTTTTCTTGGTGTTACTGTTGTTAGCTTGTTTTTCTAGAAAGTTTTTTTATTTTTATATGATGTAATTTGTCAGTCTTTTCTTTCATAGATTGTAGATTTTGAGTCATAAGTAGAAAGCTCTTCCCCCATTTGAAGGTAATTCCTATTTTCTTCTAGTACTTTTATGGTTTAATTGAGCACATTTCGTCCATTTGTTTTTTTTTTTAACATTTTTTATTGATTTATAATCATTTTACAATGTTGAGTCAAATTCCAGTGTAGAGCACAATTTTTCATTTATACATGAACATATATATATTCATTGTCATTGGTCCATTTGTAATTTATCCTTGTGTTCACGCCACCTTTCTATTCTTAACTAAAACATAGTCCTCTTCTACTGGGGAAGGTGGTTGTATCAGTCAGGATAGGCAGTTATACCCAGTAACAAGCAACTCTTAAATCGTAGTGGCTTTTAACAAGAAAGATTTATTTCAAGTTCATGCTCCATGTCCACCATGGTCTGGCATAAGCTCTGCTCCACATCAGCTTTACTCCAGGACACAGGCTGATGGATCACCCTCCATCTAGGACACCTCCCATCTTGCACAGAAGAGACCAAGACTGAGCACACACTGCCTCTTACAGCTTCCTCTCAGAAGTGACATGTTCCTTCCACTTGCATTTCCCTGGCTAAAGCAAGCCACACAGCCAACCCTGATGCCAATGGCTTAGGGAAGTATAATCCTCCACTGAGGAGGGACAACAAATAATTGAGAAACACATTCAGTCTTTCATAATTGTCCTTCCTGTGAATGTGCAGCCCTGGGAAAGGACACACATGGAGCCTGAAGCTGGCTGGGGACCGCATCTCACCAGCGAGGTCAGGAACATCATCGCTGGCCTGTGGTTATGCACACCAGCGGCAGACGGGCCTCACACCCCACCTTCCTCCCCCAGGTCTCATAGCCTGCTCAGAGCAGAGGGCTCGTGTGTTGTCTGGAGCAGCAGAGTATAGAAAGGAAGGAGCAGTGGGCCTCACCTGGGATGAGCTGAATTGTGTCTCCTTAAACATATGTTGCAGTATGAACCCCACCCCCGTACCTGAGAATGGTACCTTATTTGGAGCCAGGGTCTTTACAGAGGTAATCAAGTTAAAATGAGGTTATTAGGATGAGTCCTAATCCAGTATGACTGATACCCTTACAAAAGGGGGAACTGGGATACGGACACGTCAGAGGGAAGATGGTAGGAATACACAGGAAAAAGACAGGCACCCACAAGCCACAGGGGGAGGCCTGGAACAGATCCTTCCCTCACAGGCCTCAAAAGGAACCCACTCTGCCAACACCTTGATTTCACACTTCCAGCCTCCAGAACCCTGAGAAAGTAAATGCCTGCTGCTTAAGCCCCCCAGTTTATGGTCCTTTGTTATGACATCCCTCACAAATGAATACAGGGAACATCTCCAGTTGCTGGGTAGGGGCTGCCTGGATGCTGTTTTGGAAAGGTTTCTGGTGCCACATCAGGCCAGCGGGAAAGAAACCCATGATCAACTAGCAGCGTCTTCCATGAACGTGGAGTGGGAAGCAGCATTGAGTCTGAAGTCCACTGGCCCAGGAATGTACCCAGGCCCCTGCATATTGTGACTCTGTGATGACTGCAGGGTCCATCTAAACTTGTAAACTGGTGAACTGATGGGCAGGGCTGCCAGGAACCCATGGCTGAGGATGAGGCAGACGCCAGCCAGGCCGGTGATGAGGCAGCCAGCCCTTCCCTGCTGAGCGGGCACTAACAGCCAGCAAGAGGGAGTCAGAGCTTCAAACGAAATGAAAGCTCCTTAATATTTAACTAGACGTCAGCGTTCCTGTCAATTAGCCTTTTTGAAGTCTGCTATATTAAGACCACAAGGTCTGCTCTTCCCAGCTCTGCTGAGTATCGTGAAATCTCTTCGCCTCTAGCAGAGCATCATATGATTCCACAGTCCTGCTAACCACAAGGTTTTTCTCCGAGCAGGTTTTCGAGTCGACCAGTGTGTAAGAGAAAGCCTGAAATATTGACGAAAAGGTTCGGAGGTGTGGGTGTAGCGGCTGATTCCGGCAGGTATTTCCTTCCTGAAGGCTGACTCAGTAACAAGAGCAACAACAACAAAAACCCTTTTTAAAAATTTTAAATTCTGTGTGTGTGCGTGTGTGTGCGCGTGTGTAACACGTCATGGTCTTCTGGGGGCTCCGTGGAACACCACTGCAGTGTAGAAGCCAGCACTTTGGCTGTAGATACAAGGGTGGCTTAGCGGGTCCCCAGCACCAGTGATAATGGTGAGATGTCTTCGGAAGTGACCTCAGAGGCAGTGACCACCAGAGAGCAAGCAGAATGAGGGGAAAGAACAGTGTAGCTACTGCTTATGTAACAAACCACCCCAGAAATAGCGGCTTAGAACAAGCATTTTGTTTGTTCCTTACGTGGGTCGGCAATTCGGGCGGGGCTCAGCTGGGCAATTCTCGTCACCCGAGGTCAATCACGGGCTGTGGTCAGGAGGCTGGGGGATGTCGGGCTCTCGGCTGGGAGGGCTCGTCTCTGTGCCAGAGGCTTTATCACGAGGTGGTGGAATAGCCTTCGGCAGCCAGAGAGGCAATCCCGAACGCGCGCTTACCTTTCGGGCCTCTGCCCACATCACACTTGCTGACATCCCAGTGTCCAGCCCAGAGTCAGGGCGGGAAGGGACTGCACTGAGGCTTAGATCCACGAAGGCATGATTCCTTGGGGGCCCTCGTGGAAGACTCTTCCACAGTTGGCTTTTCTGAGAACGTTTGTAACACATCCTGAGACTCTCAAAGGTAAAACTTGCAGACTGCCGGAGGTTCCGCCTTTAGATGTAAGGCTCGGGAGCTGATGCAAGCTTTGTTACAGTCACTCCCATCGTCCCTTTCATACACACGTGCGAGTAGGCCTGGGAAAACTCAAATGATTGACCTTGAACACACTCCCTTAATCTCTGAGACTCGGG
This sequence comes from Camelus ferus, assembly GCF_009834535.1. NCBI lineage: Eukaryota > Metazoa > Chordata > Mammalia > Artiodactyla > Camelidae > Camelus > Camelus ferus. The sequence goes on from NC_045704.1 coordinate 59,695,787, forward strand.
TTCCCATTGGTAAATCTCACCCCATAGGGGTGTGGTCAGGATCACGTGATCTCACAGCCTTTTGTGAAAAGTACAAAGCCCCACATGTATGTGGCTGCTCTTCTAATAGCCAGGATAGGAGACTATGAGGGAACTTTAAGCTGGTGCCCAGGGACGTGTAAAGATACTCAATGAGAAAATAGAGCCCAAGGTGACTGGGCTGCTTGTTTTTAATTCATGAAAAGACCTTTCAGTTCTAGATACTCTAAGTTCATCTTGATTTTGTCTCTCTCTCTCTCTTTTTCTCTCCCAAGATCGACAAGGGGAAAACAGATTTCGCATTTGTTTCACACGCCTGCTTTACCTTTTGTCCTAACCCTAAACTGTTCTTCCATCTCAAATGCAACGTGTTCTCTCCTGCTTCTAACAGCTTCGATCCAGCTCACAAGACACCTCTCCAGAAAGTGTCTGATGGATCACACCCCAAGCTGACCCCTGCTCACCCATCCATCAAATATTACCATGACCTGTGTATGTGTCAGACATGGTGCTAGGACCCTTGACACAAAGATGAATGAGGCATCATTTTTATCCTCCAGGAGCTCACAGACTAGCGATGAGACAGACGAACAAACAGGAAATGGTACTACCATTGTGTGCTGTGAAAGAAAATCGTGCATTTATTCCACAAACATGTCACACTCCTGACTCTGTGTGTGCCTTATGCTGGTGTAAAATACAAACATGAACAAGATGCCGTTTCTGTTTTTAAGGAGTGTCTAGTGAAAGAGTCAGAGAGATCAGTAGTCATAATTTAGGAACGCAGTGGGGAGGGTACAGCGCAGTGGTAGGGTGCAGGGCTTAGCAGGCACGAGGTCCTTGGTTCAGTCTCTGGTACCTCCATTAAAAATAACAATAACAACAAACAAATGAATGAATAAGTAAACCTAATTACCTCCCCTCTAAAAAAAAAATAACTTAGGAATGCAGACGTAGGCATGAGGGTCAAGTGGGAGCCCAGAGCACGGCACCAGTCGGCTTGAAGTGTTGGGGACATTTTCCCATAGAGTTGATCACAAACAAGGAAAAGGCAGGAGCTGGACTCCAGGCAAACAGAGCAACAGGTACAAAGGTGGCTTGGGAGAGTGCGGCGTTCCGGGGGAACCCGCAGCGGCTCCGCATGCCCAGGACGCAGAGGGAGAAGCAGAAGTGTGAGAGCAAAATCTGGAGGGGTCGGCAGAGGTCAGACCACAGGTAGGGGGAACCACCGACCATTTTACCCCAGGAAGTGGTCTGATCAGACTGGCATTTTAGGAAAATCACTCTAGCAAACTGTAGGTAGACTGGCACTTACAGGGGCAGACTGGGGGCAGGACAGTGAAATAGGAGACTGTTTGATATTCCCCTTAAATGGGAAATGAGGAGGGTGGAATTACTGTTAGGGGTAGAGAGAGGGGAATGGATTTGGGAGGCATAAAGGGGTATTCTGCAATGAAATGTGTCCTCCCCTGAAAAAAAATTTGTATGTCGAAGTCCTAACCCCTAGTATCTCAAAATGTGACTGTATTTGATGTTAGGGTCTTTAAAGAGGCCATTAGGGTGGACTCAATCCAGTGTGGCTGCTGCGTAAGACTTGGGCACAGAGACATACAGAAAGGAGACCGTGTGAAGACACAGGGCAAAGGCGGCCGTCTACAAGCCAAGGAGAGAGACCTCAGAAGAACCCCACCCTGCGGACACCACAATCTTAGACTTCAGCCTCCAGAACTGCGAGAAAATAAGTTCTCTTGTGTCAACCACCCAGGCCGTGGTGCTCCCTTGTGGCGACCAGAGCAAACTGATACAAGCAGGACGAATCAGGAGACTTGGGGCGCACGGGGGTGTAGGGGTGAGGGGGAGAGCCAGGAGAGGGCGACTTCCAGGGTTCTGACTTGGGCAGTCTGGCACATCCCCATCTGCAGAGGGGCCGGTTGAAACAGAGGAGTGGACAAGGTCGCCCAGGGGACACGTGCAAAGAAAGTGCCAAGGGAGGCTCCCAAATCCTGGAGAGATCAATGTTTCAATTTCTCTCTCTCTCCACACACGCCTTTATATTCTTCTTCTTCTTTTTTTTTTTTTTCTTTCAGTATTGGCCTGTTGCTTTGCCATGATTTTCCCGTTATTTCATGTGCATCACTCTGGGTTTTGGTGTCAGAACCAGACGATGTCTGCTTGCTTCTGCTGTGAGCTCTACCTCCCTGCCTGGTGGTGCTCACCCCACTCTCCTCCTGACAGGAGCTGCTTGTCGGTCACTTTACCTCTCAGTGCATCGGCTTGGTTTCTCCTCCAGGCCATCCTTAGCCCACCCTGTACTGCTGATGGATGGCTGGAGGAGACAGACTCAATGGCCCTGCTCTGAGTTGTCTGAGGTAAGGCTGCTCTCTTTAAGGCTTATTGAGCTAGGCAGAAACCTTGCACCTTGAGGGTGGATCAGATGAATAGGTATGATTAAAATCACTGCTCCCACTTCCTTCAGCCTCCCCAGGCCTGGGGAGGGATCCAGTTAGCTTGGGCACCTCCTAAGTCCCAGGTGTCGCTCCTTTACTTACTCTGAGGGAAGGAAAATTACGTGGACCCCCTCAGGCACTTCGCACTCTAGCTCAGTAAAAGATGCCTTGAAGAAAAGTAAAGCAATTTCCCCAAAGTCACATGAACTTTAATTACGAACTCGGGATTTGGAGCTGGCTCTGGCTGACTCTAAAGCTCTTCCCACTGTGAAGTGACCCTCTCCTCTGCCGTCTTCGCCCCACCACCCGGTTCTCCCTTCCTTCCTTGGCTGTACTCCATGCTTATTCCAGCAGCGCGTGCGCCAGCACTGGACTCGTTCTGCTGAAGTCCTGGGGCATCTCTGCCCCGAAATAAACACAGTCTGTCAGCCAGCGGCTCGTGAACCAGTCAGCCAGTCAGTGGGTGTGTACCATCCAGGGTTCCCCCCCGGGGGTGGAGGGATGGAGGAAACAGTACGAGAGAGCGAGCTTCACACCATAGACTTCCTGTGCCGCTGGAAACCTGAGTGCTGGATGTTCTAGCCCGACACCCCACAGCAGTAGCTTCTATGTAATGCACATTCCGTGTCGTTCTGGTCTCAGATGAGTTGGGAGGTGGGCAGAGTGGGCCCTCTCACCCATTCACTGAAATGAAGCCAGCAGAGACCTGCCCGTCCAGCTGGGCAGGCCCCGGGGCCCGACGCAGGCTGTCTTGAGTGACAGACTCAGCAGTCTTGTCATTTTGGCTCACAGCCTTTCTGAGGTTACTCAGCAAGAGCTTCCTCCACGAGAGACCCCCCTGGGACGAGCCAGCCTCTGTCAGAGCATCAGCTGCTACAGGAAGTCCTCCCAGCCTCCCCGTTCAGTGGGGATGAACTCTCCCGCCCCAGCGCTCCCTTTCGCAGTCAGGAGAAGAGACGTCTGTGAACACAAGCCCTGGAGCCGGGGGCCTGGGAAGGAGGTCGAGTCTTGGCAAGGCATCTCCGCATGCCTGGCATCCCTGGCTGGGACGGGCGGCCTCTGTGCCTGCAGGGACTTCTGCACAGCAGCGCCGTTTCCTCATACCTGAGCTATCCACAGCTGCACCAGCCACTCCCGGGGAGCCCACTATTTAAGGCCAGCGCACCCGCGCTGGCTGTGAGTCACGGCTCCAGGAGGGCAGCGGCAGCGCCACTCACCCCCGCATCCAGCGCGCTGCGGGAGGGGTCCCTTCCCCTCGCCATGGCTTCCCCAGGGCAGTTCATCTTCTGGAGGTAGTGTGCTCGTCTCTGTCCTTACAGGGGAAGGGAACAGGGGTGAGGTCTTTTGTGGGGTGCTGAGGACTGCTGGGCTGTCCCACCTGCACCCTTATCTGATCGAGCACTGGGCTGGTGGGAACCTGGCCAGACCAGAGCCTAACCGGACTCAGCTTAACATCACTCCCCAGCCACTTGAGGCCCCTGGTCAGGGCTAGGTTGGTGTTCTGCCCTAGAGGGCTGGCACCTGCCAGGGCAGCTCTGGACAAGGAGCGTGTGTGCCAGGCTGAGATGTCAAGGCTCTTGTTGGGGCATCAAGCCGGGTGGCACAGGGCTGGCTGCTTGGTGGGTGGAAGGGAATCAGTGACTGATGATGGGTGGAATGTAGGGGGATCCTCTGTCCAGCCTCCAGGATGAAGGAGGCAAGCATGCTCTGTGGGTGTGACGTCTCAGCACTGCTGAGTAATTCACACCGACACCCCTCCTCCACCCTGGCTCCTGGGTGGGGTCCCTAGTTTTGCTGGGGGCTCTTTGGAGAGGAGATCCCTATTGCTGCTGCTGAGAAAACAGACCTTTGTGGAAGGCCAGAGTCAGCCCACCCTGGGGCCTGGGATGGGGGTGGGGAGGACGTAAAGAAACAGCAGGAGACGAGGAGTGAGGGGACCATGTAACTGTGGTTGCGCACATCCATCAGTAGAGCTGAGAGGATGGAGGAGGAGGATCTGTGGGGTGAGCCGAACCCCCCAGATGAAGAAAGCCCCACCTCTTACCTTTCTCTCCTCCCATGTAGCGACCTCCAGTTGCCTCTTTATCCCTCAGGCTGTCACTAAGCTTTCTGGAAGGAGAGAGATGGAAAGTGAAGGAAGGGTTTTCCTGAAATGGTTGGTGATTCAATATGGGTCACAACTCAGGATGGTGTTTAGGGAGACTGGTGGCTCTGGGGGTTGTTTGTGTCTTTTCCAGTGAGAGGGAAAGAAGGGAGGAGGAAGAGAAACCTCAGATTAACAGTGGCATTTTGGCAGGGGGCGGGCATAGCTCAGTGATAGAGTGTGTGCTTAGCATTCGTGAGGTCCTGGGTTCAAACCCCACCACCTCCATAAACAAAAAGTGTTTTTAAAAACAGTGGTTTCTAAAGAGACTGAGAGAATGTTACTTCCCAGAGACAGCCTAGAAAGTTCTCTTCCTTAGAACAAAGCGTCAGCTAGTTCTAGTGTCCATCTAGAGCCTGCAGCAGAGTCGAGGGGACTCTGGGTGATGCCCAGGTTCCCGGGCAGCACCCCCATCCTGCGCCCCACAAGGACACTCTGCTCCCGTCCATCCGCACTTGTCTGCCCTGCAAGGATGTCCCAGGAAGCACCCGCGTCAGAGGAGCTCTCGCTTTGCCAGCTCCTTCAGTCTCCACGCCCTGGGCTAGGTGTCTTACAGAAGCCTCCTTTAATCCTCACCACAGCCTGTGAGCGTTCATTATCCCCTCTGGGAAGTTAAGTCATGCGCTCACGGCCACACACACAGCCTGGAAAAGGGCAGGGCCCTGTTGAAATCCACCCTACCTAACTGTAACCCAAGCTCTCTCCCAGGTGCCGCACATCCCCCAACTCCCTGCCGGTCCCAGCCCCTCCGCCCCTCATTCCTTGGTTCCGTGGATGTGAAACACGCCTCACGCAACAAGTGGCTCTGTTGTTCCGAAGAGGGATGTGTGGGCTTTCTAATAATACATTGCAACCAGCCTGACTGGTTTTGCGGGAGGGTTAGCAGGAGGTGGGTGTTCAAAATGAGGACCCCCCACCCTCTAGAGACCCAGTGGCTCCACAGAGGCTCCTCTTGTTGGCTCCGGCGTGCCTCCGGAGCTGTTCATCCTCTGCAGTTGCAAAAGCAGTGACGAGCCAGCAAGATCGGTGCAAGGAGACCGCCCGGGAGGAGGGTCGATGCGCAGGCTCGGTGGGAAGCAGGTTTGGAGGGCTGTCCAGGGGAGCAGGTGGAGCCCCCTGGGGGAACCCGGTGTCCACTTTCAGCCCTAACAAGGCTTCTTTCTTCACCATCATTTCCTTAATTGGTAATAATACCTTTTATTGAGGTGATCATGACCGTTGGTGGCGTGGGAGAGTTCATGGGAGGATCTGCAGTCCTCTGCCGACCCTGTGGATTATTTTCTTTAATATTTACCGGAGAGCTTCCTACCTGCAAATCTCATGCTCGGAATGCATGCCACTCGGGGATGGAATGCTGGTGCGCAGGTCCTACCCAGCCTGACCTCCACGGTACATTTAGAAGCTGTGTGGTCAGAACTCTCTTCCCTTTTTCCCTTTGTGGCTGTCAAAGGGAGCAGCCTTCACCGGTGGAGCAGTTTTTTTTTTTTAATTAAAGTATAGTTGATGTACAATATTATGTAAGTGACAGGTGCACAATATAGTGATTCACAATTTTTAAAAGTTATACTCTGTTTATAGTTAATATAAAATATTTGCTATATTCTCCACGTTGTATAATATATCCTTCTACCTAATTTTTTACATAATAGTTTGTACCTCTTACTTCCCTAACCCTACATTGCCCTCCCCTCTTCCCCCTCCCCACTGGTAATCACTGTTTCGTTTTCTGTATCTATGAGTCTGCTTCTTTTTTGTAATATTCACTAGTTTGTTATATTTTTTTAGATTTCATATGTATATGATATCATACAGTATTTGTCTTTCTCTGTCTGACTTATTTCACTTAGCATAATGCCCTCCAAGTCCAGCCATGTTGCTGCAAATGGCAAAACGTCATTCTTTTTATGGCTGAGTAGTATTCCATTGTGTATATATACCACATCTTCTTTATCCACTCATCTGTTGATGGATACTTAGGTTGTTTCCATATCTTGGGTATTGTAAATTGTGCTGCTATGAACATTGGGGTGCATGTATCTTTTCAAATTAGTGTTTTTGTTTTTTTCAGATATATACCCAGGAGTGGGATTGCTAGGTTATGTGGTAGTTCTATTTTTGGTTTTTTGAGAAACCTCCATGCTGTTTTTCACAGGGGCTGCACCAATTTACATTCCCACCAACAATGTACAAGGGTTCCCTTTCTCCACATCCTCACCAACATTTGTTGTTTGTGTTCTTTTTAACTATAGCCATTCTGACAAGTGTGAGGTGATATCTCTTTGTGGTTTTGATTTGCATTTCCCTGATGATTAGTGATGCTGAGCATCTTTTCATGTGCCTGTTGGCCATCTGCATTTCCTCTTTAGAAAAATGTCTGTCTAGTTTCTTCTGCCCATTTTTAAATTGAATTGTTTGTTTTTTTGACATTGAGATGTATGAGCTGTTTATATTTGTTGGATATTAACCCCTTATCGGTCATATCATTTGCAAATATTTTCTCCCATTCAGTAGGTTGTCTTTTCATTTCATCGATGGTTTCCTTTGCAGTGCAAAAGCTTTAAAGTTTAATTAGGTTCCATTTGTTTATTTTTGCTTTTAATTTCTTTGCTTTAGGAGACAGATCTAAAAAATACTGCTGCAATTTATGTCAAAGAGTGTTCTGCCAGTTCCACTAGGAGTTTTACAGTATCCGGCCTTACACTGAGGTCTTTAATCCATTTTGAGTTTATTTCTGTAGATGATGTTAGAGAATGTTCTAATTTCATTCTTTCACATATGGCCGTCCAGTTTTCCCACATGACTTGTTGAAGAGACTGTCTTTTCTCCATTATGTATTCTTGCTTCTTTTGTCTTAGATTAACTGACCAGAAGTGTGACCTGTGGAAAATTTGAGTGCCTGCTAGGGGTCCATGGATGAAAAAGCCGTGATTCCTGCTCCGAAGGGGTTACATTCTGGTCAACAAAATTAACTAAGCACCTACTGTGTGCTAGGCACTGTACAAAGGGAACTAAAATATTGATAAGATTATAAGCTAATGGGGAAGAAAGACTCCCAAACCAACAATCCCAACCTGCTGTTCGTAAGTCATGAGACAATAGGGCAGAATGCAGCAGAAACATGTCCCTAACCTGAGGCTCTGGGGAAGGTATTCTGAGCTAGGTGATAGCCGGGCTCAGTCTTGAGGGAAAATTAGCATGATCCAGGTGAGGAAGGATGGGAAGGACCCTCTAGGCAGAGGGAGTGGGACAGGACAGGATGGGGTGTTGGAAAGCTACAAGCGACTCTGTATCATCCTCAGGACATGACGTTGGAGGCAGGGGTGCTGAGAGGAGGCTGGAGAGGCTGTGCCAGGCCATGTGGGCCTTCCCTAGCAGACGCCAAGCCAGGAATTTGGTGTGGGCGATGAGGAGTCATCGAAGGTCACAAACAGGGGGACCTTGGTGGTTTTCATCTCAGGCAGGTTATTCTAGAGGCAGCGTGGAGGGTGGAGACAAGGACGGCGAACCTAGAGACCAGGAGAATAGGCAGGGAAACAGGTGCACAAGGAATGATAAGGACCTGAAGTAGAGAATGACAGCAGGGACCCAGAGAAGGCAAATTCAAGAAATGTTTAGGACTTAAAATTGGTGATATTTGGCCAATGACTTTAGGGGACGGTAGGGCAGTACAGGATAGGAACGGGTGAGGCAAAGGGTGGAGCCCAGAATGACCCCCATGTTCCTGGATTGGATACAGTGAGTTGGGGGAGAGGGAGGAGAGGTGAGAGTTAGTAAACTTTGGTATCTGTTGAATTTGAGGCTCCCCTGGGAACTTTAAGTGGAGATGCTCAGTGGACAGCAGAAGCCTTCAGGCTGGAACTGACATGGTCAGGGCTAGAGATGTCACTGTGAGAGTCACAAGCAGGAGGCAGGGGACAGTCACCTGGGAAGCCTTCTAAGAGCACACAGAAGGAGAAGAGCAGGGACTGGGGATGGGAGGCAGAAGAAAGTAACGTTTAAGGATGGGCCGAGGAAGAGGAGTCAGAGAAAGAGCTGGGAGCAAATGGTGGAGAGGTGGGACAAGACTGGGATGGAGGAGTATCATGCATGGGTCAACAGAACAGAGTTTCGTGGAGCACCCAAGGCTGGTAGGAGCATCATACAGGCCTGGTGCTGATGGGTTCGAGGGATCCAAACCAGACAAGAACATGGGCTATGCAGGATTTAAGCAGAACTCATGTGGCTTTTCCCAGAAGGTGAGGAGGATGTGCTGCCAAGTAGCTCTTGAACCCAAGTGCAGCCAGGAAGGGGCAAGAATCCTGAGTCAAGGCTCATGGGTGTGTTGAGCATTAAGTCAACAGAGAACATCAAAGAGCTGTCGCATCTGGTACCTCTCCTTCTAGACAGCAGGGACGCCAGCTAAAGCAGAAGTGAGGCCCAGCTGGCACCATTTCAAATTGTTACTCTGCTCTCCTTCCTTTCCTCCCCACCTGCCTGTCCCTTCTTGTTTCTTTCCTCCTTCCCTTCCTCCCTCCCTCCCTTCCTTCCTTCTCCCTGGAGTCTTCATCTGTCCCCTGGCTCTTCTATCTGAAGAGAGCTCTTAGGAACATTTAGGATTGGGGGAAATCACCAGTCAAAATGAGATTGATGAAGACGTGTCAAAGGAAGGAAGCTACGGCCTAGAGAAGGAGCAGAAATCTTTCTACCAGAGGAAGGTGGGTGGAATAGAGAATGAGGGAGACCAGAATAAGGGATGCTCAGGGAACCTTGCTCCAGAATCTTGGTTTTCCATTGCCCCCAAGTTTTTTAGCTGATGGCTGGCTCAGACATACCAGAATTTGATGGCCAGACAAATGGTGGTTGGCAACAGAATGAAAGTTTGCCTAGTAAGCAAGTCTTACCCAAGGCTTGGCCTAGGGAGGACCTCAGCACAGGCCATGTTGATGCTTGACACCCCACTGAGATAGGAAAATATGGGCCTGACTTTCAGACTCTCTGAGCCTATGAAACCTGAGACCTCAGGGCCTTCAGAGCTCATCCTCACGAACAGGACAGGGAGCTGGAAAAGGAGATGAACTGCACATTGGAAGAAAGACTTAAACAGGTGGCACCTGTGTTTCTGCCCACATCCAGGGTGGGTTGTTCTCTGACAATGGTGCTCTAGCCCCATCTCCACCTGTTGCAATGCAACCCATCTCTTTCAACATTCAGCTCAAGTGCCACTTCCATTCTGAAGTCTTTCTGGGTCTTTCTAGTTGCAGTTAGTGGCTCCTGTTATGTTCGTGGTTGGCCGCGTTGATGAATACCTGCTTCCAGTGCCCGTCTCTTTTCCTCAGCGGAATTGGCTCCTTGAGGACCTGGCCTTTGTCTTGTCCCTTGGTGTAAGGAGGCAGTGTAGCTCCATGGCTACACATCAAGGCTCTGGAATTAGACTGCCTGGGTTCAAATCCTTGTACCACCTTGAATTCTGTGAGCCTCAATTCACCTACCTATGAAATGGGCTGATAATAGAACCTAAATCCTAGAGTTGTATGAATGACATGTGATAATTATAATTATATGCCTGGCAATCCTAAGAGCTATTGCTAGGATCTTTGTAAATCCTTCTACAATGGCTGACACATGGCTGTGAAATACACATTCTAGAGGGTAGTCTTAGATAAATTGCCACTGAGGTCTCTTAATGACAGTAACAACACCCTGGAAAATATTCATAGAATTTTTCAGCTTCTTGTTTTGAAAAAGAAAAATCAAGTCTGCCCCCCTTTTTGTTGTCTGTGAGTCTGAGACACAATCCTTCTGTAAACCTGAGGATGATGAGTGTTTAGAATAAATGTCTGACTCTGCCAGGATCAAGCATGAAGGTGGGTGAGGTGAGTCTGGGAGTCCAAGCTCAGAGTCTAAATCTTCTGAACGAGGCACTGCTGATGTCAAGAGCTACAGCCTTCAGGGGCAGCTGGGGCTACGGAGCTATGACCAAGCACTGGGTAGTGGTTAATTACTAAACCACCCCACACTCCTGCTAATTATCTCCATTTCATAGATGCAAATGTTGAGGCAAGTCAACATGCTCAGTGTCTCCCGGGCAGCCGAGGACAGGAACCAACAAGTTCCTACTAGACCTCGGTGCTGACTTTTATTAGAAAATTATCTTTCTAATCAGCTCTGCCTCATCTCCTGCCACTTAAAGCGGAACCCAGCTCATCACTGGCAAAACTCACTTCCTCAGGGACCAATGACTGTTAGGGCAGAAGAGTCCTTAGCTGGAAAACTACTCAGCCATAAAAAAAGAATAAAATAATGCCATTTGCAGCAACATGGGTGGACCTAGAGATTGTCATACTAAGAGAACTAAGCCAGAAAGAAAAAGAGAAATATCATATGATATCACTCATATGTGGAATCTTAAAAAAAAGAAAAAGGACACAAATGAACCTATTTACAAAAGAGACACAGATTCACAGACATAGAGAACAAACTTAGGGTTACCAGGAGGGAAAAGTGGTGGGAAGGGATGAATAGGGAGTTTAAGATCTGTAGATAGTAACTACTATATATAAAATAAACAATAAGTTTCTTCTGTATAGCATAGGGAACTACATTCAATATCTTATAGTAACTTATAATGAAAAAGAATATGAAAATGTATCTATGTATGTATGTACATGTGTGACTAAAACATTATGTTGTATGCCAGAAATTGATACCACATTGTAAACTGACTAGACTTCAATTAAAAAAGAAAAAAGAAGGTCTCTTAGCCAGCCGAGGAGGGCGCTGTCCCCAGAAGAGGCTGGCACCTGTGGATTATCAGCCTCCGCCTGAGATGTTTCAGATGGTCGCTCTAGGTGAGTGAGTGCAGGAGTGAGAAGTGACAGAAATTCAGTGAAAATTACATCCTTTCAGAGCTTGAAAATTCAGAAAGTCACTACCTCTCCTCATTTTATTGAAGGGATAATAAGAATAAATTGTGCAACTTGCCTAAGGGTCATGCAGTTTAAAAATGGGGTAGAACAAGGCTCTTTCAATGATTTGATATTGCCCAGTGACTCTAGCTAAAAAACTGTGGTGGACCCCAGCTGACCACAGTTTACCTAGACATCAAGGATCCTAAATCTGAGACCAGAGCTTCAACCATCTTTACCTTGGACAAATGAAGAAGTGGAAACAATGTCGGTGTGGGAGTTAGTCTGACCTGTGTTCAGATTCCAGCTCTCTGCTTCCTAGCTGGGTGACCTCAAGTAAGCGCCTTAACCTCTCTGTGTTCTCATTTCCTCAGTAAGTTGGAGTTAATAGTAGTACCAACCTCATAGTTGCTGTGAAGACTAAATGAGTTAATACATGTGAAGAGTTTGGGACATTGTGCTGTACACCAGAAACCGACACATTGTAACTGACTACACTTCAATTTTTTAAAAAGGGAGTTCAGAGCAGCACCTTGCCATAGTTAGCACCGTGTGTGTTAGCTACTCTCACTCAGCCCCTCCCGTGGTTTTTACAGAATAACAAAGTGACTCAGAGGGAGGGAGAGGAATGACAAGTCCAAAAGTAGCAGCTGGGCTTAGGGGACCTCTGCGTCCAAATTCTTCTGGGATTTCAGTGGACTCGAGATACCTTCTCTAGTCCTAGTTCTGTGAGATACAGGAACGTGCTTGGCCGCCTGGGGTGATAGCACTCCCTCCATAGACCGTGTGGTCTCCTGAGGGCGGCAGCCGCAGCACCTGGGCCTGTCAGAAGTGCCAGTTCTCACTCCCTGCTCCAGACCTACAGAATCCCACACTGGGGGTAGGGCCGGGCAACCTGCGCTTTAACAAGCCCTCCAGGTGAGGCTGTTAGCCTTCTCTCTGGGCTCCTGGACTCCTCCCCGCAAGCACGAGGGCTGAATCCAGGTGGAGGTAAATTTCACCTGGGACCATCTATCACTCCTCATTTCTCCTTAAGACGCGTTCTAAAGAGGATGCAGACGGGCCTTGGCGAAAACAAAGGGGGAAAAACCATGGCGTTTCTGCAGGTAAGAAACCCAGGTTATATTTCTCTTTAGGTTAGCTTTCCACAGCCCCAAACCGTCTGCCTGTAATGTTTCAGATTTACCGTCTCGTCACTTCCAAATGTATTCCTATGACTCCCAGCAGAGCAGTAATGGGAGAAAAGGCCGACAGTTTCCCCTCTTTCTTTCTCTGCAGATTTGGAATGAAAAACTTCATAGAATAAAAGGCATGAAGGATTTGAGAGGTACGGAGAGCATCCATAAAATGTTGGGGCACTGAATTGTCTATTTTAGCTTTCTGTCTCGGCTCTTCACGGCATTCTCCTCCCTCCTCTCCCCAAAAAGCCATTTCACCCCTCTCTTCTCTCTTCAGGCCTCCTGCAAGCCTCCTCTGCTCCAACCTCCTACCCCGGTCTCAGATGATTATCTTGCTTTATCCTTCACTGAGAAAACAGGAGCCAGCAGAGGGGTACTTTTCCACACATACTTGCCGTATCATCTGTGCACTTTTTCATCGCCTCCCCTCATGGTACCAGAGGACGAGCCCAGCTGCTTTCAAAGAGCAAGCCCTCTGCACCCTGAATCCACCTCATCCCGCCCGCTCCAGCCGGCATCCTCCCCTCTCTGCTCCCCCAGTACCCCTGCAGCATGCAACCCGAGTGTCAGTGTTTTCCATCTTTAAAGACAAGCCCCCTCTCAGCCCCCTGACCTCTCCAGCTCCCGCCACACCTCTCTTTTCCCTTCTTGGCATACTTGCTGAAAGCCGCCGGGAATTAGTGGTCTTATGATTTGCTGGTGTTGTAGAGGGAACGTGAGGTGGTGGCATCCGGTGCAGACGGGAGCCAGGCGGCCTGGGTACAAGCCCAGCTCTGCCCCTTTCACACAGGTGCGTTGGGAGGTTGTTTAACCTCTCTGTGCCCGGGTTCCTCATCTGTAAAATGGGCGTGACATTAGAATCTAATTATAAGATTGTGAGAAGAATGTGAGTTAATTCATATAAAGCACTTAGCAGACACGTATTGTAAACCATGTATTCTATTATTACTCTCTCCGCAACTTACTCCAGTGAGGTTTTGTCCCCACTCCACTGAGATATAGCTGTTGTCCACGTCTCTAATGACCTCCATGTCGCCAAACATAACCTCGATTTCTCTGAGCTGATCTTGTCTTCATAACAGCATTCAACACAAATGTCCTACTACCTCCTTCTTTTTCTAAGTGTTTTAAATTTTTCTTATTTTTTATTGAAGTACAGTCAGTTAACAATGTTGTCAATCTCTGGTGTACAGCATAATGCTGCAGTCATACATACACATACATATATTCCTTTTCATATACTTTTTCATTATGGATTACTACAAGATACTGAATATAGTTTCAAGAAATTTGTCTTTTTTATTGGAGCATAGTCAGTTACAATGTGTCAATCTCTGGTGAATAGCATAATGTTCCAGTCATGCATATATTCCTTTTCATATTCTTTTGTACTACTGTCTCCCCCTTGAAACACCTCTTTGGTTTCCATGACCATGCACTCTCCTGAATCCTGCACCCCTACCCCGACAATGACACTGGTCCTATCTCCTGGGGATGGCCTGGCCTCTGCTTCTCTCTGCCTGGTTTGGTGCTAGCCGCCCTCCTCTACTGCCCCACACAACTCAAAACTAGGTTCTGCCCCCGGGGAACCTGCTTCTGGTATGAGGAGAGGACATAGTCTTTCACTCATTTCCTATATTTGATGATTGACTGTATCCTTTGCTAAAAAGCCTCACAGTCCAGGAGCAGAATATAACAGTATAGGGACAATATAGTGGCTGGTATAAGCTTCAGGGTCAGGATACAGTCCTGTAAGGCGTGGGAAGGTGCGTCATGTACTAGCCAGCTCTGTGTGGAAAGGAGCTTCTTCCAGACCCCAGAAGAGCTCCAGCTATAAGCCCTGAAGCCTGGGGTAAGCTTTCCAGACAGGTCCTGGTGGGAAGTCCTGCGGCAGGGTAGACGGAGATGAGGAGTTACTCCAGTCGAGAAGAAGCTGACCTGTCCTGACCTGTCCAGGGAAACTGCTTCCCATTCTCTTCCTCTGTCTTCCCTTTTTGGAAGAGATTCCAAGTCTTGGTGACTCTCTGCAGCCAAAAGAAGAAACCAGAGTTGATGGGAGAGTCATGCTGCCATTCTGGTGGCCTTAGGTCAGGGCGTCTTTGTCTAAAGACCTTAATACAGCGTCATGACAATTCAGAGAAGCCGCGGAAGTTCCAAGCCCCTGCTGCAGTCGCCTCTGCGTGGGCCCCGCTCTGCGGCCTTCCCTATAGAGGGCTCTGTCTCCTGGCACTTTCTCATGCCAGCTCTTTCAGGACACGTGCGGGGAATGTTGGGGACGGGCTTTGCAGATCGCTGCTCACCCAGAGCCTAGGAACGAGGCTGATTTGGGAGTGAGACAGGGAGAGGTTGCAGGACTCTCGAATGTCCCCCGACCAAGCCCCGGGGAGGGGAGGGGGGTTCTGCCCTGGGAGTCTCTCCTGCAGGCCAGGCTCCGCCTGAAGGCCGGGACAGAGGAATTCTTGGCAACAACATCCTCACCCTCTACCAACAGACTGCCGAGGGGCTGTTGGGGCAACATCCTATGCAAGACCAGGAGGACTTTTTTTCCCATGGACACAGCTTTGTACATGAGGGCCGGATTCCCAAGGTAGCCCGCAAAAGTCTACGCACTCCATCCTGTAGCTGTGATTGTACGCTCATGGTAGGAGTGTTTTCTGCTATCTTCCTTTCCCATTACAAATGGACAGTATTTCTGAAACACTGGGATTCAATAGGGTTTTGAGGCCTTGCTGAGAAAGCTAATCGTCATTTATACAGAGTGTTGCTATAGGATCCTGTTCAAAATTTCAAAAAGAAAAAAACAACCTTAAACGCAGACTTTAGCAAGTGGCTGTTGGGTGCTGGGAATGCCTATAGGTTCGGGGATCTGTTTGGATGGGCTGGTCCCTCATCTGAGTGCGGAGACAGAGGGGCCAGGAAGGGTAAAGGTTTGACTCCTCCCAGCTCAGTGAGGGGCCAGAGGGACAGAATTTACCAAAGTCCTGGCTCAAAGATCATCTTCTCCTTCATACTACCTTCCCCTCTGGAAAAATGGGGGAGGGGGATGGGGGAGTGCATTAGGACTTTCCCAAGACATTCTGGTATGAATTCAAAGCCTAAGGAGTAACCGGTATTTTTTTTTCCACTGCAAGATAGTATAATAACAGCATTTAAGGAAATTTTGAAAAGAGCAGACAAAAAGTCATTCATGGTTCTATCACTGTAAATGACTATATTTTCTTTTCTGTTTTTGCCCTTTTTAAGCCCAGCTGTAAATCATTTTACATGGATGTTAATAGAGTATGTACCCTTTCATATTCTACTCCTTCCATTGTGCTTTTGTGTACTAGAATTAAATATTTTAAAGCACTTTTGCAGCTAAAAAAAAAAATCTTGGCAGCTTAACATAGCAGCAGTTGTAACTCTGGGCATTTCTGTACTTTTACTGGGTTGAGAAATGCCATATGGGGCCACCCTTCCTGGAAACTCACCCCCAAGGCCTGGCAGGATTCCCCCATCTACCTGCCTCTCATTCTGCTCAATCTGTTATCCTGTTGCTTCTGAGCATCAGAGGGTCCAAGCAACATACATTACTCAAGCACCTAACAGGTTTTGTATTTAAGTACTTAGGACAGCGGTTCCCAAAGTGAGTTCTGAGGACATTGGTACTGCAGAATTTTCCCCAGAAGAGTTCTGTAGTCAAGCAAGTTTGGAAGTGCTGAATATTGTTAGGCTGGACACATGAAATTGCCAACATTCAATTGTTTTCGGCCTACAGAACGGTAATTTCAATTGGTTCAGCCTAACACATACTCTTCTGGGACATTCACTATGCATATTAGCATGTTAAAACTTTTGAAAAGTCCTATAGTTAAAGAAATCTGTTTGATGTGATTGAGTTAATGTAATCCTTTTTTAAAAATAATACTTATTAATAGCCATCAGGATGCACTTTGGGAAACTAGGGCTTGGAGTAATCACAAAAGAACAGAAGTCATGAACAGAAAAAAAGCGCATGAACACAGGAGCCCAGAGCAGCAGGGACGGCTGAGCAAATGCTCAGGAGGGAAAGAGCAGGTGGGCATTTTCCTTCCCAGGACTGCCCACCCACCTTTAATACCCAAAGTCATCATGTTTTCCTGCCCATCCCCTTCTACAGTGACTCTTCCTTGACCAACCTCTGCTTTTCTCTCCCTCGTAAACATGTAGGGAGGATTCGCGCAGTGGCAGCCTTGGCTTGCCCCATATTCCTCAAATGACAGACATTAAGTAAACATGGGTATTATTTTGGCTGCTCTCTCATTATACTTATTAATTAGTCCATCTTTTCAGGGTGTCATTATCATCCCAGTTCATAGGTGTGCATCTAATTTGCTTATGACTACAAGGTGAGCTAAGCTAGTCTGGGCTCAGGGAGGAGACTCTGCCCTGCTGGGGTGCCTCTGGGAGTGCCCCACACACGCTCCAGAGAGAACGTGGGCATGTAGCGAGCTCTGAATATTGTTTTCCAGGCACCAGAGCCAAGTGTCCAAGACAGAGAATTGTTGGACGGGGAGATTCCGGTAGCGTACAGGGAGACAGTGGCTTGGCTAGGGCTGAATCCTCAATGCTTCCCCCACATCCCCCACCACGGAATTCTTCCACAAGAGAGCCTTTAACAGGGTTGTCCATCATTCACACACTGCATGGTGGACATCAGTGTGACTGCTAGGCATTTTAACCTCACTCAGGCCCTCTGGTCATCTAGCAGGTGTTAGTATGGGCAGGAATTATCTGATACTCCAGGGAAGCGTAAGATGAGAATTGAAAGGTAGGGCGTTGCCTCCCCGTGAGAGCACAGAGTTCATTTAATGTTGTTTATTGTTGCATGGTGGGATTTAAACGACACTAAATGGGACCCTGATGGTTTTGTGCCCTGCAGCGGAAGGCACTAGCCAGAGTTAGCATGCTTACAGAAGACATTTTTGACTTCTCAGGGGCATTGTTACCAACATGCAATTACCATGAAAAGTAAGAACAAGCCTGTTTGATTTCTCATGATGTGCATGGAAATAAAGCCTTTGACTTAGGCTCACTGAAAGAGTGAATGTGGATGAGCTTTGAACAGACCACATCATCTTTCAGACCCTCACGTCTCACTTGTCCACTATCCGTAAAAATGAAATAATCTTCATGATATCTGCTGGGAGCTCTGAGGGCAGTAGGAAAGGGAAGGGCGTGGACATAGCTATTTCTCTTTGGCTACGCGGTGCATGGGAAAAGGACAGAATCTGGAACCAGAGGGGCCTGATTTGACTTTCCTTTCCAAATTTATCCTGTGTGATCCTATGCAAGTCACAGTTTTTCTTGTTAAGTAAGGGTAGTAAACAGACCTCCCAGAACTGCCTTGAGGATCAAAGGTGATAGAGTACAAAAGATGATCATGACAATGACGTTGACGGCAACACATAGCTCTCCTGCATTATCTGACACATATCTTTCATTGAGAAGCTGCCTTGCCCATTAGAGGAAGATAACTTTTTTTCATTTTTCAGTTTTATTAGGTAGAACTGATACAATTTGACTGCACACATATCAATATATTGCATGTAAATACATATATAAAATATACTGTTTTTTTTTAGTTTACATATATGTACTGATCATTGTTTCTAAGAACAGTTTAGAGCTTTAGCTTTTTAAACTTACATAGTTACCAAAGGAATAAAGCCAATCACAAAATAAGAATGAGCAGAATGCTCATGTGCTTACACATATTCAAGAAATCAATCACCTAAGTTATAATTAATAAGTAGTTCATTTTTGTGTCCCTTTTTTTTTAAATTCCACATATAAGTGATATATGGCATTTTTCTCTTTCCAGCCCACTTCAGTTAGAATGATGATCTCCAGGTCCATGCATGTTGCTGCAAATGGCATTATTTTATTCTTTTTTATGGCTGAGTAGTATTCCATTGTATATATGTACCACATCTTTATCCAGTCATCTGTTGATGGACATTTGGGTTGTTTCCATGTCTTGACTATTATAAATAGTGCTGCCATGAACATGGGGGTGCATGTGTCTTTTTGAATTACATTTTTCTCAGGTATATACCCAGGAGTGGGATTGCTGGATCATATGCTAAGTCTATTTTTAGTTTTTTAAGGAACCTCTATATTGTCCTCCACAGTGGCTGCACCAATCTATACTCCCACCAACAGTGCAGGAGGATTACTTTTTATCCACACCCTCTCCAGCATTTATTGTTTGTGGACTTTTGAATGATGGCCATTCTGTCTGCTGTGGTTTCCTTAGCTGTGCAAAAGCTTTTAAGTTTAATTAGATCTCATTTGTTTATTTTTGCTTTTATTTCCATTACTCCAAGAGCTGGTTCAAAAAATATATTGCTATGATTTATGCCCAAGAGTGTTCTTCCTATGTTTTGGAGGAAGATAACTTTTACAAAGTACCAAGACCCATACATATACTCTTGACTTTAAAATAGGCAGAATATTAAAAGTAATGGTCCTATATGTCCCATTGTTCATTTCTCTTTGGGTTCAGCTTCCAGAAAGTCTGTCTGTATCAGGGATGTAGCCTAACATTTTAGATCTCTTGGCCAGCAATTTATGTCAGTTCTGGGGTTGGCCCTCCTGTGGGTTCACCACACAGTCCCACAACCTCAGAAACATGGTCTCCAATGTTAGGTTGTCCCATGTGTCCGTACACTTCTACAAGTTCTGCATACATCGTTGATTAATTTAACACATTTTTATTGATCATCTACTTTGGACCTGGCACCATAGCTCCTAGGGTCATGGTCATGTACACGGTATAGAGGCTACCATCATTTAGAGTACAGACTAGAAAGGGAGACAGGTAGGTAAACACACAGTTACAGCACTGGATGCTCAGGGCCACCACAGGCCAGTTTCAGAATGATTTGGAATCAACTTCTGATCCACTTGTGGGAGTGGTGATTGTGGAGGATGGTTAGAAAGACTTCCTGAAGGAGGAAGTGGCTTTCAATCTTGAGTGGGACTTAGCCAAGCAAAGAGGAGTGGGAAGAACCTCCAGGCGAAGGGCAAGACCTATGAGGTGGGGTGGGAACGGGAAGAGGAAGGCAGCGTGGTAACTGGAGAGATGAGCATGAGCTGGGTTTAATCTTCTCAACAACCAAATAAGGTGGACTTTATCCTCCCACTTTGCAGCTGGGTAAATCAAGGCTTAGAGAGAGATGAGAAAAGCGAAGGGGGATGTTTGGGAGAATGACTGAAGATGTGAAAAGCCAGCAAATGAAATCAGATCACTTCTGAGAATGATTTTCAAATAAGCAAGGAGAGGTGATGAGGTCAGGAAGCCGCTGGTTACTGGCCGGACTCCACTGGGCCCGTGATGTCTTCCCTGACTCTTTTCTCCTGGGGATCATCAATCTCACTGCTTATCCATGATCACATTGAATACAGTGTACGCAAAGGGAGTGACAAATAGATCTACTTGCCTCCAAAGTCTCTACCCTTTCCTAGTCTAGAAAAAAAAATAATTTTATCTCATTTTTAATACTAAGATTGAGTGTGTGGAGCCGCTGGGGAAGTCGGGGTGGCTAGGCTGGTGCAAGGCAGGTCTTAGGAGGCAAATCCCCTTACGTTTAAGGTCATGGTAGCTGCCCTTCACCAAGAGCCCAGGAGCCCAGCTTCCCAAGAGTCTCAGTGATAAAACCCCAAATGCTATGTTCCACAGCCTTTCTGTGAAAGCCTTTAGAAGTAAAACTCTAAAGTGTTAGGAATATTGGTATGAGAAAGCAGTGTGTGTTTTTTTTTTTTTAATTGAAATGTATTTGATTTACAACAGTGTGTTCCTGGTGCACAGCATAGTGATTCAGTTATATATAACTGAATTTCTTTTTCATTATAGATGACTACAGGATATTGAATACAGTTCCCTGTGCTATACAGTAGGACCTTGTTGTTTATCTATTTTATATATAATAGTTTGTATCTGCTAATCCCAAACTCCTAATTTATTCCTCCCCCCCAACAGAAAGCAATGTTTTGATCCTACAAAGCTGTCAAGATCTTGGCTCTTTTGAAATGCCAGAAGGATTTTTTTTTCCCTTAAAAAGATCCCCCAAAACTTCTGTGCTTAAACTGTAGGAAAAATCTAAAGCCTTGAAAGCTTTGAACATGACCAAAACTTTGAAAAAAAAATCTAGCTGTTTTCTCATATTCTAGGTTGACATTTCTCATAGACAAAGTACTAGATCAATGAAATGCTTGACTTTAATAGATTCAGCAAAAAGTCATTATCTTTTCACTAACAGTGACCCCAGCATGTTCCATCTATTCTGGTAAGGGTGTTACCTGAATGTCGGTGCTAATTTTCTGAGGCAGAAAGTGTGGGGCCTACAAGAGAATCTTTTTAATATGTGTAGGGGGTCCTGCTGGCTTCCTGGTTTTCTACCCTTAAGGCAAATAAAATTGTAAAAAAGTGAGGCGTAATATGGCTTTCATTAGCAATTCCCAAAAGATGTCAAAGGAAGTGTTCAGTTTATCTGAAAATTCTGGGGCTCCTGGTGCTGTTCACCTGGGCTCCCCAAACTAAGGCTCTTCTCTGATCATGAACAGACTATGGGTTTATGAAGAACATGTTGACCTAAAGGAAGAGAAACAAGTTATGGATATTTCAAGCACACATTCACTGGGTCCTGGCTCCTCCCGTGGGAGCTCTACTGAGAGTACAAACCACTGACCCAGGAAGCTGTTGCTAAGTTAACAGCCCCATGAGAGCTCCTGATTGAAAGATTTCTGTTCGCTGACCATCTAAAAGAGAGGTCACACCTAAAAATAGAGCGATATTTTCCTTATATGTTTTACAAAAATTAATATAGGGTTAGTGGGGAAATTTTGGATAATACAGGAAATCGCAAAAGAAACATATAAAATATCAAAGTCTGTATCATCTCTAACCCAGAGATAACCACCATCATGTTGCGGAAAAATGTGTTAGAGCTCAGTGTTATAGCTCAGTTGTGACAGCAACCTGGATCCGGGCGAGAGATCAAGCAGCACTCGGAGAGCTGGAGAACTCACGTTTATTCCAACAGAGGAGTTAACACTCCAAGCTCTAGACCCTGTCTGTAGGTTTACACCCGCTTTTATAGGCTGCCAGTTTACACTTTGCAACATCATATGCAAATGAGGTATAACAGAAGTTGACTAATTAGGAACAAGCTTTGTAGAAATGGACCAATCAGGAGGGAGAGAAATAAACAATCAGGAGTGAAGAAAATAACCAATCAGAAGTGAGCTCAGGGAGCCAATAGAATTTTAGGGGTAAGTAAGCCGGTTCAAAGGCAAAAAGTGAGATAGAGCTTCTGGGTCAGGGAACTGGATTGTGCTGGCAGGAGAGTAGTGGCCCTGCCTGGGGGTCCTGCCTGTCTTTTTATGGGGCTTCCCACCTCAATTAATGTGCCCTTCCAGTCTTTTTCTCTCTCTTTAAATTTAATAAATGGTAGCATACAGTACGTATTATTTTAGAAACCACTTTCTACTGATCAGTTTTGTGAACACTTCTCATATAAATAAACATTTCTTCTATGACGTGATTCTTTACAACTGTATAGTATGCCTCTAGAAAGGAACCTTAATTTACTCAGTCAGTTCCTGATTCTTGGCCATGTAGGTGCTTCCAATTATTTGCCCACAACTACTGTGGTAATTTTAATCAGCACTGTAGTTAACATCCTTGGAAATGCATCCTGTTGGTTCTTTAGAATGAATTCTTAGAAGTAGAATTACTGGATCAAAACTCACTAGGCACATCAAACCTTCTGATACATGTGGCCAAATTGTCCTCCTATCTGACCCTAAATTTCACTCCAGCTCACACTCCTATCAACCATCTAGATCCCCAAAATAATAATTTCTGCGTAAGTCTTTTTCCAGGAGCAGCACTAACCCCTGCCAACGTTTTGAAAAAGAAAATGGCAAATTTTGTATCTAATGATTCCACTTTTTCCAAGTTTTGAGACTTTCTTTCTCATGTCTTAGCCATCTCCTTCTTCATTTACCACCCGATCCCTCCTCTCAGTAAAGTAACAAATAGACTCATTTACACCCAGGTGTCAATGACTAATGAGATAAAATATATACATTTTTATCACAAACAGAACCAAATAAATTTCTTTTTTGTATATGTATATATTTATTGAAGTATAGTCAGTTTACAATGTGTCAATTTATGATGTACAGCATAATGCTTCAGTCATACATGAACATACGTGTATTCATTTTCAGTTTTTTATAAGTCATAAGATATTGAATATAAGTTCCCTGTGCTATACAGTATGAACTTGTTTATCTATTTTATATACATTAGTACCTGCAAACTCACAATTTATTCCTTCCCATCCCCCCCTCCAGTAACCATAAGTTTGTTTTCTATGTCTGTGAGTCTGTTTCTGTTTTGTAAATAAGTTTGTCTTTTTTTTAGATTCCACATATGAGTGATATCATATGGTATTTTTCTTTCTTTTTCTGGCTTACTCCACTTAGAATTAGAATTAGACATTCTACAGTTCCATTCATGATGCTACAAATGGCATTATTTTACTCTTTTTTATGACTGAGTAGTATTCCATTGTATAAATATACCACAGCTTCTTTATCCAGTCATCTGGTGACAGACATTTTGGTTGCTTCCATGTCTTGGCTATTGTAAATAGTGCTGTTATGAACACTGGGGTGCATGTATCTTTTTGAATTAAGGTTCCCTCTGGATATATGCCCAAGAGTGGGATTGCTGGGTCATATGGTAAGTCTATTTTTAGTCTTTTGAGGAATCTCCATACTGTTTTCCATAATGGCTGCACCAAACTGCATTCCCACCAGCAGTGTAGGAAGGTTCCCTTTTCTGCACACCCTCTCCAGCATTTATCATTTGTGGACTTTTAAATGATGGCCATTACTGACTGGGGTGAGGTGATACCTCACTTGTAGTCTTGATTTGCATTTCTATGATAATTAGCGATATTGAGCATTTTTTCATGTGCCTATTGGCCATTTGTACGTCTTCATTGGAGAATTGCTCGTTTAGGTCTTCTGCCCATTTTTCAATTGGGTTGTTTGTATTTTTGCTATTAAGTTGTATGAGCTGTTTATATATCCTGGAAATTAAGCCCTTGTCAGTCTCATCTTTTGCAAATATTTTCTCCCATTCCATTGGTTGTCTTTTGTTTTACTTATGGTTTCCTTTGCTGTGCAAAAGCATACAAGTTTAATTAGGTCCTATTTCTTATTTTTTCTTTTATTTCTATTGCCTGGTAGACTGCCCTAGGAGAACATTGCTGAGATTTATGTCAGAGAATGTTTTGCCTATATTTTCTTCTAAGAGGCTTATATTGTCTTGTCTTATGTTTAAGTCTTTAAGCCATTTTGAGTTTATTTTTGTGTGCGGTGTGAGGGAGTGTTCTACCTCCACTGATTTACATGCAGCTGTCCAGTTTTCCCAGCACCATCTGCTGAAGAGACTGTCTTTATTCCATTGTATGTTCTTGCATCCTCTGTCAAGGATTAATTGACCAAAAGTTTGTGTTTGTCTGGACTCTCTATTCTGTTTCATTGATCTACATTTCTTATTTTTAAGTTCTCACTTTATTATAAAGCTAAAGATGAGTTATGGTGGGGTGGAGAAAGTGCCAGAGGTAGTAAAACAGAGGCCAGTTTTAAGAGAAATAAATCCCTCTTACTCCTAAAGCTGTCCTTGGACAAGCTTGCCCTTCTTGGAGTAACAGGGAGAAACAATGAAATGTTCACAGCCTCTTCCTTCTCTCTCCAGCTCCTCAGGAAAATCTTGGTATTTTCTGCCAAATCTCACGTGCCAACTCACAGCTATGAACTCAGTGGAGTAAACCATGCAGAGAAGTCTGAAAAGAGTATAAGAGAAAGGAGAGGGGATAGTGAATTTGCTGGTGAGAGTAGATCTGAGGCTGTGAGGGAGAAGAGACTAGAGAGTGGATTTCAGAGTTTGGGGAAATTTTCAAAAAGCAAAATGTTTGGGGAGATAATAAGAGCAGAAGATGGGAGAGGATTTTTTTAAAAGGAAAAAAAGTTTTACTGTGCATTATTCATATAATGTCTTTTGATGTTTTCCTAGATGTCCATTGGTTTCAGTTAAACTTTTCTATTGGATTAATATTTCTTTGGCAATAATATTGTCAAAAACTGGTCCCCAAGATGTTTGGGCTTTACATAGGTTATAATAGGAGCATATCTCTGGAGGTAGACAATATTTACATATAATAATTAAGAGCTGATTTCTAAATGTACATTTATATTGAGCTGCTAATTTTAATTGTTTCCATGAAAATCTTCCCCAAAGTGTAATTTAAGTAGACATAACCCCAAAATAAAAATATGGACTGCCATTCAATTGGGCTGCTTCGCAGACATATTTTGATTCAGTGGAAGAAGAGTATGTTCCAAAATCAGTCAACTCAGTGTGACATTTATCAAATGTCTAGGATGAGTCAGGCACTGTCTGACACTTAGGGGGAATAAATGTGACTGACATGTGGATCCAGCATGACCAGTAGGTTATAATCAAACCAAAATTTTATTGTCTCCTTCTGACCTTTTAAAGTACATTCAGCAGGGAAATACATGTTGAAATTTCTGAAGCCTCTTTATGGAAACTCGTCCTCTCCATCAGCTGGCTGATCCCTGCCTCAGCCCCTGTTTCCCCGCAGGTCCACTTTGCACATGACTCTCAGTGCTCAGGTCCCCTCTCCTGGGTATTCCTGTTGGTGAGGACTCATCATGGGTCTAGGATATCTGGCCTGTTGGACAAACTCACCTATTCCTTGCCTCATAAAGGAGTAGTGCCCCCCAAATACATATTCTCTTTCTCTGGTTGACCTATTCTAGAACACATTAAATTTCTCAGGTATGGCTTTGCCTATAGTCCATGGTGTCCCCACCACTCCCCAGCTTTGTGCATTGTATTTGTGTGTTGGGAAGAGGGAGGAGTATATCCCCATAGCACAGAGAAAATTTTTTTTCTCCCAAGAAATACCTTCACAAATCTTGCTCAACTCTGAGCTGTCTTTCTATGCATCATCTGATGGAGGTGGCTAAGAATCACGGCACTGGTTGTCAAAGATTTCCTCTTTAAATTCTGCATAGTGACGCAGTCTCTCGCTTTGGTATGCAGGATCTATTGTATTTTGCAATCTTGGTTGAAACTTTAAATGTAACATCCCAGTGTTACACAAAAGTAAAAAGATACGGTGCCTGTCCTTGAGAAATTGAGAGGAGATTAAAGAAGACACAAATGTGTAAACAGATCATTTCAATAAATGTGATGAGCCTCTGATAGGGAAATGTACAGGGGACAGCGAGGACACGGAGACAGCTTATGATACAAGATATTGTCACTTTTTTCCTTCAAACATCACTTGGAAGAAGGCCACACACAGAAGAACGAGGAGTCTGTGTAGCTTGCAAGTGAGCTGAAAGAATGTGGTATCATCTCGGGAACTTCATGCTTCAGAACAAATGCTATTGATTTGTCCCCCAGTTACTCATGTGCCTGGAGGAATAATTAAAGTATAGGCTTGGGGTAATACTGTATAATTGGTTAAAGTGGATAGAAGAAAGGATCCTTTTTTAAGGGTTTGAAAGGAAGCCCAGAAATCTTGGCAGACAACTGTGAAAATAGTAATCCTCTCTGAATCTGCCTCAAGATATTGTAGAAACAGGTCTGGTTCTGGAGCCCAGCCCCCTCTGATGTGTCTCAGTCCTGTGCTCTTGGCTCCACGGCATCTGTGACCACGCAGAGGACACCTGGACCAGCACAGCCCCAGACCTTAGAGGTGGACAGGGAGAATAGGGGGCCCATCCTCCACACCTGCCGCCTTATCCTCTGCATTCTCTCTCCTACCCAGTTCTTCCTCTTCATTTTCTGTGAATTTCTTTTCCATTGCACTTTCCCAGCCGCTTAACCCCAACGTGAAATATGGCATTGCAAAACTGCTTGGAAAATAGCAGGAAAGTCTAGGGATGAGCTTGCTCCTCTAATGCTGCTAAGGCAGGAAGAAGGGAGCTGGGTCCAGTTAAGGCCTTAACTGGAGTTACTGCTTCTGAGCCCCAGAGATGTCCCATCTGGCTGTCCAAACAGGTACAGTCCCCTTTACACACTGAGAGGACCACACCAGGGTTGTGTGTCAGTGTCCACAGGACTGTTGTCATTTCAGTTATTTTGTCTATTGTCTGTCCAAGCCATTGAACGATCCCAGAAATTCAAATTCAAGTAATGCAAACTATGTCTTTCAGACCTCTCACACTTGGAAGTAACACTCATGACCATTGTCAAACCACGGTTTTCACTTTTGGAAAGATTTCTCCCATAACTAGAGACTATTTCAGAAGAAGCAGCAGCATTTCATGCAAGAAATGCCACTTGGAACTGACCAGGGAATTCCCAACCCAGCTAAGTTCTGACTCTCATGGCCGCCCTCAGAAAACTCTCTGGGAGAAGGTGGTTGCTTTCACTGGGTAATAAGAAAATTGCCTGGGTGGAAAATGACCGACATCCCGGTCATTCCTGCATCTTTTCTTCTGGGCCCCCTGTCCGTGCTGCACAATTCCATGGTCTTCCTGGAATTCTTAGCTCTGGAAGCAATATATCTGACGAAATGTGAAAAATTGTTTCTGTCCTTGGTTTGAGTAAGATTTGCCTAGGAAAAGGGAAGAAACTAGGAAACATTGTAAACAGGACACTAACAAAGCTAGTTTCTTATCCTGACTTCTGAAATCCAAGTCAAGATTTAACATGGGTGGTTAACGTGGCAGCTTTAAGGGTACCAGCATTGGGTCCTTGTCTCATCTCCCTCTAGGTTAGGGGGAGAGTAATGCTAATCAGTTTCTAGACTGAGGGAAAACTGGGGAGGCATTCCTCCCAAGCCTAGTAGGATCCCTGGTCCCCAACAGAATCTGCCTGTGGAAGAGACCCTTCTCCCCTAACTCCACCTTCCACTCCTTTGGCCTTGAAATACAACATACTTTGTACCCACAGTTATCTTGTTTCTTGATATGGGCCTTAGCCTCTTGGTAGCAGGAAAAAGAACTAACATTTTTAGGGCATTTGCTACATGCCAGGCACTATCCTACAGACATTATATACATCATGAAGAAAGGCACCAATTGGAAAATGTAGTTCCCTCTCTGGCCTTCAAATATTTCTGAATTTGAGCTCAAATCATAGCTTAAGCATTAAAAAGATTGTGGTGGTGCCCACCAATGCCCCCACCAACCAGCATGTAAGTCTTCAAATAATACAAAGGTTAAAGGAGAAACTGAGGCAAAGAATACTCAACTGATAAATAAGGTAAAATTTGACAGGCTTGATGGCAGTTTTGAAGGAGTTTCTTAAATCGTGTCGTTTCAGGGCAGGTATGACTGAGGACAAGATTAAGGCTTGACTAAGGGTAGCTATGAACCAAAAAGTGTTTGCACAAGTTAAAAAACGCTTCCTTCTAGATTTCCTGATTGTAAATTTCTGGATACTTTCATTGAACCTTAGGTCTGATTTTTGGCCCCTGTTTGCAAGTGTGTTGGTCAAGGGTGGGAGAGACAGGTTGCCAGCCCTGCTTTGCTAATGGCCTAGGGACAAGCTTATCTGCCTTGTGAATATTCAGTGCTGCTGGGCCGCAGGTCACCCTCTGCTGGCCCAGTAAAGCATGTTTCGGCTTACCTCCTAAAGTTCCTGGTAGCTTGGATCCCTGGATAGTGAAGCTTTGTCCATGACTTGTTTCTTTAAGCTGTTCAATATGCCTGAAACACATTCTTATGATGACCATTAAAGCTGATTCTGGCCTATGGTGAAGATATAAATCTTTTAAGTTTTTCTAGCATCATCTAGTAGTGTCTCTATTGGGCATGAAGCCTTAATGGTGGATACCATATTCTCTCCATATCACATCAGCATCCATAACACCTACTGGGTACTCCAGATGAACTTCACATCTCAAGTTTCCTTTTCTCTTAGCACTTTGAAGATGTAATTCCATCATTTTTTCTGGCTTCCCTTGTTACTTTGGAAAGTAAGCTATTAGTCTAATTTTCATTCCTTTTTAGGTAATCTGTCTTTTTTCTCTTACTGCTTTTAAGATCATTCAGGTATTTGTTCTACAGTTTCACTATGAAATGTCTGGTAGCTTTCTTTTTATTTATCCTACTTGAGATGAATTGAGCTTTCTGAACTGGAAGATTAGGATATTTCATGAATACTGAAAAAAACTCTCACTTTTTCTCTTCTAATATTGCCTCTTATTCTCTATTCTCTCTTTCTGGATCTCTGGTACAATGTATATTAAAATTTCTCACTTTGTTTTTTGTCTTACCTTCTATTTTATACATATTTGATGTATATATAATACCATTACAAAAAGTATTATATATACACCATTGTTTAATTGAAATGTAGTTAATTTACAATGTTCTATTAGTTTCAGGGGAATAGCAAAGTGATTCAGTTATACACACACATATATATACACAGACACACATATATATTCTTTTTCAGATTCTTTTTCATTATAGGTTATTACAAGATATTGAATGTTGTTTCCTATGCTATACAGTATAACCCTGTTGTTTATCTGTTTTATATACAGCAGTGTATATGTGTTAATCTCAAACTCCTAATTTATCTGTGTCCTGCTTTTTCACTTTTGGTAAACATAAGTTTGTTTTCTATGCTTGTGAGTCTATTTCTGTCCCACTCATGCATGTACATACATATATTTGTTTTCATATTATTTTTCATTAAAGGTTATTAAAAGATAATGAATATACTTCCCTGTGCTATACAGAAGAAATCTGTTTTTTATCTATTTTTATATATAGTGGTTAACATTTGCAAATCTCTAACTCCCAGATTTATCCCTTCCATCCCCTTTCCCCTGGTAACCATAAAATTGTTCACTATGTCTGTGAGAATATTTTTTGTTGTAGATGAGTTCATTGGTGCACTCTTTTCTTTTTTTCTGTTTTTTAGATTCTACATGAGTGGTATCATATGGTATTTTTCTTTCTCTTTCTGGCTTACTTCACTTAGAATGATGATATCCAGGTCCATCCATGTGGCTGCAAATGGCATCATTTTGTTCTTTTTTTTAATCACTGAATAGTAGTCCATTATATAAATATACCACAGCTTCTTTATCCAGTCATCTGTAAATGGATATTTAGGTTGCTTCCGTGTCTCAGCTATTGTAGACAGTGCTGTTATGAGCATTGGGGTGCATGTATCTTTTCAAATTAGAGTTCTCTCTGGACATAGAAGTGGGATTGCTGGATCATATGGTAAGTCTATTTTCAGTCATTTAAGGACTCTTCAAACTGTTTTCCATAATGGCTGCACCAAACTACATTCACACCAACAGTGTAGGAGGGTTCCCTTTTCTCCACACCCTCTCCAGCATTTATCATTTGTAGACTTTTGAGTGATGGCCATTCTGACTGGTGTGAGGTGATACCTCATTGTAGTTTTGATTGTATTTCTCTGATAATTAGTGATATTGAGCATTTTTTCATGTGCCTATTGGCCATTTGTTTGTCTTCATTGGAGAATTACTCGTTTAGGTCTTTTGCCCATTTTTGGATTGGGTTATTTGTTTTTTTTTTGTTATTAAGTTGTATGAGCTGTTTATATATTCTGGAAATTAAGCCCTTGTCAGTCTCATCTTTTGCAAATATTTTCTCCCATTCCATAGGTTGTCTTTTTATTTTGCTTATGGTTTCCCTCGTGTGCAAAAGCTTGTAAGTTTAATTAGGTCCCATTTGTTAATTTTTTCTTTTATTTCTATTGCCTGGTAGACTGCCCTAGGAGAACATTGCTGAGATTTATGTCAGAGAATGTTTTGCCTATATTTTCTTCTAAGAGGCTTATATTATCTTGTCTTATGTTTAAGTCTTTAAGCCATTTTGAGTTTATTTTTGTGTCTGGTGTGAGGGAGTGTTCTAACTTAGTTGATTTACATGCAGCTGTCCAGTTTTCCCAACACCATCTGCTGAAGAGACTGTCTTTATTCCATTGTATGTTCTTGCCTCCTTTGTCAAAGGTTAATTGACCATAGGTCTGAGGGTTCATTTCTGGGCTCTCCATTCTGTTCCATTGGTCCATATGTCTATTTTTGTGCCAATACCATGCTGTTTTGACTACTCTACCTCTGTATTATTGTCTGAAGTCTGGGAGGGTTATTCCTCCAGCTTTGCTCTTTTTCTCCAGTATTGCTTTGGCAATCTTGGGTCATTTGTGAGTCCATATAAATTTTAGAATTATTTGTTCTGGTTCTGTGAAAAATGTCCTGGGTAATTTGATAGGGATCACATTAAATCTGTAGTTTACCTTGGGCAGTATGGCCATTTTAACAATATTGATTCTTCCAATCCAAGAGCATGAGATATCTTTCCATTTCTTTAAGTCATCTTTAATTTCCTTAATCAATATTTTATAGTTCTTCATGTATTACTCTTTCATCTCCTTGGTCAGATTTATTCCTAAGTATTTTATTGTTTTGGATGCAATTTTAAAAGGCATTGTTCCTTTACTTACTTTTCCTGCTATTTCATTGTTAGTGTAAAGAAATGCAACTGTTTGTTAACCTTGCATTGTGCTACCTTGCCAGATTGTTTTATCAGGTCTAGTAGTTTTCCTGTGGAGCTTTTAGGGTTTTCTATATATAGTATCATGTCATCTGCATATAGTGACAATTTTACCTCTTCTTTTCCAATTTGGATCCCCTTTATTTCTTTTTCTTGCCTGATTGCTGTGGCTAGGACTTCCAAGACTATGTTGAATAGAAGTGGTGAGAGTGGGCATCCGTGTCTTGTGCCAGATTTTAGTGGGAAGACTTTCAGGTTTTCACCATTGAGTATTATTGCTGGCTGTGGGTTTGTTATAGCTTTATGTTGAGATAAGTTCCCTCTATACCCACTTTGGCAATTTTTTTTAATCATAAATGGATGTTGAATTTTATCAAATACTTTTTCTGCATCTATTTAGATGATTGTGTGATTTTTGTCCTTCCTTTTGTTGATGTGGTGTATCACACTGATTGATTTATGTATGTTGAACCATCCTTGTGACCCTGGGATGAATCCAACTTGATCATGGTGTATGATCTTTTTTATGTGCTGTTGGATTCTGTTTGATATTTTGTTGAGTATTTTTGCATCTATGTTCTTCAATGATATTGGCCTGTAATTTTCCTTTTTGGTAGTGTCTTTGTCTGATTTTGGTATCAGGGTGATGACGTCTTCATAGAACGACTTTGGGAGTACTCCCTCCTTTTCAATCTTTTGGAAGAGTTTGAGAAGGATCGGTATGAGTTCTTTGTGTGTTTGGTAGAATTTCCCAGTGAAGCCATTTGGTCCTGGATTTTTGTTTGTAGGGAGGTCTTTTGTTGCTGATTCTATTTCATTTCTAGTGATTGGTCTGTTTCTTCTTGACGCAATCTTGGTGGACTGTATGTTTCCAGAAACCTGTCCATTTCTTCTAGATTGTCCAGTTTGTTTCCACATAGTTGTTCATAGTAATCTCATGGTTTTTTGTATTTCTGTAGTATTGGTTGTAATTTCTCCATTTTCCTTTCTTATTTTGTTTATTGTGTTCTCTCTCTCCTTGGTGAGCCTGGCCAGAGGTTAGTCAATTTTGTTTACTCTTAAAAAAAAATCTCTTGGTTTGATTAATTTTTTTCTATTATTTTTTATTTCTATTTTATTTGTTTCCTCCCTGATCTTTATTATTTCCTTCCTTCTGCTGACTTTAGGTTTTGTTTGCTCTTCTTTTTCTAATTATTTTAGGTGACAGGTTAAGCTGTTTATTTGAGATTGTTCTTGTTTTTTTTGTTTTGTTTTGTTTTGTTTTGTTTTGTTTTGTTTTTTGAGGAAGGCCTGTTAATCACTATAAACGTCCCTCTTAGGATTTCTTTTGCTGCATCCCATAAATTTTGGTTGTGTTTTCATTGTCATTTGTCTCAAAGTATTTTTTAGACGAGATCGGGCACATTCAGGGTGGTATGGCCATAGACCCAAGGTATTTTTTAATTTCTTCTTTGATTCTATAATTGTATTTGTGCTTTTCCTATTGTGATTTTTCCTTTTCCTATGGAGTCTTCCTTCTTTTCTATTTAAAGAAGATATTTGAACATTTCTTTTAGGGTAGGGTTAATATTACAGAATGTTTTTAGTTTTTGCTTGTCTGAGGTATTCTTTATTTTTCCTTCTATTCTAAATGATAACCTACATAGAGTAACCTAGGTTTCAGAATTTTTCCTTTCAGGACCTTGAATGTATCATGCCACTCCCTTCTGGCCTGCAAAGTTTCTGCAGTAAAATCAGCTGATAGCCTAATGGGAGTTCCCTTATAACTGACTGTTTTTCTCTTGCTGCCTTCAGAATCCTCTCTTTATTTTTAACTTTTGCCATTTTAATTATGATTATGTCTTGATGTGGGTCTGTTTGGGTTCATCCTGTTTGGAACCCTTTGTGCTTCCTATACCCGAATATGTTTCCTTCTTTAGGTTTGGGAATTTTTCGGCCATAATTTCTTCAAATACATTTTCAATCCCCTTTTCTCTCTCTTCTCCTTCTGGGCCCCCTATTATGTTTAGGTTGGCACATTTTACATTATCCCATAGATCTCATCTATTATGTTTATTTTTTAAAATTTATCTTTCTGTTTGCTGTTCTGATTGGGTGATTTCCATTATTCTGTCTTCCAGATGACTTATTTGTTCTTCTGTGTCATTTATTCTGCTCTTCATTGCTTCTAGATTGGTTTTTATCTTAGCAATTGAATTGTCTAATTTTGATTGGTTCATCAGTATAGTTTCTAGTTCCTTATTACAGTGATCTGCATTTCTATTGGTAATCTTTCTGAATTCCTTTAGCATTTTCATTACTTCCTTTTTGAATTTGGGTTCTAGTAGACTGGTGAGGTCCATTTCATTATTTGCTATTTCAGGGGATTTCTCTTGTTCTTTTAATTGAGAGTAGTTCCTCTGCTTTTTCATTTTACTTAACTTTCTCTTTCTCTGTGAATTTAGGAGAAATAGTTATCTACTGGGATCTTGAAGGGGTGTTTTATGTGGGAATGTCCTTGTGTGGACTGTGTTAGTGTGATATTTTTGGTACAATGGCTGGTTTTGGTATGGATGCCAGCCATTTCTTTCCTCAGAGTATGCTGGGTGTTACCCCCTTGACAGAGGGTGTGATTGATGTTGTTGGGTTTACAGCCTGTGCTCTGTGGCTGTCGCCACCCTGTCGGGATGTGGTCTGCTCCCCAGTTGTTGGAGTAGAAAGCCCCAGATTTGATCAGGCTCTGTTGCCCTTGAGTGCATGCCCTGTTCCAAAGGATATGACCCCGAAGCAAGTGAGTCCTGTGTGCTCACAGGGAACCTATGCACTCACTGCCCACACAGGCTTTGCAGTTCCACCCAGAAGCAGCCCAAGGTTAATTCTCTTTCTCTGTTGTGTTCCTCCCAGACCTAGTGCTAGGCTGTGGTGTGGAGCTGAGTGCCAGGGCACTGTGGCTCCAGGAATTGAGACGTATGTGCTGCTGCCTCTGTGGTAGACCTCTCCCAGGACCTGTCTGCCCCAGATGCAGTGCCAAGCTGCAGCGTGGGGTGAGTGGAGCCAGCGCTCTCCCCCAGGGAATTGAGCCACCACGTACTCCTGCCCAGGGCCTGTCCTCCTGAGACGGCACCCAGCTGCTGCCATGTTCCTGCAGTGCTGACAGCGTCCACTGCAGCCTGACCCACCCCGACGATTCGCATGCCCTGACAGTGGGCCCTGTGGTTCCCCCTGGGCCATACCCCAAGCCCTCTGGGCTGTTTAGCGTCTGAGCGCAGGTAGATCAAGTCCTCTCCCACGCTGGTCTGCCCAGCATGCAGCGCTTAGCCTCTGTGTGTTCTTGTGGTGCCACCCAGCGTGTGCACTGACAACGTCTGTCTGGCTCAATCTGCTGCCCCCATGTGTGCGCTGACCGTAGTCTCTGCGATTTGGTCCGAATCACACCCCAGGTGCCCTGGACTGTTTCTGCGCAGGTAGACTGAATCTTTGCCCTGATCTCCTGCCGGGCTGTGGTGCAGAGTGAGCAGAGCCAGGACGTTCCCCTCTTTGGATTGAGGAAAGCAGTGAGGTGGCAGCCACCAGCATGGGTCTCTCTCTGTCCTGATTGGTAGCAAGCCAGCATGCATGCACTCCTGGCGAGGAGAGTCTCGGCTTCTCCAGCCCCTCTATCTGTCCCCACAGATTTCCCAGCAGACAGGGGTGCTCCTTGCCCTTTGGGGGAGTAGCGATCCTAGCTTATGTGAGTCTCCAATTAGAGCCCCTTGCTTGTGTGGGGCTGCCTGTGTGGACCTTCTGCTCCTTAAAGATCACTCCCAGAGGCACCAGTTCCACCCTGATGACTTTTTTCTCTGTCCTACCCGGGTATGTGGAGATCTCTCTTGCAGCTTTGGTTTTTATAGGATATCTTCTGCCAGTTTCCAGTTGGTTTTCTGTGAGAATTGTTCCGCATGTAGATGTATTTTTGATGTGTTTGTGGAGGGAGATAAGCTCCTGCTACTTTGTCATTTCATC
Source organism: Camelus ferus (assembly GCF_009834535.1). NCBI lineage: Eukaryota > Metazoa > Chordata > Mammalia > Artiodactyla > Camelidae > Camelus > Camelus ferus. The sequence continues at coordinate 59,731,065 of NC_045704.1, forward strand.
CCCCTCCACCCTCTCTTTTATATTTTTAACCTCTTTGTTTCTCTATACTGCACCATGTGTAATTCTTCAACTCTTACTTCTGATTAACTAATTCTCCCAGTGGTATCCAATCTGCAACTTAACCTGACCAGTGAGTTTTAAAAATCAATTATTTAATTTTCATTTCTAGATATTCTGTCTGGTTCTTTTTCAAACTTTTCTGATCAGTTTTTTAAGTCTCTTACTCAGGCTTCCATTCCCTTTTTCACTGAACACATTTAAAAGGGTCATTTTATATTCTGTACTAATGGTTTCAATATTCAAAGACTTTTCATTCCATATCTCCTGTTTGTTTATACCAACTCTTGTTCGTGGTAGTTTTTTTTCTATCTGTACTTAGTGATTTTATTATGAGCTTATATTTTGGGGAATTCCATTTGCTGAAATTCTTTGAGGCCTGGGTTTAGAGTTCATTTCTTCCAAGGATATTTCCTTTTGCTTATATGAAGCATTGGAACTTTACCAACTAGGAACCCTTTAAACTTCATTCTTGGTTGAGGGTTCTCTGGGGCTGGAGGTGTTGTGAATTCAGGCCTCAAACCTACAGGGTGACTGGCTGGTATAAACATAGTCTCAGGGGGTGTTTTTCTCTCCTCACTCAGAATCAGAACCAAATGAGATAATTGCCCTTTGGGGGAGTAGCGATCCTAGCTTATGTGAGTCTCCAATTAGAGCCCCTTGCTTGTGTGGCACCTTAGCTGTGTCTCTGTATTCTGCGTGGCTCTTAGGACAGAAGCTTTTGGTCCCTGGGAAATGTAGATGGCCGCTGTTCTGTACTGTCTACCTGTCTGGTTTCGTGTGTTGCCTTCATTTTTGGCCTTCGGAAAATCTCTCTCCTTTCTTGCCAGCAAAATCATGTGTTCAAAAACAGGTGTGTGGTTTTGCTTTGTTTTTGTTTTATTCAGCATTTTAAACATTTTAAAAGTAAGATTGTTGTTTTTTAAAGGATATTTATATTCACTATTGCTGGAAATTTACATTTTCATTCCCAGCAAAGTTCCTTTTTCTTTTAGAGTCATTTGTAGAGTATTTTGTAAGTCATTTGTGGAGAGAATGACTGAAGAGGTGCAAGTTTCACACATAATCAAGCACAGCTGTTATCCATTAATTCCTTTTCTGGGTTCCCTTCTTGACCGCAGCCAACCAGGTCTTCTCCTATTTCCTAGCCTCCAGGGCATTTTGTTATAATTCATAGCACCAGCAAGACTTCACATAGTACAATTTTTAAACGATTATTTTCTTTCAGAGAAGAAGAGAAATGATCATTTCCCCCATAAATGGCTGCTCAGAAGTTAAGAATGTGTTAGTTTCCCTTAGTAACAGTGTTGATGCTTAATTTATTCATTACTTCAGTAAGTTTTAAAGTCCTATGTGCTAGACGCTCTGAGGGAAGCATTCTCTATGGTGGAATATTTGCTCAACAAATATTTATTAAGTTCCTACCATTGTACCAAGAACTGGAAAAACAGCATGAAAAAAGCATAGAGACAAGAAACAGTTTGGCCTCTTTAGGGGCCCAAAGTGGTTTAGAATAGATGGAACACGGAGGAGGTAGGGGGCCAGAATTGGGGCCAGAAATTGAAATTAAGTATCCACAGATTTATTTATCTGCATGAGCTTGTAATTGGGCTCCAACTTTCTAAACTTTCAGAAGTTTTATGCATTTTTCACTTTTGATGTTCAAATCAATACTTGAGGTTTAAATCTTAAGCTTTTACTAGAACCCGGTGTCTGGATGTGTTAAAGTCTTAATGAAAACATAAAACAGAACACTTGTGTTTCATCATAGCTCTGTAACCAGTCTCTGGGTCAGTGCCAGGCCCTGGGCACAGTGGGTTATGGTGGCCCACAAGAGTCTGGGAAGGGAGTCAGGGTTGGGTATGAGAGAACAGAGTATGACCTTCTTGCATGTCGTGCCGGGGGAAGGCAGGAAGCCTGAATCTACGGGAGAAGCTGAGACCAGGAGCCTGGAACTCAGGCTGGACCAGAGGGGAAAGACCAAGAGCAGAGTCTGAAACTACAGGTGCCCTGGGTTCAAGCCCAGCTCCGGGGCAGGGGCAGGGGCAGGTTCCAGGAAGGCCGGGGGCCTTCCTTTGTGTCTGTAACAGACAGGTCCACAGAGGAGTTCAACTCGAAGACAGCTGTGGATCCTAGCACAGGGAGTGTCTCCCCTGCCTCGGGTTTCAGAACTGTCCTTGCTGTGGGCAACCAAGCCTTGTCGTGGTGGACAGGGCAGGGTCGGTGGCTGATGAGTGCAGCTCAGACAGGCCAGGCCCTCAAGGAATAGGCCTGGCCACCTGATTGCCACGCCTCCATCCTCACAAACTTTGTAGAACTGTCCCCGTGTCTAAAAGATGAGAATGTGGGCTCTAACAGGTGAGGCTTTGCAGTGCAACTTCCAGTGGGACTTTTGGAAGACTGCACAACTGACCCATACTGATTTCCAGGATACAGTGGCCTGCTTTTCTCTGGGGATGCTTTCTAGTGTTACTAAAATAAACGGAGTGGGTGGTAGAAGCCTTGGAGTGTACAAATATGACCCATTTCAGAACACAGAGGCTTTAGACTGCCTAAGACAGATGGACGTGCTTGGGTAGAGAAAAGCTCTGAGGGTCTCAGATGTGCTTGTTTCCAGCTTTCTTTTGATAATTAATTTTGAGGAGGGGGAGTAATTGGGTTTATTTATTTTTAATGGAGGCACTGGGGATTGAACCCAGGACCTTGTGCATGCTAAGCACACACTCTACCACGAGCTATACCTGCCCCCAGCTTTCTTAATGCATAAACAATGAACTGATCCCAGGGCTAGGCTTTCTGAGAGGAGACAGCCCAAGTACTTCTCGGAATCTCTTCAGCGAAGTGCATGTTTCCTGAAGGCAGGACAAGGGGTGAAAAGTCAGCCACTGTGGCTTCAGGGTGTGGCAAAGGTGATGTGGATTACAGACCATCAGAGCTCTGTGGCCTTCCATCTGCCGGAGGCTCAGATCACAGTGACTGATGGGGGAGAGGGTTAACAGAGACAGCCTGCCCTGTCCTTTCCCCTCAGACCTTCTCAGTTCCAGCTCCTGCCTCCCAGCTGCCATCCTAAACCCCAGGACTGGCCCTCCTCCTCTCTCCTGGGTTCTGAGGTTCGCCTTCCTGCTCCATCTCTTAAATCCATGAAGGAAAGAGAAGGGAGAGCAGACTCTAGGCTGGGTCTTCAGGAGAGATGTCAGAGGCCAGTCAGAGCTGAGCTGAGCCTTGTGTGGGACCCGCTTTTGATAAGGAGAGAGAAGGTGGATGGATGCACTAGGCAGAGGGTAACATGGAATGATGCACAGATAAGCCTGATAAGAACATGGGCTCCAGATGGGGAGGAGGGTTAGGGAGGCAGCATGGGGCATTTTGGGATGATCTTAAATTGACTTTTAACCTACAGCGATGAGAAGTCATTTAAACTGAGGGGATACTAAGAAGGGGTAAAAAATAAAAATTAACATGTATAATTTTAAAATAATAGCTAATACGTACACTTTACAAATCATGGTTTGCTTCTTCATCTCCAGTCCTGTGGAGACAGATGTATTCCATCTGGACACAGGTGTTGGATGGAGTGCAGCATTCTCAATGTCCAAGTCCCGGCTCTCACTGGGGCTTCCTTGGGTGAAGAACGTCAGGTCCTCTGTGGAGCTGATGAGGAGGGAGGGATGGGAGTGCCTTCTCTCTGTGTCGTCCATTCCAGAAATGACCAGGCTGTCACCGGGCAATGCCCTGCCCTGTCAGGGCAGGGCCAGAGGAGGAGGCAGGCGGAGAGCAAGGTTATGTGAGACCAGCGGGGGAGGAGGCCCTGGAGATGGCCCAGCAGCCCAGACAGCGACAGTGGTTGATGGTGGAAGAGAAAGTGCTCACCTCTAACCTCCCTCCAGGTGCTACGAGCGCCCCTGGGAATCTCTGTCCACCTCCAGCTGGAGAGACAGACAATTAGGCCATTTCAGCTCAGACCACACAGACCGCTTAGGAGTCACCCGGCTTTTCTAACAGTACAGACTTTTCGTGGGACGTTCAACAAAGGGTTGAAGTGTGTTTGTTACCAAACACAATGGGATCAGTTATACTGGAAATGTTTTTTCTCCTCAGTGAGAATAAGGAGGAACGGGAAAGACAGGTGTGATTAGGGAAAGGACTAGTAGTCAACTCTGTGTTGACTTTTGTCTGGCTCCGCTTGTGCGACGGGAGAGCGGTGTGCACCGGGCTGGTGAAACACTCATGTGCACTTTGTGGGCGTTCGGGGGAAGGTATGAATGAGCCAGCTGAAGAAGGAACAGAATGCTTTGCCACAAACTCGGACACTGTTTAGCGGAAGGTGTCTAGTTAGGAATGTTGTGTATTTTTCCACCTGGCACTCCCCCTTCCCGTTTTCTTTCCAGAGTCTCAGACAAAAGGTAGCCCCAGAGAGAGAGGGACTTCAATTTGTGTAAAATTGGGCATGTTGTCTCTCCGTTGGTTACAACTCTACAAAGTGTGAGCCTGGAAATGGATTTGAACCCTGGGATTTACAAAACTTTGGATTTATATAAAATACAGTGTAATAATGAAGACCATAGATGGTGGGGTCTAATTTCCCAGGGACAAACCCTTGGATGAATTAACACTATACCTTGGGTTTCCCATCTGTAAAACAAAGATAATAGTACCCACCTCAAAGGGCTGTTGTGGGTTTAAAGGAGATAAATGAGGTCATGTACTCAGTAAATATCAGTGATCGTTGTTGTTAACAAAGGTTTTAGGAGGCATGTGCAGAATACTTAACTGTGCAGGGGCAAGGCCAGAGCAAATCCCAGGGGATAGCAAATTACAGAATCATATAACTACTGAACTTGAAAGAGACTTTCAGAATTGTTCCAACCCTTATTTGGTACCAGAAACTCTTCCCTACCCACTTGTCTCCCTCGGTGGTTACTCAGGCCCTGTGGTACGCCCACGCCCAGCGATGGGAAGCTGCGGTCTTGGGCCCGTGCCAGAGAGCTCTGTTGGAAAGTTTCTCTGTATGCTGAATCTAAGCTTCATCTTTTAGAACTTTCACCTACCAGCTTTGTTGCTTCCAGAGTGATGGAGAATTGGCCCACAGAGCACCTTTCAAGTCTGAAATGATCATCGCTACAGTTAATCCTAAGTTAACTTACCCTGCTTTCTCTATTCTTCAAAAGACATGGCTTCTAATCACATCACCGCCCTGGTCCTGCTTCTCCTAGATCAGTGATTCTCAACTGGGGTGACATATCTGGAAACATTTTAGGTTGTCACAAGAGGGGCAGAGGTGCTACTGGCATCTAGAAGAGGCCAGGGATGCTGTGACAGATCCCACAATGCACGGGACAGCCCCCACCACCAAGAATTATCTGGCCCAAATAGTCAATAGGGCTGAGCTCAAGAAATCCTGCCCTAAATATATGTTAATCAATGTTCTTCTTCAAGTATGGGCCCAAAATGTGAACAGAAGAGTGTCAGCTAACCCTGCCATTGGGCTGTCATTACTTTGCTATTAGCCTGAGACTTTAGTTTGAAGTTATTGTGGTCAGTTAAAGCCCCCTTTCGTGTGTTGCTACTAACTCAGGGATGGCACACAGAGGGCCAGCATGCACGCTTAGAAATCTCTAATCAGTGGGGGCCCTCTCTCCTGCTGAGCCCCGAGGCAGCCTTGCAGACTTTTCCAACACAGTATCCAAGGACACCACTATCAATTATTCAAAAGAAGTTAGCATGTGAGATGGGATCTATTTGCTGGATGTGTCTCCCTGATTTTGTGGCGTTGGGTCCCTGATGTGATGTAATCCTGGAGCCTGTGCATTGGAGGAGCATCCCCCATCCCCCACAGTGCTGTCTCACGACCCCTAGTGGCAGCTCGAAAGAAGAGGGGATGCCTTGACCTGACACAAGACACCCAAGTGTCTCACAGGCAGTTTTCTAAAATCCCTTTCCTGAGCACAAAGCCATGCTGCCTGCTGTCAGCATGGACAGAGCAGGGCTGCCCAGAAAGGATGTCCTCTCTCCCACACACACTCGTCAAGCTCCACGGAACAGCTCCTCCTCTTTGCCAATTTCTTCCCCGACCTCCACTCGCCACTCTTGACACTCATACTCTCAGTTCCCTGGATCAAAACTGGCCTTGCTTTTCCCAATATAAAGTGATGCAGGAGAGGAAAGTAAAGATGGGAAACAGGATCTACACCCTGGATTTGTCAGGAGAAAAAGAACTTGAGTACAGCCATCTAAGTTTCTCAGAGGCCTAAAACCTACACCAATCAATATGTAGAAAATGGTTATGGGGTGAGGGTAGAGCTCAGTGGTAGAGTGAGTGCTTAGCATGCGTGAGGTCCTGGGTTCGATCCCCAGTATCTCCATTAAAAGTGATAAATAAGTAAACCTATTACCTTACCCCCCCCCCCAAAAAGTATTTTTTTTAATTAGAAAATGGTTACATAATTTTACCTTGAAGCCCAGTGCTTCACATTGTGTTTAAAATAATTCCTTTTCTCCTTTTCTGGGGGGGAAAAATAGAAAGAGAAACTTTGGATAGGCTGAAATAGATGTCTTCAGTTTCAGCATTCCTTCATAAGCCTAGTCACTTTGTTAGTTTACACAGTAATACGTCTGATTTATTCAAATATTGACTTGACTTACTCAAGTATTCTGCTTGTAATATTTAAAACAATTTATTGAGTTTAATCGGACACTCAACTCACTCAGTTTTCAGAGTGTGAATCATTTATCAGGTACAGCAGTGGAGGTCAGCTAATGATCTATAAGGAATGTGGTATCTCTCAGTTTCCTAAGTATCTGAGAAGGAGGCAGAAACTGGAGAACACAGAAACCATTAATGTCTGAATGAAACAAAGAGCACTTTGTGTCTTCCAGGATGAGGGCTCGACACCACTGCGTAGCAGATCCAGAAAGCCCTTGTTTGCAGAACCTGAGCTGGAGGAGCTGTGCGGGGTGGGGCTGCGGGGAGCCTTCCCAGCTTGTGGCCTCCTGCCAGGTGGGACTTCTTCTAGAAGTATGGCTCACAGGGGCACAGGCTCACAAGCTGGACTCCCTGGGTTTGAGACCTGGCTCTCCCATTTTCTAGCTGTGAGACCTTGGGTCATTTACTTAAGCTAAGTTACTTAAGTTCCCTCCTGTAAAAAGGTAGCGATGGTGGTACTCACCTCACAGCACTGCTGTGGGGAAGGAGCAAGGCTGTCTGTATAGCACGGGTTCACAGAACCTGACCGACAAGCACTATTGTTCTATCGCCCTCGTGGGCCTCTGATTCAATGAGCATTTGTCCCTTTGTCTCTATCCTGGTTGATCTCTTGGTAATTCACTCATACAGTCTGTCTGCTGCAATACCGATTTCTATGGCACCAATTAGCTTGTATGTGGTTGGAAAACAGGGGAAGGAGAAGAGTTGAACACGGATGTAGTGTTGGTTCACAGGCAAGTTTTCCGCAAGGCAAGGCGAGATGAAGTAGAGACGAATGACAGCTTCAGTGGGAAGGGATCAGTGTGGCTTTCTGGGGTTTTCTTCTTTTAATTTTAAATGAACACCTGCACGTGGGACTCCCTTCCCAGAGAAGCACATCCTGGCCTCGCACCTCCCAGGTTCCACTTCCCCCGTGATACCCACCTTCACAGCAACCTCACTGGCTTGCAGCATCTTAAGTCCAAGTCTTCACTCAGTTCTTTCTGAGCATTTTTAATTTCCCCCAAAGCAGCTTCTGGGCCTCCTGAGCTGCCTGCACTGGCTGTCCAGGTTATCTCCCAAGGTATCAATTACTGTGTCTCTTAGAGACCGATGACAGAGTCACACAGGTTTTGAATGGTCTGCCCTTAACCCTGATTTTTCCCATAAGTCCTATTACTGTCATTGTGTGACTTTTGTAGAATGTGAGGCTTTTCAGGAACACAGCATAGCATGTCTCAACAGAAATGCCTCATTTCTTTCAAGTGCTGTAGAAGGCGGCAGCCACTGAAGCAAAATCATGTGAAGGAACTGAACAAGGCTGCCCTCGGGGAGCGTGAATGTGTTTGCAGGATCCCAGGCTGCAAGGCTGGTCCCTCCCCTGCAAGGCTGCAGACCCTGAAATCACCTTCTCCTGGCCTCGAGCACTAAAGTGTGATGCTCAGGTTCTGACCCCATCCAGTGTAGCAGAAATAACCACTTTTCTTTCTGGTTCTGTCTTGGAGAGAGCGTACAGCAGTATGAATTAACTACATAGATTTCTGAATAAAGCCTTTCTCTTTACTTTCTTTGAAATTTGTTCATGAAAATACACTTTGATTCTCAGGCATAAATAAGTCCTACCTCCCTAGAATTCCTGTGAGAACTTGTTCCCTTCTTTACTGAAGCCCTGACCACCTTACGTCTTACCAGAGTGACGTGTGTATGTGCGTTCACATGTATGTCCCTGTATGTTGTATTTGCGTGTGTAAGTGCGTGTCTTACCTCAGTCATTGAGGACAGGCACTTTGCTTACTTCATCTATTTCCTCCATATTGACCAAAACAATGCCTTTCGCGTAGTAAGTACTTAATACATGTACCAAATGGACAAATCCTCCACAGGCATTGACTTCCATTGGGCCCCCTTGGAAGGAGTTTCTGACAAATGTGCGCTGTGAATTACAATGCAGTGGTTAGAAGACATGGTTTTGCATGAAAAATTTCTTGTAGCATAGTTATTGGAAATTATTCTGGGGAAGTCAAAACCAAAAAGCAATATAAGAACACCTTGTGTGAAATATTTTATTCATCTTTTTAAAAAATTAATAAGCAGCAGACAGGAATTATTTCATTTGGCTGCTCTGATGGTTCCTGCTTCTTTCCAAGGTCCTGGAGGGTGAGTTGTTTCCCAAGGGAATACCAGTTCAGAACAAACCTCAAGGGGATTTCTGCTTCGACAGGGAACTGGCTGACAGATGGCAGGGTTCTAAGTTCACAGCAAGGGAAACATATGGGCCTGGGGGTTAAGGGAGACGGGCTCAGCCGCTTTGACTGAAACACACAACCTCCACTCGTCCCTTCCTATTGGTGAGTATCCAGGTATCTATCCAGTATCTTTGCTGTCCAACCCCCACCTTAGGGGGGATCTATGATGTACTCCAGTGTGGCTGGAGTGCAGGGTCCCAGAGGATGTGTGGGGAGAGGCAAGGCTGGAGAGAGAGGGCAAGACCCCTTTTGGAAGGCTATGTTGGCTACATCAAAGAGTGGATTTGTATCATGGAGGAGATGGAAAGGCACTTGAAGTTTTTTTTTAATTGAGGTATAGTCAGTTTACAATGTTGTGTCAATTTCTGGTGTACAGCACAGTGCTTCAGTCATACGTGAATATACACATATTCATTTTCATATTCTTTTTCACCATAAGCTACTACAAGATACTGAATATATTTCCCTGTGCTATACAGTATAAACTTGTTTATCTATTTTATATACACCAGCCAGCATCTGCAGATCTCAAACTCCCAGTTTATCCCTTCCCTCCCCCCTCCCTGCTGGCAACCACAAGTCTGTATTCTATATGAGTCTGTTTCTGTTTTACTTATGAGTTCATTTATCTTTTTTTTTTTTAAGATTCCACATATGAGTGATATCACATGGTATTTTTCTTTCTCTTTCTGGCTGGCACTTGAAGTTTTAAGCAGAGGACTATTACGATTAGTTTTGTAATCATTCTTACCAATAGCTCAGTAGCTAACCAATGGGTGGTCTCCATAACCATTTCCATCAGCACCACCAAGGAAGCATTAACTTAGAAATATGTGCTTGTTATAGGACCATAGCAAAAACAAAACAAAACAAAACACAAGAATGAGAATAGCTAGGACTTATTGAAGCTTTCTGTGTGCCACACCATATCCTAAGCGATCTTTTAAAATGCGTTAACTCAATCTTTGCACGAAGGAGCGGACACTTGAGGTCACACAATTACTGAGTGGCGGTGCTGGGACTTGAACACACCCAGGCCAGGTCCAGAGGCCATGCTTGTTACATTACAGCACTCAGCTGTCTCAGTGGTCACCCCCGTCCTGGCTCTCAACTAGGTTGTCTCTCCCCAGCCACGCTCGCACAGAAATTCTGAAATCGCCACTGCTTCTGGCTGTGTGAAGGATGGGCTGGAGAGTTCTAGACTAGAAGCCGGACTGTCAGGAGAGTGTTACAGTCACGCTGGTGAGACACGGTGGTGACTGGGAGCAGTGGTAACAGAAAGGGAGAGGATATGAGAGATGAAGGAGAACAGGACTTGGTCAGTCAAACAAATGAGAAAATGCACATTGCATGCTTAGCCTAGTACATGTTATTTTTGATATTTCAAAATACTGTAATATTTTTACCATTACCAGTTGGGTTATTCTTCAGATTTAAGTCAGAGCTTTTCTATAGTAAATACTAACATATGAATAGCCCTTTCTGGAATGTGCAACTTTTATTGTAAAATCTGATCTTAAAAAACTCGTTTATATCGGTTTTGGAGAGCTGCTGTAACAAAGTACCACAAACTGGGTGGCTCAAACAACAGAAAGAAAGTGTGTCACTGTTCTGGAGACTGGTAGTCAGGAGTCTGCAGGGCTGGTTCCTCCTGAGGGCTGGGAGGGAGAATCTGTTCGAGGCCTCTCCCCCGGCTTCTGGTGGTTGGCTGGCCATCTTTGGTGTTCCTCGGCTTATAGGTCTCTGCTTTCATCCTGACATGGTGTTTTCCCTGTGAGTGTCAGTGTCCAAATTTCCCCTTTTCATAAGGCCACCAGTCATACTGAATTAGGCTCCCCCAACTCCGGTATGCCAGTATGTCATCTTCACTAATTACACCTGCCATGATTCTATTTCCAAATAAAGTTACATTCTGGGGTACCGGGGCTTAGGACCTCAAAGTATGAATTTTGGGGGGACACATTTTAACCCATAGCACCTTTATAGCAGGTAGAGAAGAAATTACTCTTATTCCCATTTTAAAGGTAAAGAAACTGAGTCTCAGGGAGCTGAAGTAACTCACCCAAGGTAAACAAATTCCTGGGTCACAAATGCAAGTCTGCTCTCCAGTTCAATAGTCAAAGGGAGCCAGATAGTGCCTCTGGCTGAGTTTGTCTGGCTGTTCTCACACACCTGGACCAGTAAGATCTGAGGTCACACCTGGGTGTGTAAAGAGAGGGGAAGTGGTCACATGTGGTCTCTTCTTGCAATCAATTGCAAATAATCTATTGTTAAAAGCTTCCTTTTGCTTATTTAATTGCTGCCCCTGTGGCTGTACCTCAAGATGGTTTAACCTCGAGGGGAACTGTTGACTCAAATTGTTTCCTGTGAATCTGTTGTTTCTCCCCGTGGGCCCATCCCTGAGCTGAGGGGAGCTGGGTACAATGAGCCTATTCAGGATAGCACGTAAAATGCCCTGTGTTCCCCTTTTCTCTATAAGCAGCATTCTTTGCCCCCTTGTGCTTTTCTTTTGTCCTGCCCATTGCATAACATCAGTATGGGTGTGGGGAGTGTGTGAGTTGCCAGCAATGAGAGTGTGGCCGAGGACACCTGCCTGATGACTTATGCACAAGAGCAGACGGCGCTGGGCAAGCTTCCCAGGAACTGATCTGCCACCATGCCAGCGCTGGCCTGCACCTTCTGTTCTGCCCGAGTCCCTCTCACCAGCTAAAGCTGGTGTACCCTCGTGGCTTCCTCGGGGCAGAGAGGAGGGACATACCCCATCTGTGAGACCCCACCCCCTGGGAGGCAGTGTAGGAAGTAGTCAAGTGCAGATTCTGGAGACAGATTCTAACCCCAGCTCTGCCATTTGCCATGTGACTTCAGGGAAGAAGCTTCACCCCCCCACCCCATGTCATTTCATCTACAAAATGGAGATGATAAATTTATATCCCTCGTAAGGTTATCACCTGTACAAATGGCATAATCTATAAATGGCGCCTAAAACAATGTGCCTGCTACATAATACCAGCACTCAGTAAATATGAGCAATACTTCCTTATTTGTTTCCCAAGTGTCATTTGTTAATCTGCTCATTGGAAACTGGCAGGAAACGCATCAAGAAGTTAACAGCGGTTATGTCTGGATGGTGGAGTTGCAGGTGATTTTATTGTCCGAGTTTTGCTTATTTGTATTTTCAAAACTTTCTGTAGTAAACATGTGTTACTTTTTTAACGAGAGAAGACAAACTCCCGTCGAGAATCTACAAGGTGAAGTGGACTAGGGATGAGCAGGTACGAAGTGAAGACAGGACCACTGTCCTTAATGGAGTTTAAAGCCTATGGGAGGAGCCAAAACAGGTAGATTAATGATGTAAGAGGAATGGGCTATAATGCTCGGGGGGGCTGGGTACCGAACCAGACCCCTCACGTGGCACCTGGCACTACATAAATGTCACCGGTCTTTCCCCAGCAGTGTTTGTGGGAACAGGAAAGTAGGAAGACACACACAGTCAGATAAAAGAGCCACCCCCTTCATCTACCCCAGCGCCCCAGGGGGACGGGGATCGTTGAGAGTCCTTTCTAAGATGCCTATTTCTAGGAAGGGGCTTATGTTGGAAAAAGGTGAGATTCTTTACGGAGCACCTCTTACGAATGACAAGTATGAGCCCAGGTTGCAGAGCAGTGTGTCAAGTGGAATAAGTAATTTCCTGTTTCTCTCTCTCCATAGCATCATTAGCGTCATCATCATTCTGGCTGGAGCAATTGCATTTATCATCGGTTTTGGTATTTCAGGTATGTGATGTCTTGCCTTACCACGACCCATTCACCCATCAGTAAGCCCCTAATCGTTCAGTGTGGTAGAGTGGAAAGAGCACAGGGCTTGGACCCAGAAAACCTCAGAGGAGAGCACTGGTTCTTCTACTTACTGACTGTGCTCTCTGCACTTTAGTCATTTAACTCCCTGGGCCTCAGGTTCCTCATTTGTAGAGGGGAGGAAATCAGCCCACATCACCGTTTGGCTGAGCAGATTAAATGGAATGTCCATCAGAGTGTTCTGTCTGCCAGACAGTGCGAAGACCCATTCTGGGATCTTAGGTAAATGCTGTGGCTGAGCCATTCTGTCAGTTGTTGATCTGGGTAGGTGTTTCCTTTGTGATGAAGCTTCAGCTGAAGTGTTAGAATATCAAGACTTTGGACACAGGGGTCTTAAGTAAAGGGAATATTCGCTGGCCGTAACTGCTGTTCCATGTAGGAAACAGATGTCATTGTGGCGTGGATGGTGAGTTTCTGAATGCAGCTAACTGATGTCTTCTCTTCCGTGTGGACCATGTCTCAGAGACATCTATTATGGACGCCAGTTTGATTAAGATACTGAGTGAGTTAGACCAGCAGCTGTCCTCTCTGAAGCAAGTTCTTTGCTTCATTTCCCTTAAAGTGCATGACTCAGGCCAACCCATTTATTTTAACTTAGTCTGTGGCCAAAGCTGTCACTTTATAACTGCAGTTTTTATAGTTCCAGCTGTCTTTTCTCTCTGTCATTCTCCTCCAGTGTGAGTGTCCTGCCATTACACAGTAATCACAAGGCCTAAATGAAGAAAACGCATTGCAGATGTGTTTGCCTAGAAAAGACATTAGCATCCTTCCCCACTTTCTTATCAACAAAAATGTGTATTTTGTCTTTCATCCATTTTTCTATTGAATTATCGTTTTCTTTTTATATGTGGGAATTCTTTATATATTCTGGATGCAGTTTGGTTTTATATATTGCAAAATCTCTTCTACTCCATGGCTTGCTTTTTCACTCTAATGATGTCTTTCAATGAGCAGAAGTTTTTAATTTTAACATAGTCCAGTTTATCAGCCTTTTCCTTTATACCTGGAGCTTTCTGTAAACTGCTTGGTTAAGAAGTCTGCCTATCCCAAGGTCATGAAGATTTTCTTCTAGGTTATCTAGTGGAAGCTTTAATGTTTTACCCTCACATTTATACCTACAAACCATCTAGAAAAATTTTGTGTGTGGTCAACGATAGCGGTCAAGATTCCCACGTTCCGTGTGGCTTTACAGTTGACCCAGCACCATTTATTGAAAACACTATCCTCCCCTCCCCTTCTCACTGGTGCCATTTTTATCATAAATCATTTATCCAAATGGGTATGGATCTGTTTCTGAGCTCACTGACCTGTTTCATTCTAATATTCTTTTTTTTTTATTGAGTTATAGTCAATTTACAATGTTGTGTTAATTTTTGGTGTACAGCAGTTTTTGACATACATGAATATACATATACTTTCATATTCTCATTCTAATATTCTTTTATAATTTGTTTTCTCTCTCTGTTATTTTGTCTTTTCGTTTTCCTAATCTTGGGCATTATCTCTCTCTCATCTTAAAACAAATTGACAAGGTATTAGTGGCTTTGTAGTAGTTTCGAAGGAACAAGGTTTTGGTTTCATTTTTACTTTCTCTAATTGTTTCCATATTTAACTAATTTTGGCTTTTATCTTTATGTCCCTCTTTCTTTGTTTTGCAGTCTTTTAGTTCTTTCCCTAATATCTTAAAACAAGCACTTCACAAAACACTACGTCCAGAAAGCCAATAAACAGCTCTTAGTAGACAGATACTGCCATTTAATTTTCCAAAGTGATTTCCCAAGTTGCTCTTCACCAGAAGTGTGTGAGAGACCCAGAGCGCCATGTCCTCACCAACACAGGATGTTGTGGAGTACTGTTGTGATTTTAATTTCAATTTCCTGGAGACTGAGGGGGCTGGGTATATTTTCACATAAGAAACATGTTGAGTGACAGAGCCAGACACAAAACAGTACATACTGTATAAAAACCAGGCAAATGAATCTCTGCTATTAGAAGGCAGAATAATGGTTATCACCCTGGGAAGAGGGAGAGAGCGGCCATTAGGAGAGGGCATGAGGGGGCTTCTAGGGGATAGCAAAGTTCTAGTTCTTGGTGTGGGTGGTGGTTACATGGGATGAAGTTGTGATAATCCCTCAAACTGCACAATTATGATGTGTACATTTTAATGTATATATACCTTGCATTGGTGGTAGGGTTTTAATATTATCTGTGGTACACTGCTGAACTGAGTGAATGGTAACTTTTATCTATGTATTCACCCCTCCATGCTTCTGTCCACTTGTCCATTCAGAAAGAACTTGAAGATGGACATTTAGGTTACTTTCATGTCTTGGCTATTATAAATAGTTGTAATGTATGTCATACTTCTACAATTCCTATACACTATATATGTAAATAAAATACTGACTGGTAAAGCAAATATTTTGGGCTTTTAAAGATATCAGCTCATATATTTTGGTACCTTCCTCACTAATGCTCAACTTCTCTTCCTTGCTTATAATTTACCCTATTCTTGATCTGATTTATCACCTTGAAATAAAAACCTAGTGTTTGCCCTTCCCTCTAAATCTTGGTGCCCAACCCTTTGGTGGCCTGGGGCTAAATGGCTTAGTGTTAGAGCCCTTCTGGAGTTATCTTTTGCTTGTTAGTGGCTTTGATCACCCTCGCAAGAATTTTCACATCGTCACAGCTTCCCTGTGACAGTCAACATTTTGCCACTTACACTTTTTCCTGTTGCATAGCCATAGCAACCTCAGGCACTTAGCTCAGTTCCTTGAATACAGAAGGTACTCTTTTAAGTCTTTTTAAAATTGTTTATTTTTTATTTTTATTGAAGTATAGTTGATTTACAATATTGTGTTAGTTTCAGGTGTATAGCCAAGTGACTCATATATATGTATATATCTCTATTCTTTTTTTTTATTCTTTCCCATTATAAATTATTACAAAATATTGAATACACTTCCCTGTGCTTCACAGTAGGTCCTTGTTGTTTATTTCATATTGATGGTGTGTATCTGTTAATCCAGTACTCCTAATTTATCCCTCCCTCCCCGCCAATTTCCCTTTTGGTAACCATAAGTTTGTTTTCTATATCTGTGAGTCTGTTTCTGTTTTGTAAGTTCATTTGTACTATTTTTAAGATTCCACATAGAAGTGATATCATATATTTGTCTCTCTCTGTCTGACTTACTTCACTTAGTATAATAATCTCTAGATCCACCCATGTTGCTGCAATGGCATTATTTTGTGGGGGAGGGTATAGCTCAGTGGTAGAGTGCTTGCTTAGCATGCAAGAGGTCGTGGGTTCAATCAGTAGTAGCTCCACTAAAATAAATAAATAAACCTGATTACCCCCCCCCAATTCAAATGGCATCATTTCATTCTTTTTATGTCGGAGTAGTACTCCACTATGTGTGTGTATGTGTATTTATGTATGTATAAATATGTATAAAAAATGTATACATCTTTATCCATTGCCCCAATGTTCATAGTGGCACTATTTATAATAGCCAAGACTTGGAAGTAACCTAAATGTCCATCTTTAAGTGCTTTTCAAATGGACAAGTGGACAGAAGCATGGAGGGGTGAATACATAGATAAAAGGTACCATTCACTCAGTTTAGCAGAGTGCCACAAATAATATTAAAACCTTACCACCAATGCAAGGTTTTCTGCCTTCTTCCTATTTTATAAGGTGAAAGCTGATTACTTTGGATACAATGGGCTGTTTATTAGTTTAACACTATTTAGTTGGATTTTTCTCAGTTGCCTCTATTAAAAGGACAATAACCTGAGAGCATTATATTATCACACTTTAAATAAAATTGGTAAAATGTTAGCTGGCTTCACACACAAGACAATGAAACAGCATTAGGTAGATGATGATGATATGTTTTGAATCCTTTTTGCGTGTGCCTTACTGTACTAAATAACTTTGCATATATTGTCTGGTTTACTACTCACAACAAACAGAAAAATATTACATTGTCCTGATTAGAAACTCGCCTGAGGTTGCACACCCCTAGCAAGCAGGCATAGCTGTGGTTCAAGCCCTGGAAATGTGCTTCCAAACCCCCACTCTTACCCATCACCCCATACCAATGATAACATTTGTGCAGAGTTGTTGCAGAGAGGGGTGTTCTCTGGTTTGCCTTGCAGGCACTCTTCCTGAGGCCACAGCTTTTAAAGATGTAAAGATATTCATAAATACAGAAAAACATATGTCTTTGTAACTCTCCTGAGCCATCTATGTCACCTTCTCATAGCCACTCTACTCCTTACAAGTTCTAAATATGGACCTTACAAAACATAAAATGCGTTGGGGGTGGATTATTTGGAAGGGAGGCTGAGCAGCTCCCATTAAGCCCCAGTTATAGGACAGCCTTGTGGGTGACCCTTTAAGAAGGAGGGAGATGCAGTGGAAAGGCCCCTGACTGCTTAGCCCAGGCCCCATGCTGTCATTCACCCACTGGGTGCCTGTGAATAGCCCTGAGTGGCAGAAGCATTTAGGAATCAGACAGAGTGGTTCTAATCTCAGGTCTGACACTAACTGTGTGTCCTTTGGGATATAACTTAACTTTCCAGAATCTCACTGGTAAAATGGTCAGTGTCGCTGTGGGAATTAAATGAGGGGGCATTTGTAAGGTGCTGGACACATGTACGTGTAATAAATGGCTCTTTGTTACTTACGTTGATACCATCAGTGCCATTAATAACAACTTGCTACTACTAATACATTCATGTAGCACCTCCTAAAGCTTGTACGGTTTCCTGACCACACCAGGAAACTCCCCTGAAGTTAGGGAAGCCAGGGCAGGAAGCCACAGGACACTGCCTCCTAATTACGCTCCGTCTTTTTGGTCCCTGGATAAACTGATCGATCAGGCATGTGCTTGTGGCATCAAAACAGGAGCAGTGAAGTCTTTTGGAAAGAATTTGATACATATTTTTAAATTACAGTCAGCTGAGAAAATAAACAGCTGTTGGCCTTTCTGACCCTTGTTTTATGGTTTTTAATTGTTTTTATTTTTACACGAGGTGGGGACGCTGTTTTAGTGGACAGGCTCTGCATATCTCAGTCTGGCCGTGGGTATGAGTGAAAAGCAGTAGAAAAAATAAGGCTCAGCACGAACTTAGACAAGACTGAATTTGATAGTGGCTCCACTACTTGCTAGATCCAGGGCTCTGGGCAAGCCGTCTAATACCACAGAGCCTCTTTCTCCTCATTCATCAAGTGGGTTATTATCAGCATCCCTATTTTAACAGATGAAAAATATTACAGAACAGAAAAGTCCAAAAACTTGCTGGAGGCCCCATATCCAGGGAGTGGCAGAGCTGGGACTGGAACCCAGACAGCCTGATACCTGTTCTCAGATGCCGTGCTCTGCGGCTGCCTCCCTACCTTGTTCCTTTGTCTAGCCTAGCCCAGCATCCTTTCTAATGTCTTCTCACAGGAGCAGCTCTTAAACCCCAACCCTGCCCTCTTCTCTGGCAAGAGTGCCACCCGCAGGGGCCACCCCGGGTTCCACTGGTGCAGGCTTAAGCCTGTGTGTTTCCACCTTTAAGCCACATGCTCTGGTGCCCATCTGGGCAGCTGGGGATGCTCTCTGTGCTACTGGCATCTACAGAGCTCCTCTCACTGAGTCATTTCAGAGAAAGTTCATTTTCCAAGATCTCTCCTGTGGTGCTGGGCACCCCAGAATCATAATTTCTGTAAAGAATCCTTGCCTTGTGTTACTTACCACCCCACTTTCCAAGAGATTTCTGCTCCTGCTGGAAAGGGCAACTGAATAGTGCCCACTGAGTGTGAGAACAGAATAGCCCCGATTTCAGCCTGTTCCCCTCTGACACTTTTCCCGTGCAGACCAGAGCTGTGATGGTAATTAGCTCTCATGAGCTGGAGAATTCATTTTTGGTAAGCGGCTGGGGCTTCTAACTTTGGAGGTTTGATGGAATCTTAGAGGCCAATGGAATCCTTAAAACCCATGCCTGTTTAAATGAACAGAACTCTGCATCAGTAGATAGCTGCCTCTAACCAGCAACTTGAGCCCTTCTACCCTCGATAAACCACAGGAGAGCCCCTGGTGGTGAAGAGGCCTGGAGAGTCACATCAGGCCAGACTGTGTTTCCTAGAACATAGCTCCTTAAGCAATATTTGTTCGCAAGTTTGAATACAGATTTCTTTGGGAGAGAAGCAATACCTATATGCTGTTGCTTACAAATTAAATCTCATTTGATCACTTTTAACCATAATTTATTCACCCAACAAATGAGTATCTACTGATTGCTTTCTGGGTGCAAAGCAATGGCTAGGTCTTCTTGGTGTTTTAAATTCTCGCTGGCTTTTATTCCTCTTGATTTGCTACAAGGAGCGGGGATTTCATCAACACGTACTCATTCCATCTGCCACATCCTTAATGCAACTCGAAATGAGCTGGAGCCTGCTGTGGGTCCCTGGGGCACTCCACAGCTGCCTGCTCTTAATCATTAAGTTTTCTAAGATATTTCAACAAATTCTCCACCTGTGGGCTCAAGGCCAACACATTAAATTTAATTCGGTAACACAATTACCGAACTAAGAAATGTCATTACCATTTCATTCTCTCCATAAACTGTGCTCATCAGGTATTTTTTTCTGAAAAGTAATTTTTCAATTCAACTTTAATGGAACTTTATGAACTAGAATCAAATTTACCCTTGCTCTAACAGAGCTACATTTGCTCCGTGATTTTATTGAGAATTGTGGTGTTTTCTCATTGCTTTCTTTTTCACTGGCTCATATTTCCCCCAAATTTAGGTGGGGTAGTCCTGCCAAGTGTGCCTTGTTCCTACAGTCATTTGGGGTAGAATCATTTATTCATTCACTCAACAGATATTCTTTTTCTCTGTAGAAATCTAGCACTAGGCACTTGCCTTAGTCTGCTCTGACTGCCATAATAAAATACTCTACCCTGGGGAGCTTAAACGGGGACATTTGTTTTCTCACAGTCTGGGAGCTGAGACGTGCCCCCAGGCTCCAGATGGCCCCGTCTCCACAGCTTCCATCAGACGCCCTCCGGCCTGTTGAAGCACAGTGCTGAGTGACGCTGTGGTCTGGGCTGGAGGAGCTAAGAGGTCTGGCAGCCTTCCTTCATTTTCTCTCATTGTTCTGTCCCCGTCAGCTTTTCTGTACCAAGCTGGCGGTATATAATCCTGTCTCCATCCCTGGCTTCTCTAGAGGCAGGTGTTAGAATCCACGAGTCATACGTATGATCTCCTTATCAAGTGGTTGTTCAGCCTCGCCCTGAGCACTCTCTTCAGAATGGCTTTCTCAGTTTTTGCAATGTGGACAGGTTGAGAATTTTCCAAATCTTCAAGTTCTGGTTCCTTTTTGCTTAACAATCCCATCTTCAATTCATCTCCCTTCTTTCCCGTATTTTGCTATAAGCGGTCAGGAGTAACCAAGCCTCTCTTTCAACACTTTGCGTAGAAATCTTCTCAGCTAAATATCCTGTTTCATCACTCGCATGTTCAACCTTCCACAAAACACTAGACCACAGTTCGGCCAAGTTCTGTGCCACTTTATAACAAGGATTGCTTTTCCTCTAGTTTCCAATAACATATTCCTTATTTCCCATCTGGGATCTCACCAGAATTGCCCTTAACACCCGCATTTCTAGCATGCACCTCAAAACTCCTCCAGCCTCTAACCATCACTCAGTTCCAACGCTTCCTCCACATGCTCAGGTACTTATTACAGCAGTACCCACCCCACTTCTTAGTAACAAAATTTATATCAGTCAGGGTTCTCTAGAAAAACAGAACCAATAGGGTGTGTGTGTGTGTGTGTGTGTGTGTGTGTGTGTGTAGGGAGGGAAGAGGAGAGCAGGGGAGAGAAAAAAAGAAGGAGAAGGGGAGAGAGAGAGAAAGAGAGATGGAGATGGGGTTTAGAAAAAATTGATTCACACGATTATGGAGGCTGAGAAGTCCCCGAGATTTGCAGTCAGGAAGCTGGAGACCCGGAAAGTTTAGTTCCAGTCTGAGTCCAAAGGCTTGAGAACCAGGAGAGCCAATGGTGTAGTTCCAGCCCAAAAGTTGGCAGACTCAAGACTCAAGAAGAGACGATGTTTCAGGTCAAGTCTGAAGGCAGGAAAAGACTAATGTCCCCAGCTCAAGGGCAGCGCAAGTTCCCTCTTGCTCAGCCTTTTTGTTTGATTTAGGTCTTCAGTTGATTGGATGAGGCCCACCCACACTAAGAAGGGTGATCTGCTTTGCTGATTCAAATATTAATCTCCTTCAGAAACATCCTCACAGACACACCCACAATGTTTGACCAAATGTCCGGGCACCCTGTGACCCAGTCAAATTGACTCATAAAATTAACCTTCTAAGTGTCATAGGACTTAGAAGTATGATTAAGACAGTTTTGCCCTTGAAAAGCTTACAAAGTCGTGCCAGAGATAGATTAGAGACAAGGTAGAGGGAGACAGTTGCTAAAATAAAGGCAAACAACAGTGTTCAGGAAGAGCAGAGAGAGAATCTGTTGATTTTGTCTTGGCAGATCTGCGGGTGCGGCCATGTGAATAGCCTTGACTACAAGTTTGGATAACTGGTGATAACGGAGAGGAGGGAAGTACACATTGTAGGTGCAAGATGAACAGGGGTGTGTGTGCAGATGCATAGTGTAATTATAACCAGCACTAGCCTGGGAGGTCTTGGACATCAGTCTGTCAAGTAAAAGATCATTAAAAAGCAAATTAAATCTTTGAAGTAGTGTTGAAGAAAATGCCAAGGCAGGGGATGAGGTGTGTGGCACAGCTAAACGTCTATGATCCTCCTTCAGAATTTCTCCCCCAGATCTCCCACGTGAGCGACCATGCATGGCAGCTACTCCAAAGGCTCTCTTCTCCCACACCCGAAAGCCTCCGAAACATCCCCCCAGCCCAGCCTATGCACGTATTCCTGTTTCCTCTGCCTCCTCCTTTTTACCTGTAATTTTTCTTCCATCAGTAGCTCTTTGTTCTTTATAAATTCAACTAGCTTAGCTTCTCCAGTTCTGTCCCTCATTCATTGCCTCCATCTACTTCATACAGGCCTAGGAGCTAATCAGACAATTCCAACCCCGTGGGCTGGAAGAGGCGAGATGCCAAAGATATCCTTATGCTCATAATGTTTCCTTCTAGCACTTGAAAAACAGCAAGAGTGCTTTGCTTGTGTATTTTTCCATTGAAAGCAGCAAATCAACAAGTCACTTGATATGCATCCTATGAAAGGATGTAGTGGGAAATGAGGCTGGAAGGTAGCAATAAGGGCTAACAGCTATGGGTGTCTCCTGTGTGCCACGCAGTATTTAACTTTAAAGGCCATGCTGGTTAGTCTGAAGTTTACTCCACCGCCCTTGAAAGCCATGGAAGATGAGTGATCAGAAAACTGACATGTTCAGATTGTGCTTTAAGGTCTACCGGTAAGATTAATGCATGTAAAACAGATGAGAGGCAGGAATACTAATAAGGAAGCTGAGAAGTCCAACTGAGCGAGAAGTGCTCAGCACCCATCATGTTGGACTTTTTTGCTGTAATAAAGAGAGGTTTGTGCAGACCATTTTAACATAAGGTGTTTGTTTAAAGGATACTCAGAGATTGGGACAGGAACTAGACCTGAAAGCCTGTAGGATCTGAGACAGCTCCAGGGGTGGGGGACTCCCTTCATCTCTTCCTCTCATGGCCTCTCCCTCATATTTCTTTGGTTCTGCTCCACTCTCGTCTTGGGCTCAAAGACCCATCCTCTCCTTTAGCTTTACATCCAAACCACAGAAGGAGGCTCTCAAGAATATTCAGTTAATTAAATCACCCCTCGAGCAACTTCAGTCAACAGTCTCCCCTACAGAAAGAAGAGCTGGTCAGTCTTTTACAGACTGAGTGGGCTACCAGCTGGACAAGTGGGAAAGCGGCAGTGGACATGGCGGTCATCATAATTAATACTTCTATTTGTGATATGTTTGGAGAAGAGGGTGTGCCTTCTATCTTAGGCCAAAAATCAATTTAATTAAGTACTGTTCTTCATTACGCCACAGCTAGCACTCTAACCTTGACCAAGTCACTTCTGTTCTCTCTGCCTTAGTTTCTTCATCATTCAAATGGAGATAAAGTAACAGCACTTTAGAACTTAGCATTCTTCAGAATTATCAGCCACATTACTTAACATAAGATTTCACTCCTGTGCCACTTCTGGTTAACTAAGAATCACAATACCTTACACGTATAATTACAGTTTGCAAATCAAGTTCACATCCATGTGATTTGATCCTCACAAGAGCTCTTTAAGGTAGGTAAGACAGATATCCTTACCTCCATTTTTCTGAGATCCTGAGACTTCTTCAAGGTCACATAGCTCTTAAGTGACAGAGCCCAGGATTTGAATTCTCATCTTGAAACCCTAAGTCCAACACGTTCTCCTCTTGTTGGGTCTCAGCGTTTTGGTTGCTTGGTCTCAAAAAGCTATGGTGTAGTTTTTTATCTGCTGTGGGCAGATCTGTGGTAGGTATCAAAACTCCTGTCTTCATGCTCCTTCTATTCCTCGTCTGTCCCCTTTTTTTTATACCTCTCCTGTTTCGTGTATTTCTAATTTATTACAGAAGCCCCTGTTTGGCTCTTCAGTAACTAAGGATTTGGTTGTTGATTTTCCAAAGCTGCCTTGGCATTAACCCTTTGTTCCTGAATTGTAGGAAGACACTCCATCACAGTCACCACTCTCACCTCAGCGGGGAACCTCGGGGAGGATGGAATCCTGAGCTGCACTTTTGAACCTGACATCAAGCTTTCTGATATCGTGATACAGTGGCTGAAGGAAGGTGTTATGGGTTTGGTCCATGAGTTCAAAGAAGGCAAAGATGACCTGTCAGACCAGGACGAAATGTTCAGAGGCCGGACAGCAGTGTTTTCTGATCAAGTGATAGTTGGCAATGCCTCTCTGAGGCTGAAAAATGTGCAACTCACAGATGCCGGCACCTATAAATGTTACATCATCACTTCTAAAGGCAAGGGGAATGCTAACCTCGAGTATAAAACTGGAGGTAAGTTACTTTTGAAGACAGGAAAAGAAGGTGCCAGAAGATATTTGAGACTGGAGAGCATGACTTGCTGATAAAATGTCTTATTATTCCCACGAGTGACTAATAGCAGACAATGACCACTCGAATTCTGCTAGCAGCCATCCTTGCTGTCCAAGACCCACACCAACTCCAAAAGTAACCCACTATAACATTAGGTCTTAAAATCTTTTATTCTGGACTCTACTTCTTCTAAATTTTCACATATATTCCCTGAAATATTTTGCCAAAAATATTTTACCTGTACTTTTTTTCTCCAACAGTAGCTCTCTTCTTTCTCTTTTAGGGTAGTGAGAGAAGCCAATAATCTGGCCTGAGACCTTTCTGTGCTACGTAGGCCTGAACCCAAGTCTGAAATCAGTACCTCCAGGCACTCACGACACTAGAACCCATTAGAGGAGAGGTTCTGACTGACCAACGTAACTGCCCAAAACAATACTGTCCTGGGGGAGGAGGGTAGAGCTCAGTGGCAGAGCGCATGTTAGCATGCATGAGGTCCTGGGTTCAGTCCCCAGTACCTCCTCTAAAAATAAATAACCTCATTACCTCCCCAGCTTAGAAAAAACAGAAACAAAAAAACCAATATTGTCCTATAAACTCACTAATCCTCCTCCAATGATATCCATGCTTCCTTACCAACTAAATTTAACATATGTTTTCTGAATTTACGTACAAAGGACTCAAGAGAGAGATACTGTAAAGAGTGAAAAATGATTAAGAAAACAAAGATGATTGCCTCTCCTTCTGTAGAGCTCATACTGTAGAGATTATAGGGTAGAGGGGTCAGGGCAGAGATAAGAAATATATGTAAGAATCTATAATAATTGGTAAAGTATATTAAATGCTTTAAGAGAAATGTAAATAGAGTGATTTGGGGATTCAGAGGAAACGAGAGATCACATCCAAATACACTGGGAGGAAAGGGATAGGAAAGCCCTCATGGAGAGAATCTGACATTTGAGAGGAGCCTTGAAGGACAGGCAGAAGGCATCCGGAGGCCTCCTCGCCTAAGCTAGTCAGCACAGGCCTTTCTTGGACCCTTATAATGTGTATATGTAATGGTTTGAAGCACAGATCTAGAGTCAGACCTGGGCACATACAGTGGCCTCGGCGAGGCAACCTCACTGAGTCTCAGTTTTTCATCTTAAAACAAGGATTAACAGAGTCTTGTCAAAGGGACACTGGAGCCACTTGATAGGGTTTCCAATGGCAAAGCTGGGACAATTTAAGCAACAAAATAAACAATATAGTGTTAAATTATAACTCCAAGTATAAAATAAACACACGAGTCCATACTTATAGAAATATGAGGGAGATGAAACAAATCTTTACAGATGAATTCCAAATAATTCACATTTAGCTCTCTCCCCCTCGATGTGGAGCTTAGACCTCTCCCACCCCCACAATTAGGGCGTGTTAGACTCAGTGAGGTCTGGCTTCCAAAGAAACCTGGCAAACACTGCCTCAGCCAGGTGATCAAAGTTAACATCCTCAGTGCTAAGTCATGTTGATAGCATGCACTGTCTGATGGGATAGGATGAGAAGGACACTTAACTTCTATAGTTTTTCTCTCCAAAACCCATAACCTCAGTCTAATCAGAGGAAAACATCAGACAAATTCCAGTGGAGGGGCATCCCACAAAACACCTGACCAGTTCCCCTCAAAACTGTCAGGATCACAAAAAACGTGGAAAGATTGAGAAACTGTCACAGACCAGAGGACCTTAAAAAGACATGACAAATAAATGTAATCTGGTATTCTGGATGGGATCCTGGGATAGAAAATGGACATTAGTGGGGAAACTGGTAAAATCCAAACAAAGTCCAGAGCTGAGTTAATAGTAATGTATCAATAACAGTTTCTCAGTTTGGGCAAATGTGTCATGGTTATCCAAGATGTGAACACTGGGGGGAACTGCGCAAGGAGGACACAAGGACTCTGTACTATCTGTGCGACTTTCCTGTCAGTCTCAAATTATCCCAAAATTAAAAGCTTATTTTTTTTTAAATGGGCACAGTAAGAGACATCCCTAGGACTGTTGTGAGGAACAAATGAAATAATGTCTGGAATTTGGTCTCCAGCACAGAGCACACCCTCAGCAGATGGAGGTTCCTTGTCACGTCATGTCATGTCAGTTTCCCACATCCTCTCCCAGGAGCGTGCCCCTTGCCTGTTCCAAGGGTGTGAATCCCGTCTCCCCTGCTAGGCGGCAGGCGCTTTAAGGGCACGGCTAAGGCCTTCCTTCCATCACTCACTCAGCACTAGCACAGTCCTGGGTAAAGAAGGATGCTAAATAAATTAATCATTTAAATCTTGTCATTTTGGCTTCATAAACATTTTACAGGCCAAAGTCCAGGCCTCCATATTTTCTACAAGTGTCTCTCTGCCTAGATTGATGGGGAAGTTAATCTTAATTTCAAAATGCAGTTGCTTGCATCCCCAGTGAGGAGAATCATCTTAGAAGAAAACAAATGCCTGTCTCTCTCCGTGGATACCAGGGCTGGCAGTCTCTATCAAAGCGAACTCCAAGTCCCCAGGATGACAGGGCCTGTGTGTGGAATTTCTGTGGGTGACAGGTGAATGCTGTTTGTTCCCTCCTTCTCCCTCCGCACCCTAACTTTACCCTCCAGGCAGAAATGTACATAAAATTCAGGAGGCTTCATAGGTGCCTGGGAAAATACCAAATTTCCCTAATGGATAATCTTTTGGGGTAGGGGGATCACTTGAACTCCTCTTACTTTGAGAAATCTATTTGTTGAAACAGCTATACCTCGAACTCTAGGTCCTTGGAGTTTGTGATATTGGCCCAAGTGTTGTGATGGATGACAATACTATGAGCAAACCATTTTTTGCATCTACAGTACAATGGGTCATACACAGACAGCCCACTGGGAAAGCATTGAGTCACTTCAATGTGTTTTGTTTTTAAGACCTAGCACTTCAAAGGCTATATTGTCTTATCTGTCTGACCTTGACATCTTTCCTTTTTGACCCTCAACCCTGCAGCCTTCAGCATCCCAGAAATGAACGTAGACTATAATGCCAGCTCCGAGAGCTTACGATGTGAGGCTCCCCGATGGTTTCCCCAACCTACAGTGATCTGGGCATCCCAAGTTGACCAGGGAGCCAACTTCTCTGAAGTCTCCAACACGAGCTTTGAACTGAACTCTGAGAACGTGACCATGAAGGTTGTGTCCGTGCTCTACAATGTCACAATCAACAACACATATTCCTGCATGATTGAAAACGACATTGCCAAAGCCACAGGGGATATCAAAGTGACAGGTGGGTTCCTTCACACTTGTGGTATGTGTTTATTGGGGTAATAATCAAATGTAAATTAAAAATTGAATTTCTTCAGCAGATACATTATGTACCAGGGCACAGAAAGCGTCACTGAAATCTTGATCACAATTCCAGTTGGGATTGTATTACGTAAGGAAAAAACTAACACAAAATGGCGTTTATGGCATATAGGTCAAAGGTGGCCATTAGTTTTCATCTTATATGCCCTCTTACTGCCTGGAGAGCACTGTTTAGGATTCTGAGGCCCTGTCTAACTCAGCAGGACTACCTTAGGAAAGCAAGGCTTTTGATTTAAAGACTAAAGGTCTGCCGTAATCTTATTCAGTCCTTCTGGGACTGGCTCATGATCCCTCTAATACTGGCTCAAGATTAATCTGAAAGTTTCTAGATTGAGCTGGCCTCCCAGGCTGAGAAGTCCAGGAGCCGGAAAGGCCCAGCACCCTTGTCTCCCTTCAGTGCTTTAGTATATTACAAAACCTAGGGCTGAGCTAGTGTCAAGGAAATGCATAGATTGAATTATGAATTTTAAGACCATCCCTCTTTGGGTTAAACTGAATTCAAGCTGTAGGGAAAGGAGTATGTCGGAAGAATTGCTGTCTTATATCAAGCCTAGTACCAAGCAGAGTATCTTGCATTGCATATTTTAAGTGCCCTATAAATGTTTGCTGAATTTAACTGAATAAAGCATATTTTCATCAGCTAGCTTTAAATTTAAAATTATATATATGAAAGGCAACCTATGGGAGAAAATATTTGCAAATCATATATATATAAGTGATTAATACCCAGAATACATAAAGAACTTCTATAATTCAACAACAAAAAGTCAAATAACCTGATTTAAAAATGGGCAAAGAAAAAAAATGGGCAAAGGAATTGAATAGACATTTCTCCAAAGAAAATACACAAATGGCCAACAAGCATATGGAAAGATGCTCAACATCCTTAATCATCAGAGAGATGTAAATGGAAACTACAATATCATCTCATGCCCATTAGAATGGCTACTAGCAAAAAAACAAACAGAAAATAACAAGTGTTGGTGAGGATGAGAAGAAACTAGAACCTTTGTGCATATTGGTGAGATTGTAAAATGGTGCAACCACAATGGAAAAAAGTATGGGAGCTTCCTCAAAAAATTTAGAAACAGAACTACCATTTGATCCAGCAGTCCCATTTCTGTGCATATGTCTACAAGAACTGAAAGCAGTGTCTCAAAGATTTATTAGCACACCCATGTTCATAGCAGGATTATTCACAATAGCCAAGAGGAAGGAGCAGCCCCAATGTCCATCAACAGATGACTAGATAAACAAAATGTGGTATATACATACAATGGAATAGTATTCTGTCTTTAAAAAGGAAGGAAATCCTTTGACATGCTACAACATGGATGAATTCTCAGGATATTGTGCTAAGTGAAATAAGCCAGTCACAGAAAGACAAATAGTGTTTGATTCTACTTATATAAGGTGTCTAAAGTAGTCAAATTCTAGAAACAGAAAGCAGAATGCTGGTTACCAGGAGCTAGGGGTAAGGGGAAAGATGAGGAGTTGTTTGATGGGTATAGAGTTTCAGATTTGCAAAATTAAAACATTTTGAAGATCTGCTTCACAAGAATGTGAATATACTTAACACTACCGAACTGTATACTTTAAAAAGGCTAAGATAGTAAATTCTATATTATGTGCTTTTTTACTACAATAAAAAAGTAATTTAAAAATTGTATTTACAAGAAAGAGAAGAGTTCTTCAACTATCCTGTGGAACAAATTGGTGATTGTACCAGTTAGAACATTTTTAGTTACTTAGAAAACAAAACCAACTCAAATAAGCCTAGACTAAAACTGGGAATTTATTAAAAGGGTATTAGGAGGTCTCAAAACCAAGGACAGGAAGTGCAATATGGCTTCAAGAACAGCTGGAACCGAGAACTTAAAGTCCACTGGGATTCTAATTTCTACTTTAGTCTCTTTGCTCTCTAATTTACTCACTCTTGTTTTAGTCTATGGGGCAGAACATGGTTGTCAAGAGCACCTACCTTTAAAAGTCTCTTCCACTCAAGGGTTACTAGACTGAAGCTTAATTCCTCAGTCCTAATCAATTTTTCCAGAAAGGCTCAACTTGGGTCAGCTGCCCACACTTAGACTAGTGAGGCAGTACCTGATGGAAGGCCTTCCCAGAAGAGAAGGGGGAAATGAAGCATTAGGTATTTAAAATAAAGTGTTAACAACAGTATCTCAGTTAAAAGCTCCAAACTGTGTAACTAATGCCTTCTAACAGAAATGGCAATAACTGAAAAAACCACAGAAATTGAGCTCAACTGCTATTCAGTAAACAGGTTCTTTTTCCATACATGCTTACTGGATACATCAGAATATGTGTTCATGTGCAGCACTAGGATTATATACAACTTTTAGTAACATGACGTAGCTCAAAAGTAAGATAAAATAACATAATTCCTTCTTGTCATGCACAAAGTAAGTTTCTGAACAACTAGATGAAGCCATGGGGTTTACAGCCTGTGTTCTCTGAGTATACTGTAATTTGGGTCATTCATTCAACAAGTATCTATTGAGTGCCAAATATATGCAAAGCAATTTTTAAGTCCCATGAAATACTAAGATGAAGAGTACAATTGTCATAAGAGAAGTTAACCACAGTGTGGCTATGATACCTAGAGGAACAAGTCATTAATTATGACTGTAGTGGCTCACTAGGTAAGAAAGAGTTCAAGCTGAGCTTTGAAGAAAAGGAAGGGTTTTAATAGAACAGAAAGGCATGAAGTCACGATCCAATGTCAATGGCCAGGGGAGAATGATGAGGGCCGTAACCAGGGCAGTGACAATGGGAAGGAGAGTAGGAAGAATCAAAAGTTAATGAAGAAAATAATCTACAGAACTTGGTGACAGAAATGTGAAGGACAAGAAGGAACAAGTCAAAATGGGTCTGATATTTCTACCCAGGTTGCTTAGGAGGTTAGTAATGCTACCAACAAAAAACATGAAAATATCAGAAAAGCAACGTGTTTGGGAAAAAGGTGAAGAGTTTAGAGATGTTGAGTTGAAAATGCCCCTGTGTACAAAGGTGGGGCTGTCCGATGCTTAGCACATTACTGGGCAGGTAACAAGTTTGGGGAGAATGCTTCATCCCTGCTCTACATATTTCCTTCTACGAGAAGAGATCCCCACCAATGTAACCCTTCTAGCCTCTCCTCCCCTCTTTCATTCTTCCCCAGAGGAGGAGGAGTTAATTTATGTGACTGGTGAGTTTATTAGAAGTTGGGCGTAAGTAGCTCAGTTCAGAAGTATGCATTCTACTCTGCTCCTCCCAGCCATCAGTTGTCAGGGGCAGAATCTGCCCTCGTGGAACGAAGCCTGCCCCAGTCCTGTGCTGCCTGTCACTGGGGAAGTCCGGGCTGCAGCCCACTTCCCTGCAGACCAGGCGTAATCCTTAATCATCAGATTTATCAGTAACAAAGGTGATATTTTAGCCTTCCAGTTGCCTCATTTTTTTTTTTTTTTGGTCTTACTCTTTAATTGGTTCAAAACTCAGCTGGAGAGAGAGTATTTATTGGACTCCTTTGAATCCAAAGAATAGGTGCTCAAGAATATTTGCTGAATAATTATATTTTTAACTGGCATACAGTAGCAACTGTAAATCCAGATGTGAAACTCAGAATTAAGGCCAAGGAGGTGGACTTGGAAATGATCAGCTTAATAGGAGTAATGTTTATGAGGCTTGAGTGGGGTTACTGTTGTTTTTAGAGCTAATACTTACCCAGTGCTTACTATGGTGCTAGGCACTGTTCTAACTGCTTTGCATGTATTAACTCATCAATCCTCATAAGAACCCTATGAAATAGATCATTACTATTTTAGCCCTGTTTTATAGATGAAGAAACTGAGGCACATACAGACTGAGTAACTTGCCTAAACTTGTCTGAAGTCACACAGTAAGTGTCAGAGCTGAAATGGACTAAATGACATTGGATTGTCTAGGGAGAAAACAGAGTAAAGAGTAATTTAATTTCTTCTGCCTTTCTCTACTTCAAAGTGAGAACAGTACTTTCTCATTACTTTGCGGTGGTGTGATGAAAGCAAATGGCACAGAACCTGTAAAGGTCACTGCCTAGAGGGGAAAATGTGCTCGAAACTAAGGCCTGGCCACAGCTGTTTGTCTAGCCTATCCTTTATTTGGTAACCAAGAGCAATCTGTTTCTTGGCATGGTTTGCCATTTGGCTGAGTGCTCACTGGTCTGGACCGCAGAATGGAACTGCTTTGAAGAAAGCGAAAGCTCTGCTGTTTAGCCAGTTACAAAAAAGGTGAAGAATGGGCTACAAAATTGCCCCCAAATTAGGGTACAAGTTATATTAGGAACAGTTTATTCTGTTTTAGAGGTACTTTTCTTGCTAACCAGCCATGTGAAGAACACATCGGCTTTTCCTCTATGACCCTGAACGTTTTTCTTTCCCTTTACAGACTCTGAGATTAAAAGGCGAAGTCACCTACAGCTGCTGAACTCAAAGGCTTCCCTCTGTGTCTCTTCTTTTGGTGCCATCAGCTGGGTACTCTTGCCTCTCTGCCCTTACCTGATGCTAAAATAACGTACACTGGCTGTACAGAAACATGCAAAGTCACTGGCACAACAGGTGAGGTGAATCACGAGTGGTGTGGGGGATCCACTGTGTGTGTGTGCTTGTGTTCCTAACAAGAACCAAGCAGCCCCCAGCATCAGCCTCAGAGAGAAACATTTCATAATGCCAGGGCAGTAGGCATTATTTCCACTGGTATTGTGGAAGGTAAGCAATTGTTAACAGAGTACAGACCGCACTGACCGGCTTACAGGAAAAACAGCTCTATACAATTCAAGTATTTGTGTAAATTCAAATGCCTTTTCATTTATTGAGTCATCCATGAAGGTAAACATACCTCACTGAGGAGAAAGCCGTTTGGCCCTGACTCATTACGCTGATCTCACAACAAAGCATCACTACATGAGCAAAATCCCTCCCAGACCCCCTGCTGGCTGGGACCTGACAAAGCCCTCTTGCTGACACTTCTCTCCTGCTTCAGTCCTCTGGCTCTGATTTTCATCTTCCTTTGTTACCAGGTATTTTTTGATTTCTTCAGTGACCCATTGGCTGTTCAGTAGCATATGGTTTAACCTCCACATGTTTGTGTTTTTGCAGTTTTTTCCTTGTAGTTGATTTCTAGTTTTACAGCACTGTGGCTGGAAAAAACACTTTGTATGATTTTAATTTTCTTAAATTTGCCAAGGCTTGTTTTGCAGCTTAGTATGTGGTCTATCCTAGAGAATGTTCCATGTGCACTTGAAAAGAATGTGTATTCTGTTGCTTTGGGATGGAATGTTCTATAAATAACAATTAAGTCCATCTGGTCTAGTGTGTCATTTAAGGCTAATGTTTCCATATTGATTTTCTGTCTGGATGATCTGTCCATAGATGGAAGTGGGCTGTTAAAGTCCCTTACTATTATTACTGTCAACTTCTCCCTTTATGTCTGTTAACATTTACTATGTATTTAGGTGCTCCTATGTTGGGTACTTATATGTTTACATTTGTTGTATCTTCTTCTTGAATTGACCCTTTGATTATAAAGTTCTTCTCTGTCTCTTATAACAGTCTTTATTTTAAAGGCTATTTTGTCTGATATAAATATTCCTATATCCTGGCTTTCGATTTCCATTTGCATGAAATACCTTTTTCCATCCCCTCACTTTCAGTCTGTGTGTGTCTTTAGACCTGAAATGAGTCTCTTGTAGGCAGCATATGTATGGGTCCTGTTTTCGTATCCATTCAGCACCAGTTTTTATTTATTTCTTTTGACTGGAGCATTTAGTCCATTTACATTTAAAGTAATTGTTAATATGTGTGTTCTTATTGCCACTTTGTTAATAGTTTGGGGGTTGTTTTGTAGGTCTTTTTTGTCCTTTTGTTCTCTTGTGATTTGATGGCCATCTTTAGTGTTATGTTTGGATTCCTTTTTCTTTTGTGTGTATCTAGTATGGGTTTTTGGTTTGTCATTACCATGAGATATTTATATAGCAATCCATATATATATACATATACATATTTATAATTAAGTTTCTAATCCCTTAATTTCAAATGCATTTTCACAACCCTGCATTTGTACTCTCCTCCCCTTGCAATTACTATTTTTGATATCATATTTTACACCTAATTATTTTGTGTGTCTCTTAACTGTTTGTTGAGGATACAGATGATTTTACTTTTGTCTTTTAGCCTTCCTACTACCAGTTCTGTGTGTGAGATGATTCCCTACCTTTATGCCTGCCTTTACCTGTGAGCTTTTTTCCTTTCATAATTTTCATGTTCCTAGTTTTGGCCTTTTCTTTTTATTTGTATTTTTCATTTCAGTTATTATATTCTTCATCTCTATTTGGTTGTTCTTTATATTTTCTAACTCTTTGTTAAAAGCTTCTAACTTCTCTGTGTCCATCCTTCTCCCGAGTTCTTTGATCATCTTTACAATCACTACCCTGAACTCTGTCTTGGGGAGATTGCCCATCTCCACTTTATTTGTTGTTCTTCTGCAATTTTATCTTGTTCCTTTATCTGGAACATGTTCCTCTGCTGCCTTATTTTGCCTAAGTTCCTATTTGTATTTTTATGTATCTGGCAGGTTGGTACATTTTCCGACCTTTGAGAAGTGGTTTGTTGTAGGAGATGTCCTATGCATACCAGCAGACACATCTCTCTCGTCACCTGAGCTGTATGCTCTAGAGTTCTTCCCATGAAGGCTGTGCGGGTCCTTCTGTTGTGGTGGGCTGACTAGGTGGGAAGTCTAATAGGCTTCGTTGACCCCCAGGCCAGTGGTTGCCAGGCCTTGCTTCATGTGGAGGTTGCCAGCTGCTGGTTGGCAGGGCCAGTTTATAAGGCAGCTGACTGTGGAGCTCCAGGAGGCCTTGGGCCTAGTGCTGTATCACTGGTGGGTAGAGTCAGGGTCCAGAAGACTCTGGTGCTGTTGCTCACCCACTGGTGGGTGAAGCCAGGTCCTTGGGTTAGTGCCAGTTGACTGGTGGGCAGAGCCAGGTCTTGGAGTCTGGTTACAAGACCCAGCTGGTATTGCATTGCTGGTGGAGGGGCCAGTTCCTAACACAGTTGGGTCTCAGGTCCAGAGTGTCTCAACGCTTGTGTTGACCTGCTAGTGGGCAGAGCTGGGACCCAGCTGGTCCCCAGGGCAGGGTCTCATATGCTCTGGCACCCAAGGCAGAAGCAGTAATCTGATAGGAGCCTGGGTCAGACCTACCTACTGATCCAGAAGAGTCTCTTGGAGAGGCAGGAGGCAACTGCACATCACCTTAGGAACACAGGCACTGGTGGCAGCCCTTTTGGGGAGCTCCTTCTACCATGTGGACACTGGTGCTGGCAAGAGCCATTGTGGGATTCTCCCTCTAGCTCATTAATGCCAAGACCTGACCCCACCCAACAGCCCTCTGATTCTCACAAAAGTAAGCCCAGCTGGCCTTCAAAGCCAAATGTTTGGGGGCTCGTCTTCCTGGTGCGGGACCGCTGGGCTGGTAAGCGCCACGTGGGGCTCAGATCTCATTCCTTTGGGCGATCCTCTGCAAAGTAATTATTCTCTAGCTCATGGATCACCCATTTGGGGGTATGGGATTTGACTATATAGTGAGTCTGCCCCTCCTACCTGTCTCATTGTGGTTCCTTACTTACGTCTTTAGTTGTACATCTTTTCTGGTAGCTTCAGTCTTTTTCATCAACGGTTGTTCTGCAAATGGTTGATTTTGGTGTCCCTGTGAGAGGAGGTGAGCTCAGGGTCCTTCTACTCCACCATCTTGGCTAGGGATGTGTTGCTCTACTTTTCATTCCTTCTCCTGTTCTCCACTTACTATGGTGCAGTGCACAAAAGCAGAATTCTTTGTGAGGAAATCTGCCTGTTTCCATCACTTCTGACCTCCATGGTTGTCAATGGAGGAAGATTTCTCTGAGGAACTATCCCTTGAGGATCTCATTAGTAGAAGCCCTTCTTTCCTTGTTTCCCACAATACTGTAAATGAGTTTTTAATATCCTGCAACTAGATAATCTGACCTACAAAATGTACCTTATTTGTCTTTATCTTGTATTCCCTTAGAAGAGTAATTTGCAATCTTTTTTTTTTAATGATCCATGGCATACATGTAACAGTTGGTGTTCACATGCAGTACACACATGGTTACATATTGTCACCTGGTCAACTGCAGCTCCATCTCTCTCTCTCTAGAACTATAGAGGGATAACCTTAAATTAATTTTTTAAAGTAAATGAATAGGTCATACTAGAAATATACATAATAACTGATCATGACACTTTAGGTCACACACATTCCCTGGCTGAGATCTTTTTGCTTCTACCCAGGAGCCTGCCCCTAGCTCCTCTCTCAGTTCCTGTTTGCTGAGGATGGTCCTCTATCTCAAGGGGAGACTCAAGCCATTTTCTTTCACCCAGCAACCCATGATACCATGTGGTCTCAATAGACTATCATCAAACACAGAAAAACAAGCCCATTTCTGAACAAGAGACACTCATGCAGTGGAAGGGAGACTGTCCATTCTCAATAAATGTTTGCTGAATGGCTGTAATGGTATCTTATTGCTGTTATTCTGTTATTTTCAGAATCCCAGGAATCTGCAGAACTATTTCACCACAAGATATGACCTACTTTTATATTTCTGGGGGGAAATGAATTCATGTTGAGAAGTCTGGAGTGAAAAAATAAGATCAAGAAGCAAGAAGCAGCCAAAAGCAACCCACAGAAGACTTCAATATGAACAAGATAAATTTATCTTCAAAAACATATATTAAAAGTTGGGAAAACAGTTCTTCTGAACTAGAGAAGTGTATTAAGACTACTAAGTAAAATGCTTGTGGAGACATGTATATTCCCGTATCTCAGGGACCTCCCCATAGCCATCCCCGTCGGGGGAGTGAGAAAATGGGATATTACATCTCTCTTGTCTCTGAATCTTTAGTTATATTGCTGTAATGTTGCTCTGAGGAAGTTCCTAGAAAGTTCTGATTGCAATATACACACATTTTATAATCCACAAATTAAACTGTGGTGGATCCAGTAAGAAGCTGCTAATCAGCTGCCACTTCACAATTCAGAGGTGGCTGCATTTTACTGATGGCTCAAATGATTCACTTTTCATTACAATGCAAAAGTGCCTTGGCCCCTCCTCCCACCTGGCATATGTTTAGGATATGTGGAAAATGATTTTAACATAAAAAATGTTTACATTAGTTGGGTGACACTGATTTTCTAAATTTTTAAAGACAAACTAATGGCATTTTACTTCTCAGATGATGTTCCTCCTTGAATGGTCCAGGAAAGGACTGCTCATCCTTGACTGCACGGAGCATTATGCCATCACAAGGTTTGAGGCTTCTACTTTCTTTTCTGCATGGACAGTGATCACCTCAGCTTTCAACAGCATCTGGAGCAGTGGGACTCAAGCAGGGTAACTTTGCACCACCCCAGGGGACATCTGGAAATTTTGGAGACAATTATGTTGTCAGCTTGGGGAGGGGTGGGGGTGCTATTGGCACCTAGTGGATAAAAAGAACCCAGGGATGCTGCTCAACACCCCACAACGTACAGGCAGTCTGCCCACAAGAAAGAATTATCCAGCCCAAAATGTCAATCGTGCTGAGATTAAGAAGCTCTGATGTAGAGTAGAAAAGGATCTAGAAGAGAGGGGAGCAAACAAACCTGTTTGCTTCCTAAAACAGGCATTAGCCTCTGTTTCTTGGGCGGCTGCCTCAGCACAGAGCCAGGACTCAGCTTCAGGCAACCAAGAATTCCTGATGGGATTATCTTCAGCTGCCTGAGCTTCTACGTTCCTTTCCCTTCTACTCTACAAATCAAGTCCTGTGAGAGAGCTGCCTGAGTTCCATCTCACTCTGAACTTAGGTTTCAGGACCCCGCCTAGGCAAAATTCAGAGTAAGGCCAATAATAACATGTAACTTCCTTGAAACCCATAGACTTCTCCAAGCAGGGGCAATGAAACTTTGAACTGAGGCCCTGAGGAACAAAACTTCGATGATGTTTTAAAAAAAAGAATGTTTCCAGCCTCCTTCCCAGACTTTTCACATATTGACCACTGCCTCCCTGGCACTTGGACTACTTCATTTTAGAGTTCACTAGAATAATGAAATACACATTCCCTATGCTATTGTCTGTCTGGTTTTCAGAGAAGGTGTAGGAAAGGGAAGATGGATAAAAAGCCATAGATCAGGATCTAAAGATTAGTACCTAGCACACAACAGGCCTTCAATAAATGTTGAATGAATGGATAAATGAATGG
Organism: Camelus ferus; assembly: GCF_009834535.1. Classification (NCBI taxonomy): domain Eukaryota; kingdom Metazoa; phylum Chordata; class Mammalia; order Artiodactyla; family Camelidae; genus Camelus; species Camelus ferus. The sequence goes on from NC_045704.1 coordinate 59,768,649, forward strand.
GAGGGAATGACGGGAGCCTGTGAGCATGTGCAAGGTGGCTGGGTCTTGTTTCTTAAGGAAACTGCACTAGGCTTTACCAGCCTGCCAGGTCTCCATCTGGGAAAATCAGTGGTGACAGTAGGCTCATGGCAGATAAATGTGGGAGAATAAATATAGGTGGACAAATGCATTGCTCTGGGATCAAGAAGTCTGACTTTTACTTCTCAGGAATTACCAAATTCTCAAATCTTAGAGGTAGGCGGACCTCAGAATCCTCTTTCCTAGTCCTTTCACCTTTTAGGTGAAGACCTCAAGGCCCAGGGTAAAGGGGCGGTAACTGGCCATCCTCAGGCAATATAACTTGCCAAAAACACAATGGTAGTTGGTGGAGGAATAAAATCTATAGAAAACTGAATTGCCAAAGGGCGAATTCCCAGGGGACTTTTGCAACACCTCTGCTACGTTACCAGCTTGTTCCCAGTAGGCCTTCTGCAGGAAGAGAATAATGCTGAACCACACTGAGAAAGCAAACGGTGAAAGCAAGCATAACCACTCCCACCCCAGGTAAACTCACTGACCTTGTCGGGAACACACAGTGGTGTGCACAGATGCATTGTATGAGCTGAAGTAGAAGGACCAGAATATGATGTACATCACGATCATCGGGGAAGCTCAAATCTGGATGATGCCAGAAGCTAAGACATTTCAACAAGTTAAACTTCAGGCAGCAGCACTGGCCACCACCTGTACCCAGACTCGTTGTAAGTGCGCAGTGACCCCAATCTGTGCATAAATTGGGGGATGGGGGATGCAGGGGTGTCATTATTGCATAATAAGGCTTCTGCCCAGTGGCATGTGTGGTGTGCTTTGGTTCTATTAATGAAATTTGTCATTTCTAATCTCCCTCCAGCTGGTGAAGTCTCCATACATCTGACTGGCTGCTCTAATTCAGACTATCTTACTATTCACCTGAAGGTCTTGTTCCTTCTAACAGTGTCTTATTCCCTCGTTCACAGCAATCATCTCCAGGAGTTTCAGTATGGGAGCCATGAGTAAAAATTAACAGTCACCAAAAACAGAACTTTAGATATGCTCTCTTGTCTTTCTTTGAATTCTACCTCCTTCAAGCCAAAATTCTTCTTTCCCCCTGAAGCTGTCCCTGAATGGTCCGAGGCACCATGATTTTATTCTCTTCTTTAGTCTATATATGCAATTTAACACAAAAGCACACACTGTTTTGTCAACTGTTCTTCACTGCTGAGTACTCAGAGACTTCCACCCTTATTCTGTCATCATTTTCAAAGTGTCCAAGTACTCAGCAATGAAGAACCATGACGACGACAAAATAAGGGTGGAGGCCCAGGCAGTCCTTGGAAGTTTGCTCTTAAAAGGGATCAAGCAGACACTCCTGGAAGCCTTGTTTTCTGAGTGTCTGCTGGGCCAAAGGAGTTAAGTCACAGCTTAGAAGGGGGTCTGCAGTTATCACTACAGGAGCCTATGTCTTCTCAAAGTCATAACCTGACCTTCAGCTTAGCTTCTCTCTTCAGCTCAACTCTAACTGCCTGGCCTAAGAAGTATCCTTAGCATTTTCAGTTATAAAGTCTCTTACCCAAAACTCTAAACAATACAAATAAGAACTTTATGGATACCTTAGTCTTATATCTGTTCTTTAGAATAAGCCAAAAGTGATGCTCAGTTAATCTAGCCTGTGAGCAGTTCATAGGAAACCAAGACTATGTCTTTTCTCTTTGTCTTCTATATTTGCAGCTACCAAGATTTATTTGCAGCCATTTATGTATCATTATAGGGAGAACTATTAGGTTTTGACAGATAAAATTCCAGGACCTTATGGTACTTAATATGAGTTGGCTCAGATAACCGTATGACTCAAGCAGTGGGTCAGGTCTCACACCTAGGGTAGGTGAGACTGGAAATGTGACAGATTTACAGCATAAAGGGAGCAGTTTCTATTGAGAGGCAGTAGCTGCCCCATGAGAAGCCAAATGAGGCTCACAGTCTGCTGAGGACCTATTGAGAAAAATGGCAATCGTCTTCAGTTCCTCTCACCTTCCCTTTTATTCATTTTCTTCCATACAGCTCAATCGGCTCTCCTCTGGGCCCTGAGTACTCTGTCTTCCCATCAAAACTCCCCCACATACACCACCTCCCCTGACCCTCACCACACACACAAAGCTCCCTGGTAACTAGCTACACAGGAGAAGGTAATGTACTGACTACTACCTTCTTCATTAGCTTAATGTATTATCTTCCCAGGGAGGCAAATCCTCACTTCACTGAAATAAAACTGTGAGTGAAAATATCAAACAAAAATATCAAACTAGTGGGAGATCCTTCGGGTATCAAAGTACAGACCAGTGATTCTCAGGGAGGGTGGAGGGGTGCCTTTTAACAGAGGCATCACTACCTCCACCCCCACGGCTGGTGTTAAGAATCACCGTGTTACACGAGACATATCTGAAGAGAGTCCATTACCTGTATGAACATGTAACTGTTGTGGAAATTGGAGGTCCACTGACACAATCATCCCTTAGAGAAGGAACGGAAATCGAGTGCCTCCTACATCTTAAACATCAAACATCATACTAGGTATTTCTCAGTCAGTCCTTACTTTATAAGGTAGGTATCACCTTGACGCTAGCACCATCACCATCATTTTACAGAGGAGAAAACAGGTCCTGAGAGGTTAAGCAACTCACCAAAGATCATACAGCCAACAGGTTGAAAAAGCATTCAAACTCAAATCTCCCATCACAACCCATACTACCCCTGAAAAAGTATGGACATGTGTAAAAGTGCCATAAAAAGTTTAAAACATCATATAAATATTGGCTATCATGTTCTTATATGTATTAAACTATGAGGATTCGTCACGAGCTCTTGGCTGCATTGCTCACAAAGCCCTGCAGCCATCTGCAGGGAAGATCAGCCCCTCCCTGCGGGGACTGCAATGCATTCTCCATTACCACTGGGCATTTTCCACCACCGCCCTCCCCTGACTCACAAAGGGCCTGGCAGTGAAACTGCAAGCCTCTTCCCAACTTACTCTAAGAACACCACACTGCCGTGTTCCCAACAGTTCCTTGGGGACTATCTCCAAGACTTCAGAAGATGGTTGTAATCTGCTGAGGTGAAGTCTTTACCAGATGATCCAAAATGTCTCCTGAGACCAGTTTATATGTTCTATGTTAACTGACCTCAAACACACCTGGAAAGAATAGGTTTAATTATTATAAATTCTTCCTTGAATCTACAGATGTTGAGCACTGGACCGCAGATGGTCCTGTCCACTCTGCCATGACCAACCACGTTGCTTTTATATAATCAAGTCTATCAATTTTTCTGCTTATTTCTTCTTTTAGTACTTATGTTTACATGTTTCGATGTGATTTCTATACCCCTAGATTATATAAAAATGTCCATCTTCTCATATTTTAATACTTTCATGTTTCTTTTTTAACACTTAAACCTTTATTCCACCTGAAATTAATTTAGTATAATCTGAGGGAAGGGAGTTAACTTTTTTCAAGTGATTCTCCAATACTATTTATTAATTAACTTATCGTCACCCCCAGTAACTTTTTAAAGTATTTTACTATATTGCATGTTGTTATATATGTACTTGTATCTGTTTCTGAACTTTGATAACCTTTGAGACCTACATTTTAACCAGTAATATGTATAGGAAAGGAAAAAGAATAGTTATTTGCAAATATATTTACCTGGCTAATCCCTGGAGATGAGTAAGAAAGAGACCAAAATAGAGGAAAAAATTAGAAGTGAATAGTGAGTGATCAGAAGGGACTTATCAGTTCAGCGTGTAAACCCTTGTAAAGGCTTGCCCTGGTACATTAGGGCTTACCACTCCCCCGTAATGTAAGGAACAAGGAGTACACATGGTTAGACACAACCAGGAGAGAGATGCACGTGTCAGGAAAGTGCTTGGTTCCATTTAAACCCTCTCCCCACCTCAGCCATTTACGAGCCAGAGCATTCCACCTACTTACTTTCAGGGTCAGGCCTGAGCCTACTCCGAATGCATTCCTACTGTGAGCAAAATTATGTTGGGAGTCCCTGTCTCAGTAGTGCCTGCCTCATTTGGTAACTGTGACTATTAAAGAGATAATTCATAAAAAACAGTTATTACACTGCCTGGCTGTGACTGGCTCAAACAATAGAAATTTTCTCACAGTTCTGGGTGCTAGAAATCCAAGAGCAAAGTGTCAGCAGCTTTGGTTCCTTCTAAGGCCTCTCTCCTGGGCTTGCAGATGGCCACCTTTGCAGTGTGTCCTCACATGCCCTTTTCTCTGTGCACTTGCATCCCTGGTGTCTCTTCCTCTTCTTACAAGAAAACCTGTAATATTGGACAAGCGTCCAGCAGTATTATTCCATTTCACCTTAATTATCTCTTTAGAGGCCCTATCTCCAAATACAGTCACATTCTGAGGTACTGGGGGTGGGAACTTCCACATATGAATTTGTGAGGGACACAGTTCAGTCCATAACACTGGCATAAAAGAAGGAACTAATAAAAATTAGCTATTAAGTGTATTGGGCAGGGCAAATGAATATCAAGGCAGCCATCACAGGAAAGATGACCAACTTAGCTTTTTTCCCTCCATATTCAACCAAGAATAGATGTTTAATGTTTGAACAGTTGGGATACAATAGAGAGCCTTGTCCAAAGAGCTGCTGATTCAAACCAGGTCAGAGGACACTTCAAGACTTGAGCACAATGGCTCAGCAGGTGAAGGAACTGAATTGGCTAATGGCCTCCTCAAACCACAGGTTACTATTTTAAATGTTATAAAAGACCACAGAGCATGAAAAGATGAAAAATAAAACCAGTGTGGGTCCAATCTTCAAACGAGGAGAACTGAGTGACAGGACCAGTTTGACTCCATGAGACTAAACTAAATTGCCGAGTACTAAGGCCACCTTTGGGCTAGAGGTAGATTACAATCTTTTCTGTCCTGAGGCTCTCAGAATAGAAAATAGCTTTTCTCTTTTCTGTCCTTCTCACTAAAATCCTTTTCGCAGTCCTCAAAGAGTGAAAACATCTCTATGTTGGCCAAAGTCATGCAAAAGGACACGAACAAAATAGTCATGCAAAAGGGACACTAACCCTAGTGCTACATAATGTAAAGGAGGCTTATTTGACACCATATACAAAAATAAACCCAAAATGGATTAAAGACCTAAATGTAAGACTGGATACTTATAAAACTCCTAGAGGAAAACAGGCAGAACACCCTGACATAAATCGCAGCAATATCTTTTTGGATCCAACTCCTAAAGTGAAGTAAATAAAAGCAAAAATAAACAAATGGGACCTAATTAAACTTAAAACTTTTGGCACATCAAAGGAGACCACTGACAAATGAAGACAACCTACTGAATGGGAGAAAATACTTGTAAATGATGTGAGTGATGAGAGATTAATATCCAACATATATAAACAGCTCATAAAACTCAACATCAACAAAACAACCCACGTGGCAGAAGAACTGAACAGGCATTTTTTCCAAAGAAGAAATGCAGGTGGCCAACAGGCATGTGAAAGGATGTTCAACATCACTAATCATCAGGGAAATGCAAATCAAAACCACAATGAGTTATCACCTCACACCTGTCAGAATGGCTATCATCAAAAAGAACACAAGCAACATATGCTGGCGAGGATATGGAGAAAAGGGAAATCTTGTACACTGTTGATGGAAATGTAAATTGGTAAAGCCACTGTAGAAAACAGTATGGAGGTTTCTCAAAAAAAACTAAAAACAGAACTACCATATGACCCAGCAATTCCACTCCAGGGTTTATACCCAAAAAAACCAAAAACACTAATTCAAAAAGATACATGCACCCCAATGGTCAGAGCAGCATTATTTACCAACCTAAGTGTCTATCAACTGATGAATGAATAAAGAAGATGTGGTGTGAATACTACTCACCATAAAAAAACAGAATTTTGCCATTTGCAGAAACATGAATGGATATGGAGGGCATTATGCTAAGTGAAATAAGTCAGAGAAAGACAAATAGTGTATGATATCATTTACATGTGGGATCTAAAAAAATACAACAAACTAGTGAATATAATAAAAAAGAAACAGACACAGATATAGAGAACGAACTAGTGGTTACCAGTGGTGAGGGGAGGGGAAGGGACTATACAAGAGTGAGGGAATGAGAGATACAAACTACTGGTTATAAGGTGGGTTCAGGGATGTATTATACAACACAGGGAACACAGCCCATATTTTGTATTAACTGTAAGTGGAAAGTAACCTCTAAAAATTTTATTAAAATTTTTAAAAAATTTTTTAAAAAGAGGGCTTATTTGGGGGAAAAAAAACTAAGCAGATTTGAAGGAGGAGAGCCATCTGAGATCTTAATAGAGTGGTATGCTTAGGCTGGGCATAGCTGCACAGGACTCATTAGGGTCAAGTGTTCAAGCAGAGTGGTCCCCCCTCCCATCACAGTAGAGAGTGACCCTTCCCTGCACTACTACTCTACTCTCTGTTTGTAGGAAAAGAAAGAGTAGGAAGTTTTCCCAACTGGGAAAATGGCCTTGCTAGAAAGAGGATTCCCCAAAGCTCAGGTGCTTGTACTAGGTCGTTCTCCCAGGGGATTCCAGGGCCCTCCAGATGGGCACCTCACTCAGTCAAGGAAAAGGAACAATCATACTACCTACCCACCAGCCACCACAGGGAGGGTCCGGCAATCCTCACTAATACAAATGTCACTGGACTACTACTGATCAGGTGAAATGGCAGCACAAAGGGTGACCAACTTTCTTTAAGAGCTTCCACGTGGGTATGGCCACACTGGGCCAGCCCCCTGCCAGGCATCCAAAGAAGAGGCCTGCAGGACTCTGCTCAGATTTGCATTAGGACCCAAGTTGTGATTTATTAACTCCAGAGGATTTTTTTGTTTCACAGCCAGAAAGGGCCACGATAGTGGATCTCTAAGTTCTCTTTTGCAATTTGAAGACCACCCACAGTCTCTTATTCCCACAGCACAGACAGCTTCTGAGTTGGCTAAATGATCAAGTCTTTCCCTCTGGCTTTCCTCTCTGCTTCAGGTACTCAGTTGCTCCCTGGGCAAATGATGGTCCAAAATCCTATCATTAACAACATGAAAATAGTACAAATGTCTCAAACATGGATTACGGAGCAGCTGTGATTTACAACAAAGGAAGCGGGTCACTTTAACTGAAAGATCACATATATTTTTTGGTAGTTAGCAAAAACAAAAAAAACAAAAAAAAACCCTGAAAATTCTCAAATTTTTAATCTCCAGCTTTCATCACCCTCTCCTGATTCAGACATGTTCCCAACTACTGACCAGGCACCTCCATCTGAAGTTACCTCATTCTAAACATACCCAAAACAAACTCATTTTTGTGAGTTGTTCTATCTGTTTAAGTTATCCAAGCTAGAGGACATCTTTGACCCCTAAGTCCTAATTAATTAGTCATCAATTCTTGTCAATTACACTGTCAAAATGCCTCTATAATCTATCTTCTCCTCTTCATCCTTATTGTTCCTGCCTAACTCATCATCTTCTCTCGAGGTGCCTCTAAACTAATCTTCCTGATTCCAGTTTCATTTTAATTTTTGATCCAAGAACCACCCCTTTGAAGCATGGTGGAAATACAAGACTGACCTCTTCTGAACAAAGTAATTTGCCTCAGGAGGGGAAAACCAAGAATTCATTAGGCCTGATTCACGACAGAGGAGCGAGAGAGTTAAGAAACAGAGGAACAAGTCTTTCCAGGTCAATGTGGCATGATGCTGCGCTTCAATCCAAGTGATTCTGGCAGAGTACTATGCATGTTGCTGAGAGGAGAGGGGAAGGGAGTTGGAAAGACAGAGGGAAAATGGCCATGCAACTAGTGGGTTAAATTAGCTAAGAATCTATTAAGATTCAAAATGGGGACCATTAGTTTTCCCTAACTGATATGCTAAAGAACTCAAGTATGTACATACTCTAAAAATTACAGATTTTTAATTTTACAGAGAAAAAATTGACTCCTAAATCCACCACCCTAATGATTCCCATCTGTACATGCCCTTTCGGTCTTTGTCTACTGCACACATATTTTATACATCTGCATCATAGCCTTCATCTTGGGTAAATATAGAGAACTGTATACCTAAAGATTTGACAAGTTGGAAAAACAACTGGCTGTACTTAATCTCATGCATTTCAATTGAGGAATTTTCAGTCTGGAGTACATCATTCATTAAAGAGTAGTTCCTGCTGCTGAAGACTGAAGTTGCAGCCTGGATTATATCTACGCGATATTAGACAGAAGTGCAGAATTTGGTAAGGTATTAGAGATTTAAAACTGGTAGACCTCAGATATGAGGGAAATACCTAATGTCCAGAAAATAGAAAAGAATCTCTTACCTTCATAGCACCTTCTGGCTTTTATTAGCAGCATCTTTAAAATGGAGGAACAATGTCTATTTCACAGGGCTTTTGCGAGGAATAAGTGCACTGTAAACTACAAAAAAAAAAAATGGTATGAATGTGAGGAAAAATGATTAGTATCACTCATGAGGCTGTATCTCTCACCAAGCTCCAAAACTGAAAAACCACACCCTTGCTTCCTATTTTGGATCTGCCCCACCAACCCTCCCAGAATGCTACAACAGAGAGGCAGAAACAGAGCTCGGCTGGAGCTGAGAGAAACAACCAACCGGTTTCTCTTTGGACCGTCAGGGACATTTCACAAAGGGTTTTACGGGGTTCATACTAGGAATCTGGGAACTATTTTTACTATTTATAAAGGTCTAACCTGAAACTATACTGTTATCAGCAGTAAAGCTTTACAGGCTAAATAAAACATCAAGGCTCACTTTATTTTTTCTCATTTTTTCCTGTTAAATGGAATTACATAAAATAAATATGTATTTCATAGAAAAACTAATCGTTGATTTATTTAATAAATATTGTATGAGGCCCCACAGTAATCACAGAGGACAAAAAGATAAGTCATAATTCTTGCCTTTAAGGAACTCACAGTGTAGTGAAGACAGATAAGTTTAATGGGCGGGTATAATATTTTATGGCAAGGGCAATAATGAAGACAATCACAATAAAGGGAATAAATGAAGGGCTCTCAACCTAGGCTTGAGTGGGACTAGGTGGTCAAGGAAGGCTTCCTGGAGGAAGTGAAATCTTAAAAAAACTTCTAGGAGTTATACAGGCAAAGTCGGTGTGTGAAGGAAGAGGGGGAGGCCAGATGATACATCCAGGCAATGGGAGCAATATATGCAAACAGCCAAAGGTGAGAGAAAATGTGTTACCAAGAAATTGTGGGTCAGTAGGGCCCCACTGTAGAATTAGGATGCAGGAGTGATAGAGACAGCGTGCAGAGACAATGGCATTTTACCCCAACTTTTATTTGGAAAATTTCCACACTTAGAAAACTTGAAAAAATAGTGCAATGAGTACCTATATTCTGTTCACCTAGATAATATGGGTGGGGGTCAGGCGGGGAAAGAGAATGAAACCAAAAGCTGGTTCTTTGAAAAGATGAAAAAAAATAGATAAACCTTTAGCCAGACTCATCAAGGAAGAAAAGGGAGAGGGCCCAAATCAATAAAATGAGAAATGACAAAGGAAAATTACAACTGACAGCACAGAAATACAAAGGATCATAAGAGGCTACTACGAGCAACTAAGTATATGCCAGTAAGACGGGCAAAGGCACAATCTCCCAAGCCTGAACCAGGAAGAAATAGAAAATATGAACAAGCCAGCTACCAGCACTGAAATTGAACTAGTAATTAAAAAACTCCCAGCAAACAAAATTCCAGAGCCAGATGGCTTCACAGGTGAATTCTACCAAATATTCAGAGAAGAGCGAATGCCCGTCCTTCTGAAACTATTTCAGAAGACTGAAGAGGAAGGAACACTTCCAAACTCATCCTATGAGGCCACCGTCACTCTGATACCAAAAATATCACACACAAAAAAAGAAAATTAAAGGACAACATCACTGATGAATATGGATGCAAAACTCTTCAACAAAATATTAGCAAACCAACTCCTACGATACGTTGCAAGGATCCTACAGCATGGTCAAGGGGGATTTATCCCAGGGATGCAGGGGTTTGTCAGCATCCTTAAATCAATCAGTGTGATGCACCACAGTAACAAACTGAAGAGTGAAAAACACATGATCTGGGGAAGAGGGATAAATAAGGAGTTTGGGATTAACAGATACACACTATTATATATAAAACACATAAACAATAAAGACCTACTGTGTAGCACAGGGAACTATATTCAGTATCTTGTAATAGCCTATAATGTAAAATAATCTGAAAAAGAAAATACATATGTCTGTGTATAACTGAACCACTTTGCTGCACACCTGAGACTAACAAACTGTAAATCTACTATATCTCAATTTTTTTAAGTAAGATAAATTCTAAGATTGCTAACAAAAAAAGTTGTTAACTCCTAATGCTTTCAGTTCTTCTAAGAAAATGTTTTTTATTGTTGGCCACTTGGCCACAGACTCCACACTTACATGCTCCAGAGAACCTAGTATAGTGGTAAAAGACCTAATTAGTCAATTATCACCTGGTGCTGTCAAAATGAATTAAATAATATAAGTCTTTGTTGGGTGGGGTTGGGGGAGGAGCATGGCAATCCCAAGTAGTTTGAGGGGTAACAGAGGAATCAAACCAAGGCAAGTCCTGGAGGAGAATACTCTTTGTAGGAGGCAGCAAAGCTTAGGTGTCAGAATGAGAAAGTTGTACTGAAGATAAACTCTAGCAATACTGTTTTACCAAGGCTTAGAGCAGTGCTGTCCAGTAGAAACTTAATGTGAGCTGGTCTATGTAATTTTATTTTAGAAGTCACATTTAAAAAGTAAAAAAGAAACAATTAAAAAGAAATTTAATAAGAGATTTTATTTAATAGATTTTAATTAAAATATTATCACTTTTAGATAAATAAACTGTAGGAGATTCATATATTGGAATATATTATTCAGTGCTAAAAAAAATGAGCTATCAAGCTATGAAGACATGGAAGAATCTTAAATGCACGTTGTTAAGTGAAAGAAGCCAATCTGAAAAGGCTACATAGCGTATGATTCCAAATGTATGACACTCTGGAAAGGGCAAGACTATAGACAGTAAAAAGATGAGGGGTTGCCAGGGGCTTGGGAGAACAGAAGCAGGGGATTTTTAGGGCAGTGAAACTATTCTGTATGACATTGTAATGGTGCAGGTCATTATACATTTGTCAAACCTACAGAATGTACAAAACCAAGAGTAAACCCTAATGTAATGTAATGTAATTATGCAGTCAATGATGCTTCATTGATTATAACAAATGTTAACTCCCTAGTGCAGAATGTTGGTGGGGGGGGAAGCTGCAGGGTGGGTGGGGAGGGGATATATAAGAACTCTCTGTACTTTCTGCTCAATTTTGCTGTGAATTGAAAACTATTCTAAAAAAAGTCTACATTTAAATATATCTATATGTATATTTTTTTAACATGCAATCAATATAAAATATTACTAAATGAGATTTTTTGCATTTTTTCATAATAAATCTTAGAAACCAACATGTATTTTACACTTACACCATTTGTAATTCATATTAACCACATTTTAAATGCTCAAAAGCCACTTAATGGCTAGTGGCTCCCATACTGGACAGCACAAGTCTAGAGCCGTGGCAGCACCAAGCCATACTGGAGACATAAATGAAGAACAAGTGTTTTGCTCTGCAAATGAAGCTTCCCAAGAAGTCTGAGTCTTTTTTCCACCCAGATTGCTGGCTCTCAACTCCTCTCACACAGACACTCAGGTGCATCCTCCCTGTGAGCCCCCTCCCCAGTCCAGCCCTCCCGACAGTATCACTCTGAAGATTTTTCTGATGGGAATCTGTCTAAAAGAGAGGCACAGGGGGGAGGGTATAGCTCAAGCAGTAGAGTGCATGCTTAGTATGCATGAGGTCCTGGGTTCCATCCCCAGTATCTCCTCTAAAAATAAACAAATAAACCTAATTACCTCCCCCCACCAAAAAAATAAAAAAATAAATAACTAAATGAATAAATAAAAATAAAAGAGAGGCACAGAACAACAAAGAATAGAAGGAATTTATCACACCAGAGCTTCCTGAAACACGTCATTAATATTAGGCGTACTCCTTATTAATAACAGGGGGAAAAAAGCTTTCAGGCCCTAAACACTATGCAGAAAGTGAAGAATTTAATAAAATGCAGTGCAGACTTAAACGCTACCTAGAAAATAGGTACTTAAGAAAAAAATTGCTGCTGTCATTATAGAAATAAATAACCAGGTTTTGCCTTAGTTGGTGGGGATTATTTATATTTCCTTGCAACTAGAAACATCACTTATTTATATTTCATAGCAATAGTCCTGGAACTAATGTATAGACTTCTCCGTATGCCATGAAATATTATAATCTACTCATGTTCTAAATGCTGTTACCAAGCTGTGGGTGCACTTTAGTTCAGAAAAATTAGCTGTCATTTGAATTACAAAAGGCACATGTTAAATCACAGCCTGCCTTTTTATAGTCATCATTTTCAGGTTCTATCATGCAAAAAAATGAGAAAAAAAGACATTTTTTTGCTTACCATTTCCAATAGCTCTTCCAAATGAAGGAAAAGGAAAAAACAGAAAAGTGGACCAATTATAACAAAATACAGTGCAGTCCCACAGAATCCTGCAAAGAAAACAAGCATGGCATAAAGCAGAATGCATACAGACCCTGTAAGTTTTATTTATAGTCACAAAAATCATTATTAAATGCCTAACTCCCATCTGAATCCTCTTTGAAATAAAGGAAGAAATCTAAAAATAAATACATAAAATTGGCATTTAATTGAATATGGCATTTTTAAATATATAAATTCTACATGAAAAGTCAAATTTTTTCCATCTTTACATCTAAACCTTTTCAAACAAGTATCTTAATATAATCTTAATATAATTTAACAAAATGACATGATCATCTGGGATTTGACTTAAAATACTCCAGCAAAAAAACATGATCATAAAAGTTGGGGAAATATGTAAGAATGACAGAATGCTGTTAACTGGTAAAGCTGAGTGATGGGTACTTGGAGGTGGGCCATGCCTTTCTCACCGCTTGTACACAGCTTACATTTAAAGTTTTCCAAATCAAAAAGTTCAACAATTAGCTTTGCACAGTGGCAGTACTGTAACCAGTGAGGTTTATCCGAGGCGCAACTATTGCTAATTGAAAAAAAAAGTTCAAAAATTGTTGACGGTAAGTTTTAAAATATATGGATATCTTTAATGAAAAGAATTGTTGATTGGTTGTCTCTGACTCACGGCCTGGCACAGGAGATTTACTATTTATTTACGCTCTTCTAAACTGTTCACATGTTTTGATCAAACACTATTTTATCAATGAAAAAATAATCTAAATACACACATATATATGTATGTATGTAACACATACACCGAACTACACACATACATACACTTACATTATATATCTGTGTGGATGTATGTGTTTTGGTAAGTGTAGAGCACTTAAAACTTCTTGAGGATACTGGTAATGCATTTAGCTCTGCATTTTATCAGCTGTGGGTCCTTAGGCAAGTCACTTCTGAGCCTTCTTAAGGTTAACATTTAAGTGAGAAAATACATTTGAAAATACCCAGCATAATACAGGTATTCACTCAGTGTTGGTTTAAATGACATTTAATATGTGGAGAGAACCGGGTTTATTACTGAGGTAGGCCTGCCCCTAACATGAGGGACCGTGAGCAAGGGGAGAACAGAGGCGTCCAGCCCATGGTCTGTTCTCTGTCCGCCCAACAGAGAGGCCTCACACATGCACGTGTGGATACCCTAACAAACCTGATTAAGCTCCACCACCCCAACAGCTGCCCTCTGACCACTCCTGAAGCCTAGGTATGGGCACACTTATCCTGTCTGCTCCCAAAGAAGAGCCAGCACAGGCCCTGGAAGTGGACTTCTGGCTAACTATCAGGGAATTTCAAGGAGCCCCAGCAGCTAGAAGCTAGTCTGGAATGTGCGCTTGTCACCGGGGGGGGGGGGGGGGGGGGGGGGGGCAGGTGTAGTGGGGAGATGTACTGGTTGAATTCCTTGGCCCCTGGGAAAGGATGTGACTGGAGAAGGGCCATAGTGGGTCCCTTCAAAGCAAAGGGCCCAGAGCAGGGGATCCAGGGGTCTGCTCTAAAAGCAGCACTGATTAGACACAAGGCGTTGTACTGAACCACTCAACAGAGTGGCAGTCAGAGACATGGGTTCTTGTCCCACTTCTGCCAGTAACTTCTTGTGTGACCCTAGGCCAATGTCTTTACCTAGCCATACCTTAATTATCTCACACATCCATTCAATACATAATTATTGGGCTCCAATTATGGGTCAGGCATGCATCTAGATACTGTGGATATACACAGAATTCAACAGACAACAGTCTTTGCCCTCAAAGACTTACCATTTTGATAGGAAACAAGCCATGAAGACATCTAGAGCAAACATATTCCAAACAAAGGGTCTCTTCTAAATCAAAATTTTCATGATTAATCTTGCAAGTTGGTGTATTCATTAAATACAAATCACAAAAGAATCCTAAGAGGAAAAAAACAGCATGTCAAATTATAATGCAACACTATAAAGGTACAAAGCATGACATTTATGATCCATTCTCTAACACAACAGCACTCCACACCTGCTACTCTAATTTTAATCACAAGAATCATCACCATATGCAGCACAACAGCCAATCCCTAAATATGCATAGTTTTCTTTATATTATTACCAATTTTAATTATGTATATTGTGTATAGAAGATATTTATATGGAAGATATGATCACAAAGCATTTAACCACATTAATTTATTTAATAAATACATTAATACAATGTATCAGATGCTTTTTAAAACGTTAATAATGAGCTTTGTTTATTTATTATTTAATTTACACTTGATAAATATAGAAATGTTATTTACACAAAGAGATGAATAGGGTGTGCAATAATGTACAGATAGTCTAAGAAGAGCTTATATTTATTCCAAACCAACCGAGACTGAATGCAGCTTCCTGACTACATCAGTAATAGATGTTTGGTGGTCATGGCAGAGCATCTGGTCAGATGACTAGGAGTCAAGTGAGAAGACCTAGAAGATCTTGGATAAGACAGCGAAAAATGTTTTTCTGAAAAGGCAGGCAGTTAAGTAATAACGGAACTTCTGTCTCGTTTAGTTCCAGTTCGACCTAAAAGCAGTCACACAAGGGGAGCCCCAGAGCTCAGATCATTCTAGCCACTGCATCCTACACCTTCTCAAAATTGAAGTTTCCCATTTATCACAAAATATCCACTATAAGGAACTATTAACACTTGTTAGATCCCACAATTAGAATCATTCATTCAAGGTACAGTGAATTTCTAGATACAAATCAAAGCACCCATAATGCATTGCAGTCAAGTTCTCCCTTCTATGCTTGGTTCAAAATAAAGCAGAACAGCGTGCATGCACTGTCCTAGCTTTATTAGTAGCAGTGTTTTTTATTGCAGCTACTTACCACTAGATGGCACTAAAGACTCTGTTTTAGAAATCAGGTTCTGGGGGAAGGAATCAGAAGGCAAAAATGATCCATCTGAAATAAACAATACATTTCTCCAGTCTTCTGTCCCATCATTATGATCAGTTTCTTAGAAATTAAACATGAACCTTGGCCATTTACTCACTCATCAAACATTTACTGAACCATACTATGTTTGAGACATGCTCAATGTTAAGAATGCAGAAATAAAATACAATTCCTTGTCCTTAAAAGAACGCAGTGTGGGAGGGGTGGGCTGCAGAGAGGGCAGAATCAGACAAGCAAGTATAAAATTGAAATGCAGAATGTTAAAAGATTTAATATCAATAAAAAATGTTAAAAAAAATAGATTTAATAGAGGTCATGACAGAATACCACAGGCAGCACATAGAGGGGTACCGAATAAAGATGTGGTCAATGAAGGATTCCTAGAGAAGCTGATGTCTGAAAACTGAGCTCTGAAGAATGGGTAGGAATTAACTAGGCAGGGAGAATGGGCAGGACGTCCTAAGCAGAGCAAGTGGCTTGTACAATCATACAAAAGGCTGACGCTCAGGTGCAGGCTAGGGTCAGGCTGGGGCAGTGCAAGAAATGAGGTTGGCTGAGCTGGTAAAGACAGAGTCAAGGGAAGCCCCCGCTAGAAGATAGTCTGCTTGAGAGCAGGGATTTTTGCTTGTTCTACACAACGATACATCCTGGCACATGGCCAAAAGTCCCTCCCTTCATGGGATGTATTGTTCTAGGGGGGAGCAAGCTGTGAAGACATTCAGGGAAAACATTCCAGGTGCTTAAAGGATATTTGATGAATAAACGGAGGTACTGAACAGCTACTCAAGATTATGATCAGACTGCAGTTTCAGAAAGATCTCTAACAGGATTATAGCGAGTGGGTTGGAAATAGGGACACTTAATTAGCAATCCAAAGTATGATAAGAATCTGAACTAAAGCAGGAACAGCAGGGAGGGAGGGAGTAGATTCAGAGACATGATGCAGGAAATAATGATAACAGTAAGAAGACCCCCTAGAAGAAGTGGGCTGGCACTGTACATGTATCACCTCCAAATCCCACAACAGCCAAGGGAGGAGGAAATGTTTCGTTTTGTTTAAAAAAGTGCCAAAGGACCCTGGGAAACAGCCACGTTTAAGAGCCAGGTGGAAGAAGTAGTGTATCACAGGGAGAAAGACGAAGAGTGGTTAGAGGGGCGGGAAGAGGAAGGAAAATCTAGAATAGTGTTATGGCAACCAAAGAGGAGAGAGTCTCAAGGAGAAACTGTCAATGTCAAAAGCTATAGCCAATTAAGGTAGATAATACCTGCGAAGTGTCCACTGGATGTAGCCAAGCGGGAAGTTACCAGGGACTTTGCCAGAAGCAATTTCAGGGAACGGTGAAAGGGAAAGCCAGACTGTACTGTGCTCAGGAGTAAAACGTGAGAAGAATTAGAGAAGCTAGTGTAGACTGTTCTTTTTAAGAGGCAGAGAGAAAGCAGGAGCCAGAGAGGGGCACAGGGTAGGAGAAGAGACTTAAGCATAGGTATGAGCTGAAAGGAAAATCCACCAGAAAAGACAGGATGAAGACAGAGGAGAAGGGGGAGGCAGATGAGACTGGGCTTCAGAAGGCAGACCTTAGGAGAAAGGATTCTCCTTGCTTTGAACTAAGGAAGAAGGATGGTGAGTGACAGAAACAGGTATAATGGTGGAAGGTAAGTCTGACGTAGCTCTAGGGTCCACGTTCTAAACCCTTACTCAGTGTCTGGTAGTGCTGATCAGGCCAATTGTCCGATCCAGGCCTGCCTGATTTCCCGATGCATCCTCCTCCCTTCCTGGCCTTCTTGTCTCTGGTACTTCCCCTGTCTGAGGCCACAGGAGTGAGCTGAAACCCTTCAGACACCTTGCTGGACCTCATCGCTTTCATCCATCCTGTTCCTCTGATCCCATCACTTCCGTACTTCCTGTAACTGTTCTGCTGCCTGGGGTCCCCAGAAAGATGAAGCCGTATGTGAGCACAGAACAAAACACCAACTAATTCTGGGGAAGGAGAATCCTTACACAATCCTCTCCCATAATTTCACCCCATGTTGCTTACAGTCTGCACGACCCACAAAACTCTTGGTTGCATGTAGTCCTGTTTGTTCCACTTTGAGGTCACTGATTTGCCTCACCAGTAACAAGTCTTTGAGATGTCTACTGTGTAGGCATGGGGCTGGCTGCCAAGGGTTTTTCATCGTAACAGACAAAGAATACATGTGCGTTTGTGTGTGTGTATGTGTATATCTATATATACATACACACATATATATACACACATATATAAACATATACATACATAATAAACAAAAAACACCCAATACCAGAATGTAGCACAAACTGAAAAGTGAAAGTACAGGCAAAAGTGTTTCTGGAGCTCAAATGTGGAGCTCTGAAGTGACAGGGAAATTCAAGGAGTTGGTGTGGGGCAGCTTAGCAGAGAAGGGCGGGCAGGTCTGGAATAATAAAGGTGGAAGAATTCTGAAGGCAAAATTGGAAAAGGCCAAGAAGTGTGCTTGGCAATGTTTAGGTACAACTAAAAGGCCCATCTTATGGATCTATTAAGGAATCCAGATTTTATTCTCTGGAGATTGGGAACTACTGAAGCTTTCAGAATGAAAGACTGGTTTGTATGATATTTGTACAATTAATTTGAAAAGACTGCATAGAATCAATTGAGAAAAAAATGGAGGGTAGGAATCATTGAGACTTTTCTAATACTTGAGGTAAAGGTGATAAAGTCTTTATCGTCCTAAAATTCTACACAGTAAGGTGTTGGCAGTGGAGATGGAAAGAAATTGGTACCACCACCTGGATATGGAAAAAGAGAAAGGAGGCCAGGAGCACTATAGGGTTTCAAGCTGGAGGGAAGAGAGAATGATGACATCTTTGAGACAATAAAATAGGAAAATTCAGAGCACAGTTTAATGAACAAAGACGTTCAATGAAGTTTAAGACACGTGGGACTTTAGGTGATGGGGCCATACCTGGGCGCAGGTTTATAACAGATGGTTGTGATCAAAGCTCAGGAGAGACGTCAGTACTGAAAGTGTGAACCTGAGAACCACCTGCATAAGAAGAAAATGTAGGGAATAAAGTGGAGAAAGGGGAACCAGTGAGGAAGGAGAATGTGAGAAGCAGTCCAAGGAATCAAAAGGCCAGGAGAGCAGAGTATTTCAGAAGGCAAGGGGGAGACAGGTGTTAAGGACAAGAAAGTACATGACAATGGTAAATACTAAAGAGACTGCAGTGAAAAAAGGCCAGTGACATGGTCATTCATGATCTACAAGAGAAAAGTTTCAATAGGAAAGAGGAGTTAGTTTATTTAGGGGAGGAAAAAAAAAATGGGTGGTGATGGTGATACTGGGAGACGGTGATGAAAGCAGAAAGTGAGACCACTCTTGAGAAATGTAGTGGTGAGAGCCACAAAGGTAAGCTAAAAGGCAGCCTAGTCAAGGGAGGATTTGGTAGAACATGCTAGTCAGGGACTGACTGAAAAAACAGCCAGGTTTTGAGAAGAAAGGAAAAGTTGGAATAAAATGCAAAGGTCATGTGGGGTCACCTTGGAATAGAAGAAAAGCAGTCAGGAGAGGGATGAGGAGGTGTGATGAATCACAGATTTGTTTTTAAGTAAAAAGTCGGGGGAGTTGCTTTTCTCACTCAATTAGAGGCAGTTAGCTGCTGAATATATAAGGGATTCAATAAGAAGCTGGGAAAGGGAAGGGTAGAGGTAGTTGGGGTAGAATCTTAATGGTATCATAAGACAGAGTTCAAATCTTGATGTGTTACCTTGGACTGGCCACCAACCTTGAGACTTTCCTCATAGAGTTGTTAAAAGATTAAATGAGATAATGCGCATGTAAATTATACAACACTTCTTAAACAAGAGAAGCTTGGAACATCTGCTATGGGAAATATGATAGAGCATGAATAAGAGATGAAGTGAAGCATCACCAGGCAACAGGGAGGGCTGAGGTAGAGTTCAGAGCAAGAATATATAGCAAACCCAAGTCTGCAGTTTTTGTGACATACTCCAGCATCCTGGAGTGGAGAGAGCAGATTCTGAGTCAGCAGGCACGCAGAAGGACAAAAAGCTGAAGAAAACTAGGTAAGGACTATTTTAAGACCTCAGTAGGCATGCTTACTTTGGGAAATTACCTGTAATTTACACACAAAAGTGGCATTTGACTCACTCACATGTTATATTTTAGAAATGGCCAACCATTTCAATTTCTTATTTTATAGTTTTCTTTTCATAGTTTGGAGTCGACAAGCTTTTGTTTCAGATTCCATATTTTTTAAAGCTTAGGTTCTAGGCACTGTGCCTATAGCATGTAATGGATATTGAGGACATCAATGAGACAGTGGCCGTTGGGTCAAATCAAGTAGTGGAGGTAAAGAACAAAGCAACCAGTGAGGTACTCAGACAGGCTAGACGCGCTTAAGCGGCTGGAGATACGAGAACAAGTGGAGAGTAAGGCACCAGAGTGTTACCATTTCTGGAGATGCAGGTGTAGCCAATAGAGGAGATCCCAGGTGTAGGCAACAGAGGAGACCTCAGGTGTAGTAGCGCCCTCGTGCGGCCAAATCAGGAGACTCCTCCTAGGGACACTTAAAGGAGACAAAGAAATTGTGAAGTAAAGGGTGCCTGATGTATCGTTCATCCTGCCATTAGTTTGTGAGCCCACAAAGGACTTATCCCTCTTTGACAGCCTCCACTAACCCATTGTGACCAGTCACAGGCCCTCCTTGATTGATTAAAAACAGCGGGACAAGCTTGCCCCGTTTCTCTTACACAAACTGTAGAATTCTGGATGACAAACAACCCCTTAGTCTGGACGGGTGAAACATCGGCTTCTCCAGCCCCAGGGAACGAGGAGTCGCGCTCCCGGGCGCTCGCAGAGCGCACGCAGCGCTAGACCTCGGTCCAACGGTCTCCCTGAGGGGCCCTTCGCCCCGGAAAAGGCCAGGAGCCGGCGAGCCGCTCCTAGGAGCTCTTGTAACCGGCACGCTAGGCCTCAGGGGCTCCTGAACTAAAATAAGCTGGGAGGCCCAGAGGGGAACTTGCAGGCTCTCAGCAGCGCGGAGAAACGCCGACACCGCGTCCCGCTCCGGGGGAACAACCAAAGCGCCTCCCCTTTCAACTCCCAGCAAGCCCTGGGCGGTGCTCGGGGCTAACTGACAGCGCCACTCACCAATGAGAGGGCCTAGGCTGGGTTCATGGGACCAATCAGAGGGCGCAAGGGAGGCGTGCCCCTGCCACATCAGGGCGGCTTCTTAAGTGGTCCTCTGGCCTGTCTGGTCGCCACAGCTATAAAGAGAGGGCTAGTCGCCGTAAAATGGTGACGCTGGCTACACTATGCCGCTCACTCCCGGTCTTACTCTTTTCCTCTTCCGAGGCCCAAGCCCTCAGGCCGCCCCTCCCTGGAGAGGACAGGAGAAGATGTGGAATTTCCAAAGCTTATTGGACGCCGGTGGTGTCGCTCTGGGGGGCCGCCGGGCCCGCAGCGGCGAGCACCGCCCCTCTCGGACGGTGATTGGGCTCGCCTGAGTAGACCCGGGCTGGGATTGGTGCGAGGAAGGGCCAGAGCCTTCGAGGCACCTTGGACCGGAGCGTGGGGAGGCGGTGGCAGCCGAGAAGCCGGTGGGGGCTCGCAGCTCCCTCGCCCGCCGCGTGCCTTCCGCGGAGGGCCCGGTGGAGGGAAGGAGCGAGCGGCCTCCCTACCGCATCACGCGGGGGGCGAGGGTGGCACTTGTCGCGTGTCGGGCGCGGGACCAGTGGGGTGGGCGGCGGGAGGGGGGTGGTAGCGGAGGGCGTTAGAGGTGCAGAGATCCAAGAGTCGGCAGCAGGACTAGCTGGAGACCTAGACCTGGAAGCGCTTCTGGGGAGGAGGACGTAGGGGGCAGAGGAGGGCGTGGGCGTGTCTGGTATGGGATGCCAGGCGAAGGAGGGGGCCCTGCTGAACAGATCTGTGGGTGGATACTTTGAGGAATCCTCTTCCTTTTTTCCCTTTGATTTGCCTAAGAGAGAGTCCCCATGGTCTCTGTTCAAGTTTCGGAAACCTCTTTGGGTGGGCCTAATCACCTACTACTTCTTTATAGAACTGCCCAGGGCCTTTTCTGATATTGAGCACAAACGTGGGGAATATGGCAGAAAACAGGAAACCGCTGCTGGGCTTCGTGGGCAAACTCCCCAGTGGGACCACACTTGGGAACTCAGGCAAGACTCACTGTCCTTTGTGCATGGGGCTTTTCAAAGCCCCCAGGCTCCTGCCTTGTTTGCACACAGTTTGCACCACCTGTCTGGAGCAGCTGGAACCCTTCTCAGTAGTGGACATCCGAGGGGGAGAGTCTGACACAAGCTCTGAAGGGTCACTATTCCAGGAACTCAAGCCGCGCACTCTGCAGCCGCAGATCGGCATTCTCTGTCCGGTATGTGATGCTCAAGTGGACCTGCCCATGGGTGGAGTGAAGGCTTTAACCATAGACCACCTGGCCATGAATGATGTGATGCTGGAGAGTCTGCGTGGGGAAGGCCAGGGCCTGGTGTGTGACCTGTGCAGCGACAGGGAAGTGGAGAAGAGGTGTCAGACCTGCAAAGCCAATCTCTGCCACTTCTGCTGCCAGGCTCATAGGTAAAGATGGGTTACCCCACCTGGTGTGGCTTAAGAGCGGAGTACAAAGAGGTGTCCGATGGAAAGGAAAGCTCAAATGCCTTGGGAGGTCAGAGGGCAATATACGATGTGACAACACATCCTCCAGAACAGTAGTTAACTCCCGCAGCCTTTATATAATACCCGTGGTAACAGTAACATCCAGGGTTTGCAGAGTCCTTTTCAGTTTACAATTCACGTTCAGCTACCTTGGTTCATCAGTCATTTGTATAGTGAATAATTGTACTAGGTGCTACAGAAAGAGAATGAATATAATAGCATAGCCCCTGCCCTTGATATCATTTGATCCTTGTAACTCATAGAAAGGCAGGCACCATTTTCACTCCTATTTATTATCTGAAGCTCAGCAATATGACTTGCCAAGGGTCCCATAGGTGGTAAGTAGTGTATAACAGAACTGAATTAGAAATCCAGATCTTCTAACTGCTTTCTGTGCTCTTTCTACTAATCTATGCTGCCTTCCCTTATCAGTATAAGGTGCTGATTGGTGGGGCCCCACCTCAGCCTTTGCCAGGTACCCTGGAGTTACTCTGGAACTTGGGGAGGTGGGCTGGTGGGTGCTCATTGGGATACAGATAAAGTCTTTTATGGTGTTTGGTGAACAGTTTGTCACATGAATCACTTTGTCCCTTTTCGCCCCCTTCCCCTACTCCAGGACATCCCAGTGTAAAATGGCCAAGGTTTTAGGATTAGCCTAAAATAGTTTTAAAGTCCTGCTTTCCATGTGTTCTCTGGCCTCACCAACGGGACAAGTTAGCAGCCTTCAGTCTATTTTTAACTTGTAATGATGACTACCTTGCTTTCTGCTAAACAGCTGACCCTGTTTTATCTACAGCCACCCTTCTGGAGTCAAAATAGGCATGTCACCCTCACGTCGATATGATGCTAACAGGGAAACTGAACAGTCACTGTGGGTTCCTCGGGATTTCCCTGGATCGCTAGAGGGCTACAGAAAATTAAAAGAGCTTTGATTTCTATTGTCCACTGATTTTACTCTTTCTAATAATGCTGACTCAAAAATCCTTAGCTTGCTGGGTTGGGTGATGTGGGAAGATGAGGGACACTTTCTGTTGGGGCCAGCCAGCTGCTTTTTAGTTGTCTGAGGTTGACTGCTGCGCCCTCTGGCACAGTTTTTGCCTCTTGCTGCGGGGGTCTCCACCAGTGCTCTCCCCTCTGGCTGGCTGTGGGAGTAGGCTATGGCTCTTGACAAATTAACTCTTCAGGGCAAGTTCCAGGATGTAGCCTTAGCATTGCAACCTCTTGCAAAGTCATAAGCCAAGCCAGGGAGCCCTAGCCTACTGTCATTCAATGCTATACAACAGCCCTTCCGGGTAGGTGTTACCCCCACTGTTTAGAGGAGGAGCTGGACTCAGAGATGGTCATGTGGTTTGTAGGAGGTTCGAGCAAGGATATGAAGTCAGATTTGTCTGACTTCAGAGCCCAGGCTTTCAAAAGTGCCCAACTGTTTCCCAACTAGAGTTGTCCCCTAATTTCCCGTTCCTGGCTCTGTTGGCCCCTAGGCGGCAGAAGAAAACAACTTACCACACCATGGTGGACCTCAAGGACTTGAAAGGCTGCAGCCGGATTGGGAAACCCATCCTGTGTCCTGCTCACCCTGCGGAGGAGCTGAGGCTGTTCTGTGAGCTCTGCGACCGGCCGGTGTGCCGGGACTGCGTGGTCGGGGAGCACCGGGAGCACCCGTGCGACTTCACCAGCAATGTCATCCACAAGCACGGGGACTCCGTACGTGAGCTCCTCAAAGGCACCCAGCCCCACGTGCAGGCCCTGGAGGAGGCCCTGGCCCAGATCAAGGGGACAAACAGTGCCCTGCAGGCGCGGGTGGAGGCTGTGGCCAACGACGTCCGAAGCTTCTCTGAGGGTTACATCAAGGCCATTGAGGAGCATCGGGACAAGCTGCTGCAGCAGCTGGAAGACATACGGGTCCAGAAGGAAAACTCCCTGCAGCTGCAGAAGGCACAGCTGGAGCAGCTGCTGGAAGACATGCGGACTGGAGTGGAGTTCACCGAGCACTTGCTGACCAGTGGCTCGGACTTGGAGATCCTCATCACCAAGGGGGTGGTCGTGGAACGGCTCACAAAGCTGAACAAAGTGGAATATAGTGCCCATCCCGGGGTGACCGAGAAGATCGCCTTCTCCCCTAAAGAGAAAGCAGGACTGTGCCGGGGCTATGAAGTCTATGGGGCCATCAGTACCAAAGAGGTTGATCCAGCCAAGTGTGTTCTTCAAGGAGAAGGTAGGGAGGCATTTCCCATTGGCATCAAGAGGGCAGTGGACAGGGACATGGTGTTAAAGACGGGTGGCTTTTTCTGATTTGTTCTGGTCTGGTCGGGATCCAGGTAAGATCCCACTCACGGGCGATGCTTGACCTTTTTCCCGTTGAGAAAAGTAGCAACAACCAAGGAGCTCCGGGACCGTGCTTTCTCTCCAATGACAGAACAGAGGCAGTGCCCGTGGGAGGTAACGGCACAGGCTGGCGGCAGGGCGCGGTCCTGCCTGTTCAGAGAGGGTGGCTGGGGCCAAGTTCTGAAGAGAGTTTCAGAGAGGTGAGGAAGACAAGATGATGGTTTACTTTCTTCTGTGCCCTTCCGGGTTCATGTGAGCCACATATGGGCATTTTAAAAAATATGGCAGGCATTTCACTCAGTAGGGGGAAAAGACAATTTCTTTTGATCACCTCTTCCTAAAGGAAGCATGTTATTCCTACATGTATGTCACAGATCAGTCCTGACAGGACGATTGTATCCTAGGGTCATCCTGACGCTGGCTCAGGAATTCTTAACTGTTTAGAGGTCACAGGTCCCCCGCTGAGAATGATCTCTCCCTGAGAAATACCCACGAATTTGGGCATACTATGTCAGGAGATTCTTAGAGCCTTCATAAGACCTCACAGTAGTTCCCCAACCCCAGGTTAAGAAGCCTGTTTCATCTGACTTCTGGACCAGAAGCTGTAGCTACTGAATATTCCCCCAGCACCTTGACACAGTGACCAGGTTGTGGAGAACCTCACAGCACGAAGAATCCAAGCTGGTCAGCTGTTCCCCCACCTTTTCCAGCGCTATTGGCAGCTCAGAGAGGGCAGTTATGGGCTTACCAGCCTCTCACGGTTTTTTTCTAGAGGTTTTTTTTTCTCTGAATACATACATCAAGCCTGAGTGTTTTCAACGCTTCCTTAAGGCTGAAATTAAAGTCCAGGATCCTTATGTGCTCCAAGAGGAGATGCTGGCTGAGAGAGAACCAGGCTTACCAGGATGGACTCCCAAAAGTATGCGCTGGGAGACAGATGGGGAGAGAAAAGGAGGAGGAAACAGGAAGCACAACCTTTTGTTCTAAAGAGAAAACACAGGGTGGTGTCTGATCCGGGGATGTAGTCACTGCAGTTGGCCTTTGAGGTGGGTTCTGAGTGCTTATCTTCTGCAGATCTCTACAGAGCCCGCGAGAAACAGACCGCCTTTTTCACCCTGCTTTGTAAGGATGCAGCAGGAGAGAACATGGGCAAGGGAGGAGACAACATCCAAGTCGCAGTAGTCCCTAAGGATAAGAAAGACAGGTTTGTATTATACAGTCAGGCACGTGGGTAATGAGCGGTGATGGAACTGGAAACTTGAGGTCCTCTGTAGTGGTGAAGCTCTAACTGCAGTAGTTACAGCCCACCCCACCCCCATGATGCTGCTAAAAAGGCAAAAGGACCAGTTGGACCAGATGAGTTTTCCTGTATGGGTCTTATGTCTGGAGTTAGTTCTGTTCCAGAGGTCTGATCTGCCCTTCAGACTGTCTTCATCCCAAGCTTTGAATAGACTGAAACAAACTCTGTGTTGGACTGAATGGTCCCACTTTGCTACTAAATTGTGCTGGGAGCAAAGTTATGTCTCTGGAATTAGAGGAGGGAGGAGAGAGGCCAAAGAGTAGGAAGTCGGTTGGAGAGAACATAACATTTTCAAGAAATTCATCTGAACATCAGATTCAATCATTATGTATGTCGCTTACCTTCTGTTGTAAAATCAATCTCAGAGACAAGTGGAAGCAGCATCCTGCTCGGGGGACGTTTAAAATTAATACTGAGGGGGAAGAGTGGTAGAGCAGTGGTAGAGCGCATGCTTAGCATGCATGAGGTCCTGGGTTCAACCCCTAGTACCTTCATTAAAAATAAATTAATTAAATTAAATTAATACTGAATTTATGGTATTGTGTACATCTTAAGATAGCGGGCAGCTGAAGCAGGCTTGTGAATGAGTGGCGTTTGAACTCTCCCCTCTATTCAGTCCAGTCAAGACGATGGTCCACGATAACAAGGACGGGACATACTGTGTGTCCTACACCCCCAAGGACCCTGGTGTCTACACTGTGTGGGTGTGTGTCAAGGAGCGGCACGTGCAGGTGAGGGCAACTCGGCCTATGCTTCCCTGACCTCCTTCACCCTAGCCCGCCGGCTTCTGTCATCTTAGGGTGTGGAGACATTCCTCACTGGACCAGCTGTATAGAGGGACTGAACAGGGTTCTCTCCTTCCTTGCTTCTCTTCACTTTAGAAAGGCCCAGATGTGGCAACTCTTATTCTCACTAGAAGATGTTGGTGAACTCTCTAGACCTATTTCGCCTCCTGGCAGTTATGCTTGGCTTGTATTTTATCATTTTCCCAGTTGGTTTGTTGGAATTCCTAATTTGGGAAAGATGCCTTGGTCACAGGGGCAAACTACCAGCAGACAAGCATATATACTCAAGAAGTATAATCCAGGATTTCCCAGTGTTGTTCAGACTATGACCAGATACAGACTTACTGGAACACAACTGGGAGAGTTATGCCCTCTCCTCTCAACTGACCAGTCCTCTCTCTGCCTAACCACATGCCCATGTAATTCTCTACTCTGTTTACATATATGTGCTTATCTGTTACCATGGTTACTACACCACCTCCACAGACAAGTGTAATATTTTCTAGCTTAGAGATTATGCATTTTTTTTAATTGGGTAATACTGAGCATGTCCAACAGAATCTCTGTTGACACTCGAGCTGTCAGTGGTTTCCCCCAGTCGGAGATCAGCACTGACAAGGGCAACAAGACACCGTAGGGCGTCGTGGTGTGTTAAGCTTGTGGTCTGGGCACTAGGAAGATTCCTATTCAGTAGCCACTTACTGCTTGCCTAATTACGGGGTACTGGCGTGGGTTAGGTGTTTTTGCAAACACTATTTCACGTTTCTTCCCAGCCACTCACGTATAAAGGTCATCGTCCAGTTAGACTAAGAAGGCAAACTTGCACAATACACAGAACCTCGGCAGCAAAATCAGAATTGGAACCCATTTCTTTGAACTTCAACTTGTTTTTAAAACAGACTTGTAAACTCTTTAAAGAAGAGAGATTTAACATCTGGAACGCTTCTAAGGTGCCAGCCTCTCTCCTTTTGTAGACTGTGTGGTTCTCACATAGCAATAGGCACACAGCAATGCTTATTAAATGTCTGCTGTTTAGCATAGGTGGAAACTGGAGAGTAGAAGTTGTCCTTGAAGGAAAGGAGGCAAGTAGGGGAGTTTCTAATGTAAGAATTAGTAACACACACTCTTAACCTTCCCCGCCCTATCTGGCTTCACTGCCCCGGAATGAGTGGATGGGTAAATAGTTACTCCAGAATGGAGAGGAGCTGGCTCAGTCATTGAGGGCGGGTGGGGAAGTGTGTGGCTGAGCAACTGGAGAAAGGACCACTGATATCCTAGCCTTGTGGTCACGTGCTCCTCAATTAGCGAGATTGCTCAGGAGCGGAGAAGACAGAGACCGAAGTCGATGACATGAAAACACAGTTGGGTTTACTAGTGTGTCAGGTGGTCTGCGTGCTAGGAGGGCAGCATGGGTTCCTCGATGCCCCCTCTCACTGCATTTGTATCTGGCTCCATCCAGCTGAGCACCCAGCTACTCGGTGTCCCATGGTCACTGCTTCCCTCCTACTGTCCTTGCCCCTCCAAAGGCAGACGCGGTGACTTACACTCCGTTTAGTACACGTGATGCTCAGCACATCCCTGTCGACTCATAAGATGCCATTCTTTGCTCTTGGTCTGAACACTGAAGGGCTCGCCATTCACCGTGACCGTGAGGAAAAGGCACCGCTCACACCCAGGCGTGTTTCACTGCTGCACGTTCTGCTCCAGCGGAGGCCAGAAGACTGCTCGCTGCGCGTGCGGAGGCACCATGCCAGGTGAGGAGAACCAGTCGCTCTTGAAAGTCCTCCCTCACCCTCTGCGTGTCTCCCAGCAGTGGGAATCAGCCACCACACCGCCACCAGGTCCAGGATGTCGACTCAGGCTTTCCCTTTAGGAATGTGGTCTGTGCATATAAACGTATCAAGCATCTTTGTTCTGAAAATTGAAGTAGCAAACTTAAAAAGTCTGAGTTCTTTTAGTTTTGATACAGTTAACCAAACCTAGGAGCCCTGTGCTCCTCCTTGGGACACTAGATTTCAATCTGTACCCTTTCCAGCAGCCAGAGTGGTGGGGAAGACGTCAACCCATCCTGTTCCTTTTAAAACCTTAGACATGCTATTATAAAAATGATGATGATGATAATACTATAAGTAATAAACAGGAGCTTTATTGTGAAAAAAATGATAAAATAAAATAAAACCTTAGAGAAATTCCAAATGAAGCAGGGTGAATAAACCAACTAAATCAGGTCTGGTTTTGGGGGGGGGGGGATGGCAGGGAAGGAGGGTGAGCAGGAGGGTCAGCTCAAGCAAGAAATCTATTTTTTATTTGAGTATTCTGTAGTGTCCTTACTCTAATGGTGGGCCTTAAGATAGGCTTTTGCAAACTTTCATATAAACACTTCAGGATCTACTTTCTTTATTTCCACCACTCTGCCCTTCCCTTTTGCTTAATTGTTATAGTTAAAATCCAAACCAGTCGGTCTCCTTGAGTTAGCAGACTGTTAAAATAACACTGTTCTTAGAACTGAGCTAACCTCACTTGATTTGCTGTCATCAGTTTTGAGAATCCTCCTGACTACAGAGGCATCTGAAATCTCTTTCCTCTCGCCAGGTTTCCATTTAGATGTTTTCACGTCCCCTGAATCTGAATGTTGCCATGAGTTTAATTTCCATGGGAACTGCTGGACTTCCCTCTAATGGTGGTTTTCTCTTTGTACCACGCAGGTGGGTACCTAGGCTGTGGCCACGGACACAAAGGCCATCCGGGTCGTCCCCACTGGTCTTGCTGTGGGAAGTTTACGGAGAAGTCTGAATGCACATGGGCAGGCGGGCAGAGCGCACCGAGGAGTCTACTGAGGACGGTGGCGCTCTGACGGCTTCCTGGGTACATGGTCACAGCTGCCGCCAGCGTGACTTCAGATCATCAGAGGACCCCGACCTTAATTCCGCAGAAACCTATAGAATTAAATTAAAGGGCCTTATGTTATACCCTCGAATTCAAGTACTTTTTTGTGAGTTACTCACGGATCATATGTGCAGATGGTTGAGCACCAGAGAACGCACTACGTTCCTCTTCCCAACGGGTTGGCAGGGTCCTTTCTCTACCAGGGAGACTCCCTTGGCTTTGAACAGGCATGGCGGTTCCTGTGCCGTTGATCATGGGGGTCATTTAGTTCCTTACTTTTTAATATATAACTCTTTAATTTCTCCCTGAGCTGCATGGTATTTATTTCCCTCAGAGAGTAAAAACCTCCTTTGAGCGTATCCACTTTTTGCTAGCACACTTTAAATGGATTGTAATGTGATATTGCTGTTAGGGTGGAGGTCCTCCACGTCCCCCCTGCGCCACGTTCATCACCTACTCCCAGAGCCTAGAAGATTTACTCTGTGGTCAAGGGCACACACACAGTCAGTTAAGTAAAGGGGAATGCTGTCGACACAGAACCTGATACATTTCTTGCAGATGGTACTCATGCCAAGTGATCCAGATACCATGGTCTTCCTCAGTCTCTCAACGCTCTGCCCTTTAGAGAATCGCCTTCACTTTTGTCTGTAGACCTAGGAAATTAACTAGGAGCTTTGACTCCTGTGATGTGCCTGCTTAGCTGATGAGAATTCTTGGGAGAGGAAGTACACAGCCCTGATGCCCCAGCCCTGCCAAGGTCGTCACTGCATGTAGTTTGTGTGTTCTTCTGGGCCTCTTGACTTTTATATAGCAAAAACGCAGCATGTATTAAATAAAATTCTTGGACTCTGCATTGTAAGATCCATTAAGAAGTGATTCAGTTGAGTGGTGAGCTGGCTCAGGCAAAGGAAGTGAAATAATTAGATGAAACACATTGTCAGGTCAACGTGGAGTACATTTCCTCCTTAAGTCTGACAGCTGTGAGATACATCAGAGCTGTAAATACTAATATAGTCACTGCAGTCTCACCTTTTCTGGAAAGAGTCCCTCCAGCCCTCCCTCTGACCAAAATCTGATCTTCCCGGAAGACACTGATGGCCCCGAAACCCTCTCAAATTATTAGCGATTTGCTCTTCCTCACTCCTTATAACCACGGGGCCCTGAGGTCGGGTGGGTGTCCTTCAGCTAATCACTGCTGCTTTACGATCAGTGGTTCTCAACCAGGAGTGAATTTGCCCCCCAAGGGCATTTAGTAAAGTCTCAGAGACAGTTTTCCTTGCCACAGCTGGCGGCAGGGTGCTACTAGCATCTCCTGGGTGGAAGTCAGGAATGTTGTTTTGCTTAGTTCAGGACAGCTTCCCACAACAAGAATGATCCAGCCCAAAGTGTTAACAGTGCCGCTGTGGAGAAATCCTGTTCTAGACCATTATTCCTCTTTCTTTAAAAATGGCCGGCCAGCCTGGAAGTTCATGCCTTTATACAACCTGCTACCCCTACATGATACAGCCATCTAGAGCCTACATCATTCCGCCTAATTCTTGAAGACTTCAGCACCAAACTTGCTGCCACTCCAGTACCACTCCTCATTGATCGTAGAATAATTCAATATCCACACTGACTTCTTCATTCCATGACCAGTTCTCTAATGTTCTTTTTCCCCTAACTTAGCTGTACAGTCAGACATACCCTAGACCTTGGTTCCTGCTGATTCCTCTGCATAATCCAATTTCAAGCATCCTACAACCACAAATTCACATCTTCCCGGCTCACCCACTATAATAACCTGACTCTGCGAATCCTTCCTCCCCCCTAGAATCCCCAACATGGTGATTCTACCACCTGCCCCTATTCCCTTCCCCTCCTCACGTCCTTTCCTTCATCCTACTCGGCTTACACCCTACAGACCATCGTCACACCCTTACGTGTAGTCTCCCTCTGTCCTTTTTGCCTGGCAAAACCCTAGGTTACATCCAAGTCTCCATCTAACCCGACTGAATGATCCCAGAGAAAATCACGAACGTATGATGACTAGTCTCACTTTAAATCTCTGACCAATTTCGGCGGGCTCTTAGCAATGCCTAACAGTCTGACAACATCTCTAGTCCATTTACTATTCCACTCTCCTAAACAATTATTTCACACTTTCTTCTACTCAAACTCCAACCTGTACCCCACATCCCCTTTCCACTTCTGATCTTGCCTCCTAATTCACTGAGAACAAAAGAATTCAGAAGAGAATCTCCCAACCCTCCCACCACATCCTCAAATCCACCTACTTTCTTATCAAAAGGCAACTTCTATTCGGGATCTCATTCCACCTCTACAACCCAGGAACCTTGCTCCAGGAATTCCCCCTCTAATAGGTTGCTCATTTCAGAAAATACAGTATTGCGCATCTTAAAAAACGAATTCCCCTCGACTTTGATATTTGTCTGCTAGGGCTGCCATGTACAATACCACAGACTGGGCAGCTTAAACACCAGAAGCTTATTTTCTCACAGCTCTGGGAGCTGGAGTCCGGGATCAAGGCGTCAGCAGGG
Organism: Camelus ferus; assembly: GCF_009834535.1. NCBI lineage: Eukaryota > Metazoa > Chordata > Mammalia > Artiodactyla > Camelidae > Camelus > Camelus ferus. The sequence continues at coordinate 59,800,828 of NC_045704.1, forward strand.
TGAGGCTCTCCTGAGGTCTCGCTCCTGGGCTTGCAGATGGCCACCTCACAAAGTCTTTTCTCTATATATGCAAACCTGGCATCTCTCCCTCTTCTTTTTTTTTTTTTTTTTTTGTTTGCATTTCAAAACTGGCTTTAAATACTCATCAGGGTGCCATGCAAAGGGGCTAGGGTGAGAGCTTGTTATATGTGAGTGGGGGCTGGGGTGCCCTGAGAGACAAGAGACCTACCCATCAGGGCAGCTGGGGTGCCCCACCCCAAAACAGGGATAAGGGAAACAGAGTAGAGGCCCTCTCTGGAGGGTCCCAGGACCAACGGGGAGCCAGCCCTCCCTTCGAGGTAGATCATCAAGGGGGCAACTGAGGAGGAGCTCCCACGGTGGCGGTGATAGGCGGTCACTTCCTCAATGGTATTGCTGATAGCTGGGGTAAACTGGGGCCGGGGTACCCTCCTTAGGGGGCAGCTGGCTGGGGTCCTCCAGAAGTGGGGGTGCATTGCAGAACTGCTGGACGGTGTAGTGAGTGAGGAGGATGCAGACACCCTTGATGAGGGCCAGCAGGATGCCCCCCATTGTGGCCGAGCCCACCATGACCAGTGGTTCACTGCAGGCAGCCAGCACAGCCCCGGTCAATGCTCCACTGGTGATGGAGTTCAAAGGATCTTCCCCACCCCACAGCCACACCAGACCACAGTCAACGGTGGAGAACAGGCCTCCCCTCCACACCGCAAAGCTACTTCTGGTTTGAGGGGCTCAGATTCTCACAGCGTTGACAATACCTCCTTATCGGTGCCGAATTCCCAAGGTGCCCGAGCGTACTCCTCCATGGCGCTGGCGTCCAGCCTCGCAGTCTGGCTAAACTCCAGGTGGTCTCTCCCTCTTCTTATAAAGACACCAGTCCTACTGAATTAGGGCTCACTCATATGATCTCATTTAACCTTAATTACCTCCTTAAAGGCGCCGTCTCTAAATACAGTCACATTAGGGGGTAGGGCTTCAATCTATGAATTTGGGAGGAGCACAGTTCAGTCCATAACAATTTTTTCATCCCCCTCTGACAGCTGCTCCATTTTTCTGCTTTCCTGTAAAAAGACTTCAAAAGTAACCGTGGTTTGCTCTATCAATTTCCCCTCCGTGCATCCTCTCTTGGTTCAACCCAGTCTTTCATCCTCATCACACCACTGAAGCAGCTCTGGTTAAGGTCACCAGTAATATCCACATTATGGAATCCAATGGTCAATTGTTGATCCTTATCCTTTTTGACCTATCAACAGCGTTTAACAAAGCTGATCACTTTCCCTTCCAAGAAATATTTTCTTCTCTTGGTTTATCTGGCGTTACTCTTCTTAATTCACCTACTTCAGTGATTTTTCTTTCTCAATCTCCTTTGTTAGTTCCTCCTTATTTCTCCAGTCTCAACACATTTAAGAGCTCCAAGGATCAGTTCTTGCATTTCTGTCTTCCCCCACCGCTTCCTTCTCATCCTCTCATGAGTTTAAGTACCTTTGGTACACTGATGACTCCCAAATTTATCTCCAGCTTCAAACTCCGTGTGATTATATCCAATAGCTTAGCAATCTTCACTTGGGTGTATCATAGGTACCTCATATTTAAGCTGTCTAAAACAGAACTCCCAATTTCCAATTCTCACTGCCCACCAGCACCAAAGGGTTTTGCCTGCAGTCTTCCTCCATCTCTTTAAAAGCAAAGTCTAAATCCATTCTTACAGGTGGTGGAGCCAATCACTTTGGAAACATTCGCGACTCTGCTCTCAGGCATCACACCCAATCCACTGGCAAATCCTATCAGCTGTCTCTCCAAAATACATCTGCTGAGCACTGCTCTCTGCCTCCACTGCTAGCCATTCTGGTCTAAGGTACCATGATTTCTCACCTGGAGTTTTGCACCAGCCTTCTAACTAATCTCTGCTTCCACCCTTCACCCCCGACTGTCTATTCTCCCCCCAACAGTCAGAGAGGTCCTTTTAAAATACATCACAACATGCCACTCTTCAGCTCAACACCCTCCAATGGCCTCCCATGTTACTCAGAATAAAGACGGTCTTTACATCAGCACATAAGACCCTACAACACCCGAACTCCTGCTCTTCTCTTGTTCCTACCCATCCCCCCTCCATCACTCTGTTCCAGCCAAACAGGCCTGTGGGGGCTCCTCACACTCTGTCTGGCAGCCTTTACAATCACTGCCCCTCCATCTGGAGTGCAATTCTCACAGGCAAATACACAACTCTCTCTCTCATTTGCCTCAGGTCTCTGCTCCTTTGTCAGATACCATCTTATTGGAGAGATCCCTAACTACCCCGTATAAATCGCAACTCTCCAGCCTGAGACTCCAGGTCATCTTTACTCAGCTTCATCACCGTCCAACATACATGTTCTATTTCTTTCTTGTCTGTGCTCTCACACGAGACTGTAAGGTCTATGAAGGCAGGGATTTGACATTAACCCCTTCACTGCCGCCATGTAGGGCAGTTCTTGGCACACAGTAGAGGCTTAGTCAATATTTTGCTGACTGAATAAAGATCTAATTGGTAGAATTTTTAGTTTGAATCTCCTTGGTATCTGTTTCTACAAGCCTTCCTTTCCCCTAAACTGATATTTTTTTCCTTCAAACACTTGGTAAAAAAAAACTTCAGCCTTCTCTCAAACCTGTTGGATAAATTATATGCACCTTAGGGACCAGCCTTGAATTTTCCGATTACCTCAGACAGCTAGGGATTTGCTTGCCATGAAGAAGCTTTCTGTATTACAGCATTTCCCCCCATATGTCTTTTAATGAGTCAGATTTCAGAACTGAGGATAAAAAGCTTATCATTTATCTCAGCTGGAAAAAGGTTTTGGTAACTGGATAACTCTAACATTTCTATTGCAACAGAAAATTTCTATACATCTAGATTCTGGCAAATGCCCTAGACTTTAAGCAATATTAATGGTAACAGTTCCACTACAAATATTAGAAAAGTTTGTGCAGGTGGTGATGGGAAGGGGGAGGCTATTTGGTCTGCGCCACAATGGAGTCTAAACCCAGCTGAAAAACTTGGCAAAGTAAGAGTGATCTGCAGGGCCCAAGATTCCAAGGTGAGGACAAAAAGAAGTTCGAGAATTTATGAACTGTCCCCAGTGTAACAAAGTGCTTCAGAAATCACCTTTGAGCTGTGAGCACTGAGGCATCAACAAGGTGCAGCATTATGATGTAAGCCACATCTCTGGGGTTACGGGTGGGAAAAAAAGAGCCACAAATTACAGCCTTCATCCCCTGGGATGTTGTAACGGGATAAACACCTTGGCTGCCTTGGATAACAAGCATACACACATAGCTGTCAGTCACTCACTCTCTAATCTAAAAAAGGCGATAGTCACTCAGCTTTACTCCAGAGGAGGTATACCTGTGTGCTAGGTTTGTTTCAATTAAGAGGTGGACGGGTGAAGTGAAATGCTAACCAAAAGCAGAATATAGGAAGAGGCATTTCACTCTTTGTCTTATTAGCTTCTGCACAGTGATTTCAATTCCTTCATCACTTCCTCAAAGAAGTCCTCCTTAACTAGGTCAAATCCCTGTCCCATGCCCCCCCAGCCACACATACCTCCCACCATACAACTCATCACCACGGCCACCTCACAGCCGGACGTGATGATTGCATTAACGCCTGTCCCCCCCCCCACCTGGCTGTGAGCCTCAGGAGGACAGGGACTGGTTTTGGTTTTGGTTATCCTTATATTTTCAGTGCCCAGGAGTGTCTGGCACATTTAATATATGTTTTTAAATTAGTGTATGAATAATTAAGCAGTAAAAGTGTTCCTCCCATCCTTGCTTTTGTATGTAATCTACACTCAGATTTAGCTGAGGATTCTGGGTAAAAAGGGCTTGAGCTAGTGAAGACGTCATCTCCTCTGCGTCCCCCTCACCTTCCCCCACCACCCGGGGTTAGATGGTTCTTTCATTTCCATCCCTGTCCCCTGGCTACTGACTCCTGTGGCACTTTGTATTAAAACTGACGCTAATTTCATTTATATGCCTACAAATTCTAAATGCCTATGATTCTCTTTGCACTTGAAGGTAGACCTTTTCATTCTTTCTGTCTCTTCCTAGGGCTAGATGCTCCATAGCAAAGAGCAGTACAGTATCCCACTGTGTAGGCCCAATTTTCTCACGGTATTACGGTAGACATCAAGATTTCAGACAACCAGAGAGGCCACACTGACACTGGCATTTCCATGACTACCCTGTTAGTGCAGAAGAACCTGGCTTCAGCTCTGAGCCCTGCTGCAAGCTACTTCATTGGGCAACAGACAATCAGAGAGGAAACAGCCCAGTGCTCATACACAGCCACCCCAAATCACACACGATCGCTAGAGGAAGGGGTCATGCCCCACAAAGACATCTTTCTCCCTACCGTATTCATAATAATTGCGTGGCAGCACAAGTCCTTGGCAAGGTTTTAAAGGGCCCAGGCTCCATCCAGTCATGCTGTCACTATGCCCTTTTTTGATTTACACTGCTAAAGAGAAGTCAAACTGTATACCTTCCATGGAGGCCACTCTGTCCCATAAGAAGCACCTTAGAAACTGGGTGCTCAGCGATGTGGCACTTTGCTGACAGATGCTCACCATCTGGCCATTTCAGCTGCACCTAGGCTGCTCTTTTAATCTCATATTCCAAGACTTGGTCCCATGGCAATGACACTAGCATTTGGATGGCACTTCATGGTTTATAAAGCATTTCTTATATTTACTATAAAGCATTATTATCATTCTGTCCTTGCCTAAGCCTGGTCCCATGGCAATGACACTAGCATTTGGATGGCACTTCATGGTTTATAAAGCATTTCTTATATTTACTATAAAGCATTATTATCATTCTGTCCTTGCCTAAGCCTGGTGAGGTAGGCAAGTAGATATAAAAGGAAAATCTGGCAGCTGTGGTGTCACATAAAGACAGGCTGGTTGACACTGGCAGAGCTCATAAGGCAGCACCTCCATTAGATGGCAACACTGCGCAATGTCACCCATTGCAAGGGGGTGCAGGGACCCACCTAGTCATGCTTCAACCTAAACATGCTTCAACAGTCACTAAAATGAATGTGGGCCTGAGACAGACACCAGAATGCTACTTATGTTAACTCAAGAAACATTTCCACGCCCAGGCGAGGATTCAAGGACGCATGTTTGGTTTAGTCTAACCTATTAGGACGGTGGTTCCAATTTTTGCTGTACCCACCTCACATCAACAGCATCTCACTGTTACAGGAACACCTACCCCAGACATAACTAGGTGGCTTTGCTAGCGTAGGCTCAGAATGAGAACACTAGAGAAACTGGTCAAGATACCAGAGGAATCTTAGAGTAGATTACATCGGTCAATGGGCTCTGATTATCTGAAGATTATAAGTTATAATCTCTGCATCCATCTCCAGACTAAAAGCAAGAACACTTGAACACCAAAGTGAACACTGCCTCGCTCCTAAACAGTGCTTGGAAAGGACATGGACAGCGTTCACCTGACGCGCCTTCCGACTGACATGGTCCCGTCTGTCGATCTGGTCACGTAGGTTACAGTACGTATGTGTGTTGCTAAATTCCCAGTGGAGCAGAGTGAGCTGTATGCTAATCCTCACACCTCACCGATGAAAGAACTGAGGCGCCCAGGGAATCTGTAACCAGCCTGATGTCAGACAGTCCACAAACGGCAGAGGCAGGGTTTGTATGTTCCTGCTGGCTCGGGAGCCACTGCTTCGCAGGTGATGCTATCCTTGCTCTGGTGTGTGTGCTGATCTTACAGCCTCCATTTCCTGATTTTTTTATCAGGGACCTCACCATAGCTGCTGAGTTCTAAAAACAACGCCTGCCACAAATGCAGAAACCAGAATGTAGAGAAGTGAGTGATTTTTCCAAGGCTATACCCTCAGCCAAGGGGAACCTCGAACTCAAGTTAAGTCAGAACTCTTCCTTGCAGGCCTTACTGTCTTTACCTCTGTATTTTCAGACCTTGTCTTTAGAGGGCATCTTTGCTTAGCCAGGTCTTAGTGCCTCTGTCCATACTGTGGCTGGGCTAACGCAGGGCTTTGTCTCCTAATCCTAACTCAGAGGAGAGCAACAGCTGTATCTAGGAAGAAGTACAATTCTTTCTAGCAGAAATCAGCAGAGCAAGTGTTTTGGAAATGACTGCTAATGGGAAGATGGGAGTCTGAACAGTTTCCCAAAGTAAGAAAGTCTCAAGAGTTTGTATTAGTCAGGATACTAATCACTGTATAAACAACCCCCGAATCTCATGTTTTTAAAAAAAAATACTTCTTGATTCGTGTCATAGTCCAATGTGGGTGTGCTGGATTGAGAAGGGAGGCACATACGGGCAAGGATTTTCTCTGCCGACGTTCAGGAACTGAGGCTTACTGGTCTACCAAAGGGCCCATGGCCAACAACAGGTTAAGACTCTGATCCAGTGGTGTCACAATTCCCTAGGGCCTTGCAGTCTTCCACCAGTTCCTTCATATTCAGTGGACCAACGACAGAAGAAACACCACAAAGAATCACTTGCGAAGTTTTAGAGGGCTGGTAAGAAATGACTTACATCACTTCTCTCCACATTCCACTGACTTAGATAGAACTCAGTAATAAGGACCCGCGTAACTGCAGTGAAGACTAGGAAATGTAGTCTCTCTGGACCAGGAGAAAAAGGAAATGGGCGTTAGTGAACAAAAGCATTATCTCTGCTACACTGTCAAACACGTATTTATTGGATTATACCAAGGATAATACAAACACTAAGTGATACAACAATACTAAATGAAATGATGATTCTAAATGCTACAAATACTGTAAATTTGTAAAACTACAAATACTATAAAAATGAGACAAATATTAAATTATATGGCACAAATGCTACATGATATGATAGCAATAATAACATTAAATGATACGATACCAAATTCTAAATGATATGATGACACAAATACTAAACATCTATGTGTTATGTAGAAAGCATCTCCCTGACCTTCCGCCCAAGAAGAAGAACTGCCTGGGCTGAAACAACTGCAGAGGGATGGCTGTAGGAACCCACCCTCTGCTTGGCCCATGGAGGTGGTTATACGGCAGGAGGGATGAAGAGATAGGGTGGAGCCTGTGTTAGAAAAGGCAGTAACACTCAGTCATCAGCTGAGACAAGAAAGGCAACAGAGGGATTTTTGGGCTTTTACTGAAGCTTAGGTACAACTCTCCCAGGGTTGTTTTCCAAATTATCTGACTTTAAAGCACTTTCTTTTATCTGAAGTAATTCATTGGTTTCTATGTCACTCAGGAAATAAGTTGACTAGTTAACTTAACTGGTTAACAAACTGCTTAACATGATACCTGATCCTCAGTGTAAGGCGGGCGTCAGGATTGATGGTGAAAAGGAATGCCAAGGAGAGCTCACCAACAGTGGTGCCATTCTGAGACCTAGAACCAGGAAGTTAGATGCCAAAAAGGACTTTGAGGTCAGCCAAGGTGAGCTTGGTGACAAATTCTCTGGATCCTGATAGAATCTGTTTGGCCAAATCCTTCTTTCTTTCTTGAAGCTGCAAGATCTTCTCTTCCACTGTTCCCTCACAAACAAATCTGAAAAGTAGACAAATAAGCAAACAATCAAATACCCAAAGCCGCATATCTAATGACACATGCAAATGTCTATTTATGCTTTAGTTTTCCAATGAGATTTCTTCTGTTATTTAGGTTTCCTTAGGTTTGGTTAAGAACTCTATTTTTAGGAGATCCAAACAACTTTGACTAAATACATATCCACTTAAAAATGATGTCTGACCTCAAATTGACTTTTTCTTTCTTTCTGAAGCTAAGATAATTGAGAAATGCCAAAATAAGCAAAAGGTATCCTGATCCAAAAAAGTGTAGAGATCTAGCTTTCACACAGAAAAGTTTATCAAGTTTCTGCTAGGAATATGTGTGCTAGTTTAGGTACAGTGTGTCTAATTTCTTGGTGAGTTCACACTGCAAATAGGTTTTACAAACTGAGGAAATGCTGCCATTGTCTTTTATTCACACATTCAACAAGTACTGATTTAGATTCACTACATGCCATACACTATGCTAGGCATAGGAACAGAGTGATGAACATAGTCTTACTGTCAAAGGGAGCACAAGAGAGAGACATGAAAACAAACAACTACAATAATATGACCTGGAAAGCGCTGTAAAGGAAATATGTCCAGTGAGCAAGAGGAATAAAAGGAAAGCTGTCTAAAGTATTCAGGGAAGGTTCCATTCTACCTAAATGTCCATCAGACAGATGACTGGATAAAGAAGATGTGGTATGTATACACAATGGAATATTACTCAGCTGTAAAAAAGAATGAAATAATGCAACAACATGGATGGACTTAGAGATGATCATACTAAGTGAAGCCACACAGAGAAAGAAAAATATCATATGATATCACTTATATGCAGAGTCTAAGAAATGATACAAATGAACTTATTTACAAAACAGAAACAGACTTACAGACATAGAAAACAAACTTATGGCTACCAAAGGGTAAAGTAGGGGAGGGATAAATTAGGAGTTTAGGATTAGCAAATATAAATTACTATGTATAAAATGTATAAACAGCAAGGTCCTACTGTATAGCACAGGGAACCATATTCAATACCTTGTAATTACCTATAATGAAAAAGCACATGTATGTATAACTGAATCACTGTGCTGTACACCAGAAACTAACACAACATTGTAAATCAACTATACTACAATTTAAAAAAAAAAGTTAACTCATAGTGCAACTTGTAGGATGAGCCAAGATTTGCTAGATGGACAGTGGGGAGGGCATCCCAGGGAATGGGAACATGTATAAAATCATGGCTGAGTTTTAGAACATGGTATGCTAGGGAAGTCGTCCAGTCTGGCCAGGGCAAAAGTCAAAAACTATGTTTTATTACAAAAGTCGATGCTCAAGAGGCTGGTGGGGACCAGATCTTGAGTGACTTAGCACATCATGCTAATAAATCTAGATGTGAAAGGAAGGGGCATGGGAAGTGGGATGGGAAGAAAGGGGTGGATTACAAGAAACACATAGAAAATAAAATGAATGGACTTTACTTGTGAAAAGTGAGAAAGAGGGCGGAGCCTAGTTTCTGGCTCTATGATTAGATAAACAGTGATCCTGTTCACAAAGACAAGGACTTCAGAAGAATCGATAGATATGAGGTCAGAGGGAGAAACAGTATCAGCTTGCGACATTTTGAGTCCCTGGAACATGCACATAGTGAGTGCTCAGTAGGGATTAGTTTTCTGAGCTGAATGAAACAAATACACGAGTGAATGACTAATGAGTGCATACGTGGACACACAGATTCAGATATTTCCCAGGGATGTGGATATCTAGGTCTGAAGTTTAGGAGACCTTGGAGCTGAAAGATACAGGTTTTGGACTTACTGGAGGTGACAGGATTAAGAGAGGTGCAAACAAAGTGAGCTGAGAAGAGAGCGGAAGACAGAACAACTGATATGATCACTGTACTTGGCCAGTTGTGAAATGCGTTGGTGCCCCCCCAGCAAGAGCAGTCTCAGGGCAGCAAGTGGGGGGAAAGCCAGTTTGCAAAGGTTGAGGAATGAACAGAAGTAAAGAACGGACAACAATTTCTAATTCTTCAGGAAACTCGGCCATGAAAAGGAAGGAGAAAAAGAGGTCCACAGCTACACTGGACTGGACTGCTGAGGCCGGTTTGGTGGTTGTTTTTAGAGAGGAGGGTCCCAAAGAGAGGGACATTGTACAAAATAACTGGCCTGTGCACTCTGAAAATGTCAATGTCATTAAACTCAGAGAAAGACTGAGACACTGTTCCAGATTAAGGGGGAACAAAAGAAGCGTGACAACTGAATGCGAAACAGGGATTTTATTTTGCTGAGAAGGATACCTCTGGTACAAGTGGCAAAGCTGAGTAAGGTCCACAGGTCAGACTATGTAACTGTTAACATCCTGGGTTTGATAATTTTACTGTGGTAATGTAAAAGAGTGTCATTTTTGGAAAATGCACATTTTACTATTTAGAGGTCAAGGGGCATCATGTCTGCAACTTACTGTCAAATGGTCCAGAAAAAACCTTACACACACACACATGCACGCACACATGCGTGTCACAGTATACAGGAATTTTTTGGTATTGTTCTTGCAATCAAGAATTTGGGTGGAGGGAGAGTATAGCATAGTGGGGAGTGAATAGAGCAGTGGTAGACTGCATGCCTAGCATGCATGAGGTCTTGGGTTTAATTCCCAGCATCTCTGTTAAAAACAAACAAACAAACTTAATTACCATTAAAAAAAAAAAGAATTTGGGATAATCTTGTAAGAATCCTTTTTTTTATATGTCTGAAATAAAGTCAAAATAATTAAAAGTGGAAAAAAAGAGAGAGAGAAAGAGAGGAGGGACCTTTCATGCACTGCCTTAACTAAGATAAGGCTCATCATTGTACATAAGCTCTTCTTCTTTTGCAAGGACCAACACAAAGGTCACCCCCAAATTGCCTGAGTTCCCTTCCTGACTGTGAGTACCAAGGAGAAGGTGCCCCACGAGCACCATTAGTACAGTGATCACCAAATACTTCACATTCTATTAAAACATCACCCAAGAAAGATTTTCACAAAAGCAGAATTCGGTCCTGGGAGACTTTGACTTGCTTACCTGTGTATGACAACATCTTTCTGCTGCCCTACTCTATAAATTCGGTCACAAGCTTGATCTTCAAGTGACGGATTCCTGTGAAGAGACAGATAAAGCTCAAACTTACTGACATCCTAGACCAGGGGTGGGCAAATCCCATGGGCCAAATCCAGCCTGCAGTCTGTTTTCATATGGCTCTCGAGCTAAAAATGGTTTTTACATTTTAAAAGGTTTGTAAAAAGTCAAAAACAGAAACCTACAACAAAGAATATATGACAGAGACCTATGTAGCTGGCAAAGCCTAAAATATTTACAGAAAAAGTTTGCAGATTTTTGTTCTAGTCCATATGGGACTCAGAAAGTCCCAGATATCCTCTCTTAAGAGAAACTGGGGTCAGATGGCTAATAGTAACTCTTCACAGTTGAAAACTCTAAGTAACAGAGATTAAACCAATGTTTAAATCTGGTCACTAATTAGCTAGATGGCTTTGGGCAAATCATCTAACCTCAACCCTTTAGGTTTCAGATGGCTACTCGGGAACACGAGGAGTGGCAAATGATCTATAATGCTTTTTCCAACTTTTTGATATTTCATGATTCAACTAAGGAGGCTTAATTTGTTTCCTTCTTTATAGATTGTCATTATCAACTCTAAACTAGTTTCTCATCTCACCTCTAAAACCTTGGATAATGTTTCTCCTGTTCAGAAACCAGCATAATTCTTATTCTGCTTTCCTCACTTACATGCATATGGGAGTCTCAAGTGAGGCCTAAACACATTCTCCAGGAAGACAGTAACAGGCTGGCCTGTTTGTGCCCATCTGGGCTGCCTGGGAATTAACAAATGACAATCCCTGGCAACAGTGCCTGGTGCAGCAATCCCTGATTGACATAATTGGAAAATCAAAACTGAGATGAATTATGACATTTCCTCCTAGCAACATATGAACACATTCACCTGGCATCTAGGAAGGATGCTGCTATGCTCTTGGTCTTAATACTATGTGCAGCGAGTCCAAAGCTATGTGTTAAGTGTGTGTCTAACATAATTAGAAAATTCCTTTGCCTTTTCCTTTTGGAGCACTGGTTCTCCCTCTTCTTCAAGGTTGAGATTCCTTAGACGTCAATAAATATGTCTGAAATACGGTGTTTTGAAGACATAAAACCCTTCATCGAGTGGTGTAGCCAGGAGGAAAAGCCCTGATCCATTTCCATGGAAACAGATGTTAAGAGTAAAGTGAATGGACTATTTTAAACAGTCATTTGAAGCCTTGTTTGCTTAGGAATTCGGGGCTGTCAACTAGCCCTACACCATTCTGATCTGCATGTATACACACGTATGCACAGAGGCATCTCCACAATACAGAAGGAGCACACTCAACATGAGAAGTCCCCCTACCGCCCTTCTAGCCTGCTGGTCTCCTCACTCTGCTGTGACAACTCAAGAATAATCCAGAATTGTTACCAGTGCATGTCCAGGAGAAAGAGATGGTTTCCTCCAGTCAGGTTTAGGCCAACACCTCCAGCCAAGAGAGAGATCAGCATAACCTTCAAAAGGAAGCACACCGTTAACTTTACATGGAATCAGTCTCATAGTGGACCTCTCCTTCTGCCTCAGGTTCAAGCCCAAGATCAACACAAAGAGGCAACATGCTCTTATCAAATTTCCTTCTGCTGTTGTGAATGCATTGTTTCGAAATTTTGAGATGCTCTCTCCCATGCCTTGTCTTTGAGAAAATGCTCATTTAACCTTTTTTTGTGAGTCAATCTCCAAACATTAATTGTGTGCCTGCCAATTACATAAATACTACAATTTAGAGCACGGGGGGTGGTTAGCTCAATAAACTTTCCTTTACCCAGATTCCGTCTGTTCCATAAGTGCCCCCACCATTGCTATGCTTCTCCTATCACACAACTAGTGCTTTCCAACTTCCTGTTATGCATAATTAGATGCCTCTGTTCCTCTACTTCCCTCCACCTTCCCACCTATCAAAATCCCACCTATCCTTCTAGGCTTGCCTCCTCCACAAAGATTCCCTTGATCCTAACAGTTCTGCTCTTCCTCTCCTTTTAGACCTCAGATTTTATTCTTAGAGGACTTGCACACTTTGATATGTACCCCCAGTAAATGTCAAAGAAATGAGAAACACCTGGAGAGAGCAGGGCTATGAATATTTTTGAACTGAGCTATGTTCGGATCTGTATAACCAAGAAAAATTTGTTCTTAATTATATAGCTCTGCTGTGATTGGCTCATACCTGAGGGCCCCTGGCGCTGTTAAATGCCTCTACCAAGTCCATTCTCTGTTTGGGGTTGACAGAGCCATCGATGGTGGCATAGGTCAGTCCATGCCTCTTAAGGTGCAATGCTACAACCTTCAGCATGCTGGTCCACTGAGAGACAATGACACTGGAGGAAGGAGGCAACAAAAAACCAATAACCCCCACGAGAGATTAAACAAACTCATCTACAGGGCTTTCATGCCTGTTATTTTAAGATTCAGTTATCAAATGTGGCTGAGGTAAGGCTTTCTGCTACCTAAGGGGAAGAGGCACACATTTAAGTCATGTCACACGATTATAATGCTTCTGGTTACTTCTAGATCCAGTCTACAACTTACCTGCTAAATGAAGTCAAAATAAAGGGATGGCTAAACTAAAGTAACCACTGTAGGTTCCGATTTTCTGGGGGCTCATCCAGAGGAGGTCTGTGCTCCTGCAGAATAAGGTTCAGGCCCCTCCCTCTGTCAATCAGATCAATAAGCCGCTACGGATTCTCTGTTTCCCCCCATGCTACGCTTTAGTTAGAGGTTTAAGTTTTTAGATCAAAATATTTCCTATCTACAAATGCTGTGAATAACATACAGTAAAGTATAATAAATAACAAATGAACTTCCTTATATCCAGACACCCAACTTAGGAAAGTTCCCAGCACTCTGGGGCTCCCTTCTGATCACACTCCGCTTCCTCCCTTTTTTGCATCTGTTATTCTGTTGCTTTTTTTTTCAAGCCTTCTTCCCTCCTCTTAAGCATCTCTTCAGATGCTTAGCTTACTCTGGTCCTCTAGGGATTGCCTTTTCAATCCGTGCCACAGATATTTTCATTAGAAATCACAGGGGATGTGTGCTGTAACCTCGGTGCTTTCTGCTGCGCCCGACTCAAGTCCTTGATATAAAGAGCTCAGATTTATAACTATCTGCAATATCAAATTTTCTGGCTTAATTACAAGCAATACTTGGGTAATGAAATAACACATTTACCTCTTTTGGGACCCTGAGTTTCTTCGGATTGCCTCCAATTCTGCCAGCAGAGATGAAATCTGGGAAAAGGTTATATTAACATATGCGGGTTTAAGCAAATTTGCTTTTCTCCCTTTTCTCTCCCCTGAGTGAAAGGATTGGTCTCCTCTGTGGCCTCTCTGCATGGTCTGACTCCTACTAGTCCACTCTTCTCTTTGCAGCCAGAGGGCTAGTTCCAAAATGTCAGTTTCCTATTTTCCTCCTCTGGCTGGAGCCCTTGCAATGGCTTCCCGCTGAGAATAAAGCCCAGGCCTCTACAGTGACCTCCCAGATCCCTGCTGCTCTGCCTTCTGCTCACATCTCCAGCCTCATCCAGCCTCTGCTCACATCATCCAGCCCCATCAAAATTCTTCCTCCACAAAGCCATGCTTTGTCCCATCTTTGTCCATTCTGTTCCCTCTGCCTAGAACAGCCTTTTCTGTCAACTTAATGCCACTTCTTGGCGATCCTCCCCAATCCCAGGTGTCCACTGCTTATGTGCTACGATAGCACATTTTCTTTCTATAATCATGGTCTTTTTCATTCTATATATTAATTGCTTGTTAATCATCTCTTGCTTTCACAGTCTGAGATGTTCCAAAGAGGCAGAGCCAGCATGTGTCTGGTCTGTTTCTGTACCCCTGGCACCCAGCATGTATTGCTGGACCAGAGAAGGCACCAGCCTAACATTTGCACAAGGAGAAAATGAAAGAGCTTGACCTAGTTTGAGACCTGCTTCAAAGGCTGTTGACGAAGAAGACCTGTCCAGACTGAGGAACACTTGCTAAAGCTTCCCAGCAAGTTCTCTGGGTATTTATCAGACCCCACATTCAAATCTACATGGGACCAGCCAGGAAGAACACATGGGCAGGACCTTGGAGAGCAGCTGGGTTCAATCTTCCTGACCGCTAATGGGAATGATCTTTCAAAAGGCTCTAAGGGACCTAGAGTTCATCCCTAGAATGGCAGAGAAGGAAGAAAATTAGACCAGGAATCAGGAGATGCAGAGAGTTCTTACTCTGCCATCACAGGGCTGTATCACTTTGGAACTCCCAGTTAAGAGCTCAGCTTCCTTATCAGGGAAAAAGGTTGTGGTGTTAGTGGTAAGCTGTGGAGGCCCCCACACATGAGGCTACCTTCCAATCTAAACAAACACGCTGATGCCCGGGCAGGAAGACCATCACAGGACTGTGCCATTTTGAACCAGTAGGAAGACAAAAAGCAGGTAGCTGAAGTGCCTGGTGTCTTGGCAACTTGTGGTTGTGGAACACACTGATTTTCATACGGATGTGAAAAACCTAGCGATAGGTGTTTTGAGAAAACTGCAGCAGTGGGACCGGGATTCACGGTGTAGGAGCTGGGGTTGAATCCCAGTAACATGTATGTGTTTAGGTTTGTGCTACCAAAGAAAACTCCCTTCCCCGACATGAAACAACTTTGAGTTTGAACCACGACTAATGGGCTTACGTTAAGAAGCCCTGTACATAATTACCTGAGTATCAGACAAATGGTTGGGAACACAAATTATTAGGAATGTTATGTTTTAACCCAATAGCTAACTGAGGTTGCTAGGACCTGGTGCCCAGCCACATATGGTCTCTTTACCTGTTCCTCTCAGTTACTAGTGGTGAAGATCTAGGTACATACTTTAAAAATCTAATGAAAGGTCATCATGCTATTTATTTGGCTTTATTTACTAACAACATATAGGCTATATATATAGCATTCCCTTTAACTCAGATGCAGAAAGAACCCTGTACATAAATTTTTGAGTGTGGATAGACTGAATGGATGGATGCTGAGAAAGGAGCAAGGATTAAGCACATTCACGATTATGACAAAACAAGCCCAGCACAGGAAGGTATATGAGCACTGACAGCCTCTGTGTGTTTACTTTTCTCACCTGTGGTATCTTAGAACATTTGCTTGTTCTTTCCTGTCCTTGGAAAACATGGCTTCTCTTTATTTTCTAAGGGGCGCTTGCTCCCAAGTAGTTTTTTGAGAGGCCAGAAGGAAATAAGCTGGTTGATCTGTTTTCAAAACATGTATACAGATAGGGAAACTGGATGCATGAATGTGATGCATTTTAACCTTTTGGTTTAATATAAGAAACCAAGCATTCTTCCCTTTTGCAGAGGTGAATGATTTGTTCAGGAGGATAGCTTGGAAGATTATACCTGGGAATTCAGTGACTGAGGGAAAAATCCATTTAAAGTGAAGCGTAGACTGTAACACGTTAGCACAGTATACTACTGCCTAGGTTAAAAGGGAGCAAGCAAGTGCACCATTCCCTTGGCGGTGACCTCCCTCCTAGTTATATTTTTTTAAAAGCCTGGGAAGAGAGATTGAGACTAGGCATGGCAGCCTCAGAAGGCAGTAGAAAAAACCAGCCGCTCAGTGCAAGTTAATGGGCACATTCCCGGCAAGCCAGCAGAGAGGCAGGACTCGAGGCCCACATGCCCCGGCGTTCCCCTGATAGAACTCTACAGCCTTAAAGTGCTTCAGTGAAAACAGAACAAAGAGACTTATGAAGATAGGAGGCGGGCAGGAAACGATATTTGCAGATGGAAGCCTTTCAACAGAGCAAAGCAATTGGCACTCAGACATCTTCCACAGTCTGGAAGGTCAAGCCTTTGTTGTTTTTCTGAAACCAGCTGCTCACTCGCCCGGGCCCTGTCTCCAGCAGAAACCTGACAGGCTCCCTCCCTAGGAATCCATGACAGATGCGCTGGCCCAAGTCACCCTCTGAAAAAAATCACTAGGTAATAAGATTTTAGTTTTTTTCATGAAATGAAATTAGAATTTAAGACTGGAGGGGGAATGTGACCAGCTAACACCTAACCGTTCTAGCCCTGCAGTCAAACGGCCGTACCTGTGCGGACAAATGCACCGCTGTCACGCAGGGAAATGTGGGAGGAGTCCAAGTCTTTCTACCAGAATAGAGGAGACCCCAGTACCTTGGTGCTCTCTCTCATGTCATCAAAAAGCTCCACCTTGAAGCACTGGCCGTTAAGGGAGACAGAGGCAGCCGGCTCTGCATCACGGAGCTCGGACAAGGTCAAGGCGCTGAGCTGCTCCTCCAGGGAAAGGACCAGGCCTTCGTTCTTCAGTTCTGTTGGATCCAGGGCCTGGGCACAGTCAGACAGGGGACACAGTGGATGGGGAGCTGAGGCCACGAGCCATGGGACGTGCCAGCGGAGTGCTGACTGCTTAATATATCACACAGCAAAATGTCTCGTGACTTACCAACAGTGTCTCCACAGGTAAACCATGATTGAAATGTAATCTGGCAAGTTTTTTCACCAGATCAAAAATAAATCAAATAATGGAAGTTTTTAGAGACTTGTCAGACAGATTACAAGAGCGTTCTGTTTTCCCCAGCTGGAATGGTACAGTTAATTAAGCTACTGATCATCAAGATACAATTTACCTCCTAAAAAGAGATGCATTATTGCAGCTCCTCAAAAGAATAACATACTTCAATAAAAAAATTTATTAATAAAGAAAATATTTTCAAATACTAAGAGTAGTTTTTTCTGTTCATTATAAAACAGTATGCTTATTACAGAAAATTTGGGAAAGTTCAGAAGAGTATAAAGAAAATAAGAATCCTTGATAATCAAGGAGAAAATAACTGTTAACTGCCAAGAAAAAAAAAGAGTAACAGATTCCTCTTAACTACAGATGTGCCTCTATCCAATGTAATGGCAACTTTTCCAATTGTATAAATACTTGAGTTTTCACAACTAGATTTAAAACTAGTAACTAAATTAGCTTTATGGCATCTTAAAATAACCAAAGTATTCATAAAGTGGTTTCTTTCTTAACAAAATGCCACTTTCTATTCTAAAATAAAGCTTATTGAAAATAAGACAAATAAAAAACTGTTCTCAACATCATGGGAATTATCTCAAGATCGATAAAGGTTAATATAAAATAAAGTAACATAAACAAGTCTCTTCTTTTCTGCCCCACCAAAAGCCAGAAACACCCCCAAGTGGCATTTCCCTTGCTCCAGCAGACTGTCCCGGTTGCAGGAGGTGGAGGTGGACTTGCCCGCAGCCCGACTGGGGCCCCACACACAGGGCTTCACTTACCGACTTCAGTAAAGAAAGATGACAGCAGCACTGGCGGAGTCTCAGCAGCTGTGACAGGATGTGGACGGTGCTGGATGTCTGAGAGTCTGCGGACACGGAGGCACCAGGCCCACTGGACCCGAACTCCTGGGCCACTGCCAAGAAGGGACACAGGTGCGGGAAACGCGCAGGGTTTAAATCAGAAATATGGGGAAGACCCGTGAATGCAATGAGGCGACTTTAAACGTCTATGATCTGAGACTCAACAACACAGTTCTAACTCACTTCTCTACCAATGAAGCCAAATGAAATACTGGTTTTCTTTCTAGTCTTACCTGTGTTTTAATAAAACAGATGTCAAAAGTGACTAAAAAGAAGTTTAGATCACCAGGTCTGGTGCTTACGGATCAGTATATATTCCTTTGGTTTGAGGTCCCTAGGTCAAGTCTCTGAGATCAAGAATTCACGACCCTTGGGGAGTGGGTATAGAAAAGGGGGGAGGGTGGGCATAGCTCAGTGGTGGAGCACATGCTCAGCACGCAAGAGGTCCTAGTTTCAATCCCTAGTACCTCCATTAAAAAAAAAAAGAATTCACGACCCCATTTCTAGAATTTACCAAATCTGAACCTACATTTCCATTAATTACATGTCCTTCTGAGTGCCCCACTGCTCACCTCTCATGAACGGGTTATCAGGGCTTCTTCCAGGTTCCTTGTCCCCTCTTTCATGTCTTTTTAGGTAGGACTGCAGAGCTGACCTGCCTCAGATCACGAAAGAAAATGCTCATGTAACGTTTGCTATGACCAAATAGGTTTATAGTGGTCACTGCTTAACCGTGCCTGCAGTGGGACCTTGAAAAATTACAAAAGTGGACTTGTTAAATGAAGTCAGCCTCATAGCAAGCATGGCCACATGTAATTTAAAAAAAACCTTAAAAGCCAAATTGTTCAAAAATAATAACTACTAACAAATACATTAATGTTATAAAATATTAGTATTGTATTTAATATTAATATGTAACATAGTAATATATTATTAACTAGTATGGATAATCTATATTATTTATTAATTTTTATAACTTATTATATTTACTTTAAAATATAAGATATACAAAGAGAAGAAGCCTACTCACACTGGAAGTGAGAGGTACCAAGTAGGAGAACATAAATCTTGAATTCAGGGAAGGATGAGAGTTTTAGAGAAAGTGCAAAGAACGGATGACAATTAGGATTACCAAGCAGTTTTTGTTAAAGTTTCAGTAAGAGGCTGGATAACAGGTCAAAGGTCAAAGAGATATGCTTTCCTCATATGGCCCCATGAGGGCCAGAAAGACCTCGCGTACAGTGACCACAGCCTAGAACTTCTAAGCAAGGAAGCCAATGAGGAGCAGGTTTGATGGGAGACAAAGGTGAGCTGGGGAGGGGGTAAGGAGAGAAAAAGGGGGATTTAAAAAAAAAAAGAAACACAGATAGCCAACTTATCAGTAATACCACAACTGCAGTTTGAGGAACCTTGACCCTTGACGCACTCCCAAGCAAGAACAAGAATGAAACAAGAGACGTGAGAAGGTGCTTCTTCACTGCACACACCTTGATCTTGCAAAAAGGACACTGTAAACTGTCTCTTCATCTTCAGAAAGCTTTAAATGGTGCAACTGAAATTTCCGCTGGGGCAGCACCACCTGGGGGAGTGAAAGAGACGGCAGCCGGGATGAAGTCATACAACTCAACTGAGTATCACAGAGTCTGCTCCCTAGGGCTGACCCTGGAAATCTGGTCAAGCCCTGGACAGCGGCTCCCACCCTTCCCTGACAACAGGACCGCTCTAACACACGGCACAACAGGACTGCTGTGACTCCAGGTGTGGGACAGCGGCCCGAGGGCCTCCTCGCAGGAAAATGGAAGACTCAGAGGTTCCCAAAGCAGAGCAGACAGCTGTTCAAGCCGAGACCAGGACATGGTCCCTCTCCTTCTCGGCCTCCCCCAGGGACAGGTCTCATGGGATTACCAAGGGCCTGCCGGTGGAGTCCAGCTGGTCTTTTGTTCTCCTCAGCAAAAGGCTCTTTGTTAAAATATTTAACCTTTCTCCTCCTTTCTTTGAACCATTGTCAACCTGACTCCGCCACAGATTGAAGTCATCAAACGGAGAACAACGGAGAAATCTATTTTGTTGAGGAGGAAGGACAGAGAAGAGAAATGAAGATTAGGAGGATGGAGGAAAAGTTCAAAGACAGGCATAGATGAAAAGCAGATCAGATTTTACATGTCATCCAATCACCTTTAAAAGCGAATTTCATAGCAAAGCTCTGCTAGACGGAGCAAAGGGATCCAAGTCAATAACCACATTATAAAACCACATTATAAAAATGTAGATTTGCCCATTAATGGTGTTTGTATCATTACAACAGGACATATAACTGATAGCCAGAATTCATTCCCAAAATTTCAAAGGCTAGTTAAGAAGTTTTATATCCTCTTATGAGCTGACTTGAATAAAAGCAAGTATTTTAAAATCAGCATTCTTTTCTGTTGGCTTCACATAAATTGTAGTCTTGACCCCAGGCCATAGGTTTTAAGGCCGAAATAGCCCAAAACATTCCCTGGACTGAAGAAAGATGACTTTTGTTTCTTTTAATTTAATCAGACCTATACTTTCCCATATAGAGGGGCTGGATGTAATCAAAGTCCTCTATCAGCCAGTCAACCAACAGATTATTTTCTCATAAATATTAATTCTTTTGCCCTTTAAAGGTTGATAGGCTTGCCATCTGCTACACAAGATAATGTGGTACACACTGGAGCTTTATCATGAGATATGAAATAATTATGAAGGGTTCCCGACCAGGTTCACATTTACATAACCCCAAAGAGTTAACTTACTTCAGCAGTGAATACATGTCCAGCAAGTTGTTCTGAATGGGGGTCCCGGTGACAGCCCAGCGGGCTTGGGCTTGGAGCTTGCACACGGCTATGGAAGTCTGCACTCGGGGATTCTTAACGTTGTGAGCTTCATCCAATACGATTCGAGCCCAGACTACTCGAAGCAAGGGTGACGAGATACCCTGGAAGAAAGACACGTGAAATCCAACAAGAGCACGGGGAAAACGTGCATGTCTTCAAGAAGACAAGGGGAAACAACAGGCAGGTATCGGAGACACATCCTTACCTTCAAGTTTGATGGCTTAGGTCAAGTACGCTGAAATAAGAACTAAGCTTAAGAAACCAAGAGTAGAAACTCCAATGAGTACAAATAAACAACTCACTTGAGGTCCCAGTCCTTGAACATAAGATGCTTAAGGGTAACCTGTTTTCTAATTTAGGTTTTCTGTATTCTTCTAGCTCACTTTTGAGCAACTGGCCACGGGTCAGGGATACACTGTTGTGCCTGCAAATTCACTCAACCGATAAAAGTATTTACTAAATTTTTCTAAGCTTCTAAAAATTTACTAAAAGTCTACTTTTATATGTAAGATACTAAGCCAGACACAAAGAACAATTCCTACCCTCAAGGAGCTCACAATCTAGCTGTGGAGAGAAAACAAAGTAAGCATAAAGATAATGACAACACAGTGCATGTATGGAAAGTCCCACTGGATAAGTCAACACAGAACAGTAGGAAACTATGGTTACCAAAGGTACAAAGAGGGGGAGGGATAAATTAGGAGTTTGAGATCAACATATATACGCTACTATACATAAAATAGATAAACAAAGACCTATTCTATAGCTCAGAGAACTGTATTCAATTCAACTATATACAATGAAATGTCATGGAAAAGAAACTGAAAAAAAATATATATGTATGTATGTATATGTATAACTGAATCGCTTTGCTGTACACCTGAAACTAACATTGTAAATCAACTACACTTCAACAAAAAATAAAAAACAAAACAAAACAGTCCAATATAGAACAGTGAGAATCTAGTCAGTCTTGTTCCCTGCTGCATCCCTAAGACCTGAGTAGTGTCTGGCATGTATTAGGTAATTCAGTATTTGTGGAATTGATGGAGTGCCAGGACATAAGTAAGCACAAGGTGCTAGGAGATGCACTTGACCAGAGGGGGAGGCAAAGCATTCTACTGAGAGGAGAACAAAGGCACAAAGGCACGGCAGGGTGTGGAGCGAAGCACCCTGCCCCCAACCCCCGGGTAAGGCTGAGTATGAGGCTCCCCAGGAAGGGCTGGGGTGTAGGAGATGGGGGACACTCAGGTAGGGCAAGAGCATAAAAGGCCTAACATATCATTTGAAAGAATTAGGGTTTTAGCCTGACAGCTATGAGGAACTATTGAGGAATCTGAAAAGTTAATACATGTAAGACGGCAGAATCGGTCAGGAGATGGAGAAGCATGCCAGAGCTCTCCCCAAGCACACAAATCTGGAATATCCTTTGTACTAAAAATAAAAGCATATGCAAAAGAGCAGCTCTTGGAACAACTCTGTATTTCCAGGGGAAGCACACAAGAGCTGTGCAATAAAGCCTCTGCAATACATAACTGAGACTACCCTGCACGCAGCAACAAACGCTTGGGTTTTTTTTTTCTGATTATTGTTTAGCCTCTGCCCATTGTAGGCTTATTATTTGCAACCCCTTTTCCCGGGAGGTGGAGGATGGCAGGGAATAATGGCTTAATACCAAAATACTAGTGCTAAAATACTCGTCCTAACACTAAATTTAAAACACATCCTGAGAGTAGACCCCAAAGACTCTCAATGGAAAATTGCAACAAGGGAGGCTCTCCTATATTCATGTGATGATTACCACCACACCTACAATGTAGTTGTCATTAGTTCTAAAAACACAGCTAAATACTGTACCAAGTCTCCACCTTTATCGCTGAGGAGGTTGTCTAGAGTAAAAGAGAAGGGTCAGAGGGAAGAACTCTTTGCTTCCATCAGTAAAACAGCTCGACATTCATGACCTTCTGGGAGGAGGGCACCTTTGCCATCTCTGATGCTGTGAAAAGACTCCTGTTAACCGGTCTTGTGGTTCCAACTCTGCTTCCCTGGCAGCCAGCCCCCCCGCCTCACCTCCACACTGAGGTTTGCACCTGGGACCTCTCCCTCTTGCTTCTTCGTGGGAATCTCCTTGGCTAGAAGGCTGTAGGTAGTGATCACAATGTCATACGTAGAGAGGCTGCATAGATATAACACAAAGCAAACGGTAAACGATCCCTCCATGACACGGACAAGGAAAGGCAGAGTTGATTCCTTTACAAAAATTCCTGCGGCTGGAAGGACAGACAGCAGAATTCATCAATTTATGTCCTTAATTCACACACACACACATGACTCTGGAGAGGTCAATTTTATACACTTGGCTTCCTATGTCTGACCACTGATCATTTTTACAATCTACTCACTACAGCTAAAACAGCCTCCCTCTTCCCATCCAGGTCAGAAAGGATAACCTTTAGCAGGTGTCCTATTATGCTTGATATGATCTGGCAAGAACAGAAAGTCAGGTAGGGTTGGAAGTTAATATTCAGAAATGATTTGACACGGATGACACTAAAGTCCCAAGGAAGTAAGAAACCCTCAAGGCACAGCTCATCTTCCATCAGTGATACTTTCTCCTGACTGTTTTGTGACAGACTTGTGAAAACCCATTTAGCTAGCTTTGACATTTGGGCATAAAATACACATTGTACACTTTCAGCTTACCTCATCTACACTCATTTCTTCTTTCTTTTTTTTTATTCAAGTATAGTTGATGTGTAACATTATATAAGTTACAAGTATACAATATAGTGATTCACAATTTTTAAACATTATAATCCATTTATAGTTATTATAAAATATTGGGTATATTCCCTGTGTGTACAATATATCCTTGTAGCTTATTTTAGACATAATAGTTTGTACCTTTTAATTCCCTACCCCATTACTTCCCCTCCCCGCTTGCCTACACTCTTTACATGTCAAGATTCTTAGCAAAAAGCACAAATCTTTTTCCAAGAAAGTTTAATATCATGCACCTCAGAGAAGTTCAATACTTTTGTAAAAATGACATGCCTGGGTGGGGGGGTAGAGCTCAGTGGTAGAGTGCGTGCTGAGCATGCACAGGATCCTGGGTTCAATCCCCAGTACTTCTGCTAAAATAAAGAAACAAACCTAATCCTCCCCAAAAATAACCCACCAAAATGATATGCTTAATTTGGAAAGGCAGCAAATGTCTACAGGTTGCCTTAGCAGCATGGAAAGAAGTACAATTGTGAGTGATTCCAATCAGTCAGCTGGTGCATTCTGAACACCTAACCCAGTATGATCAAAGCTGCAAATCAAGTAAGATGCAATTTACTTCTAAATAAAAATCTAGGGCAAAGGCAGGTCCCTTACAGTACTCAGTGCCAGAGAAGGCATGCAGGACAGCCACCGCGGCCCTGATACCTTCCGTCTGCTGAAATGACTACCAGTCACCAGAGGTGATTTGGTGTAAGCCTGAAGGTCACCAGTTTGGCAATGTACCCCTGAGAGACAATTGCCCTGTTCTTTAGGATATAAAATATCCACGTCAGAGGCTGGGGAGAGAGATCAGAGCCAGAAACAACTTAGCTCTTGACTCAGTCAGCAAGTGTTCCACCCAGACCACCTTATCACAATTAGGAACGAAAAACAAGTCCTTTTAAACCAAAAGACAAAGACTAGAACTAAAATCACCTTTTGAAAAAGCATTTTCTTTCCTACTTCCTGATCAAACCCCTTCAGGAATTCAGGAATTGAATCTAAAACTTCTTAGATGGCTCATATATGAAAAATATAGCCATAAAAATATAACCAGACTATATCACCTAATTATTAATACTGTGCCAAGATGCTTGGCAAGACTAAGCTGGTTCCTTTCACACTAATAGACAGAGAATGTGAATTTGGAATCAGAAATTCAGCAATTGTGAAATAACCATGACATAGCCCCTTTTACCAGGGGAATGCTGCTGCCCCCTGGCTGGACTATGCAGGCATCTCAGGCTGACTCACGCAGCAGCTTACTGAGGACAGTGACAAGGATATAGCAACAGAACATCATTCCCATCTCACAAGACGCATGTCTCAGCACAGGTCTGGTGATGAGCATGCCTTTGATCTTCACAAATACCATTAGCCCTGACTAAATGAAATGCCCAGGAGAGCAGGTGAGGTCAGTATGGCCCCTTAAGCCAAGCCACTGAGCACCGCACACTGACTGCAGTATTTCTGCACTTACACTTTTGCACGTTTATCCCGGTTTGGCCCATGATAGAGATAAACTCTTAGTTTGCTGTTGCTCACACGTTTCTCCACCTCATTTTTCCAGTGATGGATCAGAGAAGCGGGACAGATGATTAGTGTTCCGTGGGAAGCGAACTCAGAGGAGTCTTGGGAGGGGGGAAAAAAATCAACACCTAGTTACACTCATTGAATAGCTTTAACTTCTCAAAGGCATTATCTCTTTCCCTTGCCTGACTTTTATCCCTTCAATTGATATTTTTAACAGCTGCTGCTCTTATTTGTACACATAGCTTACACAGGCATACCTCAGAGATTATCACGGGTTTGGTTCCAGACCACGGCAATAAAGTGCGTATCACAATAAAGCGAGCCACACGAACTTTTTGGTTTCCCAGGACATTATAAAAGTTATGCTTACACTACACTATAGTCGTTAAGTGTGCAACAGCATTCATTTCTTTATAAAAAAAAAAAACCTTTATTTAAAAATACTTTATTGCTAAAAAATGCTAACATCATCTGAGCCTTCAGCAAGTCATAATCTTTTTACTGGTGGAGGGTTTGAAATACTTTGAGAATTACTAACATGTGACACGGAGACAAAAAGTGAGCAAATGTTGTTGGAAAAATGGCGCCGGTAGATTTGCTTGACACAGGGTTGCCACAAACCCTCAAATTGTAAAAACTGCAATATATGTGAAATGCAATAAAGCAAAGTGCATTAAAATGAGGGTCTGCCTGAAGTAGAATAGAAAATGAAAGAGACGATCTTTTAATTCAAAACACTTAATTATTTCTTTATGTGCCCCTATAAACGTGTCAGACAGAGAGAGGCTAAATAAAGATGGAGAAGGACAGTGGGGAATACATGACCTCAGTTTAAAAAAAAAACAGTGCACTCTCACAGTGGCCAGAAGGCAGAAGCTGGATGGATTTCCTAACTTGCCCTGAGTTGATTCATTACGGGAGAGTATTATTACTTTTCTCTGAAAAGCATAACATAATTACAGTTCCATTAAAGTGTTAGTACAAAACCCCCTAAGAGAAGCAAACGTGACTCTGGAACCAGTTAGTGATGGAGTATTTGGCCCCTGTACCCTCATCCTCCGTGCGTGTGTATGTGCACACATGTGCTGTTACTCCACACAGGGACACAGGGTCCAGCTGTAACCATGATCCCTAGAGGCCCCGAGGGCAGAGAGCCACAGATTTTTTCACTGTCTAACCAACTGAGAAACGTATTTTGTACACAGCAACTTACATGTGGCATTGTCTATGCATAATATATAGGACCTTTAAGGTACTTATACAGTTATCACATTTTAAAAACGGCAGCTGATTAAGAGAAATTGTCTAGAATCTGGAAACTCCTGGAATTTCAGAAATGTGGAAAACAACATCTGCTGTGTGGATAAAATCTGAGTTTGTGACAGATCTTTCTTCAAAAAATAATATATTAACTAATTTGGATCTACCCTGTAGTTACACTCTCAACATTAACAGAAACACTCACTAGGTTTAAACTAAGTTTTCTAGAGCCTTAGCTTTCTTCATAAAATTGTTTCTAATCACAGATCGAGCTAAGCTTACATTAAGAGGGAAAAAAATGATCACTTACAGCTGGCGTATCCAGCAGCAGAAAGGATACCACAGGAAAGTAGTCTGATACTAGTTTTCCAGCAAGTTAATTAAACATGACCAAAGGAATCCCTTCATGGCTGAAAACCTTCCACCCTCCACTGCCTCACAGGATCTAGAAAACAGCAGGCTAGCAAGGGACATCTGAATACCATTTTTAGAAAGCCAAGTCAAAGCTGTTTTTTTGTCCTTTTCTTCATCTTTCTCCTGATTCTTCTGGGTCAGGATGAGTGCAATCATGGTCAGGGTTTTTCCTAATCCCATATCATCCGCTGGAAAATAAAAACAAAAATAGGGGAGGTCAAAGGTCTTAGGGCAAAGATGCAGCTCAGCCCCCAGAGAAGCAGCCCCAGGCAGACGTCAGTGACCCTTGTCCTCTGCTGTTAGCACCATTCCAGTCTCTATTCTGCGCCTCCTCTAAGGAAGCCTTTGTCTTTCTTACTGAAATGAACACTAAGACATTTACTCTGACTTTTAGAAAATGTAAAACTCATTATTTAGACCTTACCTAGTCGCCGTGCTATGTTGTTACTTATCTAACACATTCATTGCTATCTACCTCCGTTTGATGCTGCTGCCCCGTCTTTTTCTTTACTACCTGCCAAAGCAAAAAGGGCCAGCAGATATATCCTACCACCCACTTTACTACCAGACTTCTAGAGTTAGTGTTAACCCAAGACAGTCCTCCATCCCCTTAACTTACTCATTAAAGAAGGAAATAAACGAGCCTTTCTTGGGTATCACCATTGTGCCAGTTACTGTGCTTACCTAATTTACTATTTATACCCTATCAAATATTATTATTCTCTTTCTAACAGTTTAAATAATCATTCTGATATGAGCAGAAGTAAAATGTCACAGCAAGGGCTCTAGTTCAAATTCGGGCCCTGCCACTGTCCACAGACTTAACACAGCAGCCGACTGCTCTCCCTTAAAAGGCCAGCTTACCGGGCTGGGCCTTGGCTGGCATGTGGGAACTCAGGTTTCAGGAGGGCTCCCCTCATTCCCACAGCTGGTAAGAGGGCTCACTGTACCTAAACTGCCTGTACCAATAGTACGGTTTACTCTGAACACCTGCATTCCTTCTGGGAGTCTGGAATTTCAGTCCCCACCAGGCTGAAGCTGCCTATGTGACCAGCCCCCACTAAAAACTTTGGGGATCAAATCTCTAACCAGCTTCCCTGGTTGGCAACGCGTCACATGTGTTGCCACAGGTCCCTGCTGGGAGAATTAAGTACCCGCTGTGACTCCACTGGGAAAGGCCTCTGGAATCTGCACCTGGCTTCCCCTGGACTTTGCCCCCTGTGTCTTTTTCCTTTGCTGATTGTGATTTATAATGAATCAAAATAATTCAATTTATTTTACTGTAATAAATTACAGTTGTGAATATGGCTATATGGTGTGCATCTGAGCAAATCACCCAAACCGGAGGTGGTCTTGGGGACTCAGACACAGACACCTTCTAGCGATACTGGACATCTGTCATGTTTTCTGGAAGTTGAGCACCTTGGAAAATTTTAGGTTGACGAGTCCCCAGAGCAGAGACTGGAAAAACTGGCTTCCTGCCTCACCTGCAGCTAAGGCACCAACAGAACCACCGGGCTGTACAGACCACAGACACTCACACTGGTCTTCGATTCAGATGTGAGCAACATCAGAAAAGAGGCTTCCTGTGAAATGCTTTCTGCAGGAAGTGGGGGAGACAAGTGTCTCACTTTGGGGTGGCAGTGCTTTCCTCTGCTGCTCCATGGACCAAAGCAGCTGTGACAGTTCCCACAGGACACTCTGTTTGTGACTTAGCTTTGGCCATTGCTCCCAGAAGTCTGGCCTCCAGCCTGGCCCTCCACATCTCCCAGAGAATCCATGGGCCCCCTCTGCCTCATCAGCCAGTCAGCTTCCACTGCCTGCAACCAAGACCTGGCTGATCGCAGGGCTGTGTACCCTTGAGCACATGACTTAAGCTTCCCGCACCGCCGTTTCCTCATCTGTCAGATGGGGTGTTAGAGTATGACCCACAGAGTTGTCGAGGCTCAAAAGAAGCAATGCAGCAGAACTTTTGCTGGCTCTTATCCTCACACCAGACTCACCCAGAATTCCTCCTCGTGGCTTCTGACTTTCCCGCCACAGCAACCAGGCTAATGCTTGCTTCTGGTGCAGCAGCAAAGGGACCTGACGACGGTAACAACCGGAAGTTAGGTATAAATGCTGGAGGAGAGGCTCTACTGGAGCCTGGCTACGTGGATTCCATGCCCCACTGTTACTTTCTGTAAATGACCCTCCCAATACTCTTGTTGCCACATAAGTCGCTCTTTTCATCTTGGAAGTCCTGGACTCCACCCTCTCACCGCGGGTAACCACACAGTCCTGGTCTGCCCAGGACAGTTGTCATTTCTACCAATCATCCAGCATGCCTGTCTAGAGCCGCCCCTCTCCCCGTCAGGTGAGAGTCCTGGTTTGTCTGCTCAGTCAGCCCAAGTCAGTTCCTACTGCTTGCAGCCAAGACCTCTGACGGGTCACCCTACTTTCACCGGCTTTTCCTCATAATCTCCTAACTATGACTCTCCGCTCTGTAGGCAATGTCCCAGTCTGCACTGCTAGTCATAAATTAATAGCCCTTTAACTGGGGTTCCCCCATCGCGTCTTTCCTTACTCCAGTTTATCTTGTACTCTGTGACATAAATAACCCTCATAAAACATCCTTGCTCAAAATTCTGCAGTGATTCCATAATATCTCTTCAGCTATTCCAGTCTAAGTTCCCTGGCCAATGCCAGGCCCCACAGTGAGGGACTCCGCCTGCTTAGCTATGTCACGTGCTGCTCCCAGCTCAGGGACTGATGTCACTTGATCATCCCTTACTAATACCAACCTCTGTAACTTCCCTCCGACCTCCACCCCCTCTAACTGGAGTGTTTGGTTTCTATCCCCTCTATCTTTAAGCTTCCATTTTCTTTAAGGCACAAATGATTGTTGACTTAAAGAGTATTTTTCCCTTTATTTCAAATCCCTTTTGTACTCTGTCTGCAGTCTGTAGCACGTGATACCACACATTCTCTGTCTGTCATAAGTCATTTTCTAACTGTCTTACAAATGTTTCTTGTACACACACTTTCACCCCAACTAGTTCATGTAGTGCAGCAACTTTGCATCCGTGGGGCACCTACCAAAGCTCAGCAAATGGATCTGTTACTGCTCTGGACATAAGTAACTTTACAACTTCATGAAAAAGCAAAGTGTTTACTATATACAAAAAAGATAAACAACAAGGTCCTACTGTAGAGCACAGGGAACTCTATTCACTATCTTGTAATAACCTATAATGAAAAAGAATATGAAAAGGAAGATAAATGTGAATTACTATGCTGTATACCAGAAAGTAATGCAACATTGCAAATCGACTATACTTCAATTAAAAAAAAAGTGTTGTTTTTTCTTCTCACTGCTAAGCAGAGAAAAAGAAGGTACCGTGAGGGAAGCCACTCCATGTCACCTATAGAAAGGGTACATTACAGTGACACTCTGGTGGGTGCGTTCACAGCAGCTGGCCCCCCTCCTTGTGGGCGCTGGGACTCTGCTACCGGACCCTCTGCCTGGGGGCCTTCCTGGCTCACCTTCAACCCAGCTGGATCCTCTGCCACCACTGTCTCCCCAGGACGCGACTCAAGTGACCGATGCAGCTCATCAATGGCCTCGCTTGTGATCTTCCATACCGCATGGAGGCGATCTTGGTTCATAGGGCCTGCATACAAATAGAGGTTACCTAAAGGTGTTGCAAGGATTACGTTCTGGCCAGCGCTGCAAAAAGGCAATTCATTATTTGCCAAGTGATGCACCTGTATGGTCTAAAAATTCTTGTCTCTGGATTCTCCTAGACTCACAGACTCCTTTATCCCAACTGCCTATTTGTCTGTCTGGTTTTTTTTTTTTTCAAATCACATTAACAGGAGCTCTAGTAAAGGATACACCATTAGAAAGTAGAAGTTAAAAAAAAAAAGATAACCCCTAATATTTTTGGTATTTCCTTTTCAGTTTTGAAGAGGTGGCAGAGACCAAGATAATGCCATCAGAATTTTAGGAAGAAAAGATCCCTAGAGTTGGATGCAAAGAAGAAAAGCCAGCAATAGAAGAGCCAGAAGTCTGCTGAGGTCTAGGCAGACGGGGGGAGACGACCCCGAAGCGCACGTCCCGAGCTGCCTGTGCTGTACCACTCACCCTCCCCTACACAGAGCGCTTCTCCTGAAGTCAGTTCATAAACACAAGCACCTTAGCTGGCTGCAAGTTTAAGAATGAAGTATCCAAGAGGTTTCTATACAAACAAAAATGAACCACTTAAATATCAAAATGTTTTTAAATGAAAAGCTATTTTAATGGAATTCTTTCCAAAACATGCTACATACCATCTGACCTTAATAATCTATTGTAATTTAATTTTTCTCTAGGCGACTGGGTCACTGTGGTGATTACTGAATGAGGCTGTGACACAACAATGTTCTCCAAATAGTCCTGAGTGGCCACTGCTGTGCCCCTGGGCCAGGCAGAGGGCCCTTCGCTTCACCTGGCACCATGTCTATTCCTCACCCCCTTGCTGACCACTGCTCTTCAACCATCTCCCCTCCCTTCCTTCTCTGCACTTTCTTTCCTTTTCCCTCTCTACGTCTCAAGCAGCACTTGGGAGAAAAATGGCTGCAGCCTTTCTAGTCACTGCTGCCAGCCCACCCGAGCTCCTGTCTCCTCATCGGCAAACCAAACGGTCATATGATGTATCTGAGGCTCTACCTGGGATCTTCATTCTGCAGTTATTTCTGAATTCATTGTTTTCTGCAGAGTTGAGATGAAAACACTCATTTAAATAGAGTGTTACTAATCCCCAACTCCTAACTTATCCCTCCCAGCTCTTTCCCCTTTGGTAACCATAAATTTGTTTTCTATGTCTGTGACTCTGTTTCTGTTTTTTAGGTAAGTTCATTTATACCACTTTTCAGATTCCACATATAAGTGATACCATATGCTGTTTGTCTTTCTCTGTATGACTTACTCCACTTATTTTGATCATCATCTCTAGGTCCACCCATGTTGCTGCAAATGGCATGATTTCATTCTTTTTATGGCTGAGTAATATTTCATTGTGTGTTTATATATATATATAAAAATAACTGAATCACTATGCTGTAAACCAGAAAGTAACATAGCATTGTAAATCAACTATATTTCAATATAAAAACCCCAATAAATAAATAAATAGGACTTCACAGCTCTCTGTGAGTCTACTGGGCATCAGGTTCATTCACATACTCCTCACTCTGCATCAGTGCACACAAACACACACACACAGAACACAAACGTGTCGGCTGGTCTGCCTACCTCATCACAATGTGAGTTCCAGTTTTCACTTACAAATATTTACTGGATGACTCCTGTGCACCAGCCAGCGGGCTGAATGACCAGGGACCGAGAACACGGCAGATATGGTCTCTGCCCTCACAGAGATCTAACTGACGCTGCGTAAGAACTCGGCTGAGCATCACGAGCTCTCTGACACGGGCAGCTCAGGATGACTTCTCCCTGCGCACGGGCACAAAGGCACCTACGAGGCAGCATGTAACTCGCAGGCAGAGCTGTTCCCACTGGGGCCAGCACCTTGGGTCTCACCTCCACCGCACTGACCAGATCCTCCAGCAGCCTCCTGGCGGGCAGCCTTTAGTCCTAGAGGACCCAGCTGGAGATCTTGGGCCTGCAGGGGCTGGGGAGGCACCATGTGGGGAGGGTCAGTGGTCGTTTTGGTGAAGTTACTCTGTTGTGGCACCTGGGTGTTACTCGTCTCGTTAGGGCCTGCTCAAAAAACAAGGGGAGAAGAGGTTAAATTTCTGAAAAGTGAAGGAATTCTATGCATGAGGGAGGTGAGGTTGCGAGAGGGTGGGGTCACTATTCCAACGAGCGGGGGAAGGCTCTTCCTGGAGAGCGTAGCATTTAAGCTGTTTCTGAAACAACGGGAAAAAGAGTTGAGTCCACAGGAAATGGGAGAAAGTTTTTATAAATCACAGGTATAACTTATAAGAAGGTTCAGAAACATGTAGTAAAATGGAAAAGGTGAATGAGTCCACATATCCTTTATTGAAATGGCTTCTCAAATGTCTCGTGAAGCTCACGCAAACCCCAAGTTCTGGGGCAGCACCCCTTTTACCTCGCTCTGGGGAGAGGGCCAGGGCGCTGAGTGCGTCCTCCAAGTCCTGAATTTGCTTGAACAACTTCTGACCCTTGTCTGGAAGAGCCTGGATGTTCACCGACGCCAACGTGCTCTGGAAAACAGATCCTATAAAGTGGACGGCTCCTCTCAAGTTGTTAGAAAGACAGTTTCAGATCAGATTAAAACAGCCTAAAATGCTAGAACTCTAAAATCACGGTCTTTTAACCATATGTATGAAAACCTGAATCTTTTTTTCTTTTTCAAACGCAGCTCACTTACCAATCCTGAAAATATAAACATAGAAAAAGGCAGAAACTAGACATCCACCTATGAAACCTTTCTCACGTTAATATATCTGGCGTGTTTGTGATGTCCCTTAATCTGCTTACAGCAAGCAACATGCTGACCTTACAAACAAGACATAGATCAGCAGTAGTTACCTTCTTCTGTTTCAGTTGTGTTGTGAGGTACACACGTTGGGCCGCTGGGTCTGAAGGTTCTCCCTTCTTGGAAACACCCAAGACAGTGTTTCTCTGCACGCTTTGACCAGGGAATTTAAGATTCTCCTTCCTCTGCGAGTCTGGAGTCAGGTCAAAGAGCAAGGGGCTCCCCGGCTTAGAGGACACGGAAACAGCAGTCATCTTCCTTGCTGTCACTGCTAGTGTCAGCATCTGGCCTCTCCCCCCGGGGACGCCCTGCGGCCGGTGGTGCAGGCTGAGGGGCTGGTTCCTTCGGAGCAGACACATCGCAGGGTCTCCGACAGGCGCCGGACAATGGCCCTGGGGCGGCCTCCTCTGGAGGGTCTGCGCGCTTGGGTCGTCCTTCGCCCTTGTTTCTCTAGCCTCCCAGGTCTTGGGGTGCTCCTTGCTGAGTTGTCCCCCAAGCAGGGGCTGGCTTACTGGGTCGTGATGGTGAACAATTCGAGGCCTGGCTTCCTTTTCCCTCAGAGGTTCTGATTCTTTTTGGGCGTAATGACTCTCCCCATCTGACTCCAGAGGAGACACAGACGGCTTTCTCGGCTCACTCCCATGGACCTGTCTGGACTGAACTTCTAAAAGGTTTCTTTCATGGGTCCCTTCAGTCTCCTTTGCTTCACCCCGAAACACCGTTTTCTCCCCTTGCGGCTTCTCCTGAACTACAGGTTGCTTTTCCTTTACCGCCAGGCCAGGTGAGAGATCTTTCTCCCTCCAGCAGTTAGATTCAGGCTTCCGCTCCTTCTTTGGATCCAAGAGCAGATCTCCCTTTTCCTGTTGTTTCCGATCAGCTGTCTTTTCCTCACCTTCACCTTGGGTGAACTGTTTCCAGAGGGACGGTTCTTGATTCTTGTCAAGCACCTTGAACGGGTTTCTCTGCTGGCTGGAAGGATACAGTGGCTCCAACACATGCTGAGACTCAGTGGTCACAGAATATTTTTTGGTTACAGAATGTTCTTTGGAATTAGGATCCTACAAGACAAAGGAACTAATGTGAATATAAGGCGTTGATGCAACCTTCACATCTAGAATGCCTTTTTTCAGAGGAAACGGAAGCAGAGTAAAAGCAGTCCAATTTTTCTGAACAGTCCCTGGGATCACCTCTCCCTGCAGACAGGGCTATGTGCCAAGCTCACCAAATATTAGCTTCTTAACAGCACTTGAAATTCTTGGCTTCT
Source organism: Camelus ferus (assembly GCF_009834535.1). Lineage (NCBI taxonomy): Eukaryota > Metazoa > Chordata > Mammalia > Artiodactyla > Camelidae > Camelus > Camelus ferus. The sequence continues at coordinate 59,835,524 of NC_045704.1, forward strand.
TCTCTGTCCATGATCACTGCTTTTCCCGGCCTCAAGGAAAAGTAGTGGCCAAATCAAAGTGTTTTTTATAATAGCAACAGCCACAATGTGTACTCTTCATGAAAATCTATTCTCTCAAGATGAACTTCCCCCCAAACCCAAACACTATCCTGCGCTTGCCTGGAGTTGGCTTTAGGAAGCCTTCACGTGGGAATCTAGAATCCGAAGTTCAAGCTATCCCTCCACCAAAACAAGTCTCATGACCTCCCTCGGTCTGGGTATCTGTAGGGTCTCTCCTAGTTCTCAAGTTCTGGAAGCTTATGAATTATACTCCGCTTATACCAACATCAAGCAGATTATCAGTCTATGACAAGATGCTAAAGTTAGTCAAGTAAATTTAAATTTTTCCCTAAATAGGAGATACTGACTAAATTTAAGACCTCAAAAAACATTTAGTGAAACAGGAGGCAAATAATTAATTCTCGAATGTAACCAAATAGTCCTTTGAATTAAAAGTCCCAACAGGGTCTGCCTTGCTTAAAGAAAAGAACAGTTGTAGGAGGAGGGTACAGCTCAGTGGTAGAGCATGTGCTTAGCATGCACGAGGTCCTGGGTTCAATCCCCAGTGCCTCCATTAAATAAATAAATATATAAGCAAACAAACAAACAAACCTAATTACCTCCCCCATCCACCCAAAAAAAAAGAAAAAAAAGAAAGAAAGAACTGTCTTTCAGAGACACTATGATGAAGACCAACCAGTTTATACTGGATGTCAGGCTTCCCTTCTGGGGACGCCGCAGGTTAAGCAGAGTCAGGTTTGAAAACAGACGAGCAGCCCTACCTGCCATGGGAGGCTTCCACACCACCGCTTCCCCTCGGCCTTACTTCTGACGCACCGGAAGAACAATCTAATGAGGCAAAACACACAAAAAAACCAAGGTTGTGAAAATCCATTAAAACCAGAGATCTATTTGTTTTCAGTCCAAGGAAACATCTTACAACCATCTGATACTGGTTTTGAAAGGTCACCTGAAACCAATGACTCTCGTATGTAGTAATTCTTTACTGCACACACAGCACAGGATATTTATGAGGGCTAAGAAGTGAAAGAATACAGATGTCATGGTAACCAGAGGGCATGCATAGATTTACTCTTTTAACTCTACAGAAAGACTGAAATGGAAACACTGATCAGTAAAGGCTCCTAAAATCAGAAAAAAGGAGATAACCAGACATTACGTGTCCCTAATGGGGAGCCATAATATAATCTATAAAGTAAAAAAAAAAAAAAAACAAACAAACAAAAAAAAACCAAATATGCCAAATCAAAACAAACAAAAACTAACCCGACTCTGGTCAAACCTCTGGATCCAATTACCAATTCACCGGAAATATAAACAACAGAGGAACACATAAAACTAGACCATGGCGATACAGTCTGTAAAGTCTTCAGAGTGGGAAATGCAATAAGACAATACCTTCAGTCCTTTAACAAGGAAATCACAAGGGAGAAAAAAAGATTGGTGGCAGGGACCTACTTATGAGACTTAAAAGACATATCAATCAACAGCAATTTGTGGGCCTTATTTGGATCCTGACTTAAGTAAAATAACAAAAGCTACAAGAAAATAAACTATTTATAACATTTATGAATCTACCAGAAGTCTGTACACAATTGGTTAAAAAAAGAGAGTCCATACCTTTTAGAGCAACAGACTGAAATATTTACTGAACAATGACACTATCTGGGATCTGTTTCAAAATACGGCAGGAGTTGGGCTGGTGGAGTGGGTAGGGTATATATGGAACAAGATTAGCCTGTGAGTTGGTGACTGGTGAAGCTCATGTGCTGCATTATTCTACCCTGTCTACTTTTGTATATATTTCCAATGTTCCATTAAAACAAAAAAAGACTAATACAGACTTACATCCCAGTGCAAGACAGTTCCTGCTCACACAAACACTACCTACACTCCAGCTATGCAGAAATGGCTACACTGTGCCATTCCCAAACTAAGCCACGCACTCTCCATCCTACCAGACTTTGCATGTGTACCACCCTCCATCCAAAGGATGTCCTCTTATCCCTGTTTGCCCACCATCTCCCCCCATCACCAGCTCTCAAAGTCCAACAGGGCCCTCAACAGCCAGTTCAAGACATACTTCCTTTGCACGGTTTTCCCACATTCCTTGCCCTGTTCATCCATTGTACTGCTTCTGTGTTTTTGTTGTATTTGGTTGTATTACACTGGTATCTGCCTGTGTGCCCAGCTATATATTCAGCAACTAGAAGGCAATCACTATATTTGATTTCTTCATTCTTAACTATGCCTCGCCCTTTGTACATAATAGTTAAGTACTGCTGTATTAAACAGAACCAGCTGATTTTTCCCTTACCCCAAATGACTCCTCAAAAACATTTAATCAGTTAAATAAGAGCTTTTACAATGCATAATTTGAGTGTTTAAATGGGTAATACACTTGGGGGGGAGGGTATAGCTCAGTGGTAGAGAGCATGCTTACTTAGCATGCCTGAGGTCCTGGGTTCAATCCCTAGCACCTCCATTAAAAAAAATAAATAAGTAAACCTAATTACCTCCCCACCTCCAAAGAAGAAAATAAACTGTAAGAAAGTAAAATAAATGTTCAAAATAAATAGGTAATATATTCAATCAGAAAGTATGCAATGGCACTGAAAAGTACCTCCTTCCCTGTCTGCTCACTTCACATTCCCTGACGTAACCATTTCTATTGGTTTTTTGTTCGCCTTTCCAGATGTTTTTAATGCATATTCAGATCAATATATTTTATTTCTTCCTTTTCTACTCAAATGGATACCATAGTATACATATTACTAACTGCTTGTTTGCTTTTTTTTTTCTCCTCCTTAATATGTCTTGGAGACTTTTTTATAAAAACATACACATAAAGGACTTCCTCATGTGTGTGTATGTGTATATATATTTTTTTCTTTTTTTTTTTTACAGCTGCATAGTTTTTTTACATAGCCACAGTTTTCCACTATAAGGATGTTTCATTATTTATGTAACCAGACCCCTCTTGATGGATAGTCTGATTGCTTCCAATCCTTTCCTATTAAAAGCAATATCACAGTGAATAACCTCTTGTATATGTCATTTCACATGTATTTTAATATATCTGTAGGGCAACTTTCTGTATCTCGTACTATGTGTATTATGGCCTTCTCCGCTTTTCTTCATCAATTAGCTTCTGGATTTTATTTATTAGTTCTCCTTTTGTTGCTTTCTAACTCATTAAATTCCATTCTCCCCGCATTAATTCCTTTCTTGTGCTTTTTTTCCATTTAATTTCTTGCTCTTTTTTGAACTTCTTCAATTAGTCCCGTGATCTACAACATGAATCATAGCAGGCTGAGTCCTAACTCAAAAACAATCCTGAGCACAACATTGTAAAATGATTATAAATCAATAAAAAAATGTTAAAAAAAAAAAAAAAGAATCCTGAGCAGGTCTTGACTGCTCGATGCCATTACTTCACTGGGACAGAAGCAAAGATAACAAGCCCCAAATGGACAAGTAAGTATTCCATAAAACTCACTTTAAAAAGAAAACAGGACCAGTCACTCTCATACAAACTCACAATTTTCCCATTCATGCTCACAAGTTTTAAAAACATTTATTAGTCTCCTTAATTCTTCTTACTGCAATAGGCCACTATATTGAACACAGAGTTCGACAAATTTCTGAAATGCTTTGAATGCACAAAAATTAAAAGTACCAGCTACTTTTAGGGAGTCCTGTTACTTATGGAAATAAGACAAAACTGCTGCTGTTGTTTAAAGTGTATCAAGTACTTGAAATCTTCACTGAAAGAACGTTTTATAAATAGAATCTATTTTAAAACCCAAGCCTCAGAGACTTTCGGGAGAAGGGTAAGATTTGGAAAAAGGGGGAAGAAAACAATACATTCTGAGCATTTACTGTATGCAAGGTACGGTGCTCAAAATGCTTCTACTCACGTCTTTATTAAAATCAGTCTGGATGGGCTTCTCTGTTTTTAGGATAAAAAATTTGTTATGTTTACTAAATTGTAAAATCAACAGAGAAAGCAGTGGAAATACATTCTCATAGAGAAACCAAACATTGATTCGTATAAAAAAGAGCATAATTTCTGTAGTATGTTCATGAATTATTTTCCAGGACATAGGCTATGAGCAATAATGATGAAGAAATCAGTAGCGGTCATTCAAGGCCAAGTTCAAGTCTCAATTCCTCCATTTTCTCCGTAACCTTCATCAGCCTTAACCTCTTACTCTAGGTCTTACAGTCACAGAAGCATCTGGCACTTGACCACACCCAATTTTGCATTCTAACACGTGCGAATCCAACTGCTTGTCGATCTTCGTATGTCTAACTCTTACCCCAACTGTGCCACAGGGCCCTTAGGAGTAAGGGTTCACTTCTTTATAGGCAGCAATGGAAAAACATACAGCTACATTTCTACTTCATTCTTTGACACAAAAACTCAAGATGGAACAAAATGAAAACGTAAAAAAACAAAACTGTAAATGTTCTAGGAAAAACACAGAGGTGAATATTTTTGCAATCCTAAAGCGAAAGGAGAATGACAAAGTCCTGCGGCTGAGAGATAAAGGATTTAGTAATTTGACTACATAAAAGTACTAAACTTTCATATAGTAAAAATATTATAGGCAAAATTGTAACACAAAAGGCAAACTGGGAAAAGTAATTGCTATGCATATTATAAAGGGCCAATATCCTCTTCCTCCAAGGATGACTTTTGTATAGCTCAGTGCGTGACACTCTACAGCACCCAGTGAAAGCACTGGCTTTATTGAGTGGGCTTCTTCATGGGCTGGTGAGGCCGGAGGTCCTACTGCATGGGTCTGGCTCACATCCAGATACCTCTATGTCATCATCTTAGACAATCATGGTTGGGTTAGGTAATCTGCATGCCAATTTGACTCAGTAACCAACCACACAAGGAGCTTCCCAGACATGCAAAGATCCAAGTGTTATCAAACATGAAGTACTCTGAGCATCCCACCCCAACCAGTTACTTAAAGAACTAAAGCTTGTTTTACTCGACAGACAAAAGAATATTTCCATCTATTTTGACCGCGTATCCTTGAGAATAAAAGTTGAGAGAGAGAGAGAGGGAGAGAGACTGAAAGAGAACATGAACTCAGGAGCCGGATGATAATGTCCAACATTTGTGTATCAACACGCACCACATCATTTACATCAGGGCAAGAGTTCTTCCCTCTGGTTCTACTGAGAGGCCATCATGGTTTTCTTCACTGCCCATAAACAGAGGGTCTTGGCCAAAGGGTCCGTCAAATGCTGGTGAGTGGTACCACCTGGTGTTTAAGTTAGAGAACTGCACACAAAAGCAGCTTCACTCCAAAGTAAGAAAAATGGACACCTTAGTCTTACTTCAGTGTATACCTCCCCTCCATTACACTGCTACCCGTCTCCTAGCTAGGTTACACGTTAAACATAATGATAGTAATTCAAAGACGTAAAGTACTTTAAGTTCTTGAGAAGAAAACCTAGTTGAAGGGAAGGAAAGGCTGTACTCCCTGACGTCATTCTCCAGAGTAGGGGTTCTGGCGAAAGGCCCTACTGTCTGCTCAGAAGGTCATCATCCATAGAAACATGACCTACTTCTGCTTAAGTTTCCAGCCTGTACCGCCTATCAAGGTACTTGTTGGGTTTTTTCTTCTGTTTTGTTTTGTGTGTTATAGAACTACATTTTACTTGTCCTAAAACAACCTTTTAAAGCTTTAGTAAGTACCTCTTACTAAGTGTTCTAGATTTGGGCTAAAAGAAATACATTTAGCATTCTTTTTCTATTTTTTTGTTTTGTTTTGTTGTGTTGTTTTTTTTTTATCAGGTTTATTTATTTATTTATTTATTTAATGAAGGTACTGGGGACTGAACCCAGGACCTCATGCATGCTAAGCATGTGCTCTACCACTGAGCTATACCATCCCCTGCTTTTACTATTTTAGAATAATGATCACCTCTCAGGCTCATCTACCTAGTATGAAGAACATTAAAGACAAGTTCTCAAAATTCTACCTTCAGCCTAGACCTTTTTTCAGAGCTGCACACTCATTTTTCTAGCTGGTTTCAGATATACATAAGACACAATATATCCACAGCTCTACCTGTAAGCCACACATCTCAGTCCTCTACTGATGTTACCTTCCCTTCCTTGTCTTGCTTAATGGTAAACTCATCACCCATAAACCCCACCTTAGCAACCATGTCCTGAGCACTGACCACGTGCCAAATGCCAGGCTAAGGGCATCACACACATGACCTCACTGAACCCTCAAAACCCAGGGAAGTGGGGGCCGCTGTGATCACTATCCCAGGGGAATAAATGGAGGAAGGACCATGCGTAAATGTCCTACCAGGAAATGTGCCTCATCAATTCTCTTTCGGCAAGCATTCTCCAGTCTGCCTGCCCCCAACTCCACCGCCCTGGCCTCGATCCAAACCCATCTTTCACTTAGAGACGGTGGGTGTGCCTGCAGTCAGACCGAGGCTGGAATCTCAGTGATGTCACACCATAACCATGGGACCTGGGATTGATCCCTTTTCTAACTTCTCTAAATGTTTCCTCACCTGTGTGTAAAACAGGGGTACTGAAACCTATCACAGCAGATTCTGTGAAGACAAGAGGTAATGACTATGCCACATAGTAGGCATTCATTAGTAGCTATTATCTCAGTGGGCTCCTTGCCTCCACTGCCTTCACTTCCTAATCTAACTTCCCTAGTTCTTCTCCCCCGCCCCATTCTATTATTATTGCAAAACGAATCAAAAACTCTTCAGGGACTTCCTACCACGCAGACAATATTTCTATATGATACAGGTCCCCCAGTCATATATAAATGGTTTTAGGTGTCAGGACATCCTAACTTCATGCACTAGAGGCTTATCGGCCACACTGTACTAGCAGAAAACAACAGAAAAGTGAATTATTTAAAAATTCCATTTATAACAGGGTCGCAGGGGAGAGTATAGCTCAAGTGGTAAAGTGCATGCTTAGCATGCATGAGGTCTTGGGTTCAATCCCCAGTACCTCCTCTAAAAGTAAATAAATAAATGAACCTAATTACCTCCTCCCCGCCCAAAAAAATTATTAAAAAAAAAATCCATTTATAACAAGGTCAAAAAACAGAAATGCTGAGGACTAAACTTAACCAAAAGGGTTATAATGAAAACTATTCAACAGTGCTGAAAGAAATTTTAAAAGTCATAAATAAATACACCACGCTCATGGACTGGAAGATCAACACTGATGTCAGTTCTCCCCAGATTGGCCCATATAGATTCAATGTAATCCCAGAGAGGTTTTTCTGAGGAAATTTTATAAGCTGATTCTGCATTTTATACGGAAATATAAAGGACCTTGAATAGCCAATCTTGAAAAAGACATTTTTAGACATCACCTCATTCTACTACCAGAATGTGAAAGTTGACAAGTTAGTGCAAGTGAATGACTGCTGGTGGACTGAGGTTACTGGCTACTGGAGAGCTGGAGAGGGAGGGAGGCGGAGAGTTTATCTGGAAATTAACCAGAGGTCAGGCTTCTCAGATTAACCAGCTGCTTAGTGGTTAGGAAGTAACAGCCCAGAAGACATTCAATACATATAGAAACACCATCCATTTATGAATGACTTTTAGAGAATAGTCAATCCAAGAAACCACCCGACTGTAACTCTTCCAGGCAAAGGAAGAAAAAAAACAAATACACTGAGATGTTCTTTTGGACACTTACCTGTATTCTTTCTTGCCCTGTGGTAGAGACAGACCCTGAAGCTCTACCACAACGTCCTCATGCAATAAACAATGTGAGACAGGAATGCTGGAGAAAAAAAAAATTGAAATTTTGTTTTAGGAGGCAAAGAATAGAGGTCGGTGTCCTAAAATTAAATTCAAAAGATGGATTTTAAACTTAAGGGTCCATGTATGACTTCCACTGGCTTTGTAAACCCCACACACTTTTAAATCCACATGCATACCTCTGGGGAAAGAGCCCAATTTTCATCTTTTCTCACTCCCCCATATAAAGTATGACAATAAATGTATCTTTTTCCTGATGACTCAAAAGTTTAAAATTATGCTGTGCTATATGACGACTACACTGTGATACCTCCAGGCTGGGAATTCTCCCCAGGTTCTGCCATCATCCTTTTTCCTTTAATAACCTGTTAGCTGTCACTCAGTGTTGTTCACATACCTACTCTAGCAACAAATTCTCCTAACTTGCTTCATGCTAGCTTGGTATAAGCTTTTAACTCCTCCCTTCTAACTTCTTACTCTGAAAAAATTTATGTGTAACATTTGAGAGGTTTGAGTGAAGGTGATCTGTAGCATTTTCTTTCTTTTTGCTTATATTCTGCCTACCAGACATATTCCAAATAGGTCAAATTTATCAAATAACCATTTTCAAGTGAAACATAATTGTACTAGTTTTGTAGAGCAGTACGTTTTTATAAATGGTACTTTACTTAAGGGCATGTTTCTTTTCATTTAAAGCCCGATCTTATGCTTCCATTAATGTTTAATTCTGAACATGCTTTCATGTTTCATAAAAACCTGAGCTAGGTACTAAACCTAAGAAGCTCTGTAGAAAAGAAATTAGAGTAAATAGTAAATCTGACAATGATATGTTGTTGACAGCTTGAGTATTTTTGTTTGGTCTCATCTATTTTAAGATTTAACACTGATTTAAATAAAGTCATTTCGTATTTAATTAATCTAGATCCTAGTAATTTCAAATGAAAAAACAACTTATTGGAAGACTAAGAAAATATTTTCTCTAAAAACTTATCTTGTAAATCTGAAAAAGGGTAAAAATCTCCCACTTAGTTTCAAATCATAGAAATACAAGTAATCTAAATCATGTGGGGGAAACATGAGAAGTTAATATACATGCTGAAAAAATACTGCATTTTCTAGTACTGATATCCATTATGTGCCCTATACGTTATGAAGAAAAATACCTTTTCTCTACCAACTTCAGTAGAAAGCAGGAAAAAATACATAATGATGTGACAGTTTAAAATATCACTAGAGACTGTGGACACCTGGTACTGTGAAAACATTAACAAAACTTTACGAGAACAGTATTAACTTTCCTGACTTCAAAGGTGCTTAATATTTCCGGGTCTCAGCTTTCAGTTTGGTAAAAACTAGAGTGCTGAATCAGATTTGTGCTATTGCTTCTGCTTTAATCCCTAAAGTAACTTGTTTATTTCCATTATAAGTCTCACCACTTAAATGCAGAGAACCCTATTTTTTTAAAGGGGCTGATAAGATGACTACCAGAATGTTTTAATCTCAAATATTTAAAAACCAGTTTGGCCTAAAACTAGTGCCAGTTATTTTCTGCTATGCCTGTATGTCCTCACTTAAATGGGGTAGTGGGTAACGTCAGAGCAGGAGAAGGAAGTCGTCAAAGCATGACGGTTGAAGAGAAACCCAGAACCGGAATGGGCTAGAAGTATCCAAAGGTAGCCGATCCTCCATTTTATTGGTGAGGAAATTGGGGGCCCAGAGAGGGAAGGTAACCAGCCTTGGGTCACACAGCAAGCAGTAGCGGAGCGTCTCCCGAACATGCCAAGGGCCCTAGCTCCCAGCTCTCCCAGTCCTTGTGGCGCCAGGCAGCGGGGAGCCGCGACTTCCCCGGGAGGCCGCGCGCGGTCGCAGGGAACCGTGCCCAGCTCGAGACCTACTCGGTGGCCCGCACGAAGCTGCACGTGTCCGCCCGGCACACGTAGAAGCTCTTTCCTTTATTCGGGCCATGGCGGACGCCAGTCTTCAGGAAGCATAAGGTCCCTGAGGAGAGAAGGTCCACAACGATTACGCCACGCTAGATGGACAGACCCCCAAGGGACCCTGGGACGCTGACCTCCTACCGTGCTCGGGACACCTAACTGCTTCCATCCCGCTCCTTTTTTCCTCTCCCCCGAAACCACCCCACCCTCAAAGCCGGCTTCCGCCTTTTACTCCGCCCTCATCATTCAGGAACCAATCACCACCCACCTCCTGTAGCCTTAACCCCCATAATCCACCGCCGCGGCCGTAGCCATCCCCGCCCTATCATCAGCCAATCAGACGGGAAGTTTGCTCACCTCCAACCAATCACAGCCGCTTTCAGGCTTGGGGGGCGCCAAAATCAAATAAGAGGCGAGTGGGTGGGAGAAACCTGGCCTTTGGCTGGTGGGGTGTGGCTGAGGCTGGAGTAGGGTTTGGAGGCTGGTGGGGCTTCCGGGCCGAGGGGAGAGTTGCTTTGTAGGTCCTGGAAGAGCAAAGAGCAGGACCGTGAGCGGGGCGAGTCTAGCTTGCATTCTTTTAAGATCTCGAGATGGCCCTAGAGGCTGCAGGTGTTACAAACTGCAGAGACGAGCTCTGCAAAAAAGGCTCCCTTCTCCGCCGAGAGCGCCTGGAGCTCCGCGGTCATCTGCGAGCAGGGGCCTGGCGCTGGTGGGCGCTTTGCTGCCGCGCTCGGCCACTGGGAGGGGAGGCCACCGCAGGAGCAGCTACTGGATTTGCAGTGCTGGGGCGGTGGGAGAGGGGGCGAGTTGGGGTGCAGGTGAGGGCTGATGCGGTATCCTTTAAAGCTGTGCAGTGAACAAAGTTTGTCATAGAGCAGGCATAAGGGCTTCTCTGGGACCCCATGACACAAAGTGCTTACCCGTACACGTCTCTCTTGACACCCTGGTGAGAGGGGCAGCATTTTAAGGACCCCGAGACTCATAAAAATTTGAGTAACTCACCCAAGATCACAGAATTAGTGAGTGGACGATCTGCAGACAGATGCCCAGGGGACCGCGCAGCTGCCTCCTGTTTGTTCTGAATGTTCGTTCTCTAGGCGCTCAGTGTAGGAGACCTGAGTTAGAAGTGTCAAAGTGGAAACAACAGGGGAGAAAAAGATTACCTTTAGTGAAAGTTTTATTTTGTACGTTTTTATTGTCAGAGTTTTTCTACTAGTATTCTTTTGTAATATTAAAAACCGAGGATGAAGTTAAAAGAAAGGGGACTATTTGAAATTATAATCAGATCTATTAGTCAACAAAAAGAGCAATAGCAATCAAAGACTTATTGCAAGAGAGATGGCTTCATATTACAACTATTGAGGAACATATGTCCAGACATATGGTGTGGCATGTGCAACTGTACTTACAGACAGAGGAGGACAGAAAATCTTCAAGTTCTAGGAAATTTGGGCTCTATGATAAATGTAAATGTCATATAGGAGCCAAAGGAGGGGTGAGAAACCTGAGGTGTCATTTATTTAAAAAGTATTTACTAAATAGCTTTTAGCTTTTTGTATGCCCAGTGCGAAGCCTAGGTGGTTGAGAAATATAAAATTCATTCATACACAAAGTTGAAAACAACTATTCTAACCACAAAGAGCTTGCTCAGTATTTGGAGGAGACTGAACTAGCATATACTGAACACTTAAATAACAACGTACAAAAAAAAAAAAAAAAATGTAAAATAGTATTTAAATGTCAAGATGAGTGGAGTTAGCCATAAACTCTGTAGGACTAGACCTGTAAGATGTGTCTGGAAGCAAAGTGGAGTTGGCTTATACATAACTGTCCCCTCTGGAACACCTATAGATAAACTTAAAGATAGAAAAGGAGCAAAAAGGAAACAAATAACAGGCATTTTCAGTATTACAGTTTATAATAGATTGTAACTCTCACACTGAGAGATTTTTATGCACATATTTAATAAATGCTGTATGGGGAAAAGTAGACCATGAATACTGGACTTGCAGGACAAAGGGCATGATAATTTACTTATTTCTTGAAAAATATCTTTTTGAAACAAAAAGACAAAATCAGGGCCTCTTAAATATCCCATTAAGGAAGAATCTCTTCCTCTGCAAGCATTCAAGCCTGTATCTCAGGTGCCACCCCATGAAAGCATGCGCAGCCAAGTCACAGAGAGGGGTAAACATTTCCTCCATCAATTCAGGATGTCCTAGAACAAAATACTTAAGCTCTGGAGGGTTTATTCTATCTAATCACATTCATAAGGCTGAAAAAACAAACAAGTACTTTGTGAAAGGTGGCCATAATATTGGCATAAACTATAGTGAGTGATACAGTATATACTTTTCAAAATATACACATATATTAACTTATCTTTAATTCATATCCTTAATTAGCCTGCAGACCCCTGGAAAGCCCTTTGGAGAATGTGCTATTTTGAGTAAAGTTGAGTCTGTTTTTCTTTAAAACGTGATTTATTCAAAACGAATGCCTAGACTCAGTCTTAGAGCTCAACGATGGTTTAAATCCACAAGTTAATGAGCCAATAAATTCTTTCTGCATGAGGCTGGTCAAATGTAAAGTATGTGATGGAATTGTTCTAAAACTGGACTGTGGTAATGGCTGCACAACTGTATATACGTTTACTAAGACTCAGGGAACTGTGCACTTTGAATAGGCGAATTCTGTAGTGTCTAAATTATCCTTCAATAAAGCTATTAAAAACAAAGATACAATGTATACGCAATGCCAAAACATTTACATGGAAAGCAAAATCTAGATGTTTTGACATCCTAAGGAAATTAATGGGTGAAGGAGCGAAACAGCAGAAACTCTTTAATTTTAGTTGGTTTTAATCTTCAAGCCGACTGGTTCTCTGAATAAAATCCAGAGTGGTTCAAACGCTCATTTTAATTCTTGGGGAAATGAAACAGCTGTATTTCATCTGGTCAGCATTTGTGCTGGCTGGCATATATTAAACCTGCCAGACTAGGATATTGGTGATGAGAGTGTCAGAAGAGTCGCCCCTGAACATCCCTATCGCTGTCTGTATCGTTTTAAAACAATCAGCAAGTCCAAGTTTCAAGTTATTTGTAAGATTTCCAGTTCTATGCAACCTTTACATTTACTCATTATTTTGAAAATTAAATTGTTCAAATGTGTTTTTCCAATTAGCTGAGGATCTAAGTATATTTTGTTTTCCGAAATTATGTCCCTCTGGGTTTTTGTTCATTGCTTTGGGGTGGGGTGGGGAGGGGTTACTAATTTTAAATAATATATAAAGGATTTTTCCCCCCATAAGGCACATGGTCACTAAAGGGAACCATCACAGTAGCCTAACGCTGAGGTGTATCCTGAAATGACTATTTTACATGCATTCTTACATGTAATTCTCACAGCTGCCCTGGCAGCGGGTATTCTCTTATCCCCATTTTAAACAACAGGATACCAAAGTTTAGAGTAGTTAAGGAGTTTGCCCCAAGGCCGTGCTCTTAGCCATTTCTTTACAGAGCCTCTCCTTGGACTTTGAAACCAACAAATTAATCTTTTCCTGGCCCAAAGTCACAAAGCTGACACAGATCAGGAACTAGAAGCTGTTTTGGAGGAACTCCCAATCCAGTGCTTGCCACCACAGTATTTTTATGAAGCATAAATTATTCAGTGATTCATTCAGATGTTTAACCTACACATAGCCAAGCATTCAGATATTTGTGTCATACAGACGTGGCTCAACAAATCCAAGATAAAAAAAATTTGCAAATCCTAACTACTACATATAAAATAGATTAAAAAAACAAATTTCTGTATAGCACGGGGAACTACATTCAATATCTTGTAGTAACCTATAATGAAATAGAATATGAAAAGGAATATATGCGTGTATATATGTATGATTGAAACATTATGCTGTGTACCAAAAATTGACATATTGTAACTGACTATACTTCAATTAAAAAAAAAAAAAGAAAAAAGAAAAAAACAAACCTACGAGCCAAGTCCTGCCATTCTATAAATGACCACTAGGTGGCAGCATATTAACATTAAAAACCTAACACAAGGCCCACCTCTTCTGCCGTTTTCATTCTTTCTATTTAACCATATGAAATGGTAATTCAATTTCATTTTATTTTGTGCCTTTCAAATATATGATCATTTTAAACTTGCTCTTTGACAAAGGCACAGTCAGGATGAGACTATAATAAGGACAAATCTAGTTATAATTGGAAAAGTGAAGAGACTTTACAAATTCTTTTGTTGTACCAATATTTTGTATTACATTCCAAATATTACTGGTCTTAAAATATCCCCCAAATGCTTCAAAACAGGCCCTCTTACTCCATTTTTCTTTTCTGATAAGTGTACAATTTGGTACTTTTTTGGTAAATTTAGAAAGCTGTGCAAACATCATCGCAATCTAGTTTTAGAACATTTCCGTCACACCCAAAACTTCCCTCAAACCCGTGTGTGGTCCATCACCACTAACACCCCCAGCACCAAGGCAGCTACTGATCTGCTTTCTGCATTTATAAATTTGCCTTTCTGGGGCACTTCGTATGAATGAAGTACACAATATGTAGTCTATTGCCTCTGTCTTCTTTCATTTAGCATAACGTTTTTGAAGCTTATTCATGTTGTATCGTGTATCAGTGTTTCGTTCTTTTTATTGCTGAATAGTATTCCATTGTATTTATCACCAGCTGATATACATTTAGATTCTTTTCTCTTTGGGGTTATTAGGAATAATGTTGTTATGAAGATTAACAAGACTTTATGTTGACATTTGTTTTCATTCTTCTTGGTTAGATACCTAGAAGAGGAATGGCTGGTCAGGTGGTAAGTCTATGTATAACTTTTTAAGGAATTAACAAGCTGTTTTCCAAAGTGGCTGTATCATTTTATATTCCCACGAGCAATGTATAAATGTTGTAGGTTCTCCACGTCCTTACCAACACTTGTTATTGTCTATCTTTTTTTTATTACAGTCATTCTAGCAGCTGTGAAGTGGTTTCATTTATTTTATTTATTACTTATTTTAATTATTTATTTTACTTCTCTTTTTTTCTTTTTAAAAAAAATCTGGGCGTGGGGGAGGTAATTAGGTTTACTTATTTTTTAATGGAGGTTCTGGGGGTTGAATCCAGGACTTCATGCATGCTAAGCATGCACTCTACCACTTGAGCTATACCTGTCCCCTCATCTTGGCTTGAATGTGCATTTCCCAATGACTGTTGATAATGAGCTCCTTTTCATGTGCTCATTAGCCATCATCTTCCTCTTTTTTAATTGTCTTGAAAGGTTTTTCTTCCTTTAAAGGTTTGTATGAAACTTAAAACTAAAACCCAAGCAAAAATGACACTGTTATTAACTCAAGGAGATCAAAGAAATAGTAATGTATAACGTTAATGTTTGTAGACTGTTCAGTAACAAAATTGCACACATGCTGCAGTTACAGTCATATGAAAAATATTTTTAACCACAACAAACTATTAACTTTTAAGACTACATTCCATTCAGATACCTCTGAGAGGCTGAGTTGGGAGATGAGGGTAGTTTTCATTTTCCACAAGTTAACATGTATTGCTCTTATGACTTAATAAAAAAAATCCAGTAAGACATTAAAAGCAGATGCATAGGAAAATATAACAGAAGAAAGGCACCAAAATAATAATAATGGTTATTTAAGATGGTAGGATTATTGGTAGCCTTTTTCTCTTTTCCCCGTTTTTCTACACAGCATGCAACGATATTACACTGTCAGGTAAAGCAGTTGTAGGACCCACATCTCCACACCTCACTAAGCATCTCTTAAACTTGCTTTGTTCTCAGTTTAGCTATATAATCCTGACCTTCCTGTAATTAATCCATTCTTTTATATTCTTAATTCCTTTCATTCCCTTTTTTGGTAGCTAATTTCAATTTTATAGCAAGATCTCTTTTCCCTTAACTCTACTCTAGTTATTTTGCTTAATTCTGACCTTATGCTCAACTCCAATTCCAAATATTACTAGAAAGCAAGGACACTTCTCACTTGTTTTCTAAAACCCTTGCCTCTTTAGAAGTGAGATAACCTAGAGTCTCAAGGCCTCTCATGGCTGTATACTTGTTTGCTGGCAGTCACCCTGAGTTGCGTTTCTTCTGGAAGGCAGCAAATGACATAGGGTAGATGCCAGGTTCTCAAGCTGAGAACGAATAAACTGCCCAGTGCTCCAAAGACTTTTGCCATGATGTTTGGAGTCTCCCTAGATGCTGGGATCTTGAGGACTGAAGAAACTCTGGCAGAGTTCTGGCCAGTTCTCCATACACGTCCCTTCGGAGTTAACCTAGGGGCTGGAACAGAATAGCTTCTGTTTGTTTGTTTGTAAATTTAAAAAAATTGAGGTATAGTTGATTTACAATGTTGCATTAGTTTCTGGTGTACAGCATAGTGATTCATTTATATATATATATATATGTATGTATATATACACACACATATTCTTTTTCATATTATTTTTCATTACAAGTCACTAAAAGCCATTGAATAAAGTTTCCTGTGCTATACAGTAGGAACTTGTTGTTTATCTATTCTGTACCTAGTCGCTTGTATCTGCTAATCCCAAACTCCCAATTTATCTCTCCCTCCCCCTTTCCCATTGGTAACCATTAGTTTGTTGTCTATGTCTGTGAGTCTCTTTGTTTCGTAAATAAGTTCATTTGTGTCATTTTTTTAGATTCCACATTTAAATGACATCATATGATAGCTGTCTTTCTCTGTCTGACTTACTTCTCTTAGTATGATCATCTCTAGGTCCATCCATGTTGGAACAGCCTCTGTTTTCTGCTATTTTTTTCAGTACAAAAACGGTCTTAAAGAACACATCAGCCTTTGAATAGCATGAATCAGATTCTGTTACTCCTTGCTTAAAACCCTTCGTTGGCTTTCTGTCAAACTTGGAAAAAGGTTTCAGGCTTCATCTTTGTTCACACAGGGCCCCATGTGATCTGGCCCTGGCCGCTTCTCCCTCTCACCTCTGCTCCTGGCTCCCTGCGCTCCAGCCACCCTGATCGGTTCCCCTCCTCAGTGCGCCCAGCTTGGCCTTACCTCAAGGGGGCCTCTGTCCATGTTGTGCTTTCCACTGAGGATGCTTTTCCTAGTTCTTTTTTTTTTTTTTAAACTTTTTTATTGATTTATAATCATTTTACAATGTTGTGTCAAATTCCAGTGTTCAGCACAATTTTTCAGTCATTCATGGACATATACACACTCATTGGCACATTTTTTTCTCTGTGAGTTATCATAACATTTTATGTATATTTCCCTGTGCTATACAGTGTAATCTTGTTTATCTATGCTACAATTTTGAAATCCCAATCTATCCCTTCCCACCCTCCACCCCCCCTTTTCCTAGTTCTTTAAAAGCCTCGTTCCTCAACCTTCAGGTCTCACTTAAATATCCCATCAGTGAGGCTTTCCCTGACCACTTACCTAACGGAGGTCCTTCCTCAGCGCTCTGCCTCAGCTCCGTGCTTGCTTTCTGTACAACATTTTGCTGGTAGCGCGTTGTTCGGTTCACCTGTTGCTTGTCTGTCTCCTCCGTTGATAATATATGTAGATGCCAAGAGAGCAGCTTCTGATTTGCACTATATACACGGGGCACAGAAATTCACTACATACCTTTTAAGTGAAATAAATTAAACCATAGAGTGGAAGGGACCTGAAAGTCACCCAGTGTGTCCTCCCCGTCCCCTCCCCATCATCCGTGATGGATTCAGCATAGAAACTTCGGGTCACAGCAAGTTCTCTACTTGGGTATCTCAAAATGTCAATTAATTCTAATGTGTATTGAGTAGAAATCCTTCTGTCTGAAACTTCCACTTACCATCTGGAGTTACACATAATACACAATTTTTTCAATGTCACTTTCAAATATTTGAATATGATGATCTCATCCTCCCCACACTCCACCTGGGTTCTCATTCCTCAGGGAAACTGCTCCAACCGCTTCAATTACTTCTCTCCTCTCCAGATCCCCTCACCAGCATTTTTCAATGAATCTCTGCTTAATTCGAGGCATCTCAAATAGAACTCAATAGGAAGAATGATGTGGGATAATTATCTCCTTTATTTTGGATATGACCACTTTATAAATGCAGTATAAAGCTACAGAAATCTTTTTCTCTCTCTTCTCTAACAAATACGTCATGCTAGTAATTTATATCAAGAGTTCAATCAACCAAAACCACTGCTTTCATTATCACACATGAACTCAAGCCTCCCTTACCTGGTGCTTCTAATTGCCTGAACTTAACTATGAATTCTAGCTTTCATCCTGTTAGTTTTGATCCATCATTCTAACCTGTCTAGATCTCTTTGAATCTTGTTTCTGTCAGCTGACTTGTTAATGTCATCTCCTGACTCTGTGTCGAGTGAGCACTTGACAAGCCTGCTCGCTTTGACTTCATCCAAGTTGCCAGTAAAAATGCTGACTGGGGTAGACCCATTAGCACACCCTGGAGAGGTCTCTTCCAGGTAAACATGGTGCCTTGGTCATCATGCTTTGGATATGGTCATTCAGTCAGGCATGGACTCTCATTAATGCCACGTTGCTCCTTCTTATTCAGATGCCTCGCTGTGGCTCACACCCGCTCTCTATAACTGCCCTGTGATTTCCCAGCCAGCAAAGCATAGCAGAAAAGGAAGTGAGGTTGATCTGGTTGATTTTTCCTCTTGGTGAGCAACACAGGAAGGAGCCTAGAAGCCACAGGGGGATGTGGTTCTTCAGGGCAAAGGTACTGGGCTGGTGATTCATTCAGTCACACCACCTCCTGTTCTGTCAGTTTGCCTCTCAGCATCTGTCACTTCTCACTTATCTAGTCTGCCACCCTCTTCCTCTCCCTCTTGGTCTTCTTTCAAGGTTTACACACATTTGAATGAAGGCTGGGTAGTTCAAAGTGAGGAATTTGCCTCGGTCCAACAATGAGAAGAAGGGTTAATAACTCTTTTGATGAAGATCTGAGGCAGCCTTCCTGGGAAGCCTAGGACATCCCCTTCAAAAGATCTAGCTGGTCCTCTCTCTTCAGTTCTTCTTCAGTACTTTCTCACGCTCCCTTGCCTGGACTGGCTTCCACCTTACTCTAAGTGGGAGCCGACAGACCTGTCTCCACCCACAGTAGACAGAACTTACACTCTCTGCTCTTCCAGAGAGACAGTGAGCCTTACCTCACGCTGGAGGGCTTGCTGCCTCTCCAGGCATCGGAGGGGTTTCTTCCTGCAAGCTCGCAGTCTTCTCTCTTCTCACAGAAGCTGCTGGCACCTGGGCCAGGGCATCAAGAGACCCACCTGAGCCAGAGAGAAGAGCTTGGGTGGGTGGGGCAGGGGCTGTAAGGTTCTTCTTTCTGTAGTTTGTGGCTTTTATTTCTGCTTTCTCATTCTTATGCTTATTACCCATGTCTTCTCTCCCAGTCCTCTTTTTCTCCTACTTTCCCCACTGCTCCTTCCTCCAACCCTCCACCCTTCTCCTTTGGTCCAGGGGAGACAAAAGCAGCATTAATGATTGGCTGTGGAGGATGATCTTCCGGGTTCTTTGTCTTCGCACTCACAGCTCTGCATTGAGCAGATTCGTTTCATCCTTAAACTTTTTCCATGATGACACAATTCCTGCCCCTTTAGTAATCACCGGTTTTCTGATGGAAGAGCTGAAGCACAGCTAAGTGGTAGGTGGGGAAATTCTGCAGGCTTGAATGGTTTTGCTTTTAAGTTGTGTACCCTACCCATGAGTGTGTAAGTACAATAAAAAATACCAACATGTAGCACTCAATTTATTCCATCTGAACCATGTAAACATGCATAAAGAGCACAGATACAGGGCAAACCACAGTGCAGTTCATTCATTACATGGTCAGTTCTGCTATGGGCCAAATTATCCCCCACCCCAAGTTCATATGATGAAGCCCTGACTTCCCAATGTGATGGTATTTGGAGATGGGGCTGTTGGGAGATAATTCAGTTTAGATGAGGTCATGAAGGTGGGGCCCTCATGATGGCATTAGTGTCCTCTTAAGAAGAGACACCAGAGAGCCTCTCTCTGACCTCCCTCCCTCCCCCAGTCTCTGTCTCTCTCCATCACACAAGGACACAGTGAGAAGCTGACAGTTTATAGGCCGGGAAGAAGGTCCATGCCAATCACCTGGCACCTTGATCTGGGACTTCCCAGTCTCCAGAGCTGTGAGAAAATAAATTTCCATTGTTTAAGCCACCCAGTTGATGGTGTTTTGTTATGGCAGCCTGAGCAGACTAATACAAATTTCCAAGCTAATTGTTTGCTACCTGCCATAACATTTGTTTTCCAAATGTGTCATTTGCACTCAAATCTACATGTAAATTGAACGAGCTAATTAATACAGGTATAAAGTATCTCAGTATAAGAGTCTCTGGTGACTTCATTTCCCACTGATTCCACTCTATTTGCATATCTTCACTCGGAACTCCTGGACTAAACTACACTGACTTCTCATTTAACCTGTAAAGCACTCAGACAATTTTCTCTAAACACTTCTCTGTCCACGTTACTACGATATCCTGACTCTTTCCTGAACTTTTACACTTCTCTTTCCTGAAATGAGTCTCCTGGACTGTGGACCCAAGCAAGGATCCCACTTTGTGGCAAAGCCCAGGCTTGCCTTTCATTTCCATACCCTGTCTCTCCACTACTGTGTTAAAAACTAGGAGGCAAAATGCAGGTAACTGGTAGCCTCTTCAGGAGCAGAAAGGATTAATATGGCCAGTTTGTCAATCATGGTAATGACGTCTAACATTTATGAGTTCTAACTTCCTTACATGCACGTCTCATTTAATCCCTACAACAAACCCTCTGAAGCAATGGATAGTCCCTCCATTTGATGGACGAGGGAAGTGGGCAAAGAGATTAACTGCCAAAGGTGACCCAGCCAGTGAGCGATGTCATCAGGAGCTGAACCTAAAGCAGTCCAAATCCAGATCTCACATTCCTGACTTAAATTGGTGGAAGTGCTCATTGGACATACCATCTAAAAAGACCAAAAGGTCACCCTGGAAGACTCTAAGAAGGAGTAGTTAGCAGCCTCAATTTTATCTCACTGCAGCTTACTCCTTATGAGGACTGATATGTTGACTATTTTTCTGTGTGTGGAGAAGGGTTACGAAATATCACAATTGCATTTGGCCTGTTGCCAGGTGAGAAGTCTCCTATTTTACTGGATTTGAGTAATTCATACCTAATACTATACTGAATACTTTCCTTCCATCAAGAACAAGATCTCAAGCGAGGAATTTAGAGGTGTGTGTGTTGGAGCCAACACTAGCCATATCCAGTAACCCACGTTCAACATGGAAGCTACGGCCAGCCCACAGCCCCTTCAGTCTCCTGTAACGCTGCTCGAGTTTTTGCTTCAATAGCGATGCCTTTCGCACCAGCATCCCCATTTGTCAGTTGTAGGGCTAGAAGGTTTTGTGGCCCCCACATAGGAAATAAAGGCTATTCTGATAACTTGCATTGTTTTATTAGGCCGGTCGTATCTTGGGTATTGAGAACAGAAGACTCTTGAAATGATTTCCTGCTGCTAGTTGCATGGTGCAAATAGCTGCTGTCGGACAGACCGGTAAACAATACAAAGATTCCCCAAAGACAGACGAGAGCTCACAGCATCTGCCTTTAGTCACGGGAGATCATACAGAAACACGCTCTTGTGTGTCTGTTTGAACAGCATCACAAGGCAGCACAGGGCAACTACTCAATCATCATGCTCTGAGCTGGACGGAAATCTGTGGGAACCCAGGCGAGGAGTGCAAAGGGGTCTCCTGCTCCTCCAGCCCGAATTCGTCTCCCCTTTGTAGAGCCAATCGGCACTCAGAGAGCATGGGAGAAAAGAAGCACCCATCATTGTGCGGTCCCAATGAGCCTCTCATTACTGCGCGCGTACAGGTCTTTGCTCATAATGAGAGCGCAGGCTCTCTGCAGCCGGAGGAAGCATGCTGTGACAGATGCTGCTTCTGGAGTCAACGCACCAGCTCTGCCCCTTAGTGCTCAGTGACCTTAGGCACCGTACCTAACTGCTTTTTCCTGGTTTGTGCTTTAATCTCAGTTTCTTTACAGATTTGTCATAAGGATTCAGTCCTCATGATTTATTAACTCCTTTCTCCTTTTCTCTTGGAGGCAATGGATGATGTCAGTTATTTCTGCATGCCTTGCTCCTAGTGTGTGTCTTGGCACATGCTAAATATCAGAAAATGCTTGTAGAATACAGGAATCTTATTTCTCTTGTATATTAAAATCCCCCTCTCTGTGTTGGCCATCCAGTTGGTTCTCAAATACTTTTTGAAAGAAAGATGCTTTTTATTTAATTATTTTTTAAAGTTTATTTTACTTTATTCTTAATCTTTTTGGTGAGGGGAGGTAATTAGTTTTATTTAGTATTTATTTATTCTTAGAGGAGGTACTGGGGATTGAACCCATGACCTAATGCCTGCTAAGCATGTGCTCTACCACTGAGTTAAACCCCCTTTCCCCCAAAAGATGCTTTTTAAAAAAACTCAGGTTTAAGCTTACATGTAGTAAGCTATTTATTAAGTTATGCATACTATATTTATATTTTATATTTATTAAATTATATAGAATTAATTTCAGTTATTTATGAACAGTACAGTACTCAATCTTAGGAAGACAGTTCAGTGAACTTTTACAGAGGCATATGCCTATGAAGCCATCACCTAGATAAAGATAAAAAAACAGTTCAGTTGCTTCAGAAGCTTCCTTTATGCTACTTCCCAGTCAATACTCCTGCCAGAGGAAATCATTATTCGGAGTTCTGTCACCATAGATAGGTTTTGCTTGTTCTTGGACTTCAAATAAGTAGACTCATATAGGACATGCCATTTTGTGTCTGGATTCTTTCACTCAACAATGCTGTAAGATTCATCCACATCATCACATATGTCAGTAATTTGTTCATTTTTTTACTGTGCAGTATTCTGTGATGTATATAAACTATACCTTATCCATTCACCTATTGATGGACAATGGTTTTGTTTCCAGTGTTTAGCAACGATGAATAAGGCTATGCGTATCCTTGCGTATGTCTTAGTGGACATCGGCATTCGTTTCTCTCAGGTAATGTAAGGAACGGAATTGCTAAGCCATAGAGTCAGTGTATATTTAAATTTATTAGAAACTACCTGTTTTACAAAATAGTTGAAGAGATTTACACTCCCATCAGCAATGTATTGAATTCCAGTTGCTCCAAATTCTTACAAGCATTTGATATGATCAGTCTTTTCAAATTTAGTCATCCTGATGTAATGAATTTGGGTTTTCATTTAATGGTTATTCACAGCATATGAGCTTATTAATAATTCCTTATCCCATGCGGTCCTCCATCTCAGCAAATGGTTTAATGTGATGAATATGCTTCTAGTCAAAATAGCTCCATTTGGCAGTCAGAACTGGTGCAGAAGGAACCTTGGATTCAGAGATGACATGATAGAAACTCCAAATTTCTGACAAGTAAATTAAACATAAAAGCAAGTTTCAAAAATACAAAGTAAACAGAAAGCCAGTTAAGATAATGAACGACATAACCCTCTCTTATCTCTACACTTCTCAGTAGAAAATTCTGTCAACACGTATTTATTAAATTGAAGAAGAATCTCATAACATGTGTCATTGTATTTTACAAATACGTATTAGCTACCTCTATGAGCTTGACATAATACTGGAAACTTGCTGATAATTTTGTTCAGTTCTCCAAACTCTCACAAAATTGGTTTTATCTCCATTTTACAAAGTACCCACCCCGACCCCATCCCTCATCCATGCGGCTGCTTTTCCAATCCTCCTACAGGACGACTGTTCTTTCCCTACTAAGCAACAGTCAATGGCTCACCCTGTCCATCCAATAAAGTCCAAGTTCTTGCACAAGTTCACGATCTCTTTTCCTTCCCCTGTGTTTCTGTGTTAATCTCCCATTGCCCCCCTCCGCAAATCTAATGCTTAAATCAAATCAAATCTATTCTACATACTGTGCTTTACACGAGGCTACCTCTGCCCCTTGATGACTGTTTACTCCAACTTTTCCTGTCTAAATATTTCCGGACATTTTAAAATTTAAATGACATCTCCTTTGTGACATCGTCTCATTTCTCATTGCCCATGGCACTTTGCTGCATTAGGAGGTAAAGATTAACAGCCAGGGTAACAGAAGTCTGAGCTGAACCTATAGGTAATGCCGACTTCTCTGGACCTGTCCGATGAGTGGGGAGCCTCCCTCAAGCCTGATTTGCATGACCCACCTGCAGGAGAAAGAGGGCTGCTGATGAAGACATTACAGAGTTTCCTGGGAGCCAAGAATGTGAAATGGAGAGCACAGTGTGAAGTCTGTCTCTCAGACTAGTTCCAGACTGGCTGGTGTCTTGACCCTAAGGAGAAAGGAGATATTGAGCAAAAGCTGAAGGAGTTGTCACAGGAGATCTTTAGAGACATGGGGGCACAAGCCATCTTGGATTTTTGTTGTTTTCGTTTTCTGGGGGGAGGTAATTAAGTTCATTTATTTATTTTTAATGGCAGCACTGGGTACTGAACCCAGGACCTCATACATGCTAATCATGCACTCTACCACTGAGTTAAACCCTCGCCCACCATCTTGGATTTGATGGAAATCCAAATAGAGTAACACAAGGACAGAATGAGAGTTAGGTACTTTTCCTTGCTTGCCACTGTCCAGCTTGGGCATCTCAGGTGCTACAGCATCCTGACTGCAGTGGGAGCTGTAGATCTGAACAGAGCAGCAGGAAACCATGTGAGAGTGGACTTGTTTGTGAACTCGGATGAATTCCCAGGATCCTAGAGAAGCTCCAGGAATGTTTGAAGAACACTTTCTAGATGGTAAGACTCTGTATAAGCTTGGGGCAAAAGTCAGTAGAATTTGGATTATTGCTGTTGATTTCATTTCATTTATGTGCACAGACAGGTAAGGCCTGGAAAACCTTGGGTTATGCTGACATTCATTTATGACTTGAAATGGTTTAAAACTTATCTTCATGTAAGTATCTGATTTGATCCTCATAACAACCATATGAGGTGGATAACATTATCACCAGATTTTTTCCAATAGTGATGGATTTGAGCACAGTATTTATTGGGGAAAGAGTCCAGGACTTGTCAGCAGACCTAATTTTGAGCTCTTGCCCTTCTGCCTATGGCTGGGTGATCCTGGTGAGACTTAACCTCTCCGAGCTTCAGCTTCTCACCTGCAGGACAGGAATCGCAGCCCTTTTGCGTGGGGTGCTGTGAACCTGAGATGAAGAACAAGTCCTGTGCGACTGTGAGAAACTACTGTGGTGCAGGACTTGCTGCCAACTGCACTCATCTTCTGCCGTAAATCGGTCGTTCCTCGACATGCCTCAGCAGACTGAAAACAGTGAATGGAGTGTATTCACGCCTCCTTCTTCTGTGTTACCTTGTCCTGCAACTCAGCAGGATGGTGTGGAATACCTCAGGGGTGGTGAGTTCCTCATCTTTGATGGGAGTGTGATGGAGAGGATTCATACTTCAGAACCGCTTGGACTAGACCCCAATCCAGAGAGCCTAAGATTCTTTACTGAAGTAATCAGGTACATACCAGATACAGATGTAACAGGTTAAATCAAGTTCCCCAGGAACACAGTATGTGGCTAAGATACATAGAACATGACCCACCAGAAGGCTGTGTAGGTCACACAGTCTATTGTGGCAACTACTCAACCCGGCCATGCTATGGTAAGGGCGGCCATGGACAACACGCAGGCAGATGAGAATGCCTGTATTCCAACAACTTGTATTTTAAAAAACAGATGTTGGGCCTCATTTGGCTTCTGGGCTACAGAGTAGCCAACTCCTGAGACAGAGGTTTGTCCAGTTGCCAAAGAGGATTTGGTAACACAAGCAGCCAAAAGCAAAACCAGGCGGTGACACAGAATAGAAAAGTCAAAATCATTGAGTGAAAGTAACGTTCTCTGTTTAGCTTTAAAAACAAAAATGAAAGGAGGTGGGAAGGGATAAATTGGGAGTTTGGGATTTGCAGATACTAACTACTATATATAAAACAGATAACCAACAAGGTCCTACTGTATAGCCCAGGGAACTATATTTAATACCTTGTAATGGCCTATAATGAAAAAGATATGAAAAGAAATATATATATATATGTGTATATATGTATATGTGTGTGTATATATATATATAAATTAAAAAATGAATCACTATGCTGTACATCAGAATTTAACACAACATTGTAAATCGACTATGCTTCAATTAAAAAAAAACCTGAAAATGAACAAGTGCATAATTGGAGAGAGAAGGGGTTTCATGTAAAATGTCTGCTGAATCAGATGGAAACAAATTTTATTCTAAAGAAGTTCAGAAAGGTAAAAAGAAGACTCTAGGGTTTTAGCTGCTTGAAAACTCACTATAGGCCAAATAGCGTGATGTGATTTCTTAGAAAATCCAATGTGCTCTAGTTCCCATTAATGAAAGCAGGGCATCCAGAACAAACAGGGTGATGGTCCCCGGGGAGCAGGGCTGTGGAGTCATCCCCTGGAGCCCTCCCATCCCAGTGCTGGGCACATGGGAGGGGCTCCCTGGGGGATAATCGTTCCCGTGCACTGCTCTGGGTGGAGTAGTGGGATATCTGAGTGTCTTCCGTGCAGTCTCTGTTTTGAATTCAAATGTGGAAGACTGGTGTTTGAGCTAAGAGCTGAAAGGCAGGGTCCAGAGGCAGATGGGGAACAGCGAATGGGGAGAAAGGACCCCAGGTTGGGACACTACTAGAATCTACTCGGATTCTGTCAGGGCTTAAATCCAATCTCTTTCTCTTCAACATCCAATTAAAATCCAGGTTTCTGGAAAAGATGGGGGTGAGTATCACACCAAGAAATCTTAGCATTAGCTTTGTTTTCTGAAAAATATGTTCCCTCACCTGAGAGAGAAGAAACAAACGTGCTGGCCTGCTTAAGAAAACATTTGGAATATTTCAAATGAGGCTACAAAGGGAGATGAATTGAAGGAAGTGGTGGGTCTGCAGTGCGAGTTCTCACAGCCACCAATAATTCCCTTGCAAAGGAACTAATTATGCTTGGAGAGGACTTGTGTGCCTGATAAAATAATTAAAAATAAATTGCTCTCCTTGGAAATGCAAATTACCGTGTGTGAAAACAACCCCGTTGGTCACATAGATAATAAACAGATGTGTTTTCTCAAGTCTGTGAGGTGGCACTGATTGGTTTCCAGTTCTGGGTACCACAGGGCCCAAGCCACCTTAGAAACAAAGGTGGGGGAACCTCAGGCCTGGTGGGGACAGTTGTTATCTCCTCGGGGACAGCTGTTGAGAGCCTTTAGCCATGACACTCCCCACACCCTACCCGGCTGACTTTTCCTGGCTGAGAACAGAGGATGCTGAGGAAATGGACCTGACCCACTCTTCCCCCTGAACTCCTCGCCCCTGCCAGAGTGGGAGGGGACGGTGGTGCTGTTAGACCCCCTGCCTTCTGATAAATACCCCAACGCCCTTTCCTGCTACCCAGTACTGTCAGGTCAAGGAAACTAAGACCTTGGCTACGAAGAGCCAGGAGCTAGATGGACTTTGCGTGTGGGGAGGAAAAGGGGATATGAGGTCTTGGGGAGATGACTGGAGCACTGTCGCAAAAAATTTTTTTTAATTTTATTGTTTTTGGTGGGAAGGTAATTAGGTTTTTATTTATTTGTTTGTTTTAATGGAGGTACTAGGGATGGAACCCAGGACCTTGTGCATGCTGAGCACATGCTCTACCACTACACCCTCCCCCTCTCCAAAAAAATTTAAAAACAGGGGGTGTAGCTCAGTGGTAGAGTGCATGCCTAGCATGCACAAGGTCCTGGGTTCAATCCCTAGTACCGCCACTAAAAAAACCTTTTTTTGAAGTTTCTCCTTAGCAATGATGTAATAAGTCTTATGGAAAAAAGAAAAAAGAAAGAAACTCAGGCTACAAAATGCTTTATTATTTCGTTCAAGAACTAATGTTGATTAAACACCTACTGTGCAGAACTGGCCCTTGAGTGGCATTTTTGATAGGCTGGAGATGAAAGGGAGGACAGAATGGGATTTCTGCCTTGCAGGAAGTCACAGTCTGGTTGGGAGGCAGATCTGACATAAATGAAGGGCACATTCTCAACTCCTTTTGCCTTGCTGACATCAGATCCTTCCCTCGGCCTCTTATCCGGAGGCAGAAGATTACTTAAAGCCAGTGTGGCTGGACCCTGAGTGTTCTCCAGGGAATCAGAGACACAAGAGAGGCGAGCAGAGGGCAGCCTTGCCTGGGGTTTTGCCCGGGGATCTCATTTAATCCCCAGCACTGGGTGAGGGAGGGGCTCCTCTCCTCACAGACAGGAGCCTGAGCCTCGGGAGATACGGTAAGTGTGAAACAGGTACCGGGTAACGGTGCCACCTGGCTCCTGGGGGGGTGCGAGGGGTAGGCGAGGTAACACAGGAAGAAACAATTAACGGTGCCCGGCACTACATACGCGCTCAACGAATGTTCCCTCTGAGGCCTCGGGAACTTGCCCCAGGCCAGACACAGAGGACAGAACCAGGGGGTCACTCATATCCTGGTCAGGCCAGTTCCAAAGCCCGCACTCTTTCCAAAGGACTGCAGGTGCCTCTGGGGATTCAACTGTCTTCATCATCCTCTTCCATCCTGTTTGTGGTCCTGCCTCCAGCCCCTTTCAAGCCCACCCAGAGGGCCTTTTCTTTCTGCGCGTTTAGACTCAGCGTGGATAACTTCCTGGACTTCCAGCATAAGCAGAGGAGGGAAATGAGCAGAAGAAAGAGCATCACGAAGGGGCAGATGACGAGGAAATAGAGCAGAGGTGCTGACGAGCAGATCCTGGAAGGCAATGTTGGCTCTGCAGCAAACAGGGGGGAAAGAAAGAATAATTAGTCTCCAACGTATTTGTACGAATTAATTGTTAACACTTCTGGGATTTATTGTTACAGGCAAATATATGTGAAAGTCACGGGGGCCACATAGCA
This sequence comes from Camelus ferus, assembly GCF_009834535.1. NCBI lineage: Eukaryota > Metazoa > Chordata > Mammalia > Artiodactyla > Camelidae > Camelus > Camelus ferus. The sequence continues at coordinate 59,864,365 of NC_045704.1, forward strand.
GTCGGCCCCTTAAATCACACGCGAGGAGCGAGGAAAGGGTGCGGGGAGAGGAGAGCTGCAGGTCGGCGCTCCTCCAGCCCCACTCCCTCTCGCCCAGCGATTTCCAACCACCAGAGGTTGCGATGACCTACTTAAAACTAACAGCCAGAAAGAAAAACAAAACAAGAAAGAAAATCTCTCCTTTAATCTTCTTTCCGCAGAAAAGATATCTATAATTCAACCCTCGTTCCCAACTCTGTTGCCGGTCCTGAATTTTTAACCATTATTCCCATCGCTGCTTCTTACACACACACACACACACACACACACACACACACACACACACTCTCACTCTGCACTGTCCTTATAAAACCACAGCACCCGCAAGTGAGAAGCACCCCCCCTTCCTTAATCTCCAAATCAGCCTCGCAGTCCCCAGGCACCCCCGCATTCGGTCCCCTCCCATTATTCTTACTGTCGCCTCCACCGGGCATGCTCTCTGCACCGTAATCCCCTGGGTCCTGCTGGCCTAGCTCCCCATCACACTTGTCTTCCCACCTGGCCTCAGGCACAGTTTCCTCTTCTTTTTTTCCACTTCTCACACCTGCCTTTGTTTAGACCTCTTGTGTTCCCTTTAACCATCTTTATCATCATGGTCATTGGAGTATGTCTGATAGTGTCGCTTGTTTCTCCAGCCTCTGCAGTGCCTCGCACACCTCCTTGGTAACGTTTGCTGATCTGAATTAAACTGGATTGACGGCAACCACGTGGGCAAACGCTCCGATATAAATGCCGGCTGAAGCACACGGCCACCCAGCCATCGGGCAGCTGCAGTCCTCAGGGAAGCCCTGTCAGCACACGGACACTCAGAGCACGGACAAACAGCCCTGAAGCAGTCAGGGCCTGGCCACGCAGCCAGGGAAGACTGCACACACCGCAGGCTCCAGGAAAGAGAGCCTCAAGCTACTAGTCAAAGGAGGGCTATTTACAGTTTTTGATGCAGGACACCGAGACACCAACTACTAAATGTAGTCTTCCGACTACATTTATTTATGACAGGATATTTGAAATCAGGGCTGTTCTGAAAAATCTGATGCTAACAATAGCTGAGCTGTTATTAGAAAATCATAATGACATAAGCAATTTCTTCCTCAGAGGTTAAGCCATAGGATTCATAGGATTACAGACTCTTAGAGATAAAGACAACAGGTTTAAAGGTCATTTTGACCAACCTCACGCTGCAAGAATTTCACTTTTGGCATTGCTGATGCATTTCACACCTTGAAGAACATCTCTTTGTTGGAAGTCAAGAAAGAATCTAAACGTGTCCAAATTCTGCAAAGAAAAACTCCTGGAGGACAGAACCTATGTCTCATGCATCTTTTCTCCCGCGTAGCACTTGGGCATCAATGGGGACTAAAGAATGAGTCAACTGCATGAGTGACTTCCACACCCAGGGACCCAGGTGCTGCTGCTGTCATGTTACACCGAGGAGACCATCACTGAACATTAGGCTGGCAGCTCTGAGCAGGGAAGGAGCTGCAGGGCTTTGTTGCTTGGATTCTCTCTGGTCTTGTTTATATTCTCCATCCTAAATTTGGTTTTTGTCTTTGAAAGTGTGGGCAAACGATAAAGCAGGAGTTTGAATTCTTTATCAGCCCCTCTCCACATCCTACCTGGCCCTTCCCTCCAAGGCCCTGCTTGACTACAGTAATTCTCCCGGGTCTCATCTGAATACATTTGAAGGCATACGGCTAAGCAGGAGGAATAGACTGCAAGGCTGAAAGAGAGCGGAGCTATAGAGACCAGTGGGTGAGGGTTCCGGCCTTGCTACTTTACACAACTCATGTGCAGAGTAGTTGTTGTTGTTGTTTGTTTTTTGGGGGGAAGAAGGTAATTAGGTTTATTTATTTAATTAGTTTTTTTAAGGGAAGTACTGGGGATTGAACCCAGGACCTCGTGCATGCTAAGCACACAATCTACCACTTGAAATATACCCTCCCTGCTGTGTGCAGAGTAGTGACTGGGCCCCTACTACATCTCAGAGAGAACTGGGTCCAAGTCCTGGCTCTTCAGCTTAACCATCATTGATTTTGGACAACTTACTCATCCTCTCTAATAGTTTCCTTGTCAATCAAATGAGGATAATAATTTGTAGAGTCGTGATGAGATAATGCCGAATAAAGCATTAAACAGTGTCTAGCCCATCTGTTGAGTCGGCAAGGAATAAATACCAGCTAGAGTGCTATTGAGAAAGTTAGGGAAATCATAGGCAACTTCTTCCCAAGTGACCAGGCAGAAAACAGAGCTGAGTCTGCTGATTTCCTCACTCAGGGACCACAGGCTTGGCCATGTTCTTCCACAGGCCAAGTCTTTCCCTTAAATCTCTGATCTCTCTGTCCCCAGGGCTGAGTGACATTCAGCGGAGAGTCAAGCAATTATTTAGGAGACTGTGGCTTCCTTTTCTAATCATGAGAGGCAGAGAATTGGGAGACAAGAGTCCATGCCACCCATGTGTCGCCATTGCTAGGATGATGGTGTGATGATGGGGAGATGGAACCAGCACATAGGAGGTAGAAATCTGGCACTTGGATTTTCTGCCACTGACACTCTCACCTTCTGCATGAAGGGACTGCATGAAGGGACTGCCAGAGGGCTTGACTGTCTAAATGGGGAGGAGTCCGTTCCACTGAGAGCAATCTGCCATCAAAGGTCGACAAAGGGCGCTCTTTGCGGTGCTGAATTGGACACCAGCTAGGAACTGTCAGCTCCAGTGCTTCTAAATGACCTCTCCCGGGAGGGCAGTGTTTGCTCTGGATCCCACAGTCACCATTCCCACCATCTGCCTCTCGCCCAGATCTGGATTAGTATTAGTGACATGCAAAACCATTAAGGTTTGGCATTTTGAATCAATCCGAGTAAGTGCCCAGGGCTCGGAGTACAAGGCCTGTAAGACAGAGCCAAAAATGTAATGGGAACACTTCATCACGAGGTTTAGTTTATAATCCTGCTTCTACCCGCGGCCAAACCTATCACTAAGAGAATTCCTTTCTAACACTGACTTTAGAAGAAAGGTAGAAGATATTGAAGCCCCTACCAACTCCTCCCCTAACGCAACCCAGACTTGGTCAACTGGCCGTGCCAGGTGTGGCCACGTGGGAGAGGCGGCTCCAGCCAAGAAGTCAAAGCAGGGTTAGGGAACCTGATACAAGAGCCTCTCAGAGTAAGTGAACCTCTGACAGCGCTCGCTTCACCTCCATTGAGGACTCACTTGCTCATTCATTCATCAAGCTTTTTTTGAGCTGAGCACTGTGTGCCAGGCCTTATTGGAGGCACCAGGGAGCACAGACAAATGACAAATTCCCTCCAGAAACACCAGGGTGATAGGGGCCCATAGCTCTTCTGAAGATCCACTTCTAAATACAGCCTTACCCAAAGAAAATCTGGGAAATAGTAATAAATACTGTACTGCTACGAATAATCCAGCCCCCCCCTAAAGCTTTAGAACCTTGCCTATTAATTAATCACAGTGAGTTCTCTAGAATCAGGTAGCTGTAGCCCCTGCTTTGGCTTGGTCACAGCCAAGGATGTAAGATGGAGAGGAAAATGTGAGGTGCATTCCACCAGGGAAGTACCTCTCAACTTCTCTGCCTTCACGTTAGCCACATGCTTCACAGTTCTCTTAAACAGTCCTAAATTAAGCCAACCCAGAACTGCCAAGCAGAGGTGGTGGGAAACCATTTGAGAAGTGAGAATTCGTAGCCTATTATATTTGACATGGACCTTATTAATACATAGAGCTGGTCCTTACCAGGAGTGCAATTATACTGTGAATTCAGTAAGTATTTGAGCACCTTCTTTGTGCCAGACATTATGCTGTTGCTAAGAACCAGACAGTCTTAGCCTTCTCACAACGTATAGTCTGGCACTGATGATGGGTGATAAACAGGTGTGATGACTAAGAGACTAAGGTAAGTTGCTGAGAAAGTGGCAGTTACGTTGGTCGGTGAAGGATTAGTAAGTGTTGAGCAGATGACATGAAGGAGCATTCCAAGCAGGAGGTGGTGTAAGTTCATGCAAGATGTTAGACTGCCAGTAATGTCCATTCTCTTCTAATCTTCATCTTCTTCTTCTCCACTGGCTCTTCTCCCTCCAGAATGTAAATGTGCTCGAGTCCCTACCATCTCCAAACCAAAACAGAACAAAGCAAAGCTTCACTGCACCTCCTGCCATTTGTCATTGTCTTCTCTCTTTCCCTTGGCATCAAAGCTCTTGATAGCATAATCTGGATTTGACGTGTCCACTTTCTCACCGCAGTCTGACTTTTCTCACAACTTTTCTGTAATTGCCCTATCTTGTTAAACCAATGGATATTTTCCCATCTTCATCTTAATTGGCCTCTTTGCACCAGTTGAGTCTGTTGGCTCTGCCTTCCCTCCTGATATCTGTCCTGCCTTTGGTTTCCGTGATACCACCGAACCCTGGTTCTCCTACCTCTAGGCTATGCTTTCCATTCTCCTTCATAGCCCCTCTTCTGCAGCCCCCGGATAAACAGTGGTGTATCTCAGGGGTCCATCCTTGGACATCTTTATAGGCTGTAAGATGATGACTTCTGTAACTCTGGCAGAGATCTCATTTGGAAATTCCAAAGCCTACTGGATAGATCTCCCTGGATAATTTTCCAGTACTCCAAACTCAGGTCCAGCCCAACTTATTCAAAATTGAACTAATGTTCCCCTTCAGATCTTTCTTCTGTATCACCTCATTTGGTGAGTGTCCCCACTGTGCACTCACCCTTGAGTCTCTTCTTCTGCTCATTCACCTTCCATATACACCTCATCCTCTAAATCCTGAAGACTGTGTCTCCTCATATGAGCACCTGTCCTCTCAGCACTCCTGGGTACTGCCTTAATTCAGGACTTCATCATGCCTCACCTGGGTCCCCACAATCAATTTCAAATAGTTCTTCCTGCTTCGTGCCTTCCTCCCTTTCAATTCATTAAAAAAAAATTTGGGGGGTGGTAATTAGGTTTAATTAATTAATTAATTAATTAATTAATTAATTAATTAATTAACAGAGGTACTGGGGATTGAACCCAGGACCTCACACATGCTAAGCAGCAGCTCTACCATTGAGCTACACCCTCCCCAACTTAATTCATTTTTAACACCACTCCCAGGGGGAGCTTTCTAAAATGCAAATCTGATGGGTCACCCCCCACTGCTTGAACTTGTGCAATGACACTCTAACTTCCGGGATAAAGTTCACCTTCCCTAGCTTCCTACACAAGACCCATTGAGATCCACACCCTTTCCGTCTCACTAGCCTCATCTCTCGCCGTCCTAACACAGTTTCTCTGATCATCTTGCATATCCTTCCCTTTTCCTAAAACGTGTGTCTTCCTTTTTATAGGCCCCATACTCTCGGAACTCTCCCAGATCTCCTCCCCACCTAGCCCTTCATCTCAGCCCTGCCTCTCTCTGCTCCTTCCTTAGTCTCCTGAGACCATTTCTTTAACGACACCTTATCATGTTGGACTTTACCTCCCCCACCGGACTCTGAGCTCTGTGGGAACAGACTCTGTAACACATTTTTGTGTGCCCCAGGACCCCATATAGTTATTCACTGAACAAATTTAAATAATTTTGTCATATATACGTATGTGTATATGTACCTGTATATGTGCATGTGGGTGCATATGTGTGTGTGTGCGGCACGTTTGAGACATAAGGGGAAAAGGAATTGACATTTGTTGAGCACTTAGAATATGCTGGGGTCTGCGCCAGATACTTTACATGAATTCCTATTATGATTCTCATTTAATGAGAAAGCTGAGGCTCACAGAGGTTAGGTAACCAGGAAATGATTTCACAGCGAGTAGGTAGGTGACAGAGCTGCAATTTGAGCCTAGGCTTGTCTCCTTCCAAACCCTGGGATTTTTCATCGCCCCATACTGCTTACCCACCTACCAGAAAGGACCAGCCAGGTAGAGGAAGCGAGATGCTCTAAGAGAAGGATTTCCTTGGGAACACCTGCCGGTGCTCACAGTGGAAACCCTCAGGTCGCCGTGGCACAGGCTTCCAAGCTTCTTCAGTTGTGAAGAATACAAAGACTACTTAGCTTGTCACGTTTTCTTTCCAGAGCTCATCTTCTTAAAACCTCACACCTGTTTTATAAGAATTCCACAAAGACTAACAGTAAATATACGCTATGAAGGACCCCATCTGTCTCAGAAGAGAGGTGCTTTTTAGTCACGGAATATAGACTTTTTACAGTTATTGTCTGTTTATTCTGCAGAAACTGCTGATTCTACAGGGCCTGGGAATTCCAGTGGGAAAACACGGATGGAATGTGTTCAGGGTGTGGGACTTCCTATAATTGTTGGAGTGGAAGAAAAGCTCATAGGAAGATAAATTCTGCCTGGATACTTGGAAGAAAAATTCTGCTGAAGAATGGGTGGGAGGAGAATGATAACCCCTCAGGGAATAAGTTAGGTAACTGACTTCCCCCCCAGAAGCCCTGCTGGGGCTGGGATGCACGTATGCCTACTCTGAAAAGGTACCTCTCATTCCCTAGCACGCTCTCCCTCCCATGGAGTGTCCCAGGAGCTAGCTGGTGTTGTAGAGATGTTATCTTTACTGATCCTTTTAACCCTTCCCTGTATGGGGCAGGAAGACCACACCGCTGCCTCTCCAGTGACCCTTTCCCACTGTAAGTTTAACATAGAGCTCACCTCTCACCTTCTTGGTAAACCCCATCGGAAAGAAATGGCTCAGAGAATCAGCTGGCTATGGCATCTCATTGTGGCTCATTGATCACCGGGGGAGATTTTCTGGTCTAGCTGGAGACAGTTTTGCTTAATGAATGCCTATTATAGGCTTGGCACTGCACTGGCTGGAAGGAAGCCCTCTCCTCCACAACCTCTTGTTCCGCATGCCTCCGGAAGCTGGGCGCTCAGCACAACAAGGACGACCTTCCCACACGGAGAAGGGTCACCCTTTGGCTGATGGTCTTCAAGTCACTGCCTCCCGTGCTGGAAGCCTACAGACAAGTTCCACAGGGCCCATTTCCTTCCTTGGTGCCTTTCAAAGTGCAATTAGGAGAGGCACGCCAAACATCTATCATTCTCAGGGTTAAGGTAGTTTGTTGAACCCATAGGTAAGAAGCTTGGCACTTACTCATTGAGAGAGGCTTTTTTTCTTTGGTTGATTGGTTTATGACTCAGGCAGCATTTAGATGTGGCTGATTTTGGCTCAGCCAGATCAGACATAAAGTCCCCATGTCCCTCTTCCTCATTCCCACCCCCACTGTAGATGTGCTTTCTGAGACTGGAGAATCAGCTAAGAGGTAAGGATGTCTGCTTCAAACATTATTTGGTTACTTAAAGGGATACGATGTTGATGGCTTCTTCTGTTTAAGAGGGGAAGTGGGAGAAGAGGTCAGATGCCCCTGACATTCAGGATTAGCAGATACAAACTGCTACACATAAAACAGATAAACAACAAGGTCCTACTGTATGGCCAGGGAACTATATTCATAACTTGTAATAGACCATAGTGAAAAAGAATATGAAAAGGAATATAAATATACGTATAACTGAATCACTGTGCTGTACACCAGAAGTTAATACAATATTGCAAACCAGCTATACTTCAGTAAAAAGGAAAAAACTATGCCAAAACCTCATGTAGATCTTATCTGTCCAGATGAGTCACTACTGAGAGAAAGGGCAAAGTCATTTTCTTCAGGGAGTCTGTACATTGTTTTCAGCCTGAAAAGAAGCAAAATACAGCTGGAGGGAGAGCACAGGAGGAGAGACAAAGAGTCTCCCAGCCAGGAGCCACGGCTGGGGGATCCCTAGTTACCTGAAGGCAGCACCGTGAGCACCACAGGCTGTGACTCATCTGACGCTTGGGCGACCCACTTGCTTGGGTTGCCATGTAGCTGCCACTCTGCCACCTTGCACCAGTACATGCCCGCATCCTCCATCTCCACCCGCTGAAACTGCAGGACAAAGTCTGTAGGGGATGAACGGTATGAGAGCAGGCGCCTCCTGAGCCCCTCTTCACCGTACTCCAGCGAGCCGTCCTGCTGCAGGTGCGCCAGCATCTCACTTTGCAGGATTTCCTCTGTTCCGGTACCAAGTCGCAGAGAACAGGGAGGCTGGGCTGCCGGCACTCTCCAGGCTGCAGCGGATGGCCGCCTCTCTGTGCTCAGTGGCATTTTCTGTCCAGTACACTTTGGAGACACGTACCTTGCTTCCTAGGAAATAAAATGGCCATAAGTTAGAGAGGAACTCACACTTCAGATTGGACACCTCCTCTGAACAGTCCAGCTGTCGCTGAAGACGACATCAGGTCCTCCACTGTGAATGCTTTTCCTTGACCCCTGTCCTCCTTCCATATTTGCCAGAACATTGTCTACTGTGAATCAAGCCAGCCACTTCCCTTCTTCAGCCTCCCTCTTGCCTACTGGACCTGCCACGAAAAACCACCCAGCTTTGGTGGGCACTCTGTCCTGCTGCCCTTAATTCTCCCAGGTCAGCTCTCTCTTCTGCTTCCCAGAGGGGCCCTTCAACACTTCCAGCCTCCCTTCAAGTTGAATATGCCACCACTGCCCCTTTTTCTAAGCAAATGACCCTCCTCCCATACACTCAGGTGTGTCACCTCAGGTATAGACACAAGGAACGAGGAGGCTATCCGAGAGACCGAACATCTTTATCCATGTGTTAGAGACTACGTTGTTGGATTAGACTAAGTTTTAAAAAGATTTTGACATTTACTTTTTAAAAATGTTCCCCAGATCACCAGCAGGTGAGAACTTGGAAAGAAGGCTAGATTAGTTCCAACAAAACAAAGAAACTACAGTATGCACTAAATTTTCAACTCTACCACAAACAGATTTATTAATCTGTCTTGAAAAGAACAGCTTTGTCCAATCTGGGGTTCTTTTTTAGTTACCATCTTTACTCTCTCCTTCTCTTCATGGAGGAGCATGTGAAATAGTTTCTGTGGTCCTGTCTCTCCTTCTTCACCTCAAATTACTCCCTACTCCATTGCAATCAGCCTTCCAACCCCACCACTACACTCTGGCCAAAGTACCCAATAAAGGCTCAATTTCCCAGCTCAAGAGACCCTCTAGTCTTTTTTGTCCTCTCTGCGGTTTCTGCCACTGAAATCCGTTTACTTCTGAACTCTTCTCCTCTACTGATTTCAGAGAAAATATCCCTCCTGCATGTCTGACAAATCCTTCTCAGTACTGTTCCCTGGGGCTTCTTCCTTAACTCACTTCCCACACCAGGGTGCACAGCTGGCTACCCCCAGTCCAAACACACCCAGCCCACAGATATGTCTTATTCGACATCTTCAGGATTTTAAGAGAATTTGAAATCATTATGGACATTCTCAAACTGAGAGATGTCACCAAAAAAGGTTTTAGGCATCCCTTGATGTACTAAAAGGTTGGACAGCACAGGGCCAGCGTTTCTGAATGGGAAGTGTTGGCTAGAGTCAAGAAGTGGTGTGCGCTTTGTAAAGAGGTGGGCACACCCTGTCACAGTTTGTCTTGGTCTACCAGGAGAAAGGGGCGTTGGCCACACAGATGGAGAATGAAGGGTGCGTGAGTCTTGCGGGATGGCTAAGATGTGAACACCATGATGATGACGTGGGACATAAGGATGATTTGGGACATGCTGGGTAGGAGCCAAGCAGGAATGTGCAGCAGGCAGTTGGGTAGGAGGGCCTGGAGTTCAGGAGAAGGGGGCTAAGACTGAGGGCTGTTTCACTGAAGGTGGTAGTTGGAACAAAGGCAGTGTTTAAGTGGTTCTGAAGACAGCGGAGAGTAAGGAGGAAAATGGGCTTAGGTGTCCCTGAGGACACCTGCATTTAGCAGGGCGAGGAGAAGGGGTCTGGAGAGCATGGAGAACGGGGGCCGGAGCGGCAGGAAGAGACCCTGGCGCCGGGTTACTACTTCGCCCCTGCTGCTCCCAACAGACTGAGAGCTCCTGAAGGCGGTGCCTCAGTGGATCCCTAACTGCCTAACCCATGGCAACGTTCATTATAATCTTATTTTTTGATGTTACATTGAAAATAGAATTTTCGGCACCAGACTGGATTAACTTATTTGCATCGTGCTGTTGGATCTTGGCCAGTTCCCAAACCTTAGCTGTGACATTCATTTAATTTTAATCAATGCTGGAGGTGACCGAACTAACACTGACAGATCTAATCAACCCTGCCCACGTTTAGACCACAGCGCTCATGGACCAGTGCAGAGGGATGGAACTCCTACTGCATTTTTAAAGGCCTCCTGAGGTGGAGGAGACGCCCTCACTAGGCCATTCCAACAGCTAACTGCTCTTATTTGCCTTATGTTTAGGCAGCCAAATGTTGAAAAGCAATTTCTCCACACATCCCTATAGAGTTGTACGGTTTCTGTTCACAGTGGGAGAAATATGCTTCGTGTTACTCTTTCTCTGCCAAATTACAGTAGAGCCCCACTGGAATGACACAGCTTGCTGTTACAGAGATCGGGAGATACGGTACCCCGGGTAGCTGCAGAGACCAGGCTGCCGGGCTGAGATGCAAACCACTCTCAGAGACTTGCTCCCGTCCAGCCACCTCCAAATCTCAGACCGACTCACCGTAAGTGACCCCTGTCTCCTCTGGTGGGCCACCCGGTCCTGTGGTCCTCGTGCAGGTGGCTACTATTCCTACAACTCTAGGTCACAGTTTCACCTTCATATAATCACTTCGTAGAACAGCTGCCCAAGAGAAGGCGGCAGTTCTGCAGAAAGATGTGTGAGGACACCCTTGGAGGTTTACCTGTGGGCCTGAGTTTCAATTCCGTTAGACCTGACTGCTTTTCTCCAAGCTGGTGCCAAGTGCTGTTTGCGGACCGGAGCCATTCCCTCACAGCGCAGTAGTATTTGCCCTGATCGCTGTCTTCCACGTTCAGAAGGTGCAGCTGAAACAAGCCTTGGGAAACTCTCTCGGCATGGAATTTTTGTTTTCTCCGTGGGCTCTGAAATTCGTCCCCATATTTGACAACATTGGTTCGGTCCATTTCCAGGATCTTCAGCCAGGATGCATCAGTGGAAATGGGATGGAAGTACCAAATAATGGCTAACTGGAGGTTGCCAGTGGACTGGGACAAGATGCTACATTCTATGTCAGTGTTAGAGTTGATGGAGATCTCTTGGACTTGACTGCTTGAATTCACTTCCAGCTTGCTCTCTAAATGAAAAGAATGGTAACAGTTACTTTCGTTACTTTGCTAGAAAAAGAGAACTAGAAGGCAGAAGAAGGGACATGAGAGGTCAACAAAGGCAATGCCTCCTACATCCATCAGATGTGTGAATTCCCTCTTGAGCAGCTCCACTAACTGCTCCTGCAGCCTCCGAACAACTCACTAACTGACCAAGCACCCATTCCATCTTTGGACAGCTCTGCCACTAGAGAATTCTTTCTGCAATCAAGTTGAATTTTACCTCCCCATAACTTCTGCCCATGGGTCCTGGTTCTGCCCTTGCCCCGGAGGAGTGGGATGGGGAGGGGAGGGCGGGGAGGAAGCATCATCCAGCAAAGTCGATCTCTTCCACTTGATAATGCTTCAGTATTTGGGAACAGACATCTGTAGCATTTCATAAATCGAATGGTGAGCAAGTGGCCATGTAACACTTTGCCTGTGGGGTCACTATCCAGTGTACGCCTGGATTCACAATTTGCCTAAGCCTAGTTGTATCGCCTGCGAACATGCATAAACAAGAGGAAGCTGTATGTGAGCTATTAAAATTGTGCGTCTCTTTGCAGCCACTCAGCTGTGGGAACACTGTATGGATAGGTAGTCAACCATCCTTTAGCCCCGGAGATTTTCTGCTTTGTCAGAAAGATGAAGAGTAAAACCTGGCTTCCGAATCTTATTCTTAACTTCTTGCTGACATGACCAGTTCTACTCTGTAACGGCTTATTGATGTTGTCAGCAAGCCCCCTTACTCTTCCTTCCATAAACGTTTATTAAGCACATGCTATATTACGTGCCAGGCTATTCCAGGCTCTGTGGACGCCTCCCCTCAGTGGGTTTACCTCCTAGAGGGAGAGACTGGCACAGGCACAGCCGCTGAGAGAGGACAGGACTGTGTCACCCAAGCGGGACAGAGGTGTGCAGAGGTGGCCGTCCCAGCACACGGCAGGACCATCTAACCCAAACGTGGGAGTGGGGGGGGGGGCTTCCTGAAGGAGAGATCTCTAAGCTAAGTCTTAAGGTTTAATAGGAATTAATCTGATGGAGATATTAAGGGATTCCACACAAAAGAAGCAACTTGAACAAAGACTTTAAAGATGAGAGAGAGCGTAGAGTGCTTGATGAACTGCAGGTAGTTCCGTGTGGCTGGAGCTCAAGGTCAAGATGGACAGTGGAAGGACATAAATGTACCAAATTATAAAGGACCTTGCCTGCCATGCTATGGGAGTCTGGACATGAGGTGGACGTGGAGGAGTGGTGGACGACTCAGGTTTCTTACTTGGGCCACTGGGAGATGGTGGGGACACACAGAGAACAATGTAAGAGGAGTAGCTTGGAGGGATAATAATGGTGTACTTATGTTTTGACATATTGAGCGTAGACACGTCTTGGAGGCAATTGCATAGATGAGCCTGGAGATCCAAAGAAAAGTCTTTCAGGATAATGGGTTTGGGAACTGTTAATATATAGGTTGAATCCAGGGGATTAACCCACTCTGGGAATAAGCCCACTTCGGGGGACTGTACAGAACGAAAAGAGAGCTCACTGAGGAAGAAACCCAAAGGGAAGAATCAGAGGAGGGGGAGGATTCTGCAAAAGAGACTGAGAAGGAGCAGCCAGAGTGCTAGGAAGGAAACCAAGAAAATCCTGTGTTATTAAGACCAAGAAAAAAAGAAGTTTCAAGAAGGAAGGATTGGACCAACAATTTCAAATACCACAGAAAGGACAAGTAAGTTAAGGCACAAGTTAATCAGCAGGAGATCATTGCTATTCCCAGAAGTACCGCTCGGTAGCAGAGACAACACTGACAGCTACCACGTCTGAGCATCAGCTTGGCATGTCAGGCACTGTACCTGCCACGTCACCACCTTTAAATTGCACATCCGCAGTTTACACATGGGGTCACTAGGTTTGGACGGATTACACGTCTTGTGCAAAGTGATGCTGCTATCCAGTGCTCGTCAGATCTAAATGACAACAAAGGCTCTTGCACACTCTGCCGTAGGAGAATGGAAGTCTCGGAGCAAGACACACGGCACAGAATTTGCGAAGGTCATGTCTTACTTTTATGCTCTGTGCTCTAGGACCAACTGACAAAGAAAACCGTGTTGACTATAAACATAAACGTTCTAATCTTAAACAGTAACACAGAAAAATAAGTGGATAAATGTGTTCTAACGGAATTTCTATTACCCATACTACTAGGGGAGACGTTCAAAACATTTAATGACCGTAAGGCATGGCCAGTGACCAATCTGAAAGAACGCCTCACCACTGACCAGCCTTAGGGTCCTTTGCTGTGCCACATCGTGCCCTTTTGTTGCTGAGTGGTGGGGACTGATGGGAAATGGGGAAGAGGCAACAGTTATTATTAGTCAGTGTGGAAGTATTTCAATGTTTTAACAACCAGCGTGCCCATTTTGTGCATATTAGCTTAACGTTAAACTGGATATCATTATTTTTTTGTTTTGCTTTTGTTTCTATTTCTGGTTGCTTTTTTTTAAATTGAAATACAGTTATTTACAATGTTTGAGTCATACAGAAAAGTGATTCAGCTTTATATATATGAGTGTGCATGTGTATATATGTGTGTGTATATATATATACATATACGTATATATATATATATCCTTTTTCAGATTCTTTTCCATTATCGGTTATTAAAAGACATTGAATGTAGCTCTCTGTGCTATACAGGAGGCCCTTGTTGTTCATCTGTTTTATATACTGTAGTGTGTATCTGTTAATCCCAAACTCCTAATTTACTCCCCTTCCTTTCCTGGATATCACTTATGTATGATGCTTACTTACACAGTACAAACATGAGGAGAAGGTATTTCATGCTTTAATTCTATACCTTACCCCAAACGGGAAAAATGTTTATTAAAAAAAAAAAAGCAAGGATTAATTTCAAGTGGTGTTCACCTGGTAGAGTGACGGCTATCCTCAGGGGGTGTGAGACGGCAGAAGCCCTCGAGGGGCCGTTTGTGTGAAGACAATGTCCACCATAAACTTCTACTTTACACTGATAAACCCCTGCTTCCTCCTCGGTGGCATCATGGATTAGGAGTTGAGAAAGAAACGAAGACTGTGAAACCTTCGTCTTCTTTTGGAACTGGGGTAGGAAGTCCCCCCATTCGATTGTGCCATTATGGGCAATTCGAACAAGCAGATCAAAGTCTCGAGACCCAGCTGGCTGGAACTGCCACATCACAGTGAGTGGAACCTTGAGGTCAGGGTAGCCAGCCCTCACGACGCAGGACAGGTCGAAGGTGTTTGTTAATTTCACTTGTGGTTGACGACTCAACAGATTAACTTGCAAACTTGACTCTGTGGGCAGAAATGTGAAACAGAATTTCAGACACGGTCATCAAATCCAGGTACAGGGCTCCCAAGTTTCCCTAGTCACCGCCTCGTCACACTGAACCATGTGTTCATACATTGGGAGTATCCAATATTTGGGGGTAGAAGTTGATTCACAGTACAGTCTGTCCTGAATTCTGACCTTGGTTTTCTAAAGCTGACCCTCTGCTAAGAGTGTTCTCAGCAGCGACAACAAACAGGCAGTGTTTCTCCGGTCTGCTGCTTAGACAGCTGCTGCTGAGTGGGTGGAGCGCTCCCCAGCCCCGCCGGCTGGCCTCGTCCCCTTACCCCGACTCTCGGGGGCAGTAATTCTCTTTCGCACATGCTGGGAGAGACTCTGCAATCCCAGGGCTGCAGCTGTCAGAAGCCTGAATGTACGAGGCTCAGCTCCAACTGGCATAACTCTTCTATGTAAGTCTACTCCAATTCATATGATTTTGTTTTTTAGCCTCGAATAACAACTTACAAGTTGCACTGGAAAGATGATCTGTATAAAGATGAGATCAGTGGACAGACACATGTGGTAGCCAGAGACTCTGTTCTGTCCTGGGGCACCTGTGCCATAACGAGGGACTCAGGATGACACACAGTCCAATTCCGCTGCATTCCACTGCAAAAGGAAGAGGCCAACGCTATGCAAGTTTAGGAAGGATTTCCCTGACACTTACTCAGAGGTTTCACAGTGACTGATATCTTCTGAGTCCAGTTCAGGTCTCTGCCCTGGTTCCGGGTCCTCTCAGACACCCTGCACTCGTACGTGCCGCTGTCTGTGACGGTGGTGGAGGTGATCTTCAGCTGGAAGCTGGCCCAGTCCATTTTCTCCAGCCTTGTGTTGCTGGGGTTATCGAGCTCGCCGTAGGAGGCACCCAGCTGCACGGTGCCATCCTGCCCCATGCCAGCCACAAACTCTGGCTGTGTCTGGTCTTGTGGGATGTGCCACCAGGTCACGGACAGGGGACTTTCAGCCCCATCTGCCTTGCAGAAAAGGGTTAACGTCTCTCCCTCCCACACCGCTTGCTGCTTGTTCTTGGTAGACACAACCACGTTTCTTGCTGTGGATTACAGATTTTAGAAGAAAAAAGTATTTCAAGTAAATAAAGTGAAATCTCATTAATTAGGACTTGGTTAGTTTGTGACAAATCAGAAGGATTTGCTAAACACTCAAACAGTGGAAACAAGACAGCAGAAAAAATACCAGGAGAAGCTTATTTACAGTTAAACAATTTATAATGTGCCCTTATTTTCAGTGACTTGTTCAATCAGCCGTCCTTTGGAACGTCTAGGTGGGAAAACATCTGCTGATATTTTGTTAAATTAATTCGGGTGGGTGTATGAGGTTGAAAGTAATCGAGATGTGTTTATTTAAATCTTTAGTTTTTTAGAATTCAGACTTTCACATTTCAAAATGGCCTTCCTCTGCTTCCTTATCTTTCCCTAATTACTATGTGTTCTGAACAGGGAAGTAGTATTGTTAGATTTCTGTTCAAAATACTGCCATTAAATAATTACTTGAGGAGGTGGGAAATGCACATATGTATATTTTTTTTTTTTTTTCAAATCAGATACTTATTCATATATATTGTTGGTTGAAGGGAGATCCTTCCTCTACCTGAACTATAGTATAAAACTATAAGTAAATGTAAATCTGGCTCCCAGATGGGAAATTCAAGGTGTGTAGAAAAGCAGATATTCCTTCAACAGACACTTTCTGTTCAACGCCTTGTCCTGGGTGCTTTGTGGGGAATGCAAAGACTCTTCAGGAGCAAATGCACCCAAGGCAGCCCAGTCTCATGTTTAAAGCCAAGGTCCTTGGAGTCAGAATTATCCTGAGCAACACAGCCTCAATTTCCTTTCCTCTAAATATGGTGGCAATGACAGCGCCTCCCTTATGCACTGCTGCAAGGACTGAATGAATAGCACGTGCAAAGGGCTTAGCTTTGCTGGCAAAGG
This sequence comes from Camelus ferus, assembly GCF_009834535.1. Classification (NCBI taxonomy): domain Eukaryota; kingdom Metazoa; phylum Chordata; class Mammalia; order Artiodactyla; family Camelidae; genus Camelus; species Camelus ferus. Next base: position 59,880,899 of record NC_045704.1, read on the forward strand.
GAAGTACCCAGTAAAGGTGAGCTATTAGCATTAATGTGTGAAGATAGGCATTTTGTGAAAGCATAAGAGTTCAAAGCCAAAAGAAGCAAATAAAACAGAACTGGCATTAGAAACCTTAATAGGATCTAAATGAATTTGCAAATTGTTCTTCCCTGTTGAGGAAGGAGTTCAGTCTTCACCGCTTTATGTATAAATGTATATGTTACAAAGGCAGAATGAAGGCTAATGCCCATGAATAGGCTAAAAAGAAATACACATATATACACATATAAAAATACAACTTGCTTCTAAATTTGGGGTATTAGAAGATAATTATACTTTATTTTTTTCAAGTTAAAAATAGACTCAAAACTGAAGTTTAGAAATTAGAGGGGAAATTATTACTCATAATCTCATTACTGTAACTATTATGATTAGTTTCAACCAACTTCAATTTAAAAAAAAAAAAGTCAAGGTTCTTTAGTTCATTGTGGTCATTACAGCCTCTTGGTAAGAAGTAATAAACTTACCAAGCATGTGTAAGTTACACAGTCATATTCGTAGTGAGTACCCCCTTCTGTTTAAAACAGTCATACAATGATAAAACTCTATGCATCATGGAAGTAAGAGTTTGACTTGCAAAATCAAATGCTCAACAGGATTCTTAATAAATCTGCTTAAAAAAAAAAAAAACAACCATTTCTGTTTGTACATATTAGGCCCAGTTTGGACTCCAGCCTGCACAGAGGGTTATTTTTAGCTTGGGAAGGCCACCTACTGATAGGCTTGTGATCTGTGTGCCATGAAGCACACCTTCAGACCCCTTTGGCCCAAATTCCCGCGTCCTGCATTTGAGAGAGATTCGCTCCAGAGCTGCTCCAGCGGAGGCTGAAATGCATGAAGCTGAGATGTAGCTCTGTGTAAATATGTAAACACGCCTACGTAGTTTTGTCTGAATCCTAGAAAGTCAGACCAAATGTTTAGTGTGAAAACTAACACCAACACACTTCCTGGCTCTCCACTCTCGGCCAAATCGGTGCATCCTCACTCCTAGCAAATGGGGTGATGGGGAAGAGCACGAAAGGGAACTGTACCTATTTTTGGAGATGCCTCTATACAACAAGGATATTTTCCTTTTTGGCTTGTTTTTGTTTTTGCTTTTGGGCAATTCATCTTTCTAGACACTGAATTTAACACCCAGCCCAGAGAATTCTAATATTAGTTGTGGATTTATCTGTTTTCTCTCCACATGAAAAGCAGTGATTATTCAAACATATTTAAAGTCACCCAGCCTTCCTAAACTAAACAAGAGTGGAGTGCCCTTCCAGATTCAAGCCTACAGACACTCAGACCCATCTGGACAGGCGTCTCACCACATCTCAGCAACGTGCAGGCAAGAGAGTCTGTCCACAACCATCGACTTCTTTTCTTACTCTGAGTATTGCTTTGATGCAGAATTAAGACTTAGGATCCTTCCTTGTATCAGGTTAAAATAACAGAGAATTGATGAAAGCCACCTGCAAGCTGTCTGGGGGGAGTAGGAGGAATAACGTGGGTGTTTATTTCCCAGAAAGGAGCCCAGTGTAAGCTCTTTCTTCTTAACCCACTCAAAACACACACACATCGAAAACGACACAGGGCTTCATTAATACAGGTGTTCTCTACTTAAAGAAAACCCAAAGTACAAAAATTAGGAATAACAGCAAATAGAATCACAGAATCTTAGGCAGCAAAAGGAACTTAAGGACAGTCTAAGTGGATGCCATTAACTTATGGCTGAGGAAGCTGAGATTTGGAGAGGTAAAGAGCGTGGTGTGTTCGTGGACACGGCCAATTCGACGGCCCAGGAAAAGGACTTAGGTCTTCAGCTGGTTTGGGTGCTTTCCTTTCTACTTCACCTTAAAGTGATCTGATTGACACCTGACTTCAGGGAACTGCCACTGTGTCCATGAAGGCATCCTGTGTCACAAAGGAGGGCACCTAAAAGCAGCCCAATAGTGTCTGGTCCCAGCTTCACATACCTGCTGGCTTCCTCAGGTGCACGAGGCTGTCCGGTGACTGCTTGCTCTGAAGCACCTGCCAGAGGCCCATCTGAGCTCTTGTCACCTCTGCCACTGCACATCTGTAGGCACCTTCGTCCTCTGGGCCCACAGAGAAGATCTTGAGAGAGAAAGCCCTGGGGCTTAACTTTGAAACCTGGAGCTGCCCCTGATTTGCTCTTTCTTGGTAGTCTTTCTTCAGGCCCAGAACTCCACCGGCATCAAGGCGGGCCGTTTCAATATTATTGAAGAACCAAGTGCCCTGAAGCTGCGGGTTCTGGCCGCCGCCCACGACCAGGCAAATCAGTTCCAAGGGTTTCCCTTCAGGAACCGTGCTCTCAGCCGTAATGTTGACGTGAAAATCTCTCACTAGGAAACAAAAGCAAGGCAGGTATTTATAGAGAGGCCACTGCATCTGTCCTTTCAGTACCAGAGAGAGAGGGCACCTCCTGTCAGGATAGCACAGGGATTGAATTTCATGTGGGACATTAGTTCTGAGGAATAGGGAAGCCAAAGAAATGCCTAGAATCAAAAATGCCCTTGACTATTCTTTAATCACCCAGAAAGAAGAGATACGTGGTTTTCTGACTGCAATCCTATTAAGCAAGATAGTAAAAAGTATACAGCAATGTATCTTTTAAAAAAAAATTTTTATACTATGTTGGATTGATGTAAATTGTGATTTCTTGCGCTCCTTTTTGGCTGAGAATATCCAGTGGAATTTTCCAAAGTTAAAAGCAAATGTGATATGTGGCAAATCCACAGCTAACATCATACTTAACAGTGAAAAGCTGAAAGCTTTCCATCGAAGATCGGGAATGAGACAAGGATGCCCACTCTCACCACTTCTATTCCACATAGTATTGGAAGTCCTAGCCAGAGCAATCAGACAGAAAAAGAAATAAAAGGCAACCAAATTGGAAAAAAAAAGAAGTAAATCTGTCACTGTTTACAGATGATAGAAAAAGATGCTCACCACTAATCATCAGAAAAATGAAGATTGAAACCACAATATCACCTCACACCTGTTAAAATGGCTAATATCAAGAAGACAGAAGATGGCAAGACAGCAAGAGGATATAGAGAAAAGGGAACCCTAGTAACTGTCAGTGGGAATGTAAGTTGGCGTGGCCATTAGGCCAAGGAACCCAAAGGAAATGACATCAGTATCTCAAAGAGGTATCTGCATTCCTATGTTCATTATTCGTAACAGCCAAGATATGGAAACAACCTAAGTGTCTGTTGATGGATGAATGGGTGAAGGAAATGTGGTACATATACACAATGGAATATTATTCAGCCACGAGGGAAAAAGGATATGTTGCCATTTTGACAGCATGGGTTAACCTGGAGGACATTAAGTGAAATAAGCCAGACACAGAAAGACAAATACTGTGGAATCTAAAAAAGTTGAACATATAGAAGCAGAGAAGAGAGGGGTGGTTGCCAGGGGCAGGCGGGGTGGGGAAAATGGGAAGGTGCTGACCCAAGGGCACAAAGTGTCAGTCATGCAGGATGAGTAAGTTCTAGAGATGCACAGCATGGTGACTACAGTTAATAATACTGTGTGGTGGTGGAATTTGCTAAGAAAAGTAGATCTTAAGTGTTCTCACCACACACACAACTATGTGAGGTGATGGGTATGTGAATTAGCCTGATTATAGTCATTTCACAGTGCCTATAGATATCAAAACGTGCTGTACATCTTAAACATATGTAATTTTTATTTGTCTAAATAAATAAAATTTTAAAATAAAGACTGTTTTATATTTAAAAATTATTTTTCAAGAGAGGGAAAAAAGCACATGTGATGTGTCTCCATAGGACTACTTGAGTATAAGGTGGACACTGAAGGCCATCAGGACAATTTTTAATGGAATAGAATAACCCTCCTCCTAAAAAAGAAAGAAAGAAAGGAAGGAAGGAAGCAAGCAAGCAAGCTTCAGTGATCCGCCATTGCATCATTGCTTTCAGCATGGATATATATGGTTTTAGACCTCCTCCTACTGGACCAAAGCCCATGTAGAGAGACCAGGAATCATAATGGAAACTTCCAGTTTGCTTTGGTAAAACTGCCAATGGGTCACGAAGAGCGCACCATTCCGAGGAAAAGGGGTCAGGTGGACGGAGATCCCAGCACTGATCCAAGACAAGGCTTCATGTTGGAAACCAGTGTCTGTGGTGAGTGGGCTCCGGAGAGACACACTTGCCTTCAAACGCCAGGTCCACTCCTCACCAGCTGGGTGAGCTCAGGCGGTGCACTGAGCGGAGGCTCAGCCTCCTGTTTTAAAAATGGGGACTTGACTACTTGCCTCAGAGGGTGGTTGTTAGGACTAAATTAGATAATGGAGATAAAGCGCTTACGCAGAGGCTGGCAAGAATAGCAACAAAACTACTTCTGTGCATGGCTCGTGGAATCTGCCTAACATTCAACAGATTTTATCCCATATACAGCCTCCTGTGGACACAGCCCACACTGAATGTCCTTATTTCTGCTTCCCAGATGACAAAACCAAAACTTACTCAAACTTTCTAACTGATTTGTTTAGATGCAACAAAAGATACAAAAAAACAAAAAACAGAAAGATAACCGCCTAGTATCCATAACCAGCATATTAAGAAATTTCCTGAGAAGATCAATACCTGCCGGCTGGATCCTCAGAGTTGTTTGATCTGTCTGCTTTTTCGTGATGAAAGTCCAGGTTTCGTCTGGATCCTGAATCCATTCAGTTGCCTCACAGAACAGCTGGCCTTGATCAGCGGGCCGGAGCCTCCCTATGGACAGCCTGAAGGTGGCGACCCCAAGCTTGTCGAGCCGCACGTCCCCGGCTGCAAACCTCTCTGTGTATGAGAGTCCAGGGATCAACATAAAATCTTTGGAGAGGGAAATAATCTTGCTGGCTTGGCTTCTTTCTCCATCCTGCATCAGGTACCAGGTGACGGAGAGGTGGGTATGCTGAGCTGTGGCTTTGGATGCCTCGCAGGTAAGTTCTAATGGCTCACCTTCCTCCTTACTGAGAGTCTGGGGAGTCATGGCAACAGAGAGGGTATCTGGAATAACTGGAAGCAGAGAAATGATGGTAACTGACGGGTCCAGCACCTGTCAGACTGGCCTCCTTAGGTGAAGATGGCGCCCTGCCCCGCCACCTGTAACGCACATACTTGGAGTTGCTTTTCCACCAGCCATCGGCTCTCCCTATTGTCAACAGGAACATTGGCAACTATGTACATACAGTCTATGGAACTCAGCAAAGCTAATAGTTCACTGATGTACTGATCCTGATTTCACATTTTTAGCATAGGCTTGAATCAATTTAGCTACTCAGACACAGAGGTTTTAAATGGGAAAAGCACTAGGAGCTAGAAGACCTATATTCTGATCCTGTATTTGTCCCTATTTGACTACATGAACTGGAGCAAGTCATTGCACTTCCCTGGGCTTTACCTGCTCCTTCATAAAGTTCTAAAAAACCTGTTATAATCTATCATTCAGAGCCAAAATGCAACCCTTACAAAAGTTTTGATAACCATCCTACTACCCTACCATTCTCTTCTTCCTCAAAGGAAATCACACAGCCTCCGCTCATGTGAAAGCAACACTCATATTCCACAAGGAATATTTATTGAGCATCTACTCAGTGCTAACTGCTGTGTTGCGGGGTGAGGTGAACGTTCTCTTCTCATGGCACTTGAGGTGGGTAGGAGAGGGTCATATATAACCACATGAACCGGGTGAGTGCTAATCACAGTGGTGGGAATAGAGCATCAAGAAGGAACAATGATGGGAATACTTTCTGAGACAGTCAAGAATGGGTTTCACAGAAGAGGTAATATGTAAACTGGGTTCGGAAGTATATGTAGGAGTTTGCTAGGCTGAAAAGGGGAGGATAAGACATTCTAGGCAAAGGGACAAAAGAGTAATTGCAAGGACTATGGCCCTCTCCCCAAAGGTAAATATGCTGGAGAATGGTAGTTTGAGAATAATTATTTCCAAGACTTACTTCCTATGATACTCTATGAATTTTATATATATATTAATATACACTAAATGCATTATATTGATACCAGCTCTTCTAGCTAAGTTAATAGTCTGCGTCCAAGAAGAGACATAACATGTGAAGTCCCCAAGATCTGTCTAATGGCGTTGCATTATCAACCTATGGAGAGCTGCGGGCAAGGTCTTGGAAGACCACATACTCTCTAACTCTTCATGACAAAGTTGATTGGAAACATGAATTGAGAGTTTTAGAGAATATGAGATACCTATTTGTGACAAACTCCAAAATATCAGAGGGGTACATGGCTCTTTTGCCAAAACAAACAGCACAGTGCAAAGCCACGTCACACTGCAAGGCCTTGTGATGAGGGAGACACTGGCTTCGCAGGGGCTGGCTAGCAGAGGAGGGCACCCGGCTTACCAATGAGATTAGTCTTCGCACTGTAACTGCCATAGTATCTTTCATCAGTGTTGGGTGTGTGACACTCATACTCGCCGGAATCCTTCATCTGGAGCTTTGAGATGTGCAGAAAGATCGAGTTACCCCGGACCCTCTCCACGTAGATTTCCCTGCTCCGCACCCGCTGTGCATACACTGCGTAAGAAAAGGTGGCATCCAGGGTGCTAATGATCTGGATTTCTTGGGCCGGGGCTGTCGGCAGGTAAACAGACCACTGGAAATGCTGCTCAGAAGGTCCCTGGTAGCCAGTTACATTGCAGCCGATGCTGACAGGGTAACCTTCAGCTCTGAACAGCGGTCCTTTCTGAACTGTTACTTCTCTCTGGCCAATGGTGAGCTTAGCTTACAAGTAGGAGGAAGAAAGGGAATAAAAACAGATTAGTGCTCCAGCTCCCAACGCGCCACATTATGTAGTTGCCTTTATTACAGTTCTAGTAAATGAGATCGCAGGTTATTAGCTATCATCAACTCAAATGTTCAACACCTTCTTCAGGCTGAGGAGCAGTGGAATGGCTTGATGAGTTCATTGTTTTTTTATAACTTTAACTTCCACAGGAATCTCTAGTCTCTTAAAGAAAAAAAGTTCAGCTTCATCAATGTAACATGACCACCTCCATAAAACATATCTGCTTATCTAAGTGCACCTAAAGTAAATATGATATATGATAATTCACCACTTCCATTATTTTACGGGAAAATTCGGCATGTACTTCCTCAATTTCTGGATACCTGTCACTGAGCTCTTCTCACAGAATTGATCACTAGGGCGGCAAAGTCTATGGCACTGTCCCTGGTGCCATGTTTTTCCTGCTGGTTGGCTGGAACTGTTTGCAGTTCCTGGCCAGGTCTGATGCAAGACTAGCTAAAATTAGCATCTGAAGACGCAGCAGAACTTCCTTTCTATACCGTGAAGGGGTTTTGGTTTTGTCATTTTTTTAGAGTCATTACAGCTTTATTGAAAAGCCTGTAAGAGATGGCTGTCAAGTCCAGCAGGATCTGGGATCAGACTGATTTCAGTTGTTCTCTTACCAAAGGTTTTCAGTTGGGGACCACTATGGAATGTGTCCAAATCTCAACCATTTGGTTCAAAGGAGAAAACATTATTCAAAGGTAACATTTCCTTTGACATACACATTTTCAAAAGCAAGACATTTTAAGAAATTAAAGTGTGTTTAGCTGACTATACTGCAATAAAAAATAAATTAAACGTATGTGTTTATGTTAACATTAAAGGCCAGTTTATTTTGTGTTACAGAAAGAACAAGGAACAAATGCAGAGACGCCACGAGGGTGAGCTAGCTCTTTGACTCGGGGCTGAGGGCCCAGTGGAAAGACATCAGGAGTCCCAACGGGAGCAATTGCTGGAATTAATGGAATTAACAGAAGAGAGTTCATAAGAAGATATGGAAGAAGCAGAGCATCTGTTGAATTGTCTGAATCCACAAGGACAAAGAATAAAGACCAGAGTGAAAAAAAAAAAAGGGAGAGAAAGGGAATAACATTACAGACACCATGATAAGGCCGAGTATAGGAATCTGGGAATGAAAACAATTCTGATAGGAGCGGATCTACAAAAAAACAGGGAGAAAGGGTAAGTGGTCACCTGATGGAGTCAACTAAAAATACTCACGCAAAACTGGAAAACAAACATCCAATCAGCCAACCACACACATTTCCAGTAATAATTTAAAATATACTAGCTTATTCATAAATCCCAGTTAACACTATATATTTATATCAAATTTCTTGTAATAAGCATCTAGGAATAGCAGTTAGACCATCCGAGAAAATTTGAAAATATCACTTACCAAAAAAATTATACTACAGAGGGAATTTATTTTTGGGGGGAGAGAGGTAATCAAGTTATTTATTTTTTAAATGGAGGTACTGGGGATTGAACCCAGGACCTCATGCATGCTAAGCGCACTCTACCACTGAGCTACACCCTCCCCACTACAGAGGCAGTTTAAAACATTGTCAGCAAAGCCAGCCAGTCTTAGACACACGTCTGAGAGAAAAGTGAGCAGTGTGCACCAGGCTACACATGCAAGAGCATCCACAGCAGCACTGTTCACTATCACCCCCAAACTGGAGGCCAGCCCTATGCCCATCAACAGAAGACAGGGCAGACTGTGGTACGTTCATAAAATGGAATCTCATACAGAAAGGAAAGTGGATGAATTGCAGTTGGTTGCAGTAACACGGATGACTGTGTTTAAACATTCAGAATACTTTAGAATCTTCTTGACTAGATACAGAAAGACTCTATACAAAATTGTTTAAAAGGCAGTACCACACCATCACCGTATTGTTTAGTGATACAAATGTAAGGGGTAGAACCATTAAAAAAAAAAAAAGCTAGGAAGTGGTTATCATGAAAGCCAAGATTGTGCGTGCGTGTGTGCATGTGTGCGTGCGTCTGTGCGTGTGTGTGTGTGTAGAGGGTTGTGATCAGGATGGGGTGCACGGCAGGGTGGGTGGGTGCTTCAAGCATCCTAGCAATGTTCTGTTTCTTGACCTGGGTAGTGATTACATGATTTTTACTCATTTGTTAAACTGCACATTTATGTTTTATTAACTTTTCTTATGTGTTATATTTCACAATAAAAAAGCCTTTTAAAAATATGGTTTCTGAGGTACCACTAACAGGTTTGTATCACAACATGTTTCCACAGTGTTATTTTTGGTGGCTAGGCAACACTTCCTCAACATTTTTAATGACTTTTCAGAGAGATGGGTACCACATTTGAAACATTTTATTGTGAAAACCAGCACTGTGTTTTCTACTGCTTTATTTGCTAATTCAATAAATATTTATTCAACCGCTTGTAGTGTTTCTGATATTTCGGGAACTAAGATTTGAAGATGAGTTTGGGGTAGTTTCTGACTTCTTTATTTTACAATTTAGTCAAGTGGGTAGTCACCTCTCCTGGAAAGAGATATGGTAAAAGTGCTTTGAGGAATTCAAAGAAAGGAGAGATTGCATTTTGGGGGAGGAAAATAGGTAGGGTATATGAAAGAGATAGTGTTAAAAATGGACCTTTGAGAATTGGAAGGATTATGACAATTTCAGAGGGGAGGCAGGACCTTTTAGGTGAAGGAGTCTTTATGACAAGACTGTACAAGTAGTAATCAAAAGAACTGTTTAGGAAATAGGGAGTAATTAGTTGGATTAGAGGAAATGTAACATAATGATTACATGAAGATTAATAGAAGGCGGTAAGATTGGGTAGGAATTTTGAGTCCAAAGCGTGAAGGACTTGAGTATCACGTTTAAAAGTTTGGGATTGATTGATTAAGCAATGGGGAGTCCACTGCAAGTGTTTGAAAGGTCTTAGGAAAATTAACCTGACAGTGTGTCGGATGATGGAGTTAGAAACAGACATCAGGTAATTACAGGTGCCCAAGAGAGAAATGATGAAGGCAATAGAAATGGAAAGAAAGGGGCTATAATTTAAGAGCCACTGTGGAGATAAAAATCTATAGAGTCTTTTCAGTGTCTTGGATGCTTGGAGGTAGAAGGGGCGATGGAGGGATGGAAGGCAGGAAGAAGTCAAAGATGACACCAGGTTTTGTAAGGGTGACTGAGAGTAATGATGCTGTTAATAGAAACAAGGATATCAGGAGGAGATAATTCTGTGTGCTCAAGGATGAAGGGGAAGATAATGCATTTAATTTTGGAAATACTAAATTCGAGTGGCACGGAATAGACAGGAAGGATACCCATCAAACATTAGGAAATAATATTGAAATATATACAACTGCACTTCAAAATCTACTCAACCTTTTGAAAATATTTGCCATCTAATCCTCTAAAGAACTCTGTGATATTCCCATATTTAGCAATGTCAAAGTTGTAAATGGTGGAGCCAGACTTGAATTTGACATACAAATGTCAAATTCCTGGCTGTCTCCATTGTTTCTCACTGGTTCCTATAAATGCTTGTTTGTAACTAGGGAGCGTTCTGGGCTGGAGATGGGGATTAGGTCAGTTACATTCTGGGAATGTACTGGGAAGTGTCAGGGAAAAGAAGGAGAGGGCTAGAGAGAGACTGCTAGAGAACCTCTCTATTTAGGGGGTAGGATGAGGGACAACACCTACAGAAGGAAGAATTAGGGAGGTGGGAGGGCAGCCAGGACAGCAGCTTGAAAACCAAAGGAGACAAAATATTCCAAGAAGAAAGAGACTGTCGGTATTGCTGGATGCTGCGGAGAGGGTAAGAACTCTAAAGGCGGGGGACGGTCATTTTAGCTTGATGATGAGGATGTCCGTGGAGATCTTTGTAAAAGAGATTTCAACAGAGCAGAAGCAGAGGATTTCAAGGGTAAGAAGTGACTGGAAGAAACATAAAGTACTTCAAGAAGTTTCATGGAGAAGGCAAACAGAAAAATAGGGTGGCAGTTAGAGTTGCTGGGTAGGGGAGAGCAGTGAGGGCGAGGTGGACGCAGGCACCTCTGCATATTTATGAGCAGAGGAGCTGGAGAGGGTAGAGGTGGATAAAGCAAGAGAGGACGATGAATAGAGTAAGGTCTTAGAGGCATGAGGTCAAGAACATGATTGGGAGGATACTGCTGTCTCAGAAATGCAAAAGAAACAGTGGGGAGGTTTAACAGGTATTTTGGAGGTGGAAAGGAATGACTGACAGAGGCCAATTCAAATGGTTACGCATTGGGATCATGCCCTGAAGCATCTTATTATAAATCTATTTTCTGCGGGATGCTGCACATGTCTCTCCTCCTAAAAATACCTTGGAGCACTGGCCCGTTGCTTTCTGTTTTAATGGACAGAGGTTCAGGCACCTCTGCACAGCAGGTCAGATGCTTGTTGACTGATGGGTGCACAGCTTGGCACTGACAGAATGCAGTGGAGTCACAGTTTTGAAACACAAAGGATTCCCTGCTGGTACTGGCTTTTTTCAAAAACATCACTGGGATTGCCAAATTTTCTGTTTCAGTATTATTTGAATGGAAGCTATTAGACTGAACTATATAAAATGGTCTACACTTGACCATTATGATACACAAAAAACCCACAACTTTAAATGATTCCACCTTATACAAAACTGACCTGGAGAACATTAAACACAACAAGAAACTTCTCTTTCTTTACATCAACAAAAATCCCGTATGCTTGGAGGCTGAGAGCACTTTTGTCCATAATTTAGTAAAATGTTTTTTTTTTTTCATGAACACAGTCTCAGTGAGACAAACAATAATAGCCCCTTCCCAGGACCCTCCTATGTTAATGGTTTTTATTTGCAGGGCAGCTAATCAGGGTGAAAGGTGACAGACCAAGTATACAAAGCTAAGTCCAAGAGCTCATTTATTCATGACATTAACCACATCTAGTCCCATATTCTCACATGATTAATCAGTCTTCATATTCATTTTATTTTATTTAAAAAATTTAAAAAAATATTTCATTTTATTATTTTATTTTTTGCGGGGTGAGGGCAGTAGTCCTATTTATTTATTATTAGGTTTTTTTTTTTTAAATGGACTGGGGATTGAACCCAGGACCTCATACATGCTAAGCATGGGTTCTACCATTTGAGCTAAACTCTCCCCCACCTATTTATTTTAAAAATTAATTAGGACAAAGTATACATTTCCCAAACAATGTAGTTGGTCAGTTGATCATCATTTAATTAATTTCCTTAATTCCCTACTCTGTATTCATAATGACAAATAGCAGGCTTCCACAGTTTTTTTTTTCTTCAAATTACTTCCTGATTGATGTGTTTTTCACATAAAAACATATAAAATTAGTGTTGAGGATGAGTCTAAATTCCGAAGAAGTAAATACGTAACCCAGTTTAGGTAATTCTTTAAATGGGCTATGAAAGGCATCCAGCTTCCCCTTTTTGAACCTTGGTTATTACATTCCTTCTCTCAGGCCTTTCAGCTTACTCATCAGGAGGAAGAAAAAAAAAGAGAGAGAATTTGCAATCATCTGACTTGTTGCACAACGTAAGCCCAGCTTCCTCCTGTATGCAGGCCAGACACACAATTCACATACACAAAGCACAGACACTTGAGCATCACACACAGACAACTGAACAGGACAAACAGGAACACACCAGCCAACGGTCCCTAAAGGTCCCCACGAGACCACCTAGCCATCAGCGCCTGCCAAGTCAGTCTGGCAGACATCGATTACCCAGCCACTGGTCCCAGGAACTCTCCCTACAGGTCAGCGCTCGCCCCGTCAGGCCCCTATCTGAACTTTACCTCATACTAGCCAGTGTCCTTTGAGACATGAGCCCGGTTCAACTCAAGCCAAAGTTTCTTAAGCCTCCCTTGAGCTGAATGCTGCACCCTTTTCACCCGTTAGCCACAGCCCAGGTCACACTGATTGTAAGCTCTTTTAGTTCCCTTATCATCCTAGTCATTCAAGTCCCTTCACTAACTCAATCCAGTCTCTCTAAAGCAGTTCTTAACCTGGGTCCACATGGGAGATTAAAGGGTCCATAAGCTTGGGTGAAAAAAAGCCCCTACATCTTTATTTTCACAAATCTTACTGGAAATTTAGTATTTTCTTCAGTCATAAATGTAGACAACAACCCATAGCTATTTTCCCATCACATCTATTGCAGGTATCTCAAAATATTGTTCCTGTTCATCACCACTTTGCAGTTTGGTGTTTAAGAGACCACCTCTAGATCTTGTTATGTGATGCATAAATAAAGGAGTAGTAAGTGACTACATCAATTTAGTTTAAAATATTTTGATAACTGGATTTCAATATGATTGATTTTCCCAATAATCTTAAGCATTTTAACGTAGGCACTTAAAAGTTCTTCTGAGATGGGGTCTATGGGCTTCACCAGATGCTAAAGGAACCTGTAGCATTAAAAAGCACCTACTACCTGCTGTCTGCTTGGAAACGATTGCATTCCCTGCCCAGCTCACCTGTTCTCCATTCCACCCCCTAATTTTCCCTCTGTCCAGCCTGTTCAAACAGGTACAAATGCTCCTGGGCCCACTGAGGTCCTTTCTGATGCCCCTCAGCAGAGCTGAGTGAATCTTCCTGACTCTTCTTGGTAGCCAGTTCCCACTTCAGTTCACAGCTAAAGTCCAGAACCTTCTTTTACGTTAACTTACATTAACTTACGTTAACCTAAAACTACTAAGCACTCTCATGACCTTCCCTTCCACCCAGCCACAAACCCAAGGCACACTTATCTAGACAAGCTCCAACATCAGGCAAACCTTAAGGTCACCTCTCAGTCTGGGGAGTCAAGCCTCTTGCTCTCTCCACGGACAGGTTAGCTCAAGAAGATAAGGTAAAGCCAGGGCCAGCAAACCAGCAGACCAGGCAAGACACACAAATGTGAAAGACAGCGGGGTCAGGTTACCAGGGGACTTAACCAGACATTGCACCTCCTGGGACTCAAGGATGTCTAGGTGAGCCAAGAACATCATCAACAGTCAAAAATGACTGCCAGCACCGGAGATGTGTGGCATCATTTTTCCTATAGGGGGCCAAATTGTCCCATTTTATCACCCATCGGTCTCTGTTCGACTGGCCCCACGATGATAGTAATGTACAGAATTATGATACTTACTCAGAATGAGAAAAAAAGATGCCACATGCAGGATGAGTGCCATTTGGACCAGTATAGACCTTTCCCGGCGGTGTCACTGACGGTGCTCAGATGCTGAGTGACAAATGGCTGTGTTCTCACTACAAAGACAAAGAGGAAGCAATAGTGTGGTTTTCAGCCCACTGAGAAACAGAGATGGCTTGCAAAAAGCAACACTGGTTGCTTTAGGTGGTTCTTTGCTAATCATCCAAATTTGGGTGGGAAAAGTGAGTTATCTTCAGGGGTAGGTAAAGTAAAGAGGAAGCTAAGAGAAGATGGGCTTCCTCCTGGCTAAATATATACCACTAGGTAATAATGGAGGAATTTAAGTAAACAGAATAAATTAAAACAAGCAGCAATGGTATCTTGTTAGCTCTTACTTTGCCTCCCATCTTGGGAGAGGAAAGGACTAAGAAACAAGAGAAGCGTCCCTGAAAACACAAACTTGGGGAGACATGAGGTGACAGTGATGAGGACACGCTGAGAGTCAGGCTGCCTGGCACACAGATTCTGTTCTTAATAGCTGATCTTAGAAAAGTTCATTCATCTTTTCTAACCCTCAGCTCCAAAATGGAAATGCTAATAGTATATACCCTGCAAGATTGCTATGAGAATTGGAAAAAAACAAAAAAAGATTGCTCTGAGAACTGAATGAACGAATTCACTTAAAGCACTTAGAACATCATCTAGTACACAGGCAGTGCTCCATGAGTATCAGAGACATCTAAGTGAATCTTCATCTGCCCAGTGTGGGCCTGGGCACCAAGGATGGAGGGGAGTGACCACTGTAACAGCTGACACCCAACCCAGGCCAACTTAATCCTTCCTCCAAGACAAGACCGTACAAGGGATGAGCTCACTGAAGACGTTAGTTCCCGTGGCTAAGCCTCTACTTACATAGGTCAGTAACAACCCAGTCTGCTTCAGGCCACAGTTACGGCAGATCCCTGCTCCATCCATCCACCCATCCAACATGCCGTGGTAGGTGCTACATGTACAAAGATGCTAACAACTCAGTCTTTGTTCTCAGGAAACCTCCACTTAATCAGATAATCACAACGTAATTTTGCAAGCACAACCATCAATGTGGCCCCTAAAGGGTGTGGGGGAGTTAGTGGGCGGGAGGGAAGGCCAGGATCACCGGGCCAAAGGAGACAACCAGGGAGGAAGGGTGCCAAGGTATGGTGGGGAGAAACAGCCCAGCATGGATAATGGCACAGCAGCCGAGCCCGTGCATTGGAGTAAAGCTTGAGGCTGGTGTGGAGGGAGAAGGGTCTCAGGAGGTCGGCTGGGGGAGACCTTAGCTGGCCATGCATGCCAGGCCTAAGAGCTTGGCTTTAACCTTGTAGAAAAGGGAAGCTATTCAGAGAGTTTGGTTTTTTTTAAAGTAGGAGAATGGCCTGGTCTTATTTTCCCTTTAAACTGAAGTACCAAGATGAGGAAGGGAGGTAAGGCTAGAAGCAGGAAGGCCACTTACAAGCTTTTTGCAGTTTTCTGTGGGAGCAATGATGACTGTTAACATCCTACAGATCAAAGCAAGTCACAGGGCCAAGTCCAAATGCAAGAGATGACTTAATAGACTCCATCTCTCTAGTGAAGGGAACTGCACAGTGACAGGGCAAAAGGAGACGGAGAGAACTGGGGCCAGCAGTGCAGTCAGTCTGCTATATGCACTGAAAAGAGAATTTAGAAATAAGTGTTGCCAACAGAGGCAATCATTGCCAATAATACAGAGTATCCTATATTCCTGAAATACAAACAACTAAGCAAATGCTATGCAATTTCTCATTCTTGGCTGTTACCAAAAATTTTTTTTCCCTCCTTCCATTTTAGTGGCTCCATTTCTGCCAGAATTTAACATTGACAGGGTGATGTTGCTTCTTTTCTGGAGGGAAAAAAAAAAGAAGCTTTCTGTTATCAAAGGGGGGAAAAAAGAAGAGAGAAAAAAATACAGCTAGCGAGAGAGACCGTTATTCTATTACCTTGGGAATCACTGCAGCACATTGCAATTGTATCAGTTGAAAGGAATGTAAAAATGGAATTCCTGGTTCAGATCGACGGAGAGGGCCAGTGCTGGACAAAGCAACACAAGAATGTACTAAAGAAAAAAAAATCTGTTTCAGTTCCTAGAAGATTAATGAAAAGTGATGTTTTTTTTTTTTTTTTCAGGTTTGACATGCTCAAATATGAATTCCACAAAATCATAGAAACTTTAAGTATCTTGATCTCCTGTCCTAAGCATTCAGGCCAAAAAACATTTAAACGGGGACTTTTTACATGGCAGGTGCTGTGCAAGGCATTTTCACATATTCAGTGTTACAGAAGAACTCACATCATTATGTGACAGGCATTACTAATCCCATTTTACAGACGAGAAAACTGAGGCTTAGAGGAATCAACTAATCTAGACAAGATTGTATTGCCAGGAAATGGGTGCATTCTACGGCTGCCTTCTTACTTTTGGCTCTGGGCTCTACTGAACTTTCTAACTTTGCCATCCATGATCTTCAGAAAGCAGAATGTGTAGGACAATGAGTGACTGGAGGATGGAAAAGAAAACCCTGAAAGGGTCAGCAGGATGCTGATCATGATTTTGCCCCTTTCCCTACTTGACCTGCCAGAGTGATCTGAAATGTGAAAATAGCTATGCATTCTCCCCATTAAAGGTTTTCAGTGGCTCCCCAAATATTTCTAGACAATCAAGTCCAAACTCCTTGCCCTGACCTTTACAAGCTGGCCCCTCAGATCTCTCCCACAACCTCACCCTGCAGACAGAATCACTGTATTTCTCTGAACGTGTCCTTACCATCCTTTCTGTAACTCTCCATATGCTATTATTCCCCTCTGCTTAGAGCCTTTCCTACCTGGCGGATGTTTACTCACTAAAAAAATTTTAAATCTAGGTTTGCATCTCCTATGTGAAACCTTTCTTGACACCTTAGAGAGTTCACCCTCTCCTGTATGCTATGTCAGAGAAATAATAATAATTTTACTTGTTACTTGTAATGAAATGAATTCTTTACATGCCTCCCTCTCCTACAAGACCATAAACTTCCTAAGGGCAGAGGCCAGTTCTTACTCATCTTTCTACTTCTTCAACAGGTACTGAATGCCTAAAATCTCCAGGCACGGCAGCTGGTACAGTGATTTAGACCATGTACAGGCTCTGGAGTCAGAAAGATCTGGGTTCACATCTGAAGCAAATTAGTTTGTCTCAATCTCCCTAAATATGAGAATGGGGACAGTAACAGGAGAAACCCCATTATCTGACACAATTAGAGCTGTTAGTTTATTGATTAACAGAAAATGTCAGGTAAAGTTGGGAATCATTAAAAAGACTCCTCTGTATCTCAAAATTTGTGTTATCAGCTCAATTATATACCTGAATATTCATTCACCAATCTCTAGACACAGGCCCAGGTCTTTCCTTTGATTACTGGTCTGTTGTCTGGAGTCTCCTATGACTTTTTTTTTTTTGCATAAAGCAAACCTATGTCTTTTCTACAACTTTCAGCTTTGATTTCTCTAAAAAGGGGTAAAAATTTTAAGAACACTTGTGAAGCCAATGGAGTACAGAACCCTTCCATGTTTTTGTGATTTGTTCCCGCTCCGTCCTTTATAGTTGTTTTGCCTGGAACTGACCATTGTCTTCCCCTTAACCGAGGCACCAGGGATTGAACCCAGGACCTCGTGCTTGCCAAGCACACACTAACACTGAGCTATACCCCCACCCAACTAGACAGCATTTTTTAAAAATAAGCAATTTCCCTCTTGAGTCTTTCCATAGAATTCATCTTACCTTTATCAACACCTTTCTTTGGCACTTCTATTCACTGGTTTACGTATTATTCAATGAAGTTCTGTCATCATAGCAACCAGTGCTGCTGGCACACATTGGCTGGAGAATAAACAGAACAGAGAGGGCTTGGGGGAGCATCGCCTCTGTGGGTGGAGCTGCGCCACCCAGGTGCACAAGCCCCACGTGGCCAATGTATTAATCATGTCATTTTATTTCTGGCTTTGACGCTTTGACACCTAGGACCTTGCTGATCCTGGAGAGACTGTTCATCCCAGGGCTGGCCAGCACCTAGAGAAAGGAAATAATTCGCATTTGCCTGTGAGCACACTTTTCCTGTGCAAACAGAACAATGCAGAGTCCATACCCCTCCATCTCCACCATTGGGCTCTCGCCCTTAGGACCTCTGTTCCCTGCTCTGATCACCCCCCCAGGGCCCGGGGCCAGGAACCGGATGTGTTGGGGGAGGCATAGCTGGTGTATTAAATTAAGAATATGCAGATTATGACCTGCTGAATGAGGAGGCACAGGCCACCCACACGGGGTCAGTAGGTGGCTCCCAGAGTATCTCAACACCCACCCTGGGGAAGTCAAACCCCAGGGTCGTTTTGATTGAAAGCAGTTTCAATACCCTCATACAAAGAAAGTCAAGTCACAGAAATTATTACTTACAGATCCCAGGAAGCAGAGCCGGTGGGGCCAATGAGCTGGGGGCAGGGCAGCCCTCCGACGTCCCGGTCTCCAGTGAGCAGGGGAGCGAGAGCAGGGTAGCAGGTATCTAGTACTTAGAAGGTGGTTGGGGCCGAGGTTGCAGGCTCAATTCAAAATGGTTATTTTAAAAGATGCCCCGGGAAAAGCAAAGGGGGATTCCCTTGGGTGGAAATCCTAAACTCAGGTCCTTATCTAAATGTCCAGACTCTGGCTAGGGCTATTAGACTGTCAAATCCTGGGCAGCAACTCAAAACAGCTGTTTTTTCATCACACCAAATAACTAGGGACATTCCCTAGGCCTCAGAGCCCGCGGAAAACTACCCAACCGAGTGAGCCTTGAGCCTGCTGACCCTGACTGGCCCGATCCTTCCTGCGAAAACCACAGCAAAGCTTGTCGCCCGTGCTTTTCCCTCATCCCCCTGCCTCCGGATGGACCCTGGTGCTTTCCCCTGTGACAGCCCCCCCTTGAGATCTGTGATTGTCTTTTCAAGGGCAGTCATCTCCTGATCTGTTGCCTCATTTAAATCCTAAGACCTGTATTTTAAAGCGGCGTGCTACACACATGGGTCTGTGGGTTAGAGGGCGTGGAGTGGCTGTTATTTGCAAGATCCAGTTACATGAAGAGCAGGTAAGAAAGCTTCTGCTGTAGTCACCTGGGGATGACCTGAGGCACCCGCCCAGTCACAGCACATTTAAGGATCCCGGTGTTAGCTATTGTCACAGTGGTGAGGGGTCCCTGCCCTCCTTGTCGCTTTCAGACAACCAGAGCATCTGTCAGGGGTCCCACACCTAGCCGATGGGGGGCAGAAAAGGCCCCCTGGGACCTGAAGGAGAAGTCGGAGTTGGACAGATGGAAAGAGGTTTCCAGACAAGCAGACAGCACGTGACAAGGCCTACAGGAAAGTGAGTAGGTGGCAGGTTTTTTGTGCTGAGCACAGTGCCTAGGCCACAGGAGGTGTGCAAGCAAGTTTTTTCTTTTTAAAATAAACTGAGGCAGGAACAGGCTCAGCAGCAGGCAGGGGGCTGCTGAAGTCCAGCTCTGACTGTGTCAGCGTTTTGATGTGAGCAGAATCCTCCTGCTTCATGGAGAAGCAGGCAGCGGCAGGCCAGGCCCCACAGGGGTGCACTGACTGTGCTCCATCACTGCCAGTACCTTCCACAGGCCCGGCCCCCAGAGACCTTGCAAGTGAGGATGTCTCTGCCCAGGACACAAACGGCCCCAGAGGCGAGTGGGGAGTCGGGGCTCCCAGCGCGCCCTCCCATCCAGGTCCCTGCAGACAGCGGCCTGGGGAAAGCACTGTTTTTTTAACAGGGTAGAAGGCTAGCACCTTCTGGACTGGTTTGGCTCCAGACTGGGTCATGAGTCAGAAAAGCTGTTCTGTTCCAGTCACGATATGGTCACAGACCTTGGTGTGTTTCCTCATCCGCAGAGAGGAACCATCTCACTTCTAACTTCTCTCTTTCCTGACAGGAGACCTGAAGTGCCATGAGAATTCAGTGAAGACCAAGAGACCGTCCACCAGCAGCAGGATCCTAGCCCTCACCTTTCCGCTTGGTGGGCATCTCAATATTGATCCCATTACATCCATTTCTTCTTCCCTTTCTGGGGAAAATCTACAATGCTTCCATGGGGTCCAAAGAGGTCAGAAGGTGCACAGGTTGCAACTGATTCAGCCACAATCCCTCATGCAAAGGAGATGAAAGGAAAACAGGGGCCGAGATCAAGTTGCTTACACAACTTCAATTTAAATTAAACTTCCTTTAATGAAATAAAAAACAAATGGTGCATTGCATAATATTTTGTGGTCACAGTATAAAACAATACAATTAGTTCATATAACATTGGATATGGACAAAAATACACAAGACCCTTTCTTGGTCTACGTAAAATTTGGCAGATCGTTATGTGCCACGCTACAAAAGAAAGAGAGTCAACTTTTTTCTCCTAGTGATCTGCACACAAGATTTATCACTGAGAATTTGGTCAGACAGCGGAGGAGAACTTACCCCAATCCCAGTTCCCTTCTTCCTCTGTTGTCATCGGTGAAGCTAAAAAAAACTTTTCTGAAAGTAGCAAGTTGTGTAGTATTGCTTATTATTCCTGCTAAAAAGGTTCAGTCTTTGGCTCACAGATGTCAGTGACAAAACCATGGCTGCAGGCAGTCTGCAAAGCAAGAAGCAAGAGCCACCAGGGGAAACAGGAGAGGGTCTGAGCAGGAGGGGCCGTCTTTCCCAGGATCTTAGGGAAAGCCACGTGGATAGGAGGGGAGGAAACACACAGATAAATACATTCCTAAATTAAGACTGAAATCCAGTTGGTGAGTCAGGGTTCCACCGTCCCATGAAAAATCTGAAAAGTTGTTAAAAAGTCAGAGTTTGCATTTTCTTTTTTTTAAAAAAGTGAAAAGTGTATGTAAACATTATAAAGTAAACAATTGAAAGTAATTTTGAGGCTTTTATCTGAACATAGCTTAGGCTCTTTCCTGGGGATATTTTTATGATTAGAAAAAAAAAACCAAACTTTTTTTTAAATCAAGCATCTTTGCGTTCAGCAGTGCAATTTTATCCTGTGGGAATCGTGGCTGGGCCCTTCTTCCATTCGTACCAGTGTTTCTGGCAGGAACCTCTTCCAGAAGAGCACTTTGCAGGGGGCGGTATTTGGTACAACAAAAGAGTGCATCTCACACTTTTAAAAGGACACACGCTCCAGCCAGGTCTATGCTTCTGGAAGGAAGGAGATCCTTGGTGCAACACCCTGGGGTTTCTCCCTACTTTGTACCAGACCAGTGGACAGAGGGTGGGGCTGGGTGGGGTGGGGGGAGAGTCAGTGCCTTGACAACCCCAGCTTTGAACTGTAACAGCAGTTTGCAAGGAACAGGTACAGTGTGTGAGCATGTGTCACCTTTACTGTCACTGAATGTCTGCCATGGCCCAGCCATGGATTTAGACATACCCGGGGCCACCTGGTCACACCCATAGCCAAGTACCCTTTCCTCCCTACCAAGGGCCTGCCCTATGAACATCCTGAATCTTTTTTTAGTAGACATGATAACTGCAAGGGCTTAAAGGGCACCGGCTGTTATTAACACAGCACCTGTTTCTATGTGTTCTCTCCTGAATGCCGGTTTGCACAGCTACCTGTGACCCACCTCCTCTGAAATAGCACAGTTAGGAAACGGCATGTAGGAAACACCCAAATCTAGTGCTAGTGAGGCCTCCTGCCCGTCCTCTTGCCATCTAGGCTCTGGCATCTGCTGCCCGTCTGCCCTGCCACAGAGGCTAGGCCTGGAATTCACTTGTGCTGCTATGGTTAGGGCAGAATCTAGCTTCTATCACGTGTGTGGTCTGGGCAAAACCAAAAGGAAGAACTCGGTGGCAGTCTGCCTCCTGGTGGGGCACTCGGTGCTAAGTGCAGAATGAATCGTGGGCAACAGAGCGAGGGGAGTGGAGGGGAAGACGCTGAGCCGGGAGGGGTACGGCTCGTCCGGCCCACTGTGACAAAGAGCCGCACATGAATGGCCATCATTTTCTACGACTTTATTGCTCAAAACAGACGAATCCTTTTTTTCCCCTTCGGAAGACAGAGCAGTGTGTTAGATCCTTCAGAGCCAGGATAAAAGCACAGAGGATTGCAATGTAGGGCATGAGTCACCAGCGAGCCTCAGAAAACCCCACTGGGATGCTTCCCGAAGGCCAGCGCTGTGCAGGGGGTGAGACACTTCAGGGAGCGGAAGATCTCTTTGGGTCCATGGTCCTACTCCCGGTACGAGCAATCGGGCAGCATGGACTGCTCTCAGATCTACTTTGTAGGCTGTTCACGTGGCAATAAATTGCTGGGTTTCCTCTGTTTTCCTAATAGGAAAGCAAACATACCACAAAGTATACCCTTTCTCACTAACCCCCTGCAGAGGATCTTAAAAAGACTTGAAGGACTGAAAAGGTCATAGAAAATGCATGGTTCTTCTAGGTAATTTCTGATTCCGTGAAGTCAGTCAGTTTTGCAAGCAGCAATTGGCCTCCATGTTAAGGAGCCCAAGTAGCCCGTGAAGGACGCAGGGGGTCTGTGGGTCCCCCTGCAGACCCACCAGGCCCCTACCCCCCACAAAGGGCAGGACAGGGGGTGGAGGTGGCTCCTTCCACCTGACACACCCCGGCACCACTGACCCTACAGGGACGAGCTGCAGAAATCTAATGCCCAGGATCCCCCCTCCGCCATCCTCGGGGCCCCCGGGGGCATAGTGGCCTCAGAGCTATGGAAGTGACCGTCTGCTCCTTTCTTTGTCCCCAACCTCCTCTTCCTTGCAGGCCTTCGTACTGCCCTGGACAGAGGTGGCTGTGTATTTCTCTTCATTCTCATTCTTAAGGCTAAGGTGGCAAGATAAGGTGCTTGGTGGAGAGCCAAATTCTCGATTCCAGGGCCATCTCAGCACGCGCACATAAAGTAAATACGAAAGAAATGGAAAGGGGGCAGAGGAGCAGAAAACAAAACACAACAGAATGCACTGGGGCTCAACAGGAAGTTACGTCCTGCAAGTTTAGATTTCAAATGTCATCTAAACCCCTGAAAATAGGGGGTGGGGGAGGGTTGTAAAAGCCACAAACAAGCCTCTGGCACTGGGCTGTGCTGTCCCTCGGCCGGGGTAAAGGGTCCTACCGAGCGGCACCCTTGACGCGTGCCTCCAGCGGGAAGCCGGCCCTCACGCGGGCAGTCCCGCTCTCACCCAAGACAAAGAACTCTGAATGCCATCACCCCTTCCTCACCGCAACCCCTTGAACCGAAGATAGAAACACACTCAGGTCAGAGATCTATAAACCAGTAGGAGAAAAAAATTAGACAAAGGTTAACCATTAAAAAGCCGCAGTTGGGAAAACACACACTCGACTGTTCTATCAGAAAGTGCCGTGGGAAGAAGGGCTGTGTGCTGGTAGACAGGTCTGCGCTCAGAACTTGACATGCAGAAAAGAGAGAGCGCCAAGTCCCACCTGAGATTAGAGAGGACTGGTTTTTAGTGTAACACACTTTGCGTTAAAAGATCACTGTCCTCTTCTCGCCCAAATTGCTCCTTGACCGTCCCTCTGTCCTGGCCTCTCCCGGCACTGTCTAGTCCATCTCCATGGACATGAGCCGGCGGCGCTCACGCCTTGTCTCCTGGACCTCCTTCTTACAGCACCAGTGGGAGCTGCAGTACCCGATGAGGCAGGACAGGAGCCCGATGACAGTGGACAGGCCAACACCGATCAGCAGCGGGTACTTGAAGGCGTTCAGCACTGGGAGGGGCAGATCAAAGGGAACCGGTTAGCGATGGGGGCCAGAGGGTCCACAAAGACCACCGCCTCCCCTCTCCACCCGAGCGGGGTCTCGCCCTGAGGGATCTGATCTCACGCACCTGGCACCTAGCACAGCGTTAGAGACAGGAGCAGCTCAGCCATACGTGTCTAAAAAGTGAGCAAATGTCTCCCCACCCTGTTCCGTGGAGGTGGGGGAAAAACCAGAAAAAAGATTTCCTTCCATGGCTTTGAATGTCAACTTGCTTTTTAGGGTTTTGGCAGGAGATTGATTTTTTAAAAGTCAGTATAAGGGCACCACACATTCGGTAGCAGATGCATCCTTAAGAAAAACCATACATAAATCAATTCTCCGCATCAAATAACTGAAGTGTACTAGGAGAGCTATTTTAAGGAACATTATAGTAAATTATCTAGCAAAGTGAATAATCACTCCCTACTTGTTTGGTAATTCTGGGTTTTCATATGGAGTATCTTCAAGCAAGAAATTTCAAAGATGCAAAGATGGTATAAATAGACGAAGTGTCAGGAATGCACAAACACTGTTTAGATCCCACATCCCAGAGTCCCATGTTCCCATCCCCCAAAGTACCAGCCTTGAGTGGATGCTGGCACCGTGGCTGTTTGCCTGACATTTAACACAATAGCCCCATGAGAGATTTTTTTATCCCATTTTACCAGAGAGGAAATGAAGGATTAGAGAGACTAAGTCATCTGCGGAAGGGCTGGGGTTCCAGTTCCAGTCAATTCCAGTCCAATTTCAGCCAAACTGACACATCACCAGGGAAATGCACTCAAAGGCTCCGACTTAACCCTCAGAGCCACCTGGACTTGAATTCGCTCCATGAGTTTTTTTCAATTAACTTTTACTCTGACAGTTTTTACAAAGAAGACATGTTTCCCGTTAACCAAGGAACAACCGCCCCCACTCTGGGACGCTCGGGGAGGAGAGGCGTGGGGAGTGGGCCCTCTGACCACTTGAGTAGGCAGACCACGGTGGTCAGCGTGGGCAAACAAGGCCGAGACCTCCCCCTCCCATCTCAGGGTTCCGTGAAGACCCCTCTCTGTGGTAGTGACACCAGGGGGAACCTCCCTTTTCCAAGAAGCAGAACTAACAGGAGGGCAAGAGAAGGCAGGGACCCACTCACAGCCCCTCCTGGAGACCTGAACCCACTCTCTTGGCACTGCTCTCTGCCTCTGTCTGGCAGAATCTGTGCCAATCCTAGGGCACAGCTAAGTGGGTGTGTATAGAATTTACAGAAAGCATCAAAAATCCTTCCAGTAAGTCTTAACAAATCATTTCCCAAGGATGCCTCCAGCACACACGATACCAAAGCTGGGAAAACAGCAAGGGCTGTGTGTGTGCTCTGTCTGGGTACAGACTGGGCCAGGTCTAGAGAGAAAGGGGGCACGTTCATCAAAGGGTAGGAAAATGGATCCCGTCCACGGGAGCAGAGCACAGAGAGGAGTCATGCCTCCAACACCGAGAGTGACCTGTGTGTCATTCTTACCATCCATCTTCACAGTTATAAAGATGGGCTTGGAGTGGATCTCTGCCTCCTTCTGCCAGGAGCCTGTGGGTGACTTCACCCACGGAGTCACATAGCAATAGTAGTTGCCAAAGTCCTGGTCCTCGGAGCCATGCACTTGCA
Organism: Camelus ferus; assembly: GCF_009834535.1. NCBI lineage: Eukaryota > Metazoa > Chordata > Mammalia > Artiodactyla > Camelidae > Camelus > Camelus ferus. The sequence goes on from NC_045704.1 coordinate 59,906,405, forward strand.
GTAAGAATTCCAGCACGCTCACACGCTCCAGGCTGAGCCCGCTCTTCCACTCCCTCTGGGCTGTGCTCACAATCCCCTTCCGATCCAGGGACGACAGGTGGACGGGATCCTTGTCCAGGCCAAAGGAGTGCACCACAAACCAGGACACATCAAAGGCCATGTCATCTGTGGATTACCAAGCCAAAACCCTGGGGTTAGTGCAACAGGCAGAAGTACCAGGCATGGCTAACACGCCTGTATCCTGACTGCGGGCCAGCCCTGCACTATGTGCCGTGGGCCTCACTGTATCCTCAACAATCCCATGATGGAGGTACCATCACAGTCCTCACTCTACAGAGGGACCAAATACCTTGTTTGAGGTCACAGGGCCAGGAGGCAGCAGTGTGGATGGCTTAACCCAGGAGTCTAGCTCAGAGTCCACCCTCCTAACCACGCCACTGCCACGACCCAGTTTGACAAGCACAGCCAAAAACTGTCTCTTCCAGGGAACATGGGTTGTAAAGCTGGTATGCAGTGACATTGCATGCTTTGCCTCCCAAAGAAAGTAGGGTCCTTTGACATCTCAGGCAGAAGTCCCCCAAGACGAGAAGGACACTAAAGTTGTAAAGAACAACATGTACATAAAATCAATTGTACAAAATGGAGAGCTGTAAACAGTTTAGATTTCATTGTTTGCTGAGATTTTCCCCCCTAACGTGCTTAAGTTCAAAACAAGAAGGAAAAAAATGTCAAGCTGAGAAAATTGAACGCAGTTTAACAGTCCCAGTGACTAAGGAAGGTACTCTGCAAAATTAAGGTTCTAACAGCCTCAAATAAATTGATAAGGGCCTAAGAGAAAGAAGGCCTTGACACAAGCGCTAATTCTCCTAGAACATGGAAGTAGAGTGCACATCATAAGCCCTTGACCTCTTCTGGCTGTTATCAAGTGATACCAGCTGCGACAGGTCTGAGACTCACCCCGCAGACAAGAAAGGACTGGGAGGACACGGACTCTGCTTTATCTTAAACTCAGTGACAAGGCTTTCTATACAAATGTTAAATAGCACAATTTTTGTCAAACAAAAAAGAAACATTTATTCATTTAGTAAAAATACACTAATAATAAAAAGCACATTATAAGGCAACTAAATTATATTCAGATGCTTACATATTAAAAAAATGTAAGCAGAACTAAAAGCAAGAATTTCTACAAAATTATTCAAATGATGATTCCTTTTCAACTCTCTCTAAAAACATGAAGGGCCTCAGGCAAACCTCAACTCTACGGACGTGATGACAGCTCTCTAGTCTGAGGCACCAAGATACCTTTTTTCTCCCCATCGGCCCACTGTGGCACTTGAGCACAGCATCCGATTGCTCCCAGCATGTAGGTCACCTCTCGTCACGTGGACCAACTCCCTGGGGCAGAGGGAATGCTGTCACCATCCTCACACCTCCACTGGTGTCGGGGCAGAGCGGGCACCCAGATGACTCCCAGGTACTCAGTGACAACTAGCTCAGGGCTGCTGTCACCTGCAGGCACCAGGTGGTTACTGAAGGCAAAATCACAGCTGTGTCCCCGTCACTTGTGCCCAGACTCTAACCCGGGTCTGCCCTGCCTTATGGAGCAGTGGGCAGGCTGCAGGGCACGGCTACCCGCGCTAGAATCCCAGCGCCAGCTCTTGTTAGCCATGTGACCCGGGTGAGTCACTTAAGTTCACTGTGACTTAGCTTCCTCTTCTGTAGGAGGACATTACAATAGCACCCATGGTGGGTTAACTTTCTAAAACACTTACAACAGCACCTGGAATGTAGTGAGCACTCAGTGCAAGTTGGCCGCCAGGGGCAGCCTCACCTCCACGGTTCAACACCCGCGCTCCGTACTGAGATGCTGTAACAGGAAGGGCGTTACTGCCTGCAGCAGGTGCTCCCGGTGCCCTGCCCTGATCAGCTGGAGCGCTGCGTCCCCAACTGCTGCCAGTGCTGGCTGCTAGGCTCTCACACCCGTACCCTTCTCCAGAGGACTGGCCTTGGCTGACAGAAGCCACCTTCTGGAGAGCCCACCTTCCCAGGTAAAGAAACACTACCCCTCCCCAGCCACTCACTGGGGACAATGACTGACCCACTGGCAGGGGTTTGGGAGGGGGCGGGGGATAAAAGCCCAGTCCTTTAGCTCACAGAGGCCACACTGTGTGGTACAACTCTGGAGCTTTCCGTAGGGAGCTAGACTTGTTTTGAGCTCGTATCTTTGCCTGGCTTCTTTCCCTGCTGTCTTGATTCCCTCTCTCCCTCGCAGTTTCCTCCTGAGAGCACACCTTCAATTAAAAATCACCTGCACACTCATCTCAGGCTTTGCTTCTGGGGAACCAGACCTAAGACACTGCCTCTAAAGGGCGGTGATCTTCCCCTCCCTCCCCCTGCCTTGGCGCAGGAGCACCCTGGCACTCGGCCCACTGAGGCCACATGTCCTTTCCAGAAGAGAATTCTTCACAGCCCATAGGATGTGTGGGGAAAACCAAATTACAACCTGTGTTTAATTATTCAGAATCTTCTACCCATGCAGTCCAAGAGTGCAAAGTTCTGGAAAATTGTGATCTGCAAGATAACAGTTACTTACAGCTTTTGCAGTTAAACTGGAGAAAAAGACGTTTATATTAAGGCCACAATTGGTGACCAATTAATTTACTGAGAAAGGACATTTAAATGATTTACTTGTGTACATCTCTATACATGAGCTTTACAGGTGAAAAGGGCATTGCATTATTCCAATTTTTAAAAAGGATTCCCCCCCCCCACCCCTTCCTGGCGTCTCCACAGGACCAGCAGCTCACTGAAGGCCTCGGTTCCTCCTTCCTTACCCCCCGAGGACAGAGCTGACCACACGGTTGGTCTGGATGGGTTTCTCTCTTTCCCTTTTCTTGCATCTTCCACAAACCCTCCTCCTTGTTCCCACCTCGAGAGCTCAACCACAGCCCGGTTCCCCACAAGAGTCCCTTTCGGTATCAGTCAACTAGTCCAGGGGTCAGGACAGTGTAGCCTGCAGGTCAGCCCAGCCCACCACCTGTTCTTGTAAGTAAAGCTTCCCTAGAACACAGCCGGGCCCATTTGTTTAGATTATTCTCTTTGGCGGCTGGTTTCGCTCCACAACAAGAGTGGAGCAGTTGCCCAGAGACCACCCGGCCCAGAGAGCCGAAATACCTCCTCCCTGGGTCCTTTACACAAAAGGTCTGCCGACCCTGAACTAGCCGCCACCTGAACCTCCAACCGGGGGCCCCCGGGAGCCAGACCTCAGGGGATGTGCTAGTGCTAGTCACACTGCTCGTGCTCGTCACACTGGGTCCACTGCAGCCCACCCTCACTTCCCCGATAACCTGCCCTTTAACTCAGAATGAAGACCCGCGTCCAGTTTCCACCTCGGGCCACAGAACTTAGTGAACCCCACACAATCTGGCCTCCTCAGGGCGCGGATCTGTGCGAGGCCACGGCTCTGCCTGTTATGGGGTGTGCGGTACAAAGGCACCCCGGGTCAGAGCACACAGAAGAGAGACGGGCAGTGGGTCAGGGTCTCCACGGGCTCTTTGGGAGAAGCCGGAGGTGGGGACAGTCCTGCTCAGCAACAGAGACACCCAATTGCATCTAACGTCCTTTCAAACCCTGAGGGTCCATGAGTGAAACACCAACTGGCACTGAGGGGCCCAAGCAGAAAAAGTAGGACTGCTGGTCCCGGGCCCTCAGACATCCTGCTGGTAAAACTAACATTTTCTGCAAAGAAAAGACTTACAAAGGTTTCCTGAGAAGTTAAACTACAACAGCATGCCCTGGTTACTTGCTGACTCGTTTGCTCTGCTCACTACTTCTTCAGCGCCTTAATCGCTATCTGATATTACATCATACGATGGTTTCTTGCTTTTCTGTCTCCTTAGCTACATTGCCAGCGCCATGAGGGCAGGCTTGGGTGTTTTGATCACGCCTCTATTCCCAGCATCTGGACCAGCACCTGTTTACAGGGGTTCAAGAACTATCTGAATAAATAAACAAAACACAAAAAAGGGAGGGAGCTGGACTCTGCCAGTGGTCGCAAACCAGCTTGAGTGGCCACTAGATTGCCTTGACCACACAGATTCAAAGGTCTGGCTGTTTTCAAATGATCTCACCAACTGTTCCATCCATTCAATAAGCCCTTATTAGACACCTAGTGAATACAAAGTACTGAGCTAGGCAGTTTGGGGATAAGTAGACAATCCAATCCCTGATCTCCACATCTGGGTAACAACATAGTGGGGATGATAAAAAGAGACACTTACACAAAGCAAGAAGGGAAGGGGATGGACGGAGAGAAGTACCTGGGTCCAGGGCTGCTCCTTCGACAGTGATGATACAGAACAGCTTGATCAGATCTCCCCGGACAACCGATGGTGTGTCCGAGTGCACAGAGGCATTAAATACAGGACCTGGAAGAAAGTAATGCCACCTCATGATCTTCCACATTGTGGTTTAAATTCCATTCTTGGGGCCCGAATGGGCGTCTAAATGTGGGCTCCCTTTCCTTGAAACTGGGCTAGAAATTCAAATAGGTGTTCTAAGGCTGTTTTTCTTCTATTTAGAGAGACACATGTATTAAGTATATCCAAATGAGCTTCCTCTTAAGAAGACGGCCATGGTCTCATTTGAAGACCACACCACCTCCCATCCTGGTACAGCCTGGGCTGTTTCTGACCATATGTTTCACTCCCAGGCCAGAGTGGCTCACAGATCAGAGGGCTCAGGACCAAATCAGGGAGGATTTTGGTCCTGAGAGTGAGCAGCCTCATTGTGCTGGGCACTGGCAACAGGCCCTGCTGTGAAGAGGTTGAAATTCAGTAAGGAGACAGACAAGCTGACAATGACAACATTTCTATAAAGTATGGTGGGCACACAGAAGGCGATTCTCATCTGCTGGGGGAAATTGAGGCAGCATGGAAATTCCTTTTAAAAATACCACCCAGACAGGATTTGTCTTATATACCTTCCTGAGAACGCTCCCGCAATATCCCACTTACTGTAATAAAGATCCCTTTTCTTCTTCCACAGCCCAGAAGATGTTTCTACACAAACCACACTAACTCAGTACCATCTACTCACTACAAGGCAGACTTGTTCCAAGCTTTTAAGTTGTAACATAATGACTATACATATGAGCAACAAAACACGAAGGATTAAGTAAAAAGAATTTAGGGTCAGAAGTTGATAGTATTTATCATAGAGTCAGTTGGATGCATTTGACTGTAGGTATAACTATTATTGTGCTATTTCATTACTATGCACAAATAAATGACTTATTAAATGGAAAAAAAATATGCTTTGAATGGAAGAAATCTGCAGCTCTCTCCCCTCCTTAGGGAGAGAGAGGGGTCAGGTCCGCAGTCTTTGTTTTTCACCCCTTTACAGCTCACTTTTAGGTGAGAGTATCACACAGCTTTAAGCCAATCTAATCTTAAGAGCTTAACATTGACCTTATCTCAATTCCTAATATCAAGAAATAGGCAAACCTGAAGAAGATTCCAGAATACCAATGCTGAGACTTCCATTGGGTTTTCTGGAAAGCAAAGATAATGGCCCTGGACACTGATTCTGAAATTCATTAGAAGCTAAGGATACACGTGTGACTGCCTTTAAAATCAAATTACTAGAAAGGAGAAAGTACTTTTTAACATCCAAAAGACATGACCATGAGAAAGAGACAAAAAAGGTCATGTGAGCCAATGAGGCAAAGCATTGAAAAGGCTATATTTTCATTTCAGCATGAGTTGTAAGATGAATTCATCAGATCACTGTTCCTAACACCAAGTCCACGAGTAACCCGTGTTTTGCTGGGAGAAAGGTGAAGGATGGTTGTAGAACATGGAAACCTGAGGGCGTGGGGCAGCCCTGGGTGGGTTCTGCAGAGAGCTCAGGTTAGCCAGAGAGCGGCGGGACGATGCTTCACCCCAGGGGACAGAGAACGTTAACAGAATGGCAGTCCCAGGACATGGGGAAAGGGAGGAAAGGACAAGGAACAAAAGGACAAGGAAACTTTACTTCTGGACCATCAAGTCCTTCAGTTAACTCGGCCCTCAGCCACAGTTCCCTCTGGTCTTTACCACCCTGGCTCTGCTCTGTTTACAGCAGTGAGGTGGGAAAGCATTAAGCCAGCTGCTCTGAGTTGGCTCAGCGGTAATGACTCGGGGACTGCATGCCGTATATGGCCATCTGTGAGGACAGGTTAGTAGCAACCATGGGGAGCAATGGGGGCCACATTTTTTCCTTCTGCCTCTGACTAAAAATTTCACGGTTATAAATAGAACTGTGCTATGAGGCTTTCTTCAACTGTCCAGGCCCCTTCTAAGAGAACACAAAAGGATAAAGCATAAGGAGATCCCCAGAAAGGATTTAGCTTTCTATTTGCTTAATTTGAAACAGCAAAGAAATTTGGACATATTTCCTTTTCCTTATTTGGACGAATTGCCTTACCTAATTTAGACAATTTTCACTTTCTTTTTATTTCCGAAGAAAACCCAAAATGCCTTCTAGGTCACAAGTTACAGTTCTCATTTGCCCTCGTGGCCGTGGCCGTGGCTGTGGGAACAACAGAGCATCTGTGCTGTGCTCACCATGCAGACAAGGAGGAGGGAAAAGGCCTTCATTGTCAACTATTCGCAGCAGTGGACTTCCTTCTAATGAAATCAACAACTCGCTGTAAATGTGGGTCATTATCCCAGGCTTAGAAATATTTTTATTATGGTCAATTTCTGGGGCAATGCTGTTTTTGTGAGGGGATTTGTCTGGTTAACTTCACAGATGACAGACAACAGCACAGATAATTTAAGCGAACAACCAGAGTCACTAGATTTCCTCCAATTCCGACGCTGCAGAAAGTACACAGACCACTTAGCTTTTAAACACATTGATACAAACCATGCTCCAAATCCAGTCCCTAAAATAAGGCTGTAAGAAAAACAGTATTTTTGTGAAAGCCAAAATTGCAGACCATCTGATGTCCATCAATAGGGTAATGGGTAACCAAATTCTAGTAGGTGGAGTCTTTAAAGTTAGTATTTACCTAGAATTTGTTATAACACAGAAAATGCTTATCCTCTAATGTTAAAGTAGCGGGGCAGCAGGTCATGAAATTGTATATATAGCCTGATTTCAAAGTCATCAGGAAAACATGCAAGGGAAGAATTCTAAGAAGATGAACACCACTAATGAACATTCTCTGGTAAGATTATGGATGATTACCTTTTCCTTCTTTCTATTTTACCATATTTTCAAATTTTCCCCATGGAGGAGAAGAACGTTCTCATTATTCTTTTAAGAGGCCAAAATCTTTAACACTGTCACATTTATACCATCCTACTCCACCTGATACTTTGAGTCAGTAAAAGTCATCTTTGAGGAACACAGTCCTCATACCAAGAGGCAAGTGTACTAAAACCAGGGGACAGAAAGGTGGATGTCAGGAAGGACCTCTTTGTTACATGTGTTTCAAGGGGTGCTGCTGACTTTTAGGAAGTAACGGCTCTTCAGTATCAAGTCAATGTTTTCCGGGAGCTCTTTAGGACTATGGCATTGGGCTGGGTGCGGGACTTGATGGCAGCTCCTCTTAATTAAACTGCGAACTGGCCATGACAACACTGTGGATTAAATAAAACAAAACCTTTAGGCAGTCTATTCACCCTGTAAGTTACAGGGATTTCCTCTGTTATGCTAAGATTTAAAGAACTGAGAAATAGATTCAATACCCATTCCTCACCCAGAAATACATGTGGAAGGTTTTATGTCTCCCCTCTTCCTCATAACAGTTTTAAAGAAACATCAAATAAGCAGCAAAACAAGGCGGAATAAAATCTTACAGACAACAAAACAGATACACAAAAAGGACAAAAACCACATAATCACTGAATCTCAAGAGTCACAGAAAAAGCATCTGACAACAGCCAATAACTCTTCATGATAAAAATGCTCAATAAGTTAGGAATGAAAGAAAACTTCCTCAACTCAATATTCGGCATCTGTGAAAAACCTGTAGTTACCACGGTACTTAACCGTCAAAGATACTTAATGGGGAACATTCTCCCTAAGATGAGGAACAAGACAAGGACGTCCACTTGTGCCACTGCTGTTCAACACTGTACTGGAGGTTCTATCCAGGGCAATTAGGCAAGAAAAATAAATGGAGGGTGTTCAATAAAACTGAATGGAAGATGTAAGCTTATCTCTGTTCGTAGATGACATGATCAAGACTCTTACCAAAGTGGGTACAGAGGGCACATATCTCAACATAATAAAAGCTGTTTATGACAGACCCACAGCCAGCATAGTACTCAACGGTAAAAAACTGAAAGACTTCTTGCTAAAATCTGGAACAAGACAAGGATGCCCACTCTCACCACTTCTATTCAACACAGTATTGGAAATCCTAACCACAGCAAGCAGGCAAGAAAAAGAAATAAAAGGGATCCAAACTGGAAGAGGAGGGGTAAAATTGTCACTATATGTGGAAACATGACACTATATATAGAAAAGCTCCACACAAAAACTACTAGAGCTGATAAAAGAATTCAGCAAGGTAGCAGGATACAAGATTAACATACAGAAATCAGTTGCATTTTTTTTACACTAACAATTAAACATCAGAAAGAAAGAGTAAAGAAACAATCCCTTTTAAAATTGCATTTAAAACAATAAAATACTTCGGAATAAATCTAATCAAGGAGGTGAAAGACTTATACATGGAGAACTACAAAACATTGATTAAGGAAATTAAAGATGACTTAAGAAATGGAAAGATAGCCCATGCTCTTGGATTGCAAGAATTAAAATGTCCATACTGCCCAAGGCAATCTACAGATTTATTGTATTCCCTATCGAATTACCCAGGACATTTTTCACAGAACTAGAACAAATAATCCTAAAATTTGTATGGACGCACAGAAGATCCAGAATTGCCAAAGCAATATTGAAGACAAAGAACAAACCTGGAAGAATAACCCTCCCAGACTTCAGACAACACTACAGAGCTACAGCAATCAAAACAGCATGGTACTGACACAAAAACAGACATATGGATCAGTGGGACAAAACAGAGAGCCCAGAAATAAACCCACAGACCTGCAGTCAATTAATCTTTGACAAAGGAGGCAAGAATATACAGTGGAGAAAAGACAGTCTCCAGCAAGTGTTGTTGGGAAAACTGGACAGCAGCATGCAAATCAACAAAATTAGAACACTCCTTCATACCATACACAAAATAAACTCAAAATGGCTTAGAGACTTAAATATAAGACAAGACACTGTAAATCTCCTAGAAGAAAATATAGGCAAAACATTTTCTGACATAAATTTAGCAATATTCTCCTAAGGCAGTCTACCCAGGCAATAGAAATAAAAGCAAAAGTAAACAAATGGGACCTAATTAAACTTAGAAGCTTTTGCACAGCAAAGAAAACTGTAATCAAAACAAAACAACCACCTACGGAATGGGAGAAAATATTTGCAAATGATGCGACTAACAAAAGCTTAATTTCCAGGATATTTAAACAACTTATACAATTTAGTAACAACAAAAAATACACTAATCCAAAAATGGGCAGAAGACTTAAGCAAGCAATTCTCCAATGAAGACATACAAATGGCTGACAGGCACATGAAAAGATGCTTAACATCATCAACTATCAGAGAAATGCAAATAAAAACAACAATGAGGTCACCTCACACCAGTCAGAATGGCCATGATTAAAAAGTCCACAAATGATAAATGTTGGAGAGCCTGTGGAGAAAAGGGAACCCTCCTACACTGATGGTGGAAATGTAGTTTGGTGCAGTCACTATGGAAAACAGTATGGAGATTCCTTAAAAAACTGAAAAAAAGACTTACCCTGTGATTCAGTATTCCCACTCTTGGGCATATATCCAGAGCAAACTCTAATTCGAAAAGATATATGCACCCCAATGTTCATAGCAGCACTATATACAATATCCAAGACATGGAAACAACCTAAATGTCCATCAACCTAAATGTCCAAGGACTGGATAAAGAAGTGGTGGTATAGTCATACAATGGAATACTACTCAGCCATAAAGAAGAACAAAATAATGCCATTTTCAGCAACATGGATGGACCTGGAGATGGTCATTCTAAGTGAAGTAAGCCAGAAACAGAAAGAAAAATACCATATGATAGCAGTCATATGTGGAATCTAAAAAAAGAAGACACTAATGAACTCATCTACAAAATAGAAATAGACTTGCAGACATAGTAAACAAACTTATGGTTACCAACGGGGATACAGGGTGAGAAGGGATAAATCTGGGAGTTAAAGGTGTGCAAATATTAACTACTATACATAAAACTAGATAAAAAATAAATTTCTTCTGTATAGCACAGGGAACTATATTCAAAATCTTGTAATAACTTTTAATGAAAAAGAATATGAAAACAAATACAGAAAAAATAAATAAAATTCCTAAAGAATCAACAAAATAACTATTAAAACTAATAAACAAGTTCAGCAAGTTTGCAGGATACAAGTTCAATACCCAAAAAGGCAGTTGTGTTTCTATACTCTTGCAATGGATAAACTGAAAAGGAAATTAAGGAAGCAATTCACTTACAACAGCATCAAAAAGAATATAATACTTAGACACTACTGTCAGAAACTTTAAGACTCAAATAAATGGAAAGAAATATTCATGGATTAGAAAACAACATTGTTAAATGGTAATACTCTCAAAACTCATCTTCAGATTCGACACAATCCCTATCAAAATCCTAGCTGTCTTTTCTGCAGAAATTAATGGGCTAATCCCAAAAGTCACCTGGAAATGCAAGGGACCCAGAATAGCCAAAACAATGCTGAAAAAGAACAAAGTTTTTGAAGTTGCACTTCTTGACTTCAAATCTTACTACAAACTTACAGCAACCAAACAATGTGGTAACAGTATAGGAACAGACATAAGGATCAATGGAACAAAACTGAGAGTCCAGAAATAAACCCTAACATTCACAGTTAAATGATTTTTGACAAGTGTGCCAAGATAAGTCAATGGGGGAAAGAACAGACTTTTCAACAAATGCTGCTTCGACAGCTAGGTATTCACATGCAAAAGAATAAAACTGAATCCTTACTCCGCACCACACACAAAAATTAACTCAAAATGGATCATAGCCCTAAATGTAAGAGCGAAAACTACATAACCCTTAGAAGAAACTGCAGGTATAAATATTCACAGCCTTGGATTAGGCAGTGCTTTTTTAGATATGACACCAAAAAACACAAGCAATCAGAAGAAAAAAATAGGTAAACTGGACTTCATCAAAATAAAAAACTTGAGTGCCTCAAAGGACACCACTGAGAACGTAAAAAGACTACCCACACAGTGGGAGAGAATATTTTTAAATCATACATCTTATTAAGGGACTTGTATTCAGACGCTATGAAAACTTCACTAGTCAACAATAAAAATAACAAATAACTCAATTTAAAAACGGGCAAATATTTGAATAGACGTTTCTCCAGAGAAGATACACGTCTGACCGATAACTACATCAAAGACGCTCAACATCAACTGTCAGTAGGGAAATGCACATTGAAACCACGATGAAATACTACTTCGAACCCACGAGGTTAGCTATAATCAAAAAGATGGCGAATAACAGGGTGAGTGAGAAGGTGGAACACACTGCTGGGGGGAATGTAAAGCGGTGCAGCTGCTTGAGAAAACAATTCAGCAGTTCCTCGAAGAGTGAGAGATACTGTATGATCCAGAACATTCCTAGATGAGAAATGAAAAGTTACATCCACACAAAAAACTTATATCCTAGTGTTTATATCAGCATATTATTACTCATAATAGCCAAAAGGTGGAAGGAATCTAAATGTCCATCAACTGATGAACAGTCACAGAAAAATGTGGTCCATCTGTACAATGGAATATCATTCAGCCATAAGGAGGAATGAAGAACTGACACAAGATATAACAGGAGGGACCGTGAAAACATTACGCTAAGTGAAAGAAGCCAGTCACCAAAGCCCACTTATATGAGCCAGATCGTATGAAATGTCCAGAAGAGGCAAATCTAGAGAGATAGAAAGTAGATTAGTGGTTGCCTAGGGGCTAGACGTAGAGATGGGAGTGACCAATAATGAGCACAGAGTTTGTTTTTGCAGTGATTAAAAATGTCTGGAATTAGTGGTGATGTCTGCACAATATATATCTGTGAATATATTAAAAAAAACCACTGACAACAGTTTACACGAGTGAATTTTATGGTATGTTAACTGTATCTCAATAAAGCTGTTAGTAAAAAACATACAAGCAGATGCAGAATGAAAGGTTTGTGTTTCTTCTGCTCTTTCCAAATCTAAGGGTTTAAATCAATATTTACTTTATATTAACCTAAAGGTTAAGAGACTGTTAGATGCCAGAATATTATTTCACTATACACTATAAAAGGTTATAATAATACAAACTAATGTTAGTAGAAAATAACTTTCACTAAAGCCTACTTTACATTTAATATAAATGTTAATAATTAAATTCAACAAATATCTTGCATTTGTTACACTGACTCAGTGCCTGGAGTTTCACAGATGAGTATTCATTTACACATTCAGAAATCTTTAGCTGGAACCCAGGGCAGATTTAGTGAAAATATTCAATATTAAACTCACAAAGGATGATCCTTTGCTTTGATATTCTAAATAAGATTGAGGATCAAAAAATTTTAAATCATCTACCTGCTGCAACACACACACATACACAGACAGACTTGTCAGAGGAACTCAGATGAGTAAGAAACATTTCCATTTGAGAATATGTACCTATGCAATTAAAAAAGGTGGATCTTTCCACCTCATGGCATAAAAACATTTACTTACCAAAGCTAAAATAGGTTCAGAATAGACATAAAAATGCTCTTGTTTTAACTAACCTTCCCATAAATGAACACAACTCATAATTATTCTTAACAAAACAGGCTGACAGATGTATCCACCCACACTACCACAGCTCTGGAGTCTCGACTATTTAGAATCTTTTTCTAGTCCCAAAGCAAGGTGAGGCAGAAGGCTGGGAGCCTTGTCCCCTGTAAGGAAATACTGCTCTGGTAAGTTAGGCCAAGCACAGCACCTGTCACCTTCAGTCCTAGGGACCTCTAAGAGTAAAGCCAAGGGCTGGATAAGACTTGGATCTTAGCTCTGAATCTTCCACTTTGGGCAAATCATTTCACCCTCTGGAGGCTGAGTCCCTCTTCTTTTATTTATACTTCATCATGTTCCCTAAAAGATGTGATGTAGGTGTGTTTCAGTTTATCTGTTAAAAAAGTGAGGGTCAAAAGGAGGGGTAGTATGTTCACACAAAAATTTGCATACAAATGTTCACAGCAACGTTATTCATAATAGTCAAGAACCAGAAACACTCAGATGCCCATTAGCTGATGAATGGATAAACAAAACATGGTACATTCACACAATGGAACATTATTCAGTCAGAAAAATGAAGTGCTGACAATTCTGCCTTAAATGCCACAGTACAAAAAAAGAAGAATGTGGTTTTTCTGCGTTTAATTTTTTTAAAAACAGTAATAGGGCTGGCAGCTGTGAGTTACATACATTTATGCAGAGAGAACGCAGTTTCCTATAGTTACAAAAAAAAAAAGTGTCAACACTTCCCAAGTATGCTGGGATTCCTAAACTCATTTTCTAATATAGAAAATGTGATATTTACTGGCCTTTTTTTTTTTTTTGCACTTCTCAAAACCAAAATGGTGTGTACATTTGATTCACATGTACTTAAAAATGTAAACTCTGCAGCTGAAAGAAAAGGTCCCCAATATTCAGATAACTATGTTTTCTTTTTCTGACTACACTATGGTGTTGATACGATCATTTATTTTATGAATGTTTTCTTTAAAGTACTGTTCTTTTTGACATTAAAGTTTTCATTGTACTACATTTTTCATATAAGACCAAATCCACTAGTGCCTTTTACAGTGTTTTTCCCTCTTAAAGGAGCCACTTAAAGAAGCGGCTATCATTTTGAATTTACACCCTGCCAAAGATAACATAGAAATTACACATATTTTCGTTCTTGTTAAAACTCTGTGAGCAACATTTAACAAGATATCATGTTAGATGGCTGGCATTCTCTGGGTACTAAATAAAAAGGCTACAATTTTCTAATGTTAAAAAAAAAAAAGAACGAAGTACTGATAATGTTACAACATGGATGACTCTTGAAAACATAATGCTAAAGTGAAAAAGCCAGACACGAAGGCTACATATGAGATTCGATTTCTGTGAAATGTCCAGAATAGGCAAGTTTATAGAGACAGAAAGTAGATGAGCAGTTGCTGGCGGATAGGAGGTTGGAGAGTTAGGGGCCGGAAGTGAAGGGTGTCAGCTAAGGGTGCAAGTTTTAATTAGATGCAATGAAAATATTGTACAGTTGATTGTGGTGATGGTCATGCACCCCCTGTGAATATACTGAACTATACATTTAAATGTGTAAATTGTATGGCATCTGAATTATATCTCAATAAAGCCGTTGGAAAAAAAATGAAGCCACTGGATCAAAACCCTAGGGTCTTTTCTAGCTCAGTCAATGATTCACCAGGGGTCCCTGCTCACCTGAGGTTTGGAAGTCTATCTCAATAGGATTGGAGAGACTGGTCGCTGCTTCCCGCCACAGGCTGCCCCTGACAGGAGACCAGGCCGTCACCACGCAGCGGTATAGCCCTGCATCCGAGACCTGAGTCTGGTACATTCGGTAGCGAAATTCATCTTCCTGCACTTTCTCTAACACCACACCATCAACCCGCGACGCATCTGTCCAATTCTCCAGCTTCACCACAGAATCCTGGTCCAGGGAGATGATGTACTTGGTTTCGTTGGGACTGGAGAGGTCCCCAACAGGCTTCTCAGCCGTGATGAGAACGGAGTAGCGTGGCGACTTAATATTTTTGGAAGACACTTTGCAAGTCATCTCAAACGTATTTCCTGCAGCAAAGAAAGGCTTTGGCTGCCTCGCCTTCACCACAAGCACGGAATCTGCAATGAAGCACCAGAAAGGGGTGATTTCTAACAGGATTAGCTAAATGGGTACGTATCTGAAAGCACAATGTCAAGGAAACAGGAATTTATTTGCAAACTGCCACACAATAGCATTTCAGACAATCTGGAAACCCAGAAAGAAAATCACGTGTACTGGTAAGCGGGCTGAACACCGCCACGCAGGAGGAAGTGGAGCAGTCTGAAATGATTTAGTGGGTATGAGGGAGGAGGGGATCGATGGGTGAGAATTTGGTTTTAAGGATTTTCAAGTCCTTGAGAAGTTTCACCCAGAGTGAGAATTTGGGAAGCTACTGGTGCCCCCAAGGATGTGAAGGAGAACTCGCTTCTAGCGACCTGGGGGAGACGTGGCTTCAGGCGATGCCTGCTTGCCTCTCCCTCCTGAGGCTCCGCCGGGTACAGGCGAAGCACTGTTAGCTTAACCAGCCGGCTTGGAAGAGCAGAGCAAGGGAAAAATGGGTCCTCTCTCTGCTTAATCCTATGATGGTAATGTTACAGAAGAGGTGATCATTCCATTGATTGGGGCATCTGCTTGTAGATCTAGTCATTTCCTCAGAGATGCTGTTTGAACGTTTTGAACAAGTGCCCATGTCTGTCCTACCTTAAGGTTTAAGGGTGTTCCTCCCTGCCTCTCTGTCAAAAAAAAAATCCCTAAGCAAATACACATTAGAATTCATCGATATTATAATAATTCAATGTCAGGCACTTAAGAGGTACAGAAATATCTGTTGAATGGATGGGCAAAAGAATTAAGCACATCCTTTTTATCCTTTAATGAGATAATTCTAGAATCCATCCAGTTATAAAATAAAATTATGTTGGGTTTTTTGGGGAACAGCTGTTCCACCAAGCCTATCAGGAGCACACATATGTTAGGGTGTCTCTCCAGAGTCGCTGACTCCTGAGGGTCCACTGAGCCGTTCACATTCTTTCTTGGAATTCAAATTTGTGAGATTAGAAGAAATAGCCAAAGGTTAAAGAGATAAAAATAAGTCCAAAAACTAGGTCTGAAGGCAGTCTAATGTTGGAGGGTCAGGAAAATGAAGAGAAACCAACAAAGGAGGCCAAGAAGAAGAGCTACAAGGCTGGAGAGAAGCCCACAGAGGGTGGTGTCCCACAAGCCAAGGAAAAACCAAAGTATTTCCAAGAAGAGGAAATGATCACCAGTGTTAAACCCTGCTAAATCAGGCAAGATGACTAACAACTGGGTTTTGCCATATGTCCATCTCTAGAAATTATAACATGAGCAGTGGTGTGGGGAGGGTGGGGAGCCAGGTTAGAGCAGATTAGAGAGAACAGGAGGAGAGAACCCAGAGACACCGAGTACAGACAAATCAAATCCTTTGGCCGTCAAAGGAGAAAAACAGAAATGGTGGACAAAGAGAGTGGGGACCAGAAAGATGGAGGGGGAAATGAGATCAAGGTTAGTTCAGCTTTAAAAAACAAAACAAAACAAAACAAAACACAAGAGGTCTAACAGGACGTTAATAGGCCAACGGGAAACTGGGAGTGATCTAGAAAGATGGGAGTGTGTTCAGAGGACAGACTGCTTGGAGCTGAGGATGGAGGGCTCTCAGTTATCAGAAGTGAGACGTCTAACGTAGGGTGTGAGCTTGGGAGAGAATAACCCAAAGTGGACAAAGATCATGATGACTAGAGAGGAGGGCACGGGTGGAGAATGATTAGGGTTCTCAACCTTGGATGCACAGGAGAACAATCCTGGGAGCATCTAAAAATTCCAGTGCCCAGACTGCACATAACCTCACGCCAATTAAGACAGACTCTGGTGGGACTCCAGCATCAGTATTTTTTTAAAGCCTCTTGCATGATTCCAGTGTGCAGCCAATGTGACCCCATGCCGACACAGTGGAGCCAGCAAGAGAGGAGGAGTGCTGGAGAGAGTAGTTGTGAAGCCAGAGTGAGCATCTTTACACAGCGAGTGAGGAGGACCCAGGAGTCGACAGGTGACAGTAATGGAAGGAGGTGGAAGGATCCGATGACAGGAGAAGATGTGTTCAGGAAGGAGGGAAAAGGGTCTGGAGGCTGCAGTGGGGGACCAGGCGGGCACCTGCCCCATCCGGGCCCAGTGTGGGAAGAAAACACCACCACCCTGAAAGGCTGCAGGGGCAGTGGTGCCTTTGAGGAGAGCAAGGCTGGCCATGCTCACTGTGAGAAAAAGAAAGGAGCATTTAGAGATGAGGTCAGGAAATGGGAGATTCTGCTAAATTCTAGAGGGCCCTTTGTGGGGTTTGGGGATATGGGGTGGGGGGCAGTGAGGCACCAGAAATGTGGAGAGGGCCGTATGGTGCTTCGCCCTGGGGGCATGGAGGAGGACCGAGGAGGCCCGGGCTTCCTGGGCTGATGGATTAGACCGGGATAAAACAGCTGACAAGGCTGACGTCCCAAGGTAGACAGCGCTCTGAGCGTTCAGACAGAGATGCATCAGAGAAACTGTTTACCCTAAGTTCTTGTCAGCTCTCCCGAGAAACAATCTCTCTGAATGGGTGACTGGCCGCTCAGAGTAAGATGCCCACTCACTCTGGGGCATCTCTGGTGCCCGGACATACCCCCAAAGGCCTGTGCAAAGTTTGGCCTAAGATCACACAGCTAAGCCACAGTGTCGACAGCTTACCCCAGGCAGGCTGTGCACTCCCACCAGATGACCTTCTACCACCGGCCAAGCCCCAGCCCTCTCGTTAGGACTTACCTTCTCGGCGTCATCATTGCTAAGGGGCTGGTTCATGCTGTGGATGAGAAACAGTCACTTGAGCGTGCATTCCTTGGACTCTGAACATAAAGGGAAACCCGCAGGGTGACCGTGCATCTGAAAGTGCACCGTGGGATGACTTAAGTCAAAACCAAACAACGTTTATAAACAAGAATAAAGCGTCTACCTTCTGATGCCCAAAATATGTTGACCGGTTTGGAGAAGACATCCTTGCTCTTCACCCAGCTGTCGTTACGCTGTTTGGTCCAGGCAGACACAACACAGTAATAACTGCCCCTGTCTTCCTCTGTAGTCCTTTGGATTCGGAAATTGAACGTGTCTGTATGTTCCTTAGAAAAAATGAAGTCTCCGTCCTGGGCCCGTTGCTTGCTCCTCTCTCCGTACTTCAGCGTCCAGTCCCCGTTCATGACTGCCAGGAGCTCGCTGGCCACCACCTCATCACTGCGCCGGTTCATCCGGTAATACCAGGACACCGTGAAACGGACGCTCGCCTCCGCGTTCTTCATGTCCACTATCCGGCATTCCAGCGCCGTGAGGTCGTCTGAAAACTCGGCGACCTTAGAAGCATTCAGGTACACCTGATACTCTGGTTCTGAACAAGAGAGAGGGGCCAGGATTTAAAGAAAAAGAAAAAAATTAGAGCTACATACCAGGAATTAGCAGGAGGGATGAGACAAGCACCACTCCTGTCCTGACAAGTGAATGCCCGCCTGCTGACTGCAGCAGCAGGGAAAGGTCTTTGCGTGGCCCGGGGAGGGTCCTGTAAGAGCGCGTTATTGCAAAACTTGTGAACGCTGCCCCCACGATGCCCCTCAAGATCACCCTGCCAGGCCAGAAGCCAAATGTCCCCAATGAGAGTCTTGATCTGTCAGGTTGGGGTCAGCTGTCAGTTTCCCCAGGAGGTTGGAAGCTTCTAAGAAGAATCTCTAAAGAAGCTTGATGTCCATGCACAGCTAAGATTTTCTCTGGCCGGCCAGGCAGTGCCCAGAGACCTCCAAAGTGCCAGTGGGGCAGCACTGGAAAACCCCACCCTGGAGCACACGCTAGCACTGGCCAGACAGCCAGCCGTGGCTCGGGTTCCCGCCATCTGGGGCTTTGCCCCAAACGCAAGGCCCCCAGGTCACCATCTCCCCCGTGTATTCTCACCCTCAAACTCCCCAAATGATACTCTTTTCGCTAACACATGGAACTCTCATTCAGTTCCACTGGCCTTGAAGACCGCTCACCGTGGTCCTGGCTGGAGTAAAGCCCGCTCACTATGACCACCCTGCTTCCTGCCAGGCACAAACTCTGATGGGGCGGGAGGTGAGTGAGGAGTCCATGCTCTCCCAGAATCCCCACTGCCACCGTCACAGTCCTGTTATTTTTCACTTGTATTAAAAAACCCTGTATCGATTCAATCCATTCCTGCAACTCCACATTTCAAGGCCTCCCTCCACACTTGCCCAGGAACTGGCATGGGGACACTTTCGCTGCTTCCTTTTCCCCATCGCCACCCCTTACACATGCCACACCTCATGATTCGAAGTTCTCTGGTCACCAGTCTGGCATCACCGTGGTGACTGGTTTGCAGTGGCCTCTCCTCTTAACAGCCCTGCAAACTTGCATTCATTCTTCACTGTCACCTCCTCGGTGTCCCCTTCCTGGGCACCCAGAGTGTGACACCCTTCCTCTCTTTCCCAGAAACCATGTAGGTACTATTGCGTTGCAGTCATGCCACTCTGTTATTACTCCTTGCTTAAAGGTCTTGTCCCCAAGCTCCAAATATGCAGCCTTGCATGCAGTAGTCACTCAATAAACGTTTGCTGCCTTGGTGCTAACAACGTTTAGAAAAGGCTGCATTTTTCTCTGGTAGCACTTTGCCTGCTAGGGGACAAATAATTCTACCTGACCACAGAACTTCCCATTTGCCAACACTATATTCACATCATCTGCATCAAACAGTTCAGTTTTACTTAATGTTGCTTTTATTCATGACTCACACAAATTATAAACTGCTGAGGTCAAGCAACTGTACTTTCATGATTTACATTTCTGATGAAACGTGTAACATCACGACTTCCCCAAGAATGATTCAGTGGCCAGGAAACGGAAAGAACTCAAAATCCTAACTCCCTCCAATGTCATCTTCACAAGGAATTAACTGCACGCGAGGCTGGACCCTGTGCCGTACAAAGTTACACCCGCCCGGCTCTGCCTGCCCAGGGGAGCGCACCCTCAGTGACGTGGGCGCTGTAGAGAAAGACACTAGAGCGTTGTCAGCCACCTTGTTTCACAGGGGAAGCTGCACAGCTGGGGAGTCTCCTGCCCCTGGGCCGAGTGTGAACACACACACCGCCTCTCCAGCAACTGCAGTGGAACAAACACTGAAACGTATTTATATCCTCATGTGTAGAAGCCAAGATTACCCCCCATCCAGGGTCTCAGCCCCTTCCCTCATGTCAGATTTTGGCATAGCAAGCAGGGTACAGACAAGGACAAGCACGTCTATTTCACGTGGAAAGGACAGACTTGAACTGCTGTGCGTACACAAGACCACCCCCGCTCTGACCAGTCAGGACCAGCCGGGATCACCACAACATCGAATCCTCACGAAGCAGCAGCAGCCGGTTCCACTCCGAGTACAACTCGAACACCCTCCACATGTGTCACCACGATAACCTGACCAATAGACTGTGAGGCAGCAAAGAGCAGTGGTGAGGAGCCAGGGGGTGTGTCTGAAAGCCAGACTGTGTCTGAATCCTGGCTCTGCTGTTACCTGCTGTGTGATCCTGGGCCAATTACTTAACCTCTCTGGTGTCTCATCTGTAAAAATGGGGAGAACAACAGCAACTACCTCCCTCATAATATTATTGTGAGGATTAACAGTTAAAATATATGCGGAAGTGCTTAGACTGGGGCCTGGTACGTGTGCATGTATGAATGTATGTACGCACGGGTGTGTGTATGCATGTGCATGTATGTGTGTGTGTGTTGGCAGATGTGGGTGGGAGTGAGATGAATAGGGTTGCGAACGTGCTTATCTTGAGATGCCATGAGAGACCAAGTCAAGTAGCCTAGAACACAGCCCGGTGCCAGTGTTTGAGCCTGAGTCTAAGGACAGATTGGGGCCAGAGAAGGGAGTGGACACCCCCCCCCACATACCCACACACACCCACACACACAGCTAAAACCTCACTCCAAATGAGCCAAATCAGCTCCTCCTTCTCTAACTTTCCAACCAGGGCTCCTGTCACTACACTCCCATCACTGATTCCCTAAGACTCCACTCATGAAAGGCACCCCATCTCCCACTCTCCACTCAGATGGTTCCTGAGGCCCCACCTCTACCTCCTCAGGGTCTCTTCCCATTCTCCGACCCCAGGCCTCACACACAGCAGGTGCGTGAAAACCTCACGACCACCCTCCTCATCCTGGCCCTCTGCCTCCAGCCAGGACTATTATAACGACCTTCCAACCCACCTCAGGGCTCACACCACCACAAAGTCATCTGCTCAAGAAGCCTCCCATAGCTTTTCCTCTTGCCTACCGAGCTAAGAACACACTCCCCAGCCTGGCATTCAAGGGTCTGCATCGTGTGAGTCTAACCCCTTTGTCCGGCCCCACTGCCCGCTGCCTTCTTGTGTACAATCTAGACTCCATTCCGATAGCACCTGTCACCATCCCTTTGTCACTTCCTCTGCCTTCTTCCCAATGTTGCCTGTGCCTCAGCTCCTGGGACACCTGCTCAATAGGGTGCTGAGTAAATGACTGAATAGATTCTCCCGTTCTACCCCCTCCTCTACCCCCGGATGGATCTGTTTAAATTTATGTATCCAAATTTAGAAAAGGGAGAGCAGGGGGAGGTTACAGCATGTGTGCATCTAGTTATAGGAATTCCAGCTTGACACAGGAGGAAAATGTCTTCATTGCCTGGTCGGTCTCCTTGTTCTCTGTTAAAACTAAATGTTAGGCCCCTCAAAGGAGGATCCTAAAATAAAGACAAACAAGTGGATTCTCGGTGATCTAAAGGATCCACCAGCCTTGGAGGTCGGATGGGACTTAACACTCCTAGAAAATATATAATTCCACTACGCCAGAATGGTAGGCGTGTGCGTGCTTCTTATTTCTTTTTTGTTTTGATGCGTGTGTGGAAATCTTCCTTTATTGCTGTTTCACGATTTAAAAAATTGTTGGCAGTGACTGGGCCTGTTCCTCAAGGTCCATTGTGCACAGACATCTCCCAGGTCGCCTCTCCTTAACAGAGGCCTCCTTTGAACTCAGCAGCCTGTCCCACCTCTGCTTCTCATTCAGCAAACGTTCACAGAGACCCAACCGCCCACCAGGTTCCCTGCTCTCGAAGGATTTTACTTGAACACTGCCTTGAACTTTAGTTACAGATCTGTCTGTCTTACGGACCTTGTACAGGGCTCTTTGCAGGGTCAGGGACAGCCTGCTTTCTTCATCTGCATGTGCTGTGCGTGCAGTGCCTTGTACATGAAAGACATTAACACACTTGCTGAATTGGACTAAATTTAATATTTTGCATTAAAAAATGCTCATTTTCGGTACAAGCATTCCACTACTGATTACTGCTATATTCTGCTTGATCTCATCAAGAAATCAGCTAAGAACGCAATGGTGGTTATGTTTAAAAAATGCTTATCAGTTAAAGATGCATACTAAAGTATTTAATGGCAAAATTACATGATGTCTGGGATATGTTTTAAATTCTTCCAGAAGTGGGGACGGGTATACAGCTCAGTGGTAGAGCACATGCTTAGCACACATGAGGTCCTGGGTTCAATCCTCAGTACCTCTGTTAAAAAAAAAAAAGAAAGAAAGAAAAGAAAGAAAGAAACCTAATTACCTCCTCCCCCCTCCAAATTCTTCCAGAGGGAAAAGGGTGGAGGGAAAGGTGGGAAAAAAGAGAGAGGGACACTGGTGTGCGTGTGCCTGTGCGTGTGTGTGTCTACCTAGGCAAGGGAAGAGAGATGAAATATGATCAGCAAAATATTGACAACTGAAGCTGGTGGTTTTTCCTACAAAAACAAACAACCCACCCACGCTGTAAGCCCTTTCACAGAATACTGAGGTCGGGCTAAGGTACCACATCCCTAACATTCCGAGAAACAAGGATCTGCTCCCCAGTCTGGCTCCCAGGGCGCCCTGCTCACACACCCGCCACCTCCTGGAGCTGCAGCCTCCCCCAACGCGAACCTCACCCCCACCCTCACTCCCACCAAGAAAAGACTTTTATTTTTGGAATATGGGTCATTAAACTCCTTTGTTGTAACTTGCAAGACAATGAAAATGCTCAGGATCATTGGCTAATTTGTGAAAGCGGGTATTTTGTGCCTACTGTGTGCAGGGACATGAACTGGGGGTTTCAGGTTACTTCCTTCTTTTCGTCTCACAACCATTCTACAGGGAAGGTGCAATGATACTAATACCTGGCTTTTACAGAGGGCTTCCTGCATGCCAGGGACCATGCTACGCACTTGCCTTGCATTCTCGTTGAATCTTCAGAACAGCCTGATGAGACAGGTACTGTTTTCAGGTACATTTCCTAAACGGGAAAAACAAAAACAAAACCAAAGCCCAAAGGAGGTAAGTTCAAAGACGGAGGCCTTGCACGGTGTGTGGGAGTAGAATTAAAGGAGAGGCTTTGGCTCCATGGCCTGGCTCCCACTAGGGCCAAATTGCATAACCTCATCACACACCCAGTCCTTAATGCTTTCTCAAAACTGGCTCCATCCCAGAAGACAAGGGCGATGATAACAGCTGAGACACTAGTCCTGAACTGTACAGCAGGGCCACGTTCTAATACCCCCTGTGAAGCTTAGTTAACATGGTAGAGCTAATCAGACGGACAGGCTGCATGCACAAGTGAGGGGAAACTGGGGGAAAAGCGCCCTTGTTTCTGCTGAGGCCGAGTTTCTTCTCTGGAATTGGGCAGGTGCTTTAGAGGCAGCTGAGCAAGTTGACTAATTACCAAAGAGTTGCCACAATTGTCATTTGTATGTAACAATTAAATATCCTCTAACATTTAAATAGGGAAGGCTGTAGATAAGGAGCTGTTATTTTGGGGGGCACTTTACCCCACTTCGTAGAGCCATTAATGAGGCTATATTCAGCATGAGTGATTTCAGAGCAATGAAGATAACTTTATTTGAATGGGACACTCATGCCGCACACCTAAAGTGACATTCATGCCGGTTTTTCTTTCTTCACCCTCATTAACTTAGCCTAGGGGAGGAGGAGAACGTTGTCAAAGTTGGGGGCAGAGGCAAGAAAGGGGCTTGGTGTGGTCAGCGCGGCCCCTCCTCCTTGGACACATGCACACTGGTTCTCCATGCCCGAAGATACCCCTATGCTTATTTGGTTAAGAACTTGGTGGGGAAGAGCATGTTCTATGTGGATTCTCCCCTCAAAACATGGATAAATCACCATGGCCACCATGGAAACGCGTAGAGCACTTAAGTGCCAGGCACTACGCTAAGGACTTTATATGCATTATCCCCCCAAGCCAAGATAACCAAAGCCCGGAAACCTTAAGCGACACACCCAAGATAACATGCTTAGACAGTGGTGGAGCTTCTGCCTTCAGAGATAACCTGGGACAGACAGTTGCCCATAAAATTCTGCAGATCTAAATCTCACCTTCTATAGATGGCAAAGAACTCGGAAGTCTCTACCAAGCACTTAGCAGATTAACAGCTCCTTTTAAAGAAAAATAATTACCTTCCTCGCTGGCACACTGCTGGAAGTGGGGACGGTCCTCTAGTGGGGAAGAATGCAAATCAGGTTCTTAAGCCTGAATAGCAGAACTCAGCTCTGCCTCCTCCTGCCCTTGTATCTGAAGCCTGTAGAACCCTCTCCAATTAACACCACAGAAGTCTGGGACTTCAGGCGGAGAGCTCAACCGTGAACCGATTAGTATCCAACTCTTGCCAAGGGCTCATTTAAGACATCTGATAGCAGAGAGAGATGGCTTAATATGCAGATTAACCAGCCACTCCTCCAGATTCTCTACAGTTTTAGCCATATACTAAATTTGATCAACACAAAGCAACTTTTGTCCTCCATAGTAACTCAGCTTCTTACAAAACCTCCTTCACACTTAAGATTTATGCCCTCAGTTTTTTTAGGAAGTGGATATAAGAAACATCCATGTAAACAATCACTTAGAGCCTTTTGTAAAAGAACAGTTGAAAGCACTGTCCATTATGTTATCCAGTGCCCCTTAAATAAAAAAGCACACGCTAAATTCAGTGCCAAGAAAAAGTTTGTCTCTTTTGTTTGTTTTCCTTCATCAGAGGAGAACTGTATAATCACATCTCTTTTTGCCTCGACTCTTCAAAACTTCAGAGGCAAATTCAGTGCTCAAATGCAGTAACTAATTCATCCCAACCATCTTGCAATATCTATTCTTTGATTTTTTTCTTTTTACCCCTTTTGATCTTGATTTTATTTTTATGTCTCCTGCTTTAAATTGGGCTTCATTTTGCAAGCCAACTTAAGTCCTCTTTTTCCCTTCAAAAGTAGGACATACATCCTAAGTAAAAGAGGCTTTTTCTTACCCTCTGAAAAAACCATAGTCCTCCCAGCTACTTACTACGAGTCCTCTTGGACCTGACAGACCCATTCACGTCACTGCCCGATCTGTCTGGTTTACACGATGGAACATGAAAAGACGCCAGTCAGTTTTAACCCCTCATCTACTCAGTGCACCAACCCCAAGCAAACAAGGACAAGAACAACCTAGCTTTCCGTTTCAGGAGTGCAGCTGATTCCCAAAACCGAAACTGCTTCCACAGAAGATGACGATACTTAGGAGAGACTCCACTTAAGATGAAAATACTTGGGACAGACTTGACCCAGGGCCATAACACGCCCTAAACCAACCTAAACATTTCTTCTGAAATAAAAGAAACAAGCACTAACCACTGCGTAGATTCTATCTTCCAAAGATGACTGCAGGAAGGTTTCCCATCCCACATGCCCTCGTGCAACGTGACCTTGCGACTCTCCCATTAAGAGATGGGGTCTCTATCCCTAACCCCTTGAACTTGGACAGACTCTGTGACGGCTCTGACCAATGGAAAACAGCAGACATGCACTGTGCCAGTCCTAAGGATAGCTTTTAACTGGCAGGGTGCTTCCACATCCTGTATCTTGGCAGTCAGCCACCAGGTAAGAAGCGTGACTGTTCTGAGAAGATAGCGCTGTGAGAAGCCCAAGCCATGTGGTGAGGGCCTGGATGAGATGCCATGTGGGGACAGGGAGAGAGGCTCTGGAACATGGTGGCACGTGCATGAGAAAGCCATCTGGAAGGGGATCCCCAGCCCTAGCTGTCCCAGCTGTCACCATGTGCAATGGAGATGAACTCCGCTGAGTCCCTCCCTAATTCCTGACCCTCAGAATTGTAAGCAAAATGAAGATCAGTAGTTTTCAGATGGGGACTGGGACAGTATCTCATTCACAATGTTGTTGTGGGGATCAAGTATTTAATGCATTAGAGCCCTTGGCCCAGTTCCAGGCACTCAGTAAGTGTTCAATAAACGATAGTTACTATTTTTAATCTGTCAAGTAGCAAAATTGAGCGTTTTGTGTAATACCTGCATAGAGAACCAGCTTTCTCAGGAGCTCTTTTGTGACAACATCCCACAGTCACACAACATAAGAGGACCTATATAAATAGAGTACTTGGCAGGTCACCTGTCCTCCTGTCACCTCTCAGTTACCTCCAGGGAGGTCCTGGAGAAAGGTCCACTGCTGTACTTGTGCCCGACTTGCCACCTGACAAGTGTCCAAGGAGCTATAATGTTGTGAGTCATAGAGACAGGGATGGAGGAGTGATTTAAGAGGAAGAAAGAAGCAAAAAAAAAAAAAAAAAAAAAAAAAAAAAAAAACACCAAAAAAACCCCAAAAACAAAAAACCACTTACACTCCTGGTAGGTTTCCATGTGCAATATCTCTGAATATTCTGAGTTGAGCATTATTGCTTTCTTTGCAATTCTTCTTTTCCTATGCACATATTTTAACACTAGCCATGTGTTGGTGCTGGCTTATCTACCCATCCAGCCAATGTTTAGTGAGTGCCCATTCCATGCAAAGAACTGGGAGAGATGTGGGATCTGGGGACTTAGATCAGCCAGGGGAAAGCACACTGATGGCTTTCATGACAACAGTGCTGGATTCTGAGGATAATAACTGAGCCTTTTCCCACAATTTAGTCTCTTGATTTCCTTCCACTCTCCGGAGAACAGCCACCAACAAATCCCTTCCAGCTAAAAGAGCCCACTCCCTCCCAGAGCTCCCCTCCAATTTCCTGACAGTTCCTGCATCTCCCCCGGGGTATACTGGGATCAATGCATGAGTACTTCAAAGAGGCCCTAAAATTGGAGTGCAGGCAGCACTTTAAAAAAAAAAAAAAAAAAAAAAAAAAACCCCAAAAAACTCTTGAGCTGTGATTCTAGGTTGGCAGGGGAGGGGTGCCGAGAGTCAGGTCTGGGATCTGACAGCCCCGCACGATGCACAGAGGATCAGGGCTATGAGACACATTCAGCTCCAGAGATGAAAACTCTTCTTTCGGTGCTGACAACATCTGTTTTATTTTGAAGGTTGCTAAGGAGAGTTCTAGCTGGGCTAACATTGTTCCAGTTCAGTGCTTCACAGTGAGTCTCTCACACAGGGTTCAGAGGACTGGAATAAAAGCTCGCCAGGTAAACCCTGCTCCTTTCACTTTGCAGATATCAAAGAATCACTTTGCTACCAGGGATGACTAACACCCTGCCTAGTCTCGCTCTGAATTGGACGTACTCTCTGCTCATTCTCTTATTACTCTTCTTCTCCCTGCCCCCTCTGTCCCCACTTGCCAACTCCCCATCTTGGCCAAATAAAGGCTTATTAGGGAGAGACAGACAGTGAATGTGCCGCTAACCCGCGAGATTTCAATGCAGAGACAAGAGCTGAGCGTGAGCTGGGGCTCACGGCGGGAGGACATTCAGCATCACACGAAGGAGGAAATGATTTCCTAACCTTTAAAGATCTGTTTTACTCCTAACAGAGCAATGCCAAATGCCTTCATGTGGGCTCAGAACACTCAGCAGACAGTAGACATGAAGCTGAAAACAAGGAAGAGGTTGACCAGCAATCCCATCTCCATCTTTGCCATAACGGACGTGGGAAGCCAAGTTCTCTCCACTCCACTGGGCCCCATCCTGTCTAAGTTTACTTGCGATTAATTACAAGATGGTAACAAAATTAAGAAAACTCAGCCCTGGAAGGCAAGCATTAAAGAAAATAAGAGATAGGGAAGATGGGAATGTAAAAAAAAAAAAAGATACAACAATGACCTTCACATATGTGACAAGTTGCTATAACACAGGTGGCAATGTGGTCAACAGTTGAGGGCCACTTTGCTCTGCCCCTGGGAATCGTACACGGGGAGAGAGCCCACCAGAAGAGCGAGGGAAGCAGGAAGGCCCCTACATTTAATGGATATCTGTAAAAAAAAAATTAAAAAAAAAATCATTTTGGGACTCCAGGACATTGAGTGAAGAAAACAAGTTTCATGAACTGGAGGGATTCTTTTTCTTCACTGGGCTTTAGGAAAGCACCAGCTCCTGCCAGACAGTCCCCAGGAGTCTAGGAAAAGGAAAGGAAGAATGGCAGTGTTCTCCCTCCAACAAAGATCCTTCAAACAGCCATTCAGCAGGGCCCCTGATCCTGCAAATCTCGACAACAAAAGGAAACTATATCCTCTCAAATGAGGGTATTGAGACAACTGAGGCCACATTATCTAAATGTTTCCCTTGCCTGCCAGATTCTATTTCAGCCAGTTTTGTTTCACCTCCTCAGCTTGGGATCTATCCAGGTGACAGTATGCTTCTCCTGATATCAAGAACCCCAAATACTGCAAAACACACAGCACCCTGACTCCTCTCCATATCCCAGAGGAGGGATTAAGCTGGAGAGATTAAGAGCCATCCTTCAAACCACTCACCTAGCCAGGTCACGGCCACACCAGCTGGGGCCGACATGGCTTCTGCCACCTTGTGCCAGCTCCTGTTGTGCCCAGGTGTCCAGAGTGCCACGTGGCAGAAATAGTAGCCAGCATTTTCTTTGCTAACATCTCGAACCAGTAAATGGAAGGAGCGTGCGTCCACGTGACTCAAGGCAACGTGAGGAGAGCTGTGCACCAGGGAATCACGGTCCAGCCGAGCCAACACGCGGGGGCCGGGCAAGGTGCTGTCCGGGGTCCTGCTGAAGTACCACGCCACCTCGGGGCGAACGTCGTCCACTCGGTCTGTTGTGATGTTGCAGGCCAGGTCCAGCTCCTTTCCTTCAGCCACAGATACATTCCTGGCCACAGCGGCTCGGAGAACTGGAACGTTAAAAACACGGACATGGAGATAATCTGGATTACGTTTGCCCCTTCCACTCCATCCCCTTAGATCATCTCCTTCTGCCTTCTTATTTATGACATTCAAGTTAGAAGGCTTTGTACAGTTTGAAGTGCTTGAGATACTCACTG
Source organism: Camelus ferus (assembly GCF_009834535.1). Classification (NCBI taxonomy): domain Eukaryota; kingdom Metazoa; phylum Chordata; class Mammalia; order Artiodactyla; family Camelidae; genus Camelus; species Camelus ferus. The sequence continues at coordinate 59,935,722 of NC_045704.1, forward strand.
AATGAATTAGTGAAACATACCACATTTCTTTTTACATCATAAAAATAATAATTGCAGCAAACACATATATATGCCAGGCACTGTTCTGCGTGGTTTATAAATTTAATCTTCAAAACAACCCTACAAACTCACAGACAAAGAAAACAAACTTATGGTTACCAAAGGGGGAAAAAGGGAGAGGAATAAAATCAGGAATTTGGGATTAATAGATATATACTACTATATATAAAATAGATAAACAACAAGGAACCCACTGTGTAGCACAGGGAACTATATTCAATATCTTGTAATAACCTGTAATGGAAAAGAATCTGAAAAAAATATATATATAAAACTGAATCTCTATGCTGTACACTTGAAGTACTAGAAATCAACTATACTTCAATTAAAAAATGATAAATTTGAATTAAAAAACCCTACGAGGTAGTACCATTATTATCTCTATTTTACTGATAAGGAAACTGAAGTCCAGAGAAGTTAAGGAGCTTCCCCAAGGTCAAGGTCACACAGCCAATATGTGGCAGAGCTAGGATTCAAATCCCAGCTGTCTGCCTTCAGGGACTCTGCTCCTAAGTGTTACACTATCATCTCGTACACTAGCATTTGAAAACAAGTCTGCTGAACGTCACAAAACTAAAATCATCCTTTCTCCATATGCATGATAGGACTTGGGTGAGTTTCAGAGAAAAGACGGCTCAGCTCTGACCAGTACATATTGTCAGCTGGGGGCTAAGAGCTGGAGGGTAGGAAGTGAGGAACCATCTTCTGGGTAAAAGGGGAAGGCAGGAACCCTAGAGAAGGACTGGGAAAGTGAAACCAGACAATATGCCTAATGAGCCAAGTCTTCAAAATGCAATGCCCTCAGAGCATCATTTATTCCATTCAACAAACCCACCTTAATTAAAGCCAAGTATAAAGCATATATTCTGAAACCAACACACAATGATTTCTGGATTAGCCATGCCACTGCCCTCTCACTCGTGTGGATAATTAAAAGCAGGCTATATTTAGATGAAGCACTGAAGGGTTCAGTGTCACTGTCTCAAGGCAGATCTGGTTTCAGCATTCACCTGTCAAAGCTTTTTACAAGGAAACATTTTACTTTATTTGGGGTATTTTTGAAAAGAAGTTGTACATCTGTAATCAGAGTAGAAAAATATCCCACATGTGGTAATGCTCTGGGAACAACTGCTTAGATGAGAAACAGCCAACACCTCCCAGGGGGTTCAAGTGGACAGACAGCCCCGTCCTGGGCTTCCAGCAAGAGTCGTTCAGCATCAGCTGTGGTCCTGGGTCAGCTCAGCGACAAAGGCTAGCACTCAGTTCAGAAAAGACTCCACCCCAAAGGCCAGGCCCTCTGGAGTAAATGACTTTCCTATGAATAGTTTCAAAGCTTGACAACATTTTAAACAAGTGTTTCAGGCCACGTTCAAGATCCACCTTCATGAAGACAGAAAATAAGGTGGGCATAGCTTAGAAAAAGGAATTTATAGTCTAATTTCTCACCTCCACCCATCTTCCAAATTCCTCCTCCTCTTTCAACCCCTTTCAAGGGGCCAAAAGTAACATGAGGACATCTTTTGGGAGGAGTCAGTATGGAAACTGCTGACCTGCACCTGCGCTGTGGTAGGAATCACTCCATGTACTAACCTCGGTCAGAGACCCTAGAATACTGCTGGAAGCCCTCTATGCCTTCCATCACTGCTGGAGGGAAAAGAAGGCTCAGAAGGGAGCCGGCTGAGGCAAAAAGTGAGCAGTATGCAGCTGTGGACCGTATTAATGGACAAAGCGGGTTCTTGGGTTTAGAAATACTGGCAGAAATGTCCCTTTAACAGTATAGTTCACTTTCTAATTTCTTCTCTGCAAGTGGCTAAATATCTTGCCACATCACTGTTGCCACATGTTCTATGGGATTAGGGGGTTCACTGCTGGGACAGGATGGGGCATGCTGAAGGGAAAAAGAGAACCAGTTCTCAGAACTCATAATGTAAGAGAGGACCTCAGACAAAGCTGCAGTGGGGCAGGCTTTCTCCCATTGGATATAACTGAATCCATAAACTAGACACCAGGAGCTACATCAGCCAGGCCACTCCTAACATTGGAGGGGAGGAATACTGCCACCTAGGTGGCACAGCCCCACCATTTATCTTAACAATGGGATAAGAGTATTTAAGAAGCTAGCTACGGACAATGTTCACAGCGGCATTATTTACAATAGCCAAGATACAGAAGCAACCTAAGTGCCTATCAACAGAAGAATGAACAAAGATGTGGTGGTTATATATATACATATAATGGATTATTCTTCAGTCATTAAAAAAAAAAAAAAGAAATTTAGCCATTTGCAACAACATGGATGGACCTGGAGGGTATTACACTCAGTGAAGTAAATCTGACAGAGAAAGACAAATACTGTATGTTCTCACTTATATGTGGAATCTAAAAAAATAAAACAAACAAATCAATATAACAAAACAGAAACAGACTCACTACTAGATAACAAACTAGTAGTTACCAGTGGGGAGAAGGGGAGAAGGGGCAAGATAGAGGAAAAGGATTAAGAGGTACAAACTATACTAAACATAAAATAAGTAAGATACAAGGATGTAATATACAGCACAAGAAATGGAGCCAATATTTTATAATAACTTTAAATGGAGTATAATCTATAATACTACTGAAGAACCAATATTGTAAATCAACTATACTTCAACTTAAAAAAAAAACAGAAGAGGTTAGCTATGGAGAGTGCAGGTGTTGATAATGAGAAAGACTATCACTCTAGTGTGGTGGTTCTTAACCTGGGGTCCACAAAAGGAATTTAAAGAGTCTATGACATGGATGGGGATAAAAATTCTTAGTTTTACTAACTTCTACCTGAGATACAACGTATCCTCTTGTTATGAAAGTAAGTAACAAACCAGTGCAGTATTATCTTTGCTCCCAATAGAAATCACAGATATTTTCACATCACATTAAAATTGTTGCAGACATCTTAAAGTATCATTTACATTCATCACTACTTAGAAATTACAGGAGTTGTGAGGGCTACCATTATATCTTACTATTTAATGCATTAATGAAACACAATATACTATATAACAAATTTGTCCTAAGAATACTTTGATTACCCTTTCAATGCAATTGTTTTCCTTTGTCATCCTTTGTATATATTTTATGAATTAAAGCAATTAACTCAGAGAAGGGGTCTGTGAGTTTCAAAGGACTGTCAAAAAAGCCCATGGTACAAAAGGTTATAAACCTCCAGCCTTGGGTGAGAGTCAGGTGCTACTGCCTGCCTAATAAGCTTATAGTGTTCAAGTCTTAAAACAACACTACGAGTTTTGTGGCTTGTTTGAAATTAAAAAAAAAAAATACCTTTACAATGGAAATTCTTGCATAACAAGATAATTTGCTGCCAATCTGAAATTCTTAATCCTTCCGTCCCATAAAACAGTTGTTTGATGCAAGCTAAATATCTGAGGTTTCCTAGGTCAGATTCTAGGCTGATCGTTTCTGAAAAGGCAGGTGACCTGAGTCCATCCGGAAAGTGATTTCTGCAGCCAGGAGAACCAAGACTGAGTGTGACTGGCAGCCCCTCTTGTCGGCAAGGGCACCTCGACCTCACTGACGGCCACAGTCACTCAAGATCATCAGCCCTGCTTTCACCAAGTCCAGCTCCCGTGTTGTGATGCAAATGCAGAGTAAAGCGCTCGGAACAACGCAGCTTACAGAGGAAAAGCACTCCCCGGGTGTACTGTTTCCTGCTTTGCTTCCCATCTCAGCAACAGAGTGGTCATGCACCCTCGTTTATAGTCAGGAAATGAGTCCACCCAAGGTCTTCCCAGTTTACAAAACAGGAGGCAGAAGCGACGGCAGCAGAGTACTCTGAGATCTGAAGATGTCAGGCTCCCAGAAAGTCCACCCATCCGTCCACAGCAGTGACAACACCAGAGATGGTCTCTTTACACTTTGTCTCTGCCAAAGCCAGAAGCTCCAAGAGGTCTGGGAACGATCCTCAAACACCCCTGACCCCAGAGCCCAGCACACAGTAGGTTCCCACCGACGCTAACTGGACATGGAGTCAACAATGGCCTGTTTTTCTTTTATTTTTATGACTTTTCTAAAATGTATTTGGTATTTTCTTAATTCTTTCTCTAGTAGGAATAAGGAGGTTTTTGTTTGTTTGTTACTTTTGAAAAGGCTGGTTCACCGATGACGACAATTTCTTGCATAGACCCCAGGGCTGGATGCTTCTGGGGTATGGGTCATATAGGAAATAAGAAGTGGCCCAGCCCTAGAGAACCCCTCCTGTACAAGGGGATGTCACATCTGAGGGGACCTGGAAGGCAAGCCTAGAGGACCCAAGTCAGACAAGAGGTTTTGGGGTGAGCCAGACACATCCCCAAGTGCTGCAGGGAAAGGCAATCCACAACCTCAGGAAACACCAAACAAGATGAAGCCAAGGGAGCAGGTGGGGGCACCCCAAATCCCCTTTGAACACCAGGCTGGACCTCATCCTGGCACTTAAAGGGACTGAATCTCTCAGTCACAAAACCTTCTTAGTATCTTATGTATCAGCAGCTTCCTATGGGTGTGAATCCAGATGAAAAGCAGCTGCAAAGCAAAACTACTATTTGGCACAAAACAGATGCATCCTTCCCAGACCCTCCACACCACCCTACTCCCTCACCAGTCAACGCAAGGCCTCCCAGGAGGAGCAGAAATCTTGTCAGAAAAGGATGAGGCACCGGCCTGTTTCTCTACACCGCATCGGTCAGAAAATAAGATGCAGTCCAAAACATACAATTTCCAAAAGCTCACCTGTCGGCTGGATCACCACAGTGGCCACATCCACAGCTTTTTCTTGAATTTCTTGCCAGTTACCCTGCTCTCCGATCCACTCGCTGACGATGCACCGGTAGGAGCCCTGGTCGGAGGACAGGGCCCGGGACACGGAGAGGCGGTAGCCGTCGCTGCCCTCGGTGTCCAGGCGCACGTCCCCGCCGCGGTATCGCTGCTCGTAGCCGGGGCCGGGCCGGAACCTGCCCTCGTGGGTCAGGGAGAGGATGCTCCGCCGGGCGGGGCCGCGCCGCACCTCCCACAGCAGCGCCAGGTGCGTGTGCAGGGGCGACGTGGTGGAGGCCGAGCAGCGCAGCTCGAAGGGCTCGCCCTCGCGCAGGCTGGGGCCCGGGGAGGGCTGCGGGCTGGCGGCCACGCGCAGGGCATCCGGCAGCACTGCGGGGAGAAGCGGAGCCATCAGCACACCGCCGCCCGCCACTGGGCACGTGCCTGTCCCGCCCCCCTCCACCCGGGCCTGCAGGACAATTTCCTCCTCCCCTCCCCTGTTCTAATGCCCAGATGGGTACGATGGCCCATTTTGCTTCACCTATGACCTCAACTGACTTTCTGACTTGAAATTTTAAAGAGGCACTTATTAATAGACCCCCTGCTAGAACTGGGTGGTATAAAGTCCCTTGGGAGAACTCTGCCTTGGGCGACACACTTCTGCTGCCCTCAGGCACGTCACTTTACTCCTCTGTGCCTCAGCTTCCTCATCTCTGAAAAGGGATGGCAACTGGACCTACCTCAGGGAGCTGACTGACAGTTCAGCCAGTTACAAGGGAAGGTGCCTGGGACAGTGCTTGGCACTCAGCAATCACCATCAAATAATGGGCCATGACTGTCAAATACTCCTTTGCTAGGTCACAGGCTGGAGTAAGGAGCCTGGGGGATCTTCGAGGAGTTAAAGCAGCATGATCTGCAGGCCACAAAACCACAGGAGAGCTGGCTGTGTGCCTTGAGGACTGGGGAATGCCTGAGAATGACTAGGGTGAGCAGAGGGTCTCTGTTTGCAGGTTAGGAACCCGACAAGGAAAGCCGAAGCCTCGGCTATTTACTCCATTAGAGCCCAGAGGGAAAAGGCTGGGCTCCTCTAGAGCCTAGAAAAAGGGGCCCAGAGATCAGAGAAGCGTTGGCGAGTGCTACTGAGGAAGGGAAGCCATACATGACGTAAGCAGTGAGGAAGCCTCCACCGAGGGCAGGGACAGTCTCCCAGGCTCGCCTGTGGTCTGGATGGGAGAACCCCCCAACACCACCGGTCATCACCTCCTTGGTTATTCCTGCCATTCCGTGCTCGGAAGTGAATCCAGTGCCCTTGAGAAGGGATTATTCTAGAAAAAACTGCTACATCTTTAGAAGGACACATCCCAATGACCTATCTCACCTGCAAATGAATATGATGACCTTTGAGTATATACATCAGTTTGTGAGTCCAGCTAATGTGACTCGGTTCCCAAGACCCAGTTATCTGCCAGGGCATGGATAAGCTGAAGGCCAGAGAGACCCCAGACCATGCATGACGGCCACCAGAGACTCCACCTGGGCCAGTCTCTTTTGTGGCCATCCGTTTGTTTCCCTGACCCAAGGAAAGCCTCTCCTTGCTCCTGCCTTCCAAAGACTGGAGAAGAAACAGAAAGATACTTGGGGGGTTGGGGGAGGTTTCCTCCTGCTGCCTGCAACTCCTCAAGATGAGCAATACACAGGGAGACAAGGGTGCAACTGACCTAACGGAGGTGCAGCATGTGTGTGATGACTACAGACAGAACAGGTTATTTAACTCCAGTGCAAGAATGTCTTCTGGGACTTTTTCTAAAAAATATATTTGAATTTTCTATAGGAATGAGAAGAGAGAACAGAAGAGGTAGGTTTGACGTTTTAATACCTGCATAATGGACATGGCGTTTTATCCCCTCGTTAAGTCTAATGAGGGAATAGTTTCCGAGATACGGTAGGGGTCTACAAATCATTACAGAGGGAATGCGTGCCTGAATCAACACCCCTTTTTATATCATCATATACATCTTTTTCTTTCTCAGTCATTAAATGCACTACTACCCTGACTTAATTCTTTTTGGAGCAAGGCAGGATACAGATAAATGCATAATTAAGTAATAACAGTAATAATGTTTCTATTCTGCTAGCCCCAAATTAAGATTGTTTGTTCTTGCTCATTTACTAATTAGCTGTGTGATTTTAGGCAAGTCATTAACCTATGCTTTTCCATTTCCTCATGTGTAAATTAGGGAAATACCCTGTCCTGTCTCCTTTGGCTTCAGAGAATTGAATGTGTGAGTAAATCAGATAGGATTTGGAAAATGCAAAAAAAAAACCAACCAACCAATCAACCTGAAACATTCCAGACATATAAGATGTGATTACTTGCACAGTCAGGCCAATGAGCTTGCGGTGACCGCATCTGTCTTTATCTATGACCCATACAACTTCTAGAACAAACAGGTACTTAAATCATGAAGGGCACAAAGACAGACATGAGCTTTGAAGCATCTGTTATTCCCATAAAACTGTGCAGTGTCATCATGACCAACACCTTCTTGTCCCTAACCTTATAAAGTCCTTACTGTGGCACTGCCCTGAGGCTTCACAGGTGCTGACTTGCCATGTTCTTGTGACCTTTACGGGAGGCACTGTTTCCCAGAGGAGGAAGGTGAGGCAGGTGACATACCCTCGGCCACAGAGCTGACAGAGCAATGGGACTGAGTGCAGGTAACCCGGCTCAGAGCTGAACTCTCCACCACACACCAGGCTGCCTCCAAGTCACCAGCCACGGGATGGTTCAGAATAATAATGGAGTGAAGAGAAAGGGCCCTCAGAGGCCACCTGGCCCATCCGCTGCCTTTAATCTGGTAAGATACTATTTCTCCATTGGACAGAGGAGTTAAGTTTCCTGACATGGTCACCCACAGCCAAGTGACAGAGGAAAGTCTGGTCCCTGGGCACAGCAACCCCCGTGAGGATGTACCTTTAACCTGCACTGTATCCTCATAGTTGCCCTGGACGGTGGCGTCCGTGCTGGGAGTGGAACACTTGTAGTGGCCTTGGTCGGAGGGCTGGACGTTCTTTATGTGCAGCTCCACGGCATCGTTGGCTGTCCGTCGCAGCAGGATGTCGCCCCTCTGCAGGCGCTCACGGTACTGCTGGGCGGGGAAGCCCACCTCCCAGGTGCTGGCGAGCTCCACGAAGCTGCTCCCCAAGGCCGAGAAGCTCCAGTCAAAGTTTTGCTCACTGGGGCCGTCGTAGTCGCTGACGTTGCAGGGGATGACCAGCTCGGTGCCCACCACCCGCACCAGGCTCCCCGCAGGGACTCTCACCACGCGCCCTCGACAAAGAGCTGCAAAGACAAGAGGCGAAAGGTCGGTCTTGAATTGTGGAAAGTCTTCCCAGTACAAATGCGGCAAAACTGTGGGCACTCCTGCTCCCAGGTACATGGCGGAAATTGACCTGCCCGCCTGGGAAAATACGACATCAACTGTCGATGAAAGGCAGAGGATGGGCTAGGTGACATGGACTTAGTCACCGCTAAGACCCCGAGCCAGCAATAGCCCTGGCAGTGAGTACCTCTCATGCAACAGTCTCCTAGAACCTACAGGGAGGAAGAGAAGTACTGAAAGTAGGCTAACCATAAACTTGAATGGCTTTCTCCCTCCTGTTACTATTTAACCTACTGCGATCACTCAACTGGGATGTAGAAATATTTTAGGTTTTGTGTGAAAGAAAAGGACACAGCTAATCAAGTATTTACATTTCTGCCCACCCTGTATCAACCCTCATCCCAGAGACCATTCCCTGGGGCTCCTGAGACCTGATTTACAATGATGAATGCCAATTTTTAAATCCTAGAGCAGCCTGCTGATAAAATGATTTAACTCCGGTTATCTGACATTGCCTATAAATTAATTTTAAAATATGATGACTCTACCAAGTATTAATTTTCTATTTTCTGGCTCATTTCCTTCTCTCTACTACTCACCCTGATCTAAATTCAGAATGAGGATAGGGACGCACAAAGGGAGAGAGGGCCTCCTCTGGCGGGTTGCTGGGCGTTCCTAGGAATGCAGCAGTTTACGCTTATGGGGGATGAGCCTGGGGGACAATCCAAGAGTTCACTGGCATTCCCTGACCAGAGAACACAGGCCTCTGCGAGGGCCCACCATCTGTGTGTCCTTTGAGGTAGCTCCTTTGCAATGAGCTTCAGCATGATTTTATAGTGCGTTTACTACCTGTGTTAGCATTTTAATTCAGACACCTGCCTGGCTCTTGCCTGAGGTTCTATGAATAGGTACAGCATTGAGATATATAGCAGAAAGTCTGGGCTCTGAAATCAAGGAGACCTAAGTTTAAATTGGAAAGGCCTCTCTTAGCTTTGGCTTCCTCAACTATAAAATGGGGCAAGAAGAATTCACTGAGTTAATGAAATAAAATGCCTAGCTGAAAATCTGTCATGTAGTAAGAGCTCAATAAAATGGAATTTCTATTATTTATCTTCAACTTTGTGTTTTTGTCATTTGTGATGGGTTGAATTGTGTCTCCCTACCACTCTCCCCCTCCAAACCATTCATATGTTTAAGTCCTAGCCCCCAGTGCCTTAGAATGAGAACTTACTAGGCAGTAGGGCTGCTGCGGATGTAAAGAGCTAAATCATGACGAGGTCAAAGTGTGGGCACCTACTCCAATGACTGGTATCCTTAAATGGGGGGAAATCTGGACATAGACATGCACACAAGGAGAGTGTCGTGTGAAGATAAAGGCAGAAATTTGGGTGATAACGTCTACAAGCCAAGGAGTGCCCTGCACCCCCCGTCCCAGGGATGGACACTGGGGCTGAAACTAGGCTAACAGAGTCCTCCTGGCTCATTTTGGCTGAAGCTGCTCAGGAAGACACTTTCACTGCCTTTGGAGTCAGTGTACAGTAGTGATGGTTTGCTTTGAAGCTACATGTGAGCAGCCCTCCTGGCTAGGTGAGGAAGCCAGCTATAGCAGAAGTGACCCAGGCCAACACCTGGACCAGAGAGGTGGAGAGAATGTGCCCTCGTGACCAGATGGCATCATCTGAGCCACTAGATCTGGCCAGACTTTCTAAGTCATTCCACATGCACTGGACACACACACACACACACACACACACACAAACCCACAAACCCACAGACACACACTTCTTCCCCTGGACATTTCAATTCCCAGCAATTCCACTCACAGTCACTTATGTTCCTTAAGCTAATTTCTGTCACTGACAACTCAGGGCGTTGGAATAACACATGCCTGTCCGGCAGTGAGGCCATCATCACCACAGTTCACAAAGGAAGCAGGCAATCTTTTTCACATTTCATTTCAGAGATGACCAGATAATTCTGACGCCCCCAGGGAGACCCTTCAGAAGGAAGCATCATGGCAGAGACCCTTAAGAGGGAGTTAGAGCTTAACGCTTAACCTCCTTATGCCCAGTTTCCTCATCTATGAAATGGAGACACAAACCCTTAGGATTGTGTAAGGATTAACTGAGAGCACTCACGACAGTGCCCTGCATGCAAAAATGGTCTGTGCATATCTGCTTTGCAGGCTGCCTCTAGAATCCACCCGATCACAGTCATTCACTTTGCTTCCTTGGGGAGGTTTACAGAGGAATTTCCTAATGCATAAATCGTTTCAGTTCCTATCCCCGGCCAAGAAGTTGACCAGAGTCAACAACCAGCTCAACAGGGCCCTGAGGCATGAGGCTACATTCCTTGGAAGGTCTGCGCCTTTCCTCTTCATGATTGGAGCTTGGGAAACTCATTCAGCTCCGGGTCTCAGCTCTCCAATCCTGCTTCCACAGAGTTGCCAACATCACCTTATTAACGCACAAATCATATGCTACTTCACCGGTCAAAAGTCTTTCCTGGCTCCTCATCACCCCCAGGATACACTCCCGTGGACACCCCCACTGGGATCCCTCAGGTTCAAGCCACCCTCCCTCTCGCCTGAATTATTACGACAGCCTCCCGACTGGCCGCCTACTAGACTTCCACACTAGCCCTCCGTTCTCAACGCAGCCAAGCCATCTTTTAAAAACTTAAGTTGTGTTACATCATTACTCTGCTCACAGCTTTCCAATCACTCCCCCTGTCACTCAGGTAAAAGCCAAATCCTCATCAGGACCTCCTAGGATTGGTCCCCTTTGCTTCTCCAACCCCGTGCTCCTCCCAGCCATGCTTTCTTCCTAAGACTCCGGAGCAAACCAGCCCTGCTCCAACCTTGGGGCTTCTGCACACTTCCTCGTTCTGGAGCCCTCAGGGACGTTCACCCTGCTGGCTCCATCACCAGCCTCACACCTTTATGTCCGTGTCACCTTCTCAGTCAGGCCTTTCCCGATCACCTTAAAACTGCACGCCTCCACCCTCATTCGTGCTCCTGCCTAATTTTCTTCTTCTCATTTATCACTAATATTCTTTATGCATATTTATATATTTTTACTATTATTTATTATCTGTCTCCTCCCACTCCTCCCACTAGAATGTAAGGGTTCTAGGAACAGTGATTTTCAGCTGTGTTACTCGCTGCTGAATGCCAGTGCCTAGAACTGGGTCTGCTACACAGCAGTTGTTCAATAAATATTTGCTAAACGAGTGAATGAATAAAAGACATACAAGATCCTTCATGGTCTGGTCCATGGCTACCGTTTCAGCTTCGTCAGCTACTAGGCTCCGAGCTGTTAACACTTTCACTCCAACTGTAAGCAGATCTCTTGCCTCTTCTGTTTGCTCTTCTCTGTCTTCCTCAGATCTTAATCATAGAGATAGGATCACTAGGCAACACTTGACGTGACTCCTGATTTTTGCTTTTCTGAATGTACACAATGCCTTGCCTAACCTGTTGATTCCCTTCCTGGATTAGAAGGAGTAAGAATAAAGAATTAAGTAGTTAAAGAATGACTGCCTCTCTACCCTTAGCTTCCCCCTTAGCCAATCTGCAGGCGGGCCACGCGGGCAAGACAGCATCCAAAGGAAGATGAGAAGTCAGCAGGTCTGCACGCAACAGAGAAACGATGAAGAATTTGACCTCCTACCCTGATGACTAACTGAGATTGTCTCCCCCTTTTTCCCTTTAAAAATTATCATGATTGAGCAGAACTTCAGAGCTTATCTCTAGACATGAGTCTACTTTCTTCCCAGATTGCCAGCTTTTCTGAACGCGGTCTTTTCTTTCCATTGACACTTGGCCTCTCAAATAATTAGCTTTGGAGTGGTGAGCAGCCACATTTGACTTCAGTAGCACAACAAAACAAATGACCCTCCATTTTCTAGAAATAGCATGCTCTCTTGGGCCCCACCGCCTCTGCTTCTGTCCTCCTTCCTCTGGAATGCCCTCCCAGCAGTCTCCTCAGCATCTTGCAAGAAGCAGCCCCAGCACCACCTCCTCTGTGAAGCCTTCCACGTGTCCCCTGGAGTCACTCCTGCCTCCGCGTTCCAGCTCAACCTGCAGAAGTACCTTCCATGCTGACTGTGTTATAGTGCCGCTGGGAAAAGTCAAGCAGATATGAACAGATGTTTGAAAGATAAAATTCTAATCGAAAAAGATATAAAACCTGAGCAGTGTCATACATGCAGATCTGAGATGTCCCCTCATCTATGCAAAGCAAGATTTTGAATTTTGGTTAACAGAACTTCAACTTGCTACCAGCAATCTGGTATTTAGCACAGATTTCCTTTAATATTGTTAAATAACAGCTAATAATATTGAAAAGTAAATATAACTTGTAAAACATAGAGCATATGGCTCTTTCCAAATCAAAAAGAATATCTGCAAAGCCACACATTGCCAACTTTTGTTCAAACCTCTTCTAACAGTTGTAACTAAGGGAAAAAGAACAAAATTTTCCTCTGGTTTTCCAAATTCTACCAGTATTTCAAACGAAGAGTCCCAAACACTTCAGCACCTTAACTGTGTCAGGTTAACTTTCTACAACAATGTCTTTACTAAGAAACAACTTAGAATTGTGGTTTCATTTATTTTCAGGGGCTAAAATAAGAAACCTTCATATGAAAAGCATTTCTTTATTAGCCTTAAAAGTACTACTGGGGACACTATTGTGTTGTTCAATGATACAAGAATCCATATGATAAAATTCTCCTAAAATTTACTACCAGGAAAAAAATACCTGTTGATGGACCATTGTGCATTCTTTCCCCAGAAAACAAGAACTATATAGCATCTCTCTCCACTCAGGCTAGTAATCACAGCCCAAGTGTCTTCGATACTCAACACAAAATGAGGGCACTTAAACCACATGTTTGTGCAGTGTATTAAGGCTTTGATGCTAAACCACTAGCAATCCCAATTACCAAGTGGCCCAGCACCATGCCACCATGCCCCAATTAGATCAGACCTGTTTAGGTAAGTCTCAGAACCCTCCATTGCTTCCTAATTCTTGTTTTTAAAAATTCTGCCCAAACCTACCAACAAAACAGAACAAACAAATAAACAAAAAAAAGCCCTTGAATACAATTGTTACTGCTAAGTTCATCGTCTCTCTTTTCTCTATTCCAACTTCCAAATCCTGTTTGTCCCAACATATATATATATATATATATATATATATATATATATATATACACATACACATACACACACACACACACACATATATAAAATTCAGGTATCCTTTTGTATCTTAGCTTCAAGGAAGTCTAGGACTAAATATGATGCTGACCTATGGAAACAATCCACAATTTAAATTTCTAATAATTTCCTCTTTCCTTTGTCTCTACACTTTCCTCTGCCTTCTCTGCTGTCCTGGTACCTTTGATTTTTTTTTTTTTTACTCTTACTTTAAGGTTTATATTGCATGTATACACATATATTTCATTGTAAATTGCCTCAGAAATGTTTTGGGGGTGAGGCGCAGTAAGAAGGGTATAAATTTAAAAAAAAAAAACTGATAATGGAGACGTCTACCTTCAGGAGATTTTCACTTTCTGCTATGATGGAGTAGCTTGTATCAGATCAACTCCCTCCCACTCAGCTCCCTCACCTCCCCACCCCCAGAATAACCATAAAAGATGGATAAAATAAAAGAAACAGATAATTGAATGCGCTGGGGATCAATCCAGGTATCCATGATTAAGGGGCCAAGATTACAGAACACCCCATGTCCACTGCTTTTTCTCTTGAGACATTTGCCAATTTTAAGTTATGCAGTAAAATTAAAAGTTGTAAGTAAGTAGAAAAAGCTGCCAACACTTCATGGGGCCGAGAAGACAGTAACTAAAATTCAGGGCCATTAAGAAGGTCATAGTCTAAGGAGCTAAGGTTCTTGGGGAAAAGTAATAGCAGAGAACACGCCACACTGCTTTCCCCCCAAGGCAAATGAAAGCTGCTTGGGGGTGGGGTTGGGGGAGGCACAGGGGAAGGTTGGTACGTGTCTGAGAAACTAAGCAGAAAATGAATACTAAGAGGCTAGAAGGTTAAGCAAAGTTTTTGACCATCTCACAGTACTAGGGAAACAAAAACTGGAATTCTGAGTTCACAAAGGAAGTTAAACGATAGTAAATATCCCAGACTTTGAGTTACAGCCTTGGAAAGGACGCTGTCCTTGGAGTAAGAGCAAAACTGGAGAACGACCAGCTCTCATGAATACTGAAATCTAGTCTTAAAACATCTCAGTCCTTTATTGGATTATGGTGAGTTTCTATTACTCTACTGGCCTGCTAGTGGAGAAGAAAACTAAGGAAATCTTCCTGTGAAGAAGGTAACATCATACAGAGCCTTTACAATGTCTCAGTATTCAGTCAAAACCTACCAGACATTCCATATGACAGCACCAAATGACTGAAAACAAAAGACAAAAAAACAACAAAACTGTGGAAAACAGTATGGAGATTCCTCAAAAGACTAGGAATAGACTTACCATATGACCCAGGAATCCTGCTCCTGGGCATATATCCAGAAGGAACCCTACTCCAAAATGACACCTGCACCCCAATGTTCATAGTAGCACTATTTCCAATAGCCAAGACATGGAAGCAGCCTAAATGTCCATCAACAGATGACTGGATAAAGAAGATGTGGTATATTTATACAATGGAATACTACTCAGCCATAAAAACTGACAACATAATGCCATTTGCAGCAACATGGATGCTCCTGGAGAATGTCATTCTAAGTGAAGTAAGCCAGAAAGAGAAAGAAAAATACCATGAGATCGCTCATATGTAGAATCTAAAAAAAAAAAAAAAAAGCATAAATACAAAACAGAAATAGACTCACAGACATAGAATATAAACTTGTGGTTGCCAAGGGGGCAGGGGGTGGGAAGAGATAGACTGGGATTTCAAAATTGTAGAATAGATAAACAAGATTATACTGTATAGCACAGGGAAATATATACAAGATCTTATGGTAGCTCACACAGAAAAAAATATGACAATGAATATATACATGTTCATGTATAACTGAAAAATTGTGCTCTACACTGGAATTTGACGCAACATTGTAAAATGATTATAAATCAATAAAAAATGTTAAAAAATAAAATAAAATAAAATAAATCTAGTTTGATTCTTCAAAACAAACAAACAAACAAACAAAAACCAAAAACAGACAATAGAAACAGATTCACTGGGATCCAGATATTGGTGTTATCACATATGGACTTCAAAATAACTATGATTAATTCACCAAAGAAACAGGCAACAAGATTTCACCTAACTGAAATCTATTAAAATAATTAGGTTAAAATTCTAGAACTAAAAAAAAAAAATCTGAAATTAAGAGCTCAAAAAATGGGTTTGATATAAGATAAGATACAGCAGAAAAAAAGTCAGTATGAGATATCCAACTGAAACCAGGGTATAAAATAGATGAAAATACAGCAAAGAGTCTAAGAGACACATGAGAGACAGTAAAGATGTTAAGACTATGTGTAACAGAGTCTCAGGATGACAGAGAAAGAATGTGACAGAATTAGGCAGAATTAATTTCTGAAGAGGTAATATCTAAGGTGTTAAACCAACAAAAGGCATTATGTCACAGATTCAAGAAGTACCATGTATCATAAGCAGTATAAATACAAAGAAAACCACAGTAGGTGCCTCAGAGTAAAACTGCTGAAAGTCAGAGAAGGAAGCAACAATATAACTGATAACTGACTTTCGATAGAAACAATGCTCATGAGATAATGAATGACATCTTTAAAGTGATGAAGGAAAATAATTACTGACACATGCACTCCAGTGTTCACAGCAGCACTATTTACAATAGCCAAGACATGGAAGCAACCTAAATGTCCATCGGCAGATGACCGGATCAAGAAGTTGTGCTTTATATATACAATGGAATACTACTCAGCTATAAGAAGAGTGAGATAACGCCATTTGCAGCAACATGGATGGACCTAGAGATTATCATACAAAGTGAAGTAAGACAGAGAAAGATAAATATCATGTATCACTTATATGTGGAATCTAAAAAAACATGATACAAGTGAACTGACTTACAAAACAGAAAGAGACTCACAGACATAGAAAATGACTTATGGTTACCAAAGGGGAAAGGTGGGGGCAGAGAGATAAATTAGTAGTTTGGGATTAGCAAATACTAACTACTATATATAAAATAGATAAACAATAAGGTCCCAATGTATAGCACAGGGAACTGCATTCAATATCTTGTAATAACTTATAATATTTATTATAATAACTTATAATAAAAAAATACACACAACTGAATCACTATGCTGTACACCAGAAACTTAACACAACATTGTAAATCAACTAAACTTCAATTAAAAAAAAATACCAACATAGAATTCTACATAAAAATAAATCATTAAAAAGGAACACAAAATAAACATGCTTTCAATCAACTCTCAACAAGGGAAAGAGAATCAATAAAAATAAATGCTAAAGGAACACCAGAAAGATATCCTAAAGAGAGTTCTTCAAATAGGAAGAAAATGACCTCAGACAGAATCATGAAAATACAGGAAGAACAAAAGAAAGGGTAACTGTGTAGGTAAATCTACTGAATGGTGGCACAAAAAGTGAGGGAAAGAGTGAAACAGAGTTTAAATGTTTTCAAAAGTCTTGCATTCGCTAAAAGAATCATCAGTAGACACTAACAAGTCAACAATGTATGTTCTAACCTCTAGAATAACCACAAAAATGAAAGAACGGATAACAAACAAACTGATGGGGGAATAATAATAAAGAAATAGTTGATTAACCAAAGAATCCATAATTTCAGCTGAAATCATTAGCATTTCTCAAGTATTTATTTTACTCTTTTTTGTTGTTGTTTGTGGGTTTTTTTTTTTGTTTTGTTTTGTTTTGTTTTGTTTAGATTTTTTTGGAGGGGGAAGGTAATTAGGTTTACTTACTTATTTTTAGTGGAGATACTGGGGATTGAACCCAGGACCTCATGCATGCTAAGCTACCACTGAGCTAAATCATCCCCCAATCCCGAGTATTTATGTTAGAATGTATTCACTTTGATTCATCATCAAGTATCTCTCGACAAGACTGGGACAGAGTAAGAGGAGGAATCATAACACAGTGTCTCTCTCTTAACACCATGCACTGAGCTGGGCATAGTTCATGACTCCTCTGAATCAATCCACAGAACAGAACCATAAGGTAGATAGGACCACCCTTGTCAAAGAACTGAGGAAACTGAGACCCAGAGAAGTCAAATAACTTGCTGAAGTGAGGGACTCAACCCAGGTTTATCCAGCCCATGCAGTGCACTGTCAAGACAAAGATGAGCTGGGTTGGTTTTGTCTTCAACTGCATCATCGGTATTACCACCTTCTGTTGATTTTGTCTTTGCTCTGAGTCGGAAGAAGAAACAGCTTGCAATTCCCTATAAAATATTTCAGATTCTCCAAGGGCAATGTGAACCACACGAGCAGCAAAGTAGCAGAAATGAGTTACTAAGAGAAGAAATATATATTCTTGATATGAAGTAGACAGAGGAGAGAAACAGAGAAATGGGGTTGTTAAAAATAACTTCCAATTTCTTCAAAATTTTTTTCTGACAAACTGCCTTCATTATTTTAAGTGATGCTAGCTCTAAGATCTCATACTTTCAGTATTAAAAAAAGGTGAGGAGAACTTTATTCCAAAACCGTATCGGAAGGACTTTTGGAAGCCCACTGCTCTGACTTTTCAGCGGTACAGATAATTAACCAGCAAGAGGTAATTGCTTCCAGATTACCATTTGCCTCCCTTTGAAGTACTCAGGAAAATAATTAAATGCCTTCAAGTTTCTTCTATCATGTAGAATGGATGGGGATAGGCAAGAAAAGTCAGGCAAGTTTTTCAGTGCAATTATTCCTGCGATGTTTATTTCAATAAGCACTATTGGCAACCATGAGGAATCATTAGGAGAGACACGCTAATGAAGACTAAACTGTATTTATCTACCCTCTTCCACCCCCTCATGATATCCATGGGAAATAGATTTTTATTTCCTGGGTTATCATCAACATTACTCTACATCAAGACCTGCAGAGTACAGCTTATCTGCAAAGGATTTTTGCAATTGTTTCTATTATTGCTCAAATTTTATCACCTCACTGAGCTGCCTAGAAGCAAGCAATCTGACTTTCCAATCAGAGCCATTTGTAAGGTAAGTATTGGACATTACTGAATCCAGTAGTACAGGTAGAATGGAAATAGTGAAACTAAAGTGCTTGTGGCATTTCAGCTTGGCTGTTTTCTTTTTTTTTTTTAATTTCTTTTTTTAATATTCTTTTCTTTTTTAAATCAAAGCTATCTAGCTTTGTCTTTGGGGGGGGAAGGTAATTAGGTTTATTTATTTATTTATTTATTTATTTATTTATTTACTTACTTACTTACTTACTTATTTAATGGAGGTACTGTGGATTGAACTCAGGACCTCGTGCATGCTAAGCACGCACACGCACTCTCCCACTGAGCTATACCCTCCCTCCAGCTTGCCTTATAAAGTGACACCAAAATGCCCCTTCCTGAGACCTTATAAGGCCTTTAAGAGACAGGGGCCTATGGATTTCCAAGTGGAGTTCCCAGTCCACACATGAGCTAGAAGTGAATACTCAGAAGTACTGTAAACTCTCATACAGCCTTTACTGGAGCCTCTAACTTAATAAATGAGAAACCTTCGTCTGCA
The DNA here is from genome assembly GCF_009834535.1 of Camelus ferus. Classification (NCBI taxonomy): domain Eukaryota; kingdom Metazoa; phylum Chordata; class Mammalia; order Artiodactyla; family Camelidae; genus Camelus; species Camelus ferus. Next base: position 59,954,706 of record NC_045704.1, read on the forward strand.
TGTCCGCCACTGAGAGTTCTGGCAGGAAGGGGTCGTGCTGGCTTTCATCTCAACAGTCCCTAAGTGATGAAAATGCAGCAATGTACACATTAAACAACTTACAGCCAGCAGAGAATGTGGAATGAGGTCACATATGGCAGTGCTTCAAAATCCCATCCAAACGCAAGTAAGGTTCTACTAGAAAAGGCCTTATAATCATTAAGAAAAAAAAAGTTTCATCTAAGACCTCATCGAGATAAACTAGGCAAATACAACATGACTCATTTAACAAACAACTGTTGAGCAAGAAACCCCTGTGCTAGATGCAATGTGAGAGAGGAAGGTAAATCAGCCTTTGGACCTTCTTTTAAGGGACTTACGGTATGCTGAGTCATAAGGTGCACATGAAACTATAACTTCAGGAAGGACATATGTAACCAAAGAGACCTATATAACAAGCACCATGGGGTCCCAAAGAAAGTGAGGGTGTGTCCATCCAAAGAGATTCGTGAAAAGCTTCATACAGGGACAACATTTGAATTTGGCCTTTGAAAAAAATGGCTGGGGGGGGGGCGGTGCAGAGATAAGGAAGAGGGAGGTGACCAGAGTTAAAGGGAGGAGCCTAAGCAAAGACCTAGGAGGGGACACATGGGCAGTGGTGAAGAGTAGGGCAGCTGGAGCAGTGTGTCAAGGGCATGCCGGAGTGGACACAAGGGAGGTCAACCGGGAGCCTGCTACATGGTGACGGGGAGGGGTACAAGGACAACCAAGGGTGAGGGCAGGAACGGAAAGGCAGCAGCTCCAGGGAGGGCCTTGTGAGAAGGATCCACAGACAGACCTGAGATGAGACGGATGTCCCAGGGAAGCTGAGAGCTGCTAAGGAAACACAGTAGAGAAGAGCAGTCAGTGAGATCCAGACAAGTGGAAAGGTCCACCAAATGGTGGAAGCGGAAACCCCTCAAAGGTATCTGAGCCCCAGATGAATGTGGAGTCACCAGCACAGAGGTCAGGGAAGAGGAGGTCTGCTGAAGATGTGGGAGGTGTCCATGAGGTCCCCACACGGCAGAGTACAGAGAAGAGGGAAGGGGACAAAACCATAGCAAACTCCTATCATGTAAGACACAAGTAGAAGAAAAAGAGAAAAAAAGAAGAGGAAAAAAAGGAGGGAAGGAAGGAGGAAGGGAGAGAGGGCGAGAGAAAGAAGGAAGAGAAGAAAGAGAAAAAGAAAAAAGAGAGAAAGAAAGAAAGAGAATGAAAGAAAGAAAAAGAGAAAAGAAAAAAAAGGAAGAGGGAAAAAGAAATAGTAGCATAGTAGCCAGTTGGGAAGAAAACCAGAAAAGGCTTATATCCTAGCAGCCAAAGGATGCAAGGACTCCAAGAAGGATTTGGGAGTGATCCCTACTGTTTTACTTACAGACATATCCAACCACTTGCCTCTAGGAGGCTGCAAGCTCCTGAGACAGGCCCTGGTTCCTACACTATCTGCAACCTGCACAGTATCTAGCGATAGACCCCTATGATATGTTTCAGTTTGAAATAATTTAAAAAAAAAAAAGAACAACAATACCAAACTTGCAGAAAAGTCAAGGTAGATGGATGCTGAGAAAGGACTGCTGAACTGAAGACTAGGTGACACTGGTCACCTCCACAGAACTGCATCTGCCGTGACGTGGTGGTGTGGGACTTGGAGAGCAACAGCCAGGAGAAAGGAACAATCAAGATGCAAAGAAGAGAGGGTACAGCCATGACAAAGACCCCAAAGCAGGCAAAAGGGGATGACGGGCACAAGTGGGCAGTTTATCCTAGAAAGTCAGCCAGTCAGTCTTCTAAGCGCCTTCTCGACACTGGGACATGGGGCCAAGAGTCCCTGCTCACAAGAAGCTTGTGTTCCATTCAAGGAGAGAGAGGGGAAACAAGCCTAGAGCAATGATCAATGCCATCAAGATAAAATAAGCCAATATATTCATGACTGCGGGCTGGGGGCGGCTGCTTTTAGCCAGTGTGGTCAGGAAGGGCCCTTCTGAGAAGGTCACCTGTCAGTTCAGGCCAAAATGTGGGGGAGGCAGGGGTAGAACTCTGGGGTAAGATTGCTCCAGGCAGAGAGACCAGCAAATAGAGAAGCACTAAGATGGAGCAAGCCTGGGGGTTCAAGGGATAGAAAACAGATCAGTGCGACTGGATTATAATGAACAAGGGAACTCTGGTTGAAATGGGAAGCACAGAAATCAGGGGATGATGGAGGCTGCTGCATCCATAGAAAGTCCACCCTGGTTGCTACATGAAAGGTGGGCGATAGTGGGGCCCATTTGGAAGCAAGGACACCAGAACGGAAGCTGTCACAGTAAACTAAGCACAAGATGACACTTGGCCTCAGCTTGTGGTGGTGATTCTCAGGAGCAGTCAGACTCAGAATATATTCTGTATATAAATGAAAAGACACATTGCCATTTTGAAGGTGGAGAGTGAGGAAGATAGGAATTGGGGCGACACAGGCTCTGCCTCGAGCATCTGGGTGCATGGTGAAGCCATTTCCTGAGATGGGAAAGTAACTGGCGGGAAGGAGTTCACACCAGGCAAAGCCAGAGTTCTCTCCTGGCCATTCTGAGGGGCCCATATGACATGTGAGTCAGGGCGCAGCGCGGCGGAGCAGGCCGTGGATGTGGATGTGTCTAGGGCTCAGAGGAGGTCCAAGCAGAGACAGTCACTGAAGAGGCACCAGCACATGGATGGCATTCAAAGCCACAAGTTGCGTGGGGTCACACAGGGACAGAGTATACACATACAGATGGAAAAAGAGCCAAAGAAAGAGCCCTCACTTTTTTCAGAATTTAGGAGAAAAGGATGGTTAAAATACAGCAAGGTTTTGAGGCAAAAAAACTTGAGGAACCTTAAGTTAGTCCCCAATGTCTCAGTGAAGTCACGGAGAGGGGTTTAGATCCTGGAGATTGTGGACAAGGTGCAGAATAAGAATCAGAAGGAATATAATAGAAAACCATCACAGAATGAACACAAGGTTCACTGTGGTGCAGTGAAGACACCACAACTGGTGAGAAACTCAGGTGGGTAGGTTTTGGGATTTTTTTGTTCCCCAGTAAAATGACAAAGCTCAGACTTAGGGACTATGGTTGGTGTGTATTACTCAGCTACAGTATGAGAACTGGCAAAAAAAAAATGTGGCAGAGGGTCCTCAGGGTGTTAACCAGCTCACTGCTGACATGCTGACCACCAGCATTAGAGCCCAGGAAGTGAACATAGCTTGGAAAAAAAGGAACTTTCGGGACCAGTGAGGATGAAGAGTAAGTTCAACAGGTAGGAGGGCATCTGAAAGGAGTCAGGGGACGCAGTGGTGGTCACAGAGGGAAACAGCAGAGGTGACAACCAAAAGGCGAACGAATTCTGAGTGATGACAAGGTCCAGGTGTGGCCATTCAATCTCACAAAGTGTGTTATTTTTCCCAGGGGCCAAGATTGCCATAGAAGGCACTCCCTGAGTCCTTGCTGGCCTGAGCTGGCTACAGGAACCCGAGGACAGGGCGGTGGGACTGACAGACCACGGCGGTGAAGAAGGGTGGTACGGAGAGCTAAACCTTGGTCTCCCTTAGCATTTACACGATGGTTTCTGGCTCTGGTCTGTGGTCATTCGTATCTGCAAATCTTTTAGCCTTCATGCAGGGCGAGGAGGAAGGGTAAGCATATGCTTCCCCGGGTGAAACAGGAGCTTAGTGAGAGGAAGATGACTTCCCACTGCTCTGGGATGGACAGACTCTTCAGTCAGTGCAACTTTCCTCAGCTTCTGCTGCTGAGATAACCATTCCCTCTGTGCTACAGACAGGAAAGGCATGGAAGACAGGAGGTGCGGGGTCACCAGCCACCGAGGAACCACTCAAGTCACTTCTTAAAGACTGGATCATTAACTAACCAAACGCCTTACCAATGAAGCCTAGCTCACGTGACCATGACATCGCCTCCAGTTCTGTGGCCTTTGAGAGATCCTGGGAGGCCAGGGTCACGCCAAATCCTTACTTCTACATCACGAAATTGTGTGGGTTTGCACTGTGTCAACATGGCTAAGTTAGAACTACACTCCCCAGAATCCTCCTCCCTGTGCAGTTTCGGGTCAGAGCTGGACAAGAGAGAAGTGCCTGTGAGACCTGGGAGGTGGAAAGGAAGCAGCAGCCATCATACTGTGGTGGTCGTCATGGTTAAAGGCAGCGAGAGACGTGCACGGTGCTGGTGGGGACCAGTTTGTCCCCACTCTTCTTTCTGCTCTGGGTTTCTTCCCAAATGCTTTCCTTACTGACCGATGTGGCTCTAAGACCACCAGATGCTCGGCTGCAAACTCAAAGGTGGTAGCTCTGAAGAGGCAATTTCCCTTACAGACTCTTATGCCAGCCCCCACCTCCCCTACCCCCACCTCCACTGCAGTCCCACTCTGCCTGGCTCCCCGATTCCTCTGCCACCCTCACCAGTGCTTCAGGAAGGCTGCCTAGTGGCTTTCCCTGACCCCTTTTCAGACCCTCATTTCCCTGGCTCCTCCTGAAAGTGTGTAGTCTAACTCCTCTCCTCCATGCCTCATTTCCTCATATTCGCAGTGGCTCTGCTCCTCTGATGCAACCCTGATACACAAGCCAAGTCTTGAGCGGGAAGCTTTGCCTTCAAGGGCTCGGTAATTGACAAAAACCACCTTACATTTATAGCATGGCTTTACGGTTTGCAAGTTCTGTTCACATGATTTAATACTCAACCTTGAGAGGATTAAATAAGGAAACTGAGGTTCCGAGAAGTGAGGTGACCAAAGAACAACAGAAAGGCGCAAAAGCCACTTCGAGGCACTCTGTACCAACGGGTAACCAAAATAACTCAACCATCATGAAATGATTCAAACAATTCTCTGTCCAGGGACCAGAGACAGAAAAAGCTGAGACAAGATCTATCCACAAGGATTATTTTAGAGTGTTCTATAAAATTAACAGCTGCTAGAGGCCCAAACACTGCCCAGCACCCCTCACTTCTCAGCCATTTTCCATCCTCCCCATGTTTGAACGGGCCAACATAGTCTGCCAAGTTCTGTGTGAACACCTGGTCCTCCTTTTAGTCTCTAGTTTAAACAGAACGGGAGATTCACACTGAGTTTCAACTTGCATCTGGGCATGAATGCACCTGAGATAACTGTTGGTAAAATTCTCCCTCCTTACCTTGGGCAGCTTTGTCCTCTCTCCCCCAGTTTAACTGTTTCCCACGCCCATTTTCTCCTCTTCCTTTGCCTTGTCCATCCCTCCTCCCCAGCACAGCCTTCAGCCTGCCCTCGATGTTTACAGACCTGCTGCCAGATGCCATGGGTGGTTTGGTGGAGGTCCATGCCAGCTTCCCCGCTGATGCCTGGTAGGAGTATAGTTTGGTAGTTTGACTTGAACAGAAAAGACTCTGAGTTCACATGCCCTTTAAGGAAAAGACTCAGACTCCATCAGTCTGATATTTCATTCGTTCACGCAGCAGTTCTCCACTGCACACCTGCTGCGTGCAGAACCAACTGTCAGGTAAGGGGATGAGCCAAGACCTAGCTGTGTCAGGGTCAAGGAGGGTGGAGCAGTGTGGCAGCTTCATAGGAAAGCTTGAGAGGAGACGAGTCCTCCAACAATGAGAATCTTCTAAAATAGCAAGTAAAAAAAGACATGAGGAACTTAGGAAGGCAGAACCAGAGAAAAACAGCCATCCACTCACAACATCAAGTTTAAACGCCTTCAGGTGACATTCCAGGTGCCTCACAATCTTAGGACTTGCCCTCCAGTCTCCAGCCTTTCCCTTTGAAACCCCTAAAACTAACTTAACCCTCCACTCCACCAAAAAGGAGTCTTATAAATAGGTGTTATTTCTCTACCCGTGTTCTTCCCTCTGCCTGAAACAAATAACCCACCCTTTCTCTGCCAGACAAAAACCTACTGATGGTCCGGACTTAATGAGATCCCACGAGTCCATCTTGTGGAAACTTTCCCTGATCCTCCCTCAGCCCCAGCCCGCAGCCCCAGGCAGAGTTCAGAATGTGCCTGCTGAGGGTCCACTTGGCACGGCCGCCATGAGCACCCAGGCTCCTTTGCTGGTCTGCCACCCTTGCTGGACATGAGCCCCGTGATGGGGCAGGCGGCCCCCTGCGCATCACCATGTTCCTAGCCTGGCAGTATGCCTGCTGATGTAACGACTGGGATCACTCCCATCTCAATGAGCCTCTGCAAACTGGAATCCTAGAGCCAGAACTGATCTTTGGACTGTCATCTAGGCGGGTTAACAGGAGTTACTTAACCTCACTTATATCAGAAATGGCCCCTCATTGATGAATTTTCAAAAAAGCTCTCCACTAAGCTCATAACAGAAAGTGAAGGGCATATGATTGAGTGACCATAACACACAGGACCACCAGTCAAGAGACCAGTTCTCAGCACCCCAGGAAGTGATATAATCTCAATATCCCACACCCACATCAGGCTTATTACCACTCTTCTTTGGAGCTAGAGAAGCTGACCTGGCTGCTTTGGATCCTTAGAAAAGGTTCCCAATCCAGACGTGGCACTAAAGCCTAAAAAATGCATATACAGGTAGAGGGGAGCTGCAGGTAGCGATACAAACAGGTGTAGAGAATTACGTCAGTGGTCCCACCTTTTCTGCAAGATCACCTCTGTTGAAACCAGACCAGAATGCATTCCCTTTTCTTTAAACTTTCAGCATTTTTTCCCCTAACAATCCTTAGACACTTCTTGGATGCCACCTCTCTTCCTGTGTCTACGTCGTGCCTCCACATTGAGACTGGCAGCTACAGGAGTCAAGGGACTGGGACCATGTCCTTATATGCCCAGGGCTCTAGACTCACACCTGGCACAGGGTAGATAATAAGAGTAGTTGCGAGCGGGGCCGACAGGGAGGTGAGGCACACGCTGCAGGCAGCAGCCCCGCCGCCTCTTCCTGCAGACGTGGCCAGAGCTGCACTTACGAGAACAGTGATGACAAGCAGACGGTGTGTGGTTTGGACTAACCCAGCCACCAGGCGCTTGAAGCATGCACTGGAACCGGAGAAGTCTGCTTCTCCACGCTGTGAGCAACCAAGATGAAGCCCAGGAAGGGAGCAGATGCCAGCTGGGGATGGGAGAGGCTCTGCCAACCCCCAAAAAGGGAGGAAAGGGTGGAGGGAGCAGAGAGACAATAGTCAGAACCCATGAGTCGTCTGTCTTCTACACCAGCTGCCAAGGAAAAAGGAGACAATCCCACGAGGCAGGGTGAGGACTTTCCCATCCCCTCCTCTTCACATGTGGACTCCATCTTCTCCTACCCCACCCCCACCCACGAACCTCCGTCTCAGAAATGAAGTCAAGAGCAATTATTTCGGAAATGCTACGGTAGTAACAAAAAAAGACAGTGAAGACACACAGATAACCTCTGTCCCCTTTATGGCATAAGGCCCACAATGCAGGCTTTTATGTATGGACTTCAGACATGTGCTGTACATGTCATATATTGTATGTGTTATATATGTATATGTGAGATATATACCGGCATTTTCTAAACACACACAATAATTTAATCATTCAAAGCCTCAAAGTCCTAAGACACCAGGGTAAACAGAAACAGACCTGGCCCTGCTCTCATGGTGCTTACAGTCTGGGGTGAGACAGACAGACACTCAGCCCAGTACACAGATCATTAGAAATTGCCACTGTGCTCTGAATGGATGGGGCCCAGTGCGACCCCACGACAGTGGACCGGATGCAGCTGTGTGCTTAGTTTACAGGGTCAGCAGGCATGCTCACCTCTCCAGGAAGTGAGCCTTGAACTGGGCTCCAAAGAATCAAATGGAAGCAACTCCCAGACCACGTACAAACATAAGACGGGCAATGTGCATGTAGACGACAGTCGTTTCTAAGGCCATGGAGTGAGGGGTGCTTGGGAGAACTTCAAGCGGAGTCATTAAAACGTGATTATGTGCTTCTTTGTCCTGAGGCCCAAATACCATCAGTGAACACGCTGGAGAGAACACAGAGCCTGCCTTACCACTGTTTTCTCAGGACCAAACACAGCCTGCTGTGGGATAACTCCCCTTGGGCCTGGGGCTCCTCGCTGCCTCTGTGACACTCCAGAGGTGCGGTGACAGCGGTACCGTCCCCAGGGACCTACAAGCCAGGTTCAACATGAAGCTTTCTGGGACTCACATTAATGGTCGGAAAAAACTTGTTTTCGGGATAAACTGTTATTAAAGTGGGACTCTGATGAATAAACCACATGACTGCATAAACCTTGTTTCCATAGAAAACCATCTAAAATTCCCCATCCTTCCTCTGAGTCTTTTCTGTGTCTCTTATCAGCTGAGGGTCCTTTGGAGAAATGCTCTGATAAACTACCTAAGGGGCTCATCAGTAATTGCTTGGTGAGCCATTTTCCTTGTGAGAAATGACCAAAAATATGATTATGGCCTGACTTACCACCTTAATTTAGCAGGCTAGCTTCCTGTGAGCCCGGGCAGACCTCACCAGCCTCATGCATGTGGGCTTTTACCAATGATGCCACTGACACTTTTCAGGGTGACTCTGCTCCCGTTCCGCCCCTCTGCCCACCTCCCTTCCCCAGAGTTTAATATCCATACCCCCTGAAGTCTCTCTTACTGTTCCAGTTCAAGTCAGCTAATCCCCAAATGGGACACCATCCTGCACACACCAGTTTTACTCCCACCTCTGAGAAACTGTGCCAGTCATTTTCAGATCCGAAATGCTTTTCCTGCTCTGGGCTCAAACCATTTTCCAGATCGACCTGTTCCATGGAGCCTTACTCTAAAGCAGCTCCTGGTCTCAGTTTTAGCCCTAAAATTCTGCAGCCCCATATGCACAATCTCATAATCTAATAATCTAATCCATCCACTCAGATGTTTAAAAACGAAGATCCATCCTGCTGTTCAGTTCTAACTGGTTCAGTTTCCACTTTGGACTCCATTTCCTAATTCCTTGTAATTCTATTTTTTTTTTAATTGAGGTGTAGTTGATTTACAGTGTTGTTGGTTTTAGATGCACAGCATGGTGATTCAATTATGCATATACATATATATTCCTTTTCATATTCTTTTCCATTATAAGCTATTACAAGATATTGAATACAGTTCCCTGTGCTGTATGGTAGGACCTTGTTGTTTCTCCGTTTTATATATAGTAGTGTGTATATTGTAATCTTTCACAATGTCAGAAACATGGTAAGTAGTCCCTAAATGCTGCTGAAGCACCAGAAAATAAGACCATAGGGAAAAAAATAGGAATGTTGTGTATGAAGAGTTGAGCACAAATTATTTACTCACTACTGTGTTTCCTTCGACCAACATGACTAAGTGCCCATCACGTGCCAGGCTCTGGGCTAGGCACTGCAGTTTTAGCTTACTGTATGGATTTCTCAATCAAAGATGATGGACTGTGATGCCTTCTAATAAATAAGAAAACATTTGGATGTGCCAGCCTTCGGAAAATGGAAAAATGAATAGCTGTGCCAAAAGTGGTTTGGTTTTGTTTTTTTTAACTCCTCGCTGCAGCATAAGCAAAGTCGCAGCGTACTGGACAAACACCAAATCAGCTAACGTTCTGTTTTTAGGATGTCTTAAAGGGGCAGTACCTTCAAAAAGGACGATCCACCCCTTCATCTCCAGAATAGCAGAAGGCAGCAGGCCACTTCAGACACAGTGGAGGATTCATTCCCAGGAGGTTCTGGATAAGCCTCAAAAAGATCTGCATCCATGATGAGTAAGAGAACCTCACTGGGTCAGTAGCAGCATCCATAGGTGCCCCTGAGAGTAGCCAGGAGGGCAGGGTGCAGTGAGGATTGCGGTCATAGCACAGGTTCCCACCAACAGCAGGGAGGTTTTCCAGGATGTATCCTTTCATTTGCTATCGTATCCAACGTCATTTGTGCCTTTCCCTTCCAGGCTAAGAGAATGAAAAAGAAGGAAATCCCCAAAACACTAGAACACATTGCTTAGCCAATTAAGGCCACTGATTGGAGATGCTGGAATTTGAACTTTCCTGCTCTGTAGGAAGGTGGAAAATCCAAAGCACTGCCAACATTTGGACCCAGCTCACAGTGTCTGCATCTCTTCTCGCTGTGGTCTGCCGGTGTCCGGAAAAAGAGGGCCTGTGGTGCATAACTGTCTACCAGCTCAAAGTGAGTGCTCAGTGAGGAAGAAAACACAAGTCACAGCGCTGAGGGCCAAGCCTTGCTCACTCAACGACAACTTACTTGTGGCTGACACCTTCCACAAAACTTGCAAAAAAGAAAAAAAAATCAGTGATAAGAACAGTCTGTCATCTAGAAACACTTTATTGGTTTCACTGTTTCTCTGACTTTTCTCAGAGGTCCATGTGAAAACGCAGTTAGTCCAGTGGTGGTGACACCCTGGTAACCTAGAGCACCGGGAGGAAAGATGCCAGCGTCACTGCACGGACGGGCGCGGAGGAGGAGTAACTGCTGCTGCAATGGCGGAACAGCTAACAGTCCCAGAGCCCTCAGGCACCGATGCCTGGTGTGGAGAGCTGCCAGGCAGGTGAGGGATGAAAGGCACAGGCTGCAGACAGGAGTGCTGGGGAAGACGGGGCGAGGAGCCAGGGCTGGACCGGGCGGCCCATATGGCCGGCAGCAGGGGTCAGCATGGACTCAAAGAATTCCGGAGATGGAAGGGGACTTTGGGATCAGCTAGCCCAGTCCCTTACTTTACAGGGGCGAAGAGCCATTCAGCAACTTGTTCAAGGTCATAAAACTAGCAGCGGAAGATCAAGGGCCAGAATCCCAGCCTCCTGTTTTAAAAGACGAGGACACAGATGTTATCACATTAGCTAAAGCTAACTGTATCATTTCCTTTCTGTGTTTTCAAACATGTCTTTGACCCTGAACATCTGGCCTAAGACAGAGAGGCAGAACAGTGTATTGTGGTTATGAGGCCTGCGTCTGGAGCCAGGCCAGCTGGACTTGAATCCCAGCAGCCCAGCCACTTACTGCGTGACCTTCACCTCTCTGTGACTCGGTTTTCTCATCTATCAAATGGAGGTCATAGTGGTACCTACCTCATCGGGTTATGAGACCTACTAAATGAGTTAATATATGGAAAATACAGTGCCTGGTGCAAAATAAGTGCTATGTAAAAGGTAGGAAGACATTTCTTAGGGAGGAAATAATCCTCATATTGGTTCCTCCCCAGCACACTTGCTCCCAACCCTCCATTCACTTTAGTCACAGGTTACAACTTTTCCCCTACAACACCTGGGACTAATACTTCTAAAAAGTCACACCTTTGTCTCCAAAGCCATTCAAGGCCTGACCCAGTCAGATGCTAGATGTAAATTAGCCAAAATGATGTGAGAGGTGAAAATTTTGGCTGCCACCCACCCAGACTACTATCCCTCGGATTACTCAGAAGTTACTTCTTTTAACCCTCGCCTCCTACCTTCCCGGCTCATCTACTCCCTTGAGCCTCTGAATCTGCTTTTTCACCCTCAACCTGTCCTCTAGTCCCTCAAACCTTCCGCGATTCCCCAGGCCCTCTGGCCTCACTCAGCTGCCTGTCCCACTGGACTCCTTGGCCAACTGTGTCTGGGATGTTGTCTGAGCTTTCTGCAGATTCCTGCATCCCTCACCCCCCACCCTCATCTTGTGGAGACAACACCCAGTCCCTGCCTCGCTCCCCGGCTGCTGAACATGGTGGGGTAAGGTCATGAAACCAGGCTGACCGCCCCCTCTACAGACCTAAGCTAGCCACACCCTTCATGGCTAACTGGACGCCTGCTGCACTCCCATGGAGCCCACGCCATCCCATGCCGCTCTAGCTCTGACTCTCTGACCACAGCCTTTGCCTCGGAGGTCATCAAGGAAGCCCAGGCCACCAAAACACCCACATATCAAGTACTCTTCCAGACAAAGCCTTCTCAAAATTTAGCGTTTGAATCCCCTGGGGGTGTGGCTAAACTGCAGACTCTGTTTCAGCAGACTGGACTGGGCCTGAGATATCCCAGGTGCTGCCTGCCGGTGCTGCTGGTCCCCAGAGCCTGCTCTGAGTAGCAAAGTTCTGGGATTTACGTATGTTAAGTTTAACGTGTGCATTTTTCTAGACATACTATTTTTAATTGTCATGACAAACCTGCGAGAAAGGTACTAGTCCCTTCTTACGTGTGTCGAATATGAGGCTCAGGGAGGTTAAGAAACCTGTCCAGTCTCACATTGCTGGAGGGAAGATCCAGATCCAAATGGGGGACTGATTCCAAAGCCTGAGCCCTATTTTTTTCTCTCCCTAAGTGATTCTGAAGAGCAGAAATAGTCATGTCATGGTTTACTTGTAATACAAACTATTGAAATCTTAGCTGATGAAGATGGGAGAAAGACGGGTTACAAAACTGCCAGGAAGTCCCCATGCTGGACATTCCAACTAACAGCTGAAGGCCTCAAAGCAGGTATTGGAGAGAAGGTTAATTCCACCAATCAACATGGAAGAAGACACCCGAAGGAACATGGGGGAAACTTCCAATTTACACAGAAAATGAAAGGGAACATATAGATGACCTTAGCTGACGTGGCTGGGGACTTTGTGGCCATCCTTACAGCTGAACAGGCTGGGAGCACTGCAGAAACCACATGCCCCAACCGCACTGCTCCCTGTCTGTCCCGCTCCTCCTCCTCTCCCCTCTGCCCTCTTCAGCCTCCAAGTCCAGGGCTTCTCTTTATCTTTATTTTTCTGGTTTTCCCGCAAAACAAATCTGCTCACACTCATCTCTCCTTGGCATCTGGGAGAGTGATCTCCTGGTTCTCCTGGCATCCCTGTGACTACTCCTTCCAGGACTCCCCCTTCCATTTCCCGTCCCCTAACTGCAAGCATTCCCAAGAACTGGTTCTTAACCCCGTCATCCAGGTGGTGCTGCCTCCTGGTGACACCACCAGCCACACATGCAGCGCGTCCTGTCCCACCCTCGGAGGGCAGCTCTGAGTCAGCTTTGTTCACTGTGGAATCCCCAGCGCTGGGAACAATGCCTGGCGTGGAGCAGGAGGCACTCTCAGTATTCACTGAGCGAACAGATGAGCTACTGGCCATAGCAACTTCCATCTTCCAACTGCCCATTCCAATGCTGGGCTGGGGATCAAGGTCTGTGGCTCCCAGGTAAGAGAGAGGACCGCCAATCTCCATCCACTCACAGCACACACAGGAGATGGCACTGGCTGTATGGCTCTCAGGGCAGACAGGGCTTCTGGTTTTGAGGTGGCTCTGACCTGGGGGAGCCAGGGGCTGAGGGTGTCAGTATCATGACACACCTACAACCCACCTGAACCCCATGTGGGTCCCTTACCATGGCCCACAAGCTAGGAAGTCCTGACCTAGTTCAGCCCTAAGTGAGACCAAGGAAGAGCCATTATCAGGACATTCTTGGCTTGGTGTCACTTTTAAGGTCTGAGAAGTAAGCCATCTGTGTGCACACGGCCTCCATTTCATTAGGATTCCACGGTAGCACCCATTCTAAAATATGCCCTGAATCCTTAAGCACAATTCTGTTCTTCACAGTTCTAAGGCAAATTCATCCTAGACAGAGTAACACCAGCCAAACACTGCTTCTCCATTCGCCTGAAATATCCTGAGTGATGTAAGTGCTCTCACATTCAGCTGCTTATAAAGGTGCAAAGCAGGATGCAATTAAGGTCCCAGAACATCATACTTAAACTTGAATCATGCTGCTTAGCGACTCCACAATCCAGCACAAACACACAGGGAGTGTTGTGGAGAAATCCGCCTTCGAAGAACACAAACGTGCCTGCCGTGCCATCATCTCCAGCCTCCTGGAAATCGCCTTGCTGGTCCACGACGGCGTTCACTACCAGGTCTAATTCTGCTGCTTTGCAGAGACTACAGTTGGTGTGGAGGAAAATATTCCAAGATCTGAAAAGCACCGACTGTGCCAACTGCAGCACTTCGCCTTTTCCAGAAGATAAATCATGAAGAATTTTTGCCAGTTCCAGTTATTTTCCCAAAGCAGAGTCAAATGGCCTTGCTACCCTGCCTTTAAGAAACCAAGGCAATTAAACAGAAGAGCTAGGAACTGCCCTGACAGCTTCCCCCAACTTCGTTTGATAAAGTGAGACGCAGACACGCATTGACAGACAAGCACACCTTATTTAACTGGCAGACACAGCGCTGCTATGAAAATATACATGCAACCTATGGGGTAGAAATCAGCTCAGCAGATCAGCAAGGAAACGAAATAACCATATAAATGCCCACTAGCCCGGCTGCCTTGTAAGGAGTGAGCACTGACAACCAGAGTTCCTATTCAGCAAGCTAATAGGAATAATTACAGCCAGGGCAGGCATTAATCAGCCTGGCAGATGCAGGAATTCTGTGAACAAGGCTGAAATGAGCACCGAGGACTCTCTGAAGGCGATAGCATTTCAGAGACCCTTAAGCTGGACGAAGTCACCAGGGTTCCTCCTGTCAGCCTCCCTTCTCCAGCGCTTTTGGGAGGAAGCTGCAGCTTGGCCCCTTTCCTCTGGGGTGGTGATGTGCTTGGGGGTACAGAGCTGCCACATTTGTGAGGTGCATCCTGGCACCGCCCCTCCCTTCAGGAACCATGCCTGGGCTGTGTTCATCCCAGACCTTCCATTTTTTTTTTTAAATTGAAATATAGTCAGTTGACAATGTTGTGTCCATTTCTGGTGTGCAGCATAATGTTTCAGTCACACATATACATATATATATATATATTCCTTTTCATATTCTTTTTCATTATAGGTTACTACAAGATACTGGATATTATTTCCCTGTGCTATAGAAAAGAAACTTGTTATTTATCTATTTGATATATAGTAGTTGGTATCTACAAATCTTGAACTCCCAGTATATCTCTTCCCACCCCCTTCCCCCGCCATCCCCGCCCCTGGTAACCATAAGTTTGTTTACTATGTCTGTGACACACCTTCCTATTTTTAACTGTACTTTTGCTTTCAAACCCCTATCATCCTTCGCCTAAACCACTCTCAAGCGAGACACACGTAAGGTTATGGGGAACCATTATTAACCTTTTCTTAGGGGTGACAAAATTTGAGTCCTGTGATCCAATGCTGGCTCAGCCATGGAGAGGCTGTATGACTCTGGACAAGTTATTTAACTTTTCTGGGCATCAGTTTCCCCATCTGTAACATGGAGGAAATAACAGTACCTTTCTTAAAGCACTGTTGTTAGAATTTAGTGAGAGAATGTACGTAAGAGCCTGACGCTAGGTATGCAGCTGTTACTACTCCATGCCCATTAGGTGCACAGCCCTGTGTAGACCTACGAGACAAGAACAAATATTCAGTTCACGGACACTTGTACATTATACACGAGTGGCTGTGCCTGGGCGGCAGGAGGGCGGGCCCGTTCATCCTTTTACTGTATACCCTTTATAAGTGACCCCGAGACTGTGAGCTGTCCCTCACATCTGTCTTCTCCTGCAGTAGTTAGCACACAGCTACCAGGCTCTCCGCACTGCCCAGCTTCCCTTGCAGCTAGTGTGGCCAGGACTAAATCCTTTCCAAAGGTGTGTATGTAGAAGAGATGTGGGCTTCTTCCCAGCTTGGCCAAAGAAGCCTCCATATATTCTCCTCCATGCTCTTTCCCTTTAATGGGGCTGGAAAGGCGTGATGACAACCCAAGTGATCTTAGAAACCGGGGGTTGAAGACAGCAGAACCGCCATCAGCCTAGGAGCCACAATGCCTGTGTGGAACAGGGATCCCGCCCAAGCATTTCACTGGAAACAGGACTGTTAGGAAAGACACTTCTATTGTTTGAACCACTGTGCTTTGCGTCTATCTGTTACAGCAGTTTAGCTTACCCAATTAATACAACATCCTTCTACGTTATTTGAATCTTAAAATATAGATGCTTTTGTTGTTTAAAAACTATTCCAATGGATTTGCAAAATTTTTTTAAAAGACACACATTAAGAGAGTATCTTAATCCCTCTCCACAACCTTTGTAGCTCCCACTCTCTAATTCATGCTGCGCTCCACGAGACTGCCCTTCCTCAAACACATCGCCATGTTGGAGTAATCTCACTCTGCAAATTTTCAAGGTAAAACGATGTATCCACGCATTCATTCAGTTAGCCAATATTTATCAAATGCCTACTCTGTGCCAGGCACCCGATTAGTAAGAGAAATACTACAGTGAACAAGACCAGCATGGTCCCTGGCCCATGGGATATAATTGGGCTGGGGACTGTGACCAGGAACAACGGCACACAGTGAGATGAAGAAGTGCTGCGAAGGGAGAGGCACAGGCTGCGTGGCAGCGCCCACAAGCCCACATTCACGGTGCGCACGAAGAGCCATCAGGATCCACCCCAAACCCACCTTTCTGGCTTGCCCTCCGAGGATATCCCCCTCCTCCACCTCCAGTCACATGGAACTTACATGCCCTTTCTGAATGAGCCAGGTACTTCCACTCATCCACACTGGATGCCTTTCCCGACAGCCTGGAAAGCTCTTCCATCCTTTCTTTCAAAATACTAATTACCCTCAAGGCTCAGCTCAAATGTCACTTCTTCAGCAAAAATCAACCCCAATCCCAAGTCAAAATTAATCATCCTTTCCCTTGCTTCCTAGCAGCACCTGGGTTTCTATGTCAGGTATTTCATTCTGGCTTGCAGTTGGCTGTTTTATTAACTGTCTGCCCATCCCCACGGACCACTCAGTGAGACGCTGTGTCTTGGCCATTTGTCTGGGATACTCTGATGGACATAGTAGGCACTCAAGAAATGCTGCATTGAATGGATGGACAAGACAGGGCAGACGCCAGCAATGGAAGTGAAAACCCACTCTTTCTGTTGTGATCGTGAAAGGTAGGCTCAGTCAGGAAAGCTTTATGGAGGAAGTAGTTGTGGGGGGGGGGAGGAAATATACAGGCAAAAGGAGAGAAGAAGGAGGGGCATTCCCAGGCCATGAGAAATGGAAAGGCCAGGAGGTTCACACGCATTCCAGGTAAAGGAGAGCAAACAGGTGACTTAGAAAGATGAGTCTGAATCAGAGAGAAGACTAGAGGGGAGAGGACACAAGGGGCAGAATACCCTTGGAAGGAAATCATAAGGAACCAACGAGCCAAGGTGGGACCACCAAAAACAATCCTTTAGGAAAATGATGAACTTAAAAGGGAGGCTGGAGGCAAAAGTCAAACAGGAAGATCTGTGTGGGGAACCGCCAGAACCGTCAGAACCTGGGCTAAGACAGTAGCTTTATATACGGGAAGGAAAGAAGATGCTGGAGTCTGCACCATGGGAAAAGCGGCAGAATTGAGGGACAGTGTGAATGTGGAGGTTGAAAAGAGTGACAGCAAGATTATGTCCAGGATGCAATACAAGAGGAAAGATGATCTAGCATATCAACATATTGGGTTTCAGGAATCAGAACAGTGCCACAGTGGTAGGGGAGGGAGGGCTTCCCAGAGGTCACACTGAAGTCACACTGAGTGAGATTCCGTGTGGCAGAGTTATCAGATGGAGCATGAAGTTCAGGGACTGTTAGGGGACGAGGCACTGGCTGGAGACACCACAGATATTCCCTTTGTGTAGTTGACATGAGACGTCCAGCCAGGGCAGGATACGCTGGAATACATCCAAGACTTCCCCCCAAGCTGTGCTTGCCCCACTTCCATTTTTGCTTTCACCAGTCCCTTTTTGTCCCCTCTCCTTTCTTCTCCCCTACCACAATTACCCACGGACATTCTCTGCCAATCCCTACCTGGCCCCACCCTCTTAACTGGTACACAGGTTGTGAATTGCCCAGCACAACTCTAGGGAGGGTCATTCACCCAGACTATGAAGTGAACGGCAGCTCCTAGAGTTGAGCAGCGCATGATCTGTACAACAGTGGCCACAGCCCTGCTGGACCCAGACACGTCTGCCAGTTGTGGAAGGGGCACGACTCCCACCAGCAGAGTACAACAAACGGAGAGCTGACAAGGGTCCCGGAGTGAAAAGTAGAGAATAAGAGCACTAGGACCTGAGACAACAGAAGAGACGCTCCCAAATTTACTGAACGATCTGGAAGCGTCCTGCACGTGGTGGCAGCTAAAGCAATATGCCTGGGTGAGCTCTCTTGGGGAGTGAGTTCCAGAAAACCCCTCAGAGGTGAAGGAAGAAAACACACTAGCAGCTAGAAAGGCTGCCCCCCCAGAAGCAGGAGTCATGGGGATTGGGATTGTGTGGGCCCTGATGCCAGAGGAGGGGAGTGGCTGCCGAAGGCCTCCATTGGGACCCTCCTCTGACCGTAAGTGCACTGTAGTCATTCACCCTGTGCACAGCTGGGTTCTCCTGGCTGGGACAGACACCACACACCACGCGCTTGCTCAGAGATTCAGACCTGCCTTCTCTTGGGGTGTGGGAGAAAACCCCTGGTCAGGTCACTGATTCCTTCAGTTCTGGTTCACACTGCCCAAAGGGACTCAGGAAAGCGAAAGCATTTAAGAGTCAGTCCTTGTGTTCCATGGTGGGCACTTAATAAGCAGATGGATTTCTGTGGCTGATAACCAAGTGGTTATATTCATATAATCGTATTAGATGAAGTGAAGATGGTGCCTGTGGATGGGGGGGGGGGGAGATAAAGAGGGAAAAATAATAATAATAAAAAAAAACCCACCAAAGATTCCTAGGGTTGGAGAAGGGCGCTGGGCCATAAATCAAGAGGCACCAAGGTTTCGAGAGGGTAGAAGGCAGGGGACAGTAAGGGAGAAAAAGTAACAGGTAGGAAAAGTTGACGAAGCCAAGGCTCCTAGGTCTTTGTGTCTAAATTGCAGCCAGGCAGCTGTGGAGCTGTAGGAGAAGGCTGAGGCAGAAGATCGAGCCACAACGAACAAGACGGGGGACCCGCACACCAATTTTTATCGTAGCGCTCGGGCCACACGGTGACCTTCGTAGGAGGAAGTTGGAGGGTCCTCCGGCTTCCCTGGAAAGGCAGCTGGGCGCGGGCTAGCGAGCGCGGAGCGCGGCTGGGCCGGTCCCGGCCATGGCGGGGCAGATCAAACCGCAGATTTCCGCTCCCGAGCTGGGGCGCGGGCCGGGACCGCTGGCACCTTCCGGGCCGGGAGTTCAAGGTGAGCCGGCTGCCGGAGGCTAACAGGTAGGGAGGGCCGGGGGAAGCCGGCCGCGGGCCACTCCCCCCGCACATGTGGGGACGGGGCTCGGCCTAGAGGACGACGGCTCGCACCCCGCGCAGCCCGGCCGGATTCGCGCCGACTCCGGGCGGCCCCGCGCCCGCTGCCCGCCGGGCCGCGCCGCCCGCGGACCCCGGCCGGGTCTCCCGGGAGCCGCCCCGGCACCCTCGGCGCCCCAGGCCGCGCGAGGCAGCCGCGCCCGCCGGTCCCCCCGCGCCCCCGCCGGGCCCCGCGTGCACTCACCCAGCGACAGGAGCGCCAGCAGCAGCGGCCTCGGCGCCAGGCGCCCCATGCTCGCCGGGCGGGAGCGACTCTCCCCCTCCTCCTCCTTCCCCGCCGCCTCTCCTCCTCCTCCTCCTCCAGCTCCGGCTGCTCCAGAGTCAGCGCTCCTCCGCCTGGGCCGCGCGCCTGCTCCGCTCTCCTCACGAGCCGAGAAATCCCAGCGCTGAGGCGGACGTGCGCCCTTCGCTCCGCGCCCGCCCGCCCGCCTCCGCCCTCCTCCTCCAGCCGGCCGGGCACCGGGAGCCGGGCGCCGGAGCCGCCCCGCCGAGCCGAGCGTGCAGCCCCGACCGCTTCCCGAAAGGAGAAGGGAAGAGCCGCAGCGCCCGCCCGCCCGCGCCTCCCATCCGGCGCTTTGCCAGCAACAAACACAAACTTTCCCAAGCCCCTCCCCGCTCCAGGTAACGGAGGCAGCGCCGGGGCCACCCGCTTAAAGGGGAGGAGGCGTCGGAGCCCACCCCGCTCTCCCCTCCGGGCCCCCGCCCCGCGACAAACTTTCCTCCGACCTTTAAAAGTTGGCCTTGGAAAGACTCTGTCTGGAAATCCCATCGCTTGAGCTGCATTCCGAGCCACCCCGAGTTCCATCACTCTGGAGTCACCCACGCGTGGCTACTATTCCCTCAGCTGAGTCCCAGCACATTCACCCACTCATCCCAGCTAAGCTCCCAGCCACCAGTCTCCTGGCCCTTGTGAAAAATTATTGGGATAAGACTGAAAGAGATGAAAGGACTTTCAAGGGCAGGGATTCCAGCCTCCAAGGTAGAGTCCTTAAGTATTTTGATGCCCTGCGCAGGATTCACAGCGGAAGTGGCGAGACCAGAACCCAGGTCTCACTCTGCTCTGCCCACTGCCCTGTGGCTGGGTGGGCCTCCCCTCCCCTCGCCCGCCTCCTTCCTTCTCCAGGGTGCCTATGGCACTGATTAGCGCTTCCCACAAATAGATCCATGGTGGGGGCAGGGGGTGGCAGCGAACTGGGAACCCAAGTGTATTAATAGTTACAGTACTTCTATGGAATGTATTCTTTAGACATTATATTTATTGCTTTAAGTGGACACAACTGGTTGCCAATAAAGCTTCCTTTTACCCCCACAATAGGGTTTTGTGCTTTTGATTTGAATACAAAAGGCCCACTATTGGGGAAAAAAATTAGTGTTCATTGTTTAAAACGTCACAAAGATGATTCAAGCATACAGGAAGAAAAAAGATTTTAAAAATGAGCTAAAAAAAGAAAACTACAGGGAGCAGCACTGCCCCCCCCAACCCCCACACCACAGCCTTTTATTAGCATATGCAAAACAAATCACAGATGTTAATGGGAAACTGCCCAAACTGGGGAGAGGAACATTGTTTTTACTCTAATGCATCATTCTTTCCACTAATAAGTGTTTCTTATTTCCACTAACAAATGTGCCATTAGCCAGGTATGAACCCTTCTGTAGGAGACTCTTAAAAATTCATCCCTGGTGGGGCCATAATGTCAATGCCACTGAACTGCACCCTTTAAAAATGGTTCAAATGGTAGAGTCTATGTTATATATATTTTAACACAATTAAAAGATTGTTTTAAACTCATTTTTGTCACCAAGGTTTTCATGCTGTTCACCCAGCCTACAATTCCTTTCCATTTCCCTTCCCACAGAATCCTCTAGAATTTCTCTGGGAAATTTTTCAATTTAATTCAACCAACCTTACATGCAAGCATAATGTCAGGCCTTGTGAGAAGCTGGAGCTTCAGAGAATAGTAAGGCCTGGCCCTTCCAGAAGCTCAGATCTTTCCCTTTCTCAACTACCCACAGTGCTTAATGGCCAAAGCACATTCTGGTACTTAATCACATTCAGTTTAGCACATGCTATAGACTGAATATTTGTGCCCCCCCCCACAAATTCATATATTAATGCTCTAATCTCCAGTGGTACTTGGGCTCTTTAGGGGGTAATTAGGTCCTGGGGATGGAGCCCTCACGCATGGGATTAGTGTCTTTATAAGAAGAGACATGAGAGAGATTGTATCTATGCCATGTGAGATACAGCAGGAAGGCGTCTGTCTAACAAACCAGGAAGAGGGCCCTCAGCAGGGACTGCGTGGGCCAGCACCTTGATCTTGGACATCACAGCCTCCAGAACCATAAGAAATAAGTGTCTGTTGTTCACGCCACCCAGTTTATGATATCTGTTATACCAGCTTAAGCTGACTACATACATTCAGCTCCCATCTCTGTCTAATCTGGAAGGGCCAGAGAGACCATCACAGTCTCAATTTATACCCCCTATTTTACTGCAGATTTGATGTTTGCTAAAAACTCTTTTGTTTAACAAACAAGTAAAAGTCTGGCAGTGTGCCTGGCACAAGATAGTTATTCAATAAATACTTGTAGAGTGAATTAGTGCTAGGCACTGGGCTAGAGCCTGGGAATACAGAGGGAAATATGACAATTCCTGCCCTTGAGGTGCTTGCAGCCTGTGCATCCTGACCTCGCAGGTGTAACCGCTTTGCAAGGGACGGTTGTGACATAAGGGAGTGGTCAGTCCTGGGGAAACTTGTCCAAAAAAGCTTCTTGGAGAGGATGACTGAGAAACGAGTCTTGAATGATCAGCAGGTCTTTAGCTGTGAGGTGTCGGAATGAGCTTACAAGAGATGTTGTATATTTAAGGTGGTAGGGATTCTTCTCCCTCCCCTCCCCACCTCCAGCTGTTACTGAATGAATGGAGCACCTTAACAATCGTGGAAACAGACAGAAGAAATAAGACTGTCCAGGCAGGGCCAGTAGAATGAGGACTAAAGTGGGTAGCCTGTTGGTGGTGGGCAGCCAGCTGTGTCATGAGTCAGCCCAAGACAGATGTTTTTGTAGCAGAAAGTGAGGGTAAATGAGTAACTCCAGGTGCTTGGCCATAACACCACATCCTCTGATAGCCCTACTACCAAAGGATAAAATACACTCTGAACTAAGGGAACATCACACCTGA
This sequence comes from Camelus ferus, assembly GCF_009834535.1. Classification (NCBI taxonomy): domain Eukaryota; kingdom Metazoa; phylum Chordata; class Mammalia; order Artiodactyla; family Camelidae; genus Camelus; species Camelus ferus. The sequence goes on from NC_045704.1 coordinate 59,977,099, forward strand.
AGCAGACAGCACCATTTGTTTAGTCATGACTCGGGAATCCAGTGGTGCTTTTGTTGCAAAAGGTATTTATATGCCAGCGTGAGTATTCCCCTCTACAGGTAAGGCTTTTGCCCCAACCAGTTGTTCTCAGTTTGCTCGGTCTATATCCTTGCCTGGGGCAGGAAGGCTCACTCTCCAGCACCTCTGACCCACACCTATCCCCAAGGAGGTAAGTCCCTCTGCAAGTTTCTTTGGCCAATCAGTGACCCCCAGAGGCTCTGGTCACAGCAGCCAGCCATTATTGTCTCTTGATTACACGGATCTGTCTGCAGGTGCTGCCTCCTAAAAACCCCATGAGGGTCCCACACTCTCACTTCTAACAGATTTTCCTGCAGAGATCAGTAAAATCATCTTATTATTTAAAGGTGAACATGGAAATATTAAAAGATCCCAGTGAATGAATTTGCTGATTGTCTTAAGATTCCCCTAGATTTGGTATGTTAGCTTTGCTACCTCCACCAGCGTGTGCGCACAAACACACACACACACACACACACACACACTCCAGATGACCCTGACACTACTTCAGCATAATGGCCAGCACAGGAGTGTGTTCAACAGCAACATTTCATTCCACTAATCATTTTCATTCAGTTGTCCTTCTATGGTACCCAGGTGTCTGTTTCCCCTATTGAAGTTAAACGGGATTGCTAATCAAAACGAAATTTTAAGACTTAATCATAGAATTAGAGAATGGAGTTAAGAGTTAAAAGGGGAGGGGGGGACTTCATTTCCTGATGAGTGAGAGTCATTTAATACTGGTGAGGCCTCGAGGGAAGTTGTGGAATGCCCATCGGACAAGTTTCAAAAGCAGAAAGGGACCTCATCTGTTTGGAATGGGTTAAGCATGGTCCTGCCGAGGGCTATGCTCTGTGACCTCTGCCCCAAAAGACTGAAATGGGAGATAGTGGAGAATGTTCTTAGATGCCCAGAACTCTCCCTGAGTCCAGCTCGGCCAGTTTAGAAGGGCCTTCCAAGCGCACACCCTGTAGAGACACCGGGGTGAAAGAATTGGAGGATAAAAACAAGAAGATGGAAGGAGATGAAGCTTTTGCTGTAAAAGCTCTCTATAAAAGTGAGGCATCGTTACTCTATTAAGAGTATGCATGGCCCTTGCCCTACAGGAGTTTATAATCTAGTTCAATGTAGCAAAAGACCTGGAACTCTGCAAAGGAAGGGGAGAAGATTGATGCCAGAAGAGCAAAGGAAATTGAAAGGGAGGTAAGTAGATAAGAGAGGCACCAGTTATTGTGTGTCGTATTCTACAAATACTCCATCATCCCGGCTGAAAATACTTCCAACAATGAATAGAGACAGCACAGTCCATTATGAGAAAGAAGTCTGGCCACATCAGGGAAGTTTGAAATAGCCAGAGGGGACTTCAGGATGTGGGAGGAGATTCTTTACATAAAGCCAGGGTTGCCGACCTGATGGTACCCAAAGGTGCCCCATCCGGCCTGAATTTGTGCCCTGGCCCCAAGCTGGTGTACCAGGGAGGGGGCTTTATGCCCTCATAGGAAGGCACTTTAGCCTGGTCTCCACACAGAAGCATGGCTGGGGGCTGGGGTATGCAGGGGGCAGGGGGTGTCCTCCTCCTTTCCCCTTATCACCCCCCACCAGTCTTCCTCATCTCGCTTGAGCTCCGCTTCCGGGTTCAACTGGAAAATTACCTTAACTTCTAGGCACTAGATTTTTAAAATACTTGCAAACTAAAACACATGCAGAGTATCTAAAATATAGGATGCCCAGTTGAATTTGAGTTTCAGATAAACAAGGACTACATTTTCAGTATAAATATGTCCCAAATATTACATGAAGCCCACTTACACTGAAAAAGTACGCTTTGTTTATCCGAAACACAAATTCAGCTGGACATCCTACATTTTTATTTGCTAAGTCTGGCAACCCTCATCCAGAGAGGAGTTACCTTATATGGAAATCAGTTCTTCTGGAAGACTTGGAGAAGCCAATGGGGAGCTCTGAGTAGTTATCTTCAGATTGTGTTGAAGCTTTGCGTTTCAAAGGAGGAATAGACTTGCTTTGGGTTTTATGTTGAGTCACTGGGTGAAAATTGCCAAGAGACAGAACGGGCCTCATTTGTCATTATCAGAGTTAGTACTCTGAGGGGAGCTACGTTATTTGGTGTTATCCTGTCCTCTCTAAAAAGCATTCAGGGAAAGGTTACATGCCGACCTATAAGGGGGGGCTGTGGGGGAATTACTCTATTGGGTGGGGCCCTAGACAAACTGACTTTGCAGGAAGACCTTTCCAACCTCAAGACTGTGTGATTTACCTACATCCAGCCAACTCTCTTTTCTTCTTCCTCTTCCAAAGTTACATGTTTGCCCCTGCTTCTCCCTTTTCTTCTTTTTTCTTTTTTTAAATTCACTTTATCTTTTTTAATTTAAAAAAATTTAAAAAAAATTGAAGTATAGGCAACTCACAATGCTGTGAACTGCTCCCTTGTCTTGAACTTCCCTCCCTTTGGGCCGGACTGCTGTGTGCCCGTGCAGTGTCAGAGAACGGAGCAAGGTCATCTGCCGCCAGATGCCGGAGCTTTCCTCCGGGAAACTAAGGTTACTACCCCCGCTACCTACCCACCCTCTACCGGAGGGGACTCAGATGAATTATTGTAAAACCAAGCCAAATTTTGGGGAGACAGCTTTTTTGTCCACTTTGTAGCTCATAATCTCCCTCAGAAAGTCACTTAGCGGAGGGGTACATTTTGGCAACTTTGTTTCTCTTGGAAGGTGAATGGGGTGGCATTTTGCAAGTCAGCCACTTCGTGGGTCCTCTCTTGAATGGCTTTTCTTTCCGTGTGGCAGAAGCCAGTTTGTAGCCCCTTCTTTAACATTTCATCTGACCTAAAATTGTTGTATCCATGCTTTAGGATGTAAATCTTGTGGGGCCATGATCACCCATTTGTCTCTGAGTGAGGAAGAATGCGGAGTTACTTTCTGAGGAGAGTCTTGGCGGCCTGCCCGTGAAAACCCTGAGGTGTGCTGGTGTGGCCCGGCCATTTCACAAGAGATGTCAGACCTGCCCCAGGTGGGCTGATTGATGGGGAGAACAGGTGGCTTTGTGCTTAAGCAGCCACCTGGAACCGCCACCATCCAGATGAGGATGAAGGTTTCAAACTTTCTGCTGCTCAATATTTTTAAAAGCTCAGCAGCGAGGAACAATATTTATGGAAGACTCCCTGGTGTAAATACAGTCTGTACGTTCTTTTAGATACCCTAAGATCTCCCCCTGAATTATGAATTAAGGAGCCCATCAGCGAGCTGGCTATCTGGCTATATCATATCAGCACCCCCGTAAAATTGCTTTTACTGAATTGCATTTTGTCATGATGCCATCAGTCGGTATTGAGGGATGTCCTAAGGAGTGGCCCTAAGGAGAGGTTTACAGATGCTCTTCATTACATCAGGCAACAGCCTCTCTACTTAGGACCTGAGCAGAAATTTTACTCTGGTCTCAGGACTACAAAGAATTGTGCTTTTCCTTAGCGACTGGTTTCTTTTTACCTTGTGGACTCTGTAAATATTATAACTGGCAGTTTTCCTGTTATGGTAGTGGTTAGAAACCTTATGGTCAAATTTGTGCCCTTAGGGCTGAGAGTATCTCTCTATGTATCTATGTATCTATCTATGTATCTATGTATCTATCTATGTATCTATGTATCTATCTATCTATCTATCTATCTATCTATCTATCTATCTATCTATCTCAGTGGTAGAGCATGTGCTCAGTATGCACAAGGTCCTGGGTTCAATCCCCAGTCTCTCCATCAAAAAACCAAAAACAATCTGTGGCCTTTCTCTAGCACATAGGAATAGGACTTAGAGCAGGATTTTTTTTAATTGAAATATAGTCAGTTTGCAATGTGTCAATTTCTGGTGTACAGCACAATCTTTTGTTCATACATATATATATTCTTTTTGATATTCTTTTTCATTATAGTTTACTACAAGATATTGAATATAGTTCCCTGTGCTATACAGTAGAAACTCATTGTTTATCTATTTTATAAATAGTAGTTAGTATCGAGCATGAATTTTTGAATCACCTCACTTCCAGCTCCTCCCTCCCTTGCCACTATTATTCCCCCTTCCCGCATTTTACCTTTTTTTCATTTTCATTTCCTCTATTTTGTTCAGGCAGTGGCACAATGCAGGAAACCATTTCTATTCTATTCCACACCTCCTGCCCTTCAAGAGACATTTAAATTCTAACTCCTCACTTGCAGATTAAATACAATGAGGTAATAATCACAATGAACTCCACTTCCAGGGGAAGGCTGGAAAGTGATTAGGCTGTGTCAGCCGCCCTTGAACTTGAGGACTGGTGCGATGACAGAGGGCAATGTGGCCCTTCAGAGTCACCAGAGCTCCTGAGAAAGGACGTCGTTTCCAGGAGCAGCGGGTAGCGGCCTCTCCGCTAATCCTAGAAAAGTGCACAGTTCATTCGTCTGCAAGGGTTAGCAAATATTAGAATGAGCTTGCTCTCTCCAAGCACACAAGGGCTGGAGGGCTGGAGGGCTGGAGTGTTCTGAGGGTGTCCTGGGCAGATGGATAGCAACTGAGCCCAGATTCTATGCAGGCAACAGCTCAAAGGTGATGGTCCAGTTAGCTGTCCTGCTGAGATGCCTCTCACACTTCCTCACTTGACCACCCGTTGGGGTTAGGTTCCCTCGAAGGCAAACATGAAACATCAATCTGGGTGTGAGTGCAAGATTCGGGAAGTGAGCTCAGCAAAACCTGAGACACTGACCTGGGTGTGAGTGACTGATTCAGGAAGTGATCTCAGAAAGCAGTGCTGAGGGAGCAGCAGGGTGCCAGTCCGGGCAGGAGAGGGAGAGAGAGGTTAAAGTCTGTGTTCTTGAGGGAGCACCGCTGTGGGTCATCTGTGTTCAATGTGCCTCAGAACTGTCCCCCAGGGGACACCTGTGTCTCTCCACCTGGACCCCTGGCAGCATGCACTGATCTGGCCCCCTTGGCTGCATGGAAACCCTGGGAGGGGCTGAGGGATGTGACTCGGGGCATCTTGTACAGTTACAGCTGTAGTCCTGTCAGTTTCCCTGGGCTGCTGTCCCCTACCCATGCCCTGTGCGTATCTCTAGCACTGCATTTAAGACATGTGTCTTATGGTTGCACAACTACCCTGCATTTATGTATCCACCCCCTTCGCTGAAGGAGAGCAGAGGCTGTGCTCCCAGCTTTGTATCCCAGCACCCAGCACGGTGTTCGACACACAGTAGACCTGCCTAGTAAATGCTTCAGCTCCAACAAGTGCTGGTATAGCGTGATTCCTTATCTACTGGAGTGCCACATACAGTTTTATTTGAGGGAAAAATAATTCAAAACACTAATCTACTCCAACCCTCTCATTTTACAGATAAAGCTTCAGAGGCCCAGAGAACCTAAGTAACTTGTCCGAGATTACACAGTAGATTAAGGTGCATATGGAATATTAAAATGATTTCACAGAGTATGCCAAATGCAGTCAGGGGAGCCGACTGGAGTTAGAATGTGAGTTATTAGCACTTCAGACGGAGGGTATGACCACCTCCGTGCTGGCTTTCCAGGAGGAAATGGCATAAAATAAATTAACCTGGAAAGTTCTTGAGCTCTGATTAAAGAGGTGAATGGCTTGAATGAGGCTTTCTCTTCTAGGAGGAGAAATTCACCCTCTGTAAACACATTTTCAGGTAACATACCAAGGACTTTGAATCAGAAGGACCCCATTGAGCATTTTCTTCCCTCCACCCTGTTCATCTGACAGTGGCAGGTATGGGGAGAATGATGTTTTTGTTTTTAACCAAAAAAATGAGGTATGGATGGTACTACCATCTTAATAACTGGACAAGATTTCTGCCAGCCCTCCCCCTTGCCCATGCTCCCCTCCTGCCTCTATAGACCATCATTCTACTGTCATCTAAGGTGCATGTATGACACAGAGTACACCAGGGATGGTCAAAGATTGTGATGAAAACCAAATAAGAATTTACCACTTGTCACTGCATGCATGCTAGTATTAAAAACAAAAAAACAGAAAGAAACCTAGTGAAACACTTTATTTTGTGGGGAGGGGGGAAGTGGGGGTTGTCATGTGAGTCATGAGAACTAGTCATTCCGGTCAAATGAGAGAGTCAGGATTTATTTGAACAGACATACTCGCACCAAACTTTTCTTATTTGCCCAGACATGGGTCAACATTACTCTAGAAAAGAGGGGCTGGTGCAATGTTTCCACTGTCCATGGCACCATAACAAAAAAAGAACTTGGTGAGTATAAGGCAGACCCCTGCTCCTCGTCTGTGTGGCCCATTCTTAAAAGTTTTCCTTCTGACACTCATCGGAGCCAGAAGCTCCAAAAGTCAAATGATGCAGAAGGAAGTGGTGACATTTTTCTTCGGGCCACTGGAGGATACAGGTTAAGAGCTGTGAATTGGAGTCACAAAGCCTAGGTGAACGTTCAGGCTCTGCCACGTGTAAAAGTTCTCTCACCTGACACAAGTTATCTAACCTCCCTGGGTCCTTTTCCCACGTCTGCAAAGTGAGAACAATAACACTATTGTTTGGGGATAATTGAGAAAGGACAGCACATTTCTGTGGTGAAAGCTGTTGGTTTGTCTCTCTACAGTGAGTGTCCCCACCTCCATGTCCACCATGGCAGACGACCAGCGTCTACCAAAATGTGTATCCCCCTCCACAGTGTGGAGTTATCCCAGGGGACCTGCTGTCCTGCTGGGGACTGTATTTCTGGCTCCCTTTCCATCCAGATGTGTTGGGTGAGCATGAGCAGAAATTCCACGTGTAACTTCAAAGGGAGCAGATTAAGAAGTAGTTAGGTGGCGTCTTCATAGTCTCTTCTCTCATCTGCTGGAGCCACAGGGTGGGGAAGCAGGAAGAGTCTTCGGATCTCTACGTGGAGGAAAGCTGCAGCCAGGAACACCTGCATTGTCCTGTCAGGCTAGGGAGAAATGAGCTTTGAAGGTGTTAAGTCACTGAAATGTGGGGGCTTACTTGTTACAGCTGCTACCATTACCCGGAGTAATACACCTCCCGTCCTCTTCTCTAACAGAACGTCACTGCTACAGAGGAGCCCACCCACCTCTGCTGAACCACAGACCTCAGGGGAGGCTGCTCTATCCCCAGGCCCAGTGTGTATTCCTGAGTGCTCTACAACGTCAGCTCTCTGAAGCTCTAAATTCTCATCTTCACATGTACCACCATGCCCTTGTCAGGACTGGCTTAAGCATGAACATGTGAGCAAATTCTAGCCAATGAGATGGGAAGGGAGGTCTCCTGGGAGGGGTTCTTAGAAAAGTCTTTTTCTTATATTAATAGAACTACTCTAGCTTTCTTGCGATTACTGTTTTTTTCCTTGTTTTCATTTTCTTTGTATTATTTTTTTCGTCATTTTTGGTATTATTACTTTAAAGTTTTATTGAGGTATCATTTGCATATAAATAAATAAAATTCACCAATTTTGAATATACAGTTTGGTGAGCTTTTACAAATCTAGACAGTCATATAATTACAACCACCACAATCATAATAAAGAATATTTCTATCTTCCAAAAAAGTGCCCTATGCCCCTTTGTAATCAGTCCCCTCCCTCTGCACTCTCTCCCTGGCTATCACTGGTCTGCTTTCTATCATTATAGCTTTGTCTTTTCTCAAATGTCACATAAATTGAGTCATACAGTTATACTCTTGTATATCTGGATTCTTTCACATCGTGTAATGCTTTTGATATTCATCCATCATTGTATGTATCAGCCATTCATCCTTTTTTATCACTGAGCAATATTCCATTATACAGATATAACATAATTTGTTATCCATTCATCAGTTGGTGCACACTTGCCTTCTTTTCAGTTTTTGTCTGTTATGAATTAGGGTACTATGAACATTTGCCAGCAAGTATCTGTGTGGACATACTCCTCTTCTCTTGGGAAAATACCTGGGAGTGGTAATATTGGATCATATGTTAGGTCTATATTTAAATTTATAAAGCACTGTCCAACTGTTTTCCAAGTAATATTTTGGAATATGTTATTTGGCATTTATACCTGAAACATCAGAGAGTTTCAGTTCCTCCACACTCTTGTCAACACTTGGTATTGTAAAACATTTTTTTTTTTGTCAGACATTTTTATTTTAAGCTATCCTAGTGGGTCTGTAGTAGAATCTTAAGGTAGTTTTAATTTGCATTTCTCTAGTGACTAATTCTGTGGCATATCTTTTCATGTGTTTATTTGCCATCTGACTATATTCTTTGGTGAAGTGTCTACTCAAATAGTTTGCCCATTTTTAATTGAGTTGTTTCTCTTCTTGAGTAACTTATAGGAGCTTACTATATGTTTTGAAAGCAAATTCTTTATCAGATACCTGTTTTGCAGATTTTTTTTTCCAGATTCATGTTTGCATGGTATATCTTTTTTTATCCTTTAACCTTTCCCAATCTGTGACTTTATACTTTCAGTGCAATTTTAGCAGACAGTATCTAATTGGTTTGCTTTCTTATCCATTCTGACGATCTCTGCCTTGTAACTGGATTATTTGGAACATTTACATTTCATGCAACTTCAATATGACTGATTTTAACTTTATGATCCTGCTGTTTGCTTCATATTTGTTTCATTTGGTTTTTTTCTTTTTCTGCCTTTATTTGTATTTAGTTTTATTTTGTTTTTTAGTATTTCATCTCTCCTTTTGGCTATATCTCCCTGCTATTCTTTTTAAAAGTGGCTTCTGTGTTTACAACCTGCATCTTTAACTTGTCACAGTCTACTTCATGTAGCTCTAAGAGACTTACAATACCACTTCCCCTCTCCCTTTCTCCTCCCTTGTGCTATTGTTTGCATTAATTTTCTTCTACCTATGTTATAAATCTCGGACTACATTATTGTTATTTTTTTCTTTAGACAGTCAATTACCTTGTAAAGTAATTTCAAAATAAGGAAAAATGTCTTGTATTAATCTACATACTTACATTTCCAGAGCTCTTCATTTCGTTGTGTGGTTCTCAATTTCTATCTATAGTGTTTTCTTTCCACTTGAGAAAATTCCTTAATATTTCTTATAAGTGTACTTCTTCAGGTGATAAATTCTCCAGCTTTTGTTTGCCTAAAAAAGTCTTTATTTTGTCTTCATTTTTTGAAGGATACTATTTCCCCTGGATAGAATTCTAGATTGTAAAATTCCCTTTGCTTTCAGCACTTTAAAGATGTCATTCACTATCCTCTGGCTTGCAGTGTTTTTGACAAGAAGTCAGCCTTGTCAGTCTCATCTTTGTTTTCCTTTATACACTGTATCTCTTTCTGTGGCTACTTTTAAGATTTCCTCTTTATCATTGGTTTCCAGTAATTTTATTATGATGTGTATGTCATAATTTTCTTTGTATTTAACCTCTCTTGGGCTTAGTAAAATTTTAAGATCTGTGGTTTATAGTTTTCATCAAATTTTGAGAAAATTTGGCCTCTATTTTTTCAAATAGAATTTTTGCACTTACTACCCTTTTTGTCTTTCTGAACTCTGATTATATGAATGTTTGTCACTTGATATGATTCCATAGGTCACTGTGGCTCTGCCCATTGTTTGAAAAATGTTTTTCTGTCTTTGTTTCGATTTGGATAGCTTTTATTGCTACGTCTTCAAGTTCATTGATCTTTTATTTTGCAGTATTGATTATGCTAGTAAGCCCATCCAGCAAATTTTTCATTTCAGAATTGTATTTTCCACTCTAGCAATTTCTTTTCATTATTTTTGTGGTTTCCATTTATGTCTTCATTATCTTTATGTTTTATCTTGAATTCTTGGACATATTTATAATAGCTGTTTAAATTTCTTTTTTGAAAATTCCACCATGGTGTCACTTTTAATCTGTTTCTACTGGCTGGCTTTTCTTCTGATTAAGAGTCACATTTCTCTACTTCTTTGCATGTTCAGTAGCAATTGGATGCTAGGTATTGTGAGCATTATATTGTTGAGTATCTGGATTTTGTCACTTCCTTTAAAGAGTGACAGGCTTTGTAGTTGCATACAGATAAACTTGATTTTTTTAACTATGTTTAAAAATTTTTTATTCTTAGAAGTAATGTGTGCTTATTATATAAAAGTGGTAAGTCTAAAAAGTATAAAAAAGAAGATAAAGCAATGCAGAATATACTCATCCAGCAATAACCACTGTTAATACTTACATATTTCCTTTCAATGTTTTTTAATCTTTAAGAATAAATTTCATTTAAAAATACATAAATATGATAATAAATACAAAACTCTGTTTCCTGATTTTTAAATACAGCAATATTTTCTCATGTTATTAAAAATCTTTTATAGTTACTTTTTTAGCCTTGTATTTTGAAATAGTTTTAGATTAACACAAGAATTGCAAAGGTAGCACACAGTTCCTGCATCTCCTTGATCCAGCTTCCCTTGATGTTAGTATCTTCCATAACCACAGCCCAGGCATACTTGGCCATATTGTACCTCAATTTATTGTCCTCCACAGATACTGCATTTTTTACAAATTGAAGGTTGTGGCAATTCTGCCTCGACCAGGTCTATCAGCACCATTTTTCCAATAGGATTTGCTCACTTCATATCTCTGTATCACGTTTTGGCAATTCTCACAATATTTCAAACTTTTTCACTATTTTTATATTTGCTGTGGTGATCTGTGATCAGTGATCTTTGATGTTACTACTGTAAAAATATTGCAACTCGCTGAAGACTCAGATAATAGCACTTTTTAGCAGTGAAGTATTTTAAAATTAAGGTACGTATATTGTTTTATCAGACATGATGTTATTACACACTTAATAGACTACAGCATAATATAAATATAGCTTTTATATATCCTGGGAAACCAAAAATTCATATGACTTGCTTTATTGTGATATTTGTTTTATTTTAGTGATTTAGAACTTAAACTGAAATATGTCTGATGTATGCCTGTACATTTATCTAGAGTTGCCAGATTTAGCAAATAACACAGAACACCTAGTTAATCTTGAACCCCAGACAAACAATGAACAATTTTTAAGCACAAATATGTCCTAAATTTTTAAGCACAAGTGTGTCCTAAATATTGCAGGAGACATGCATATGTACACAAATAAATATATATGCACATACATAAATATACACATTTTTTAAAAAAACAGCTTGATTCTTTTGAAGACATTTTTAACCTTTGTTAAGGCAGGTAGCCTTTGCTCTAGGGTTAGTTTAGTCTTACTAATAGCCTTCTTGTTAAGGAACAACCCTTCTGGAATCTCCACTAAATGCTCAGGTACCCAGAAAAGACTCTTCAGTCTATCTGGCTGGAATGCACCTGTGTGAACACTGGGAATCATGCAGCTTTGAGAGTTGTTTTATTGCCCAGCCTTATATAGTTTTACTCTGAGTTTATGCAGCTTAATTATCAACCAAAGACTCAAAGCTTCCCCTTAAGCAGATTGCTGGGGGTTCTTCCTCTAAGTACCTTTTGTCTCTCTAGCAGTCTGCCCCCAACTCCAAACTCAGCATCCCCAAACTCTGGTCATGTCTCCCACACTCAGAGAGGCTGCATGCTTTGCTTGGGTCCCTCTCCAGCTCTGTGATCCAGAAATGTTTGCAGGACGATAGCCAAGGCAACTGTGGGGCTCATCTAATTTTTTGCACTTCTCTTGGGGATTGCTTTGTGCCGCTTGTATACAATGATGGAAAACAGTTTTTTCATACATTTTATTCAGTTTTATAGTTGTTTATGGTAGAAAGCAATTCCAGTATCAGCTACAGCTTCATGGCCAGAAATGGAAAAGCCTCTTTTTTCTTATAAAGAAAAAAACCCAACATACACACATGGTAACTTCTCTCTTGGATGCTCTGTGCTTGGTTGTGATGATGGTTGTGTGAGCCAAGTTATAGACATGAAAAAAGCTGGCTTGCTGCAAAGCCAATATGACAAGAATGGAAGGAGACAAAGGTGGAAATTACCTGGGTCCTTGGTGACACTGAGAATCCACTGAATTAATCAATTCTGGAGCCCCCCATCTTGGAGACACTGCTATTTGAAAAAAAAAATGTTTTTTCTTAATTTTTAAACTAGTTGGGGTTTTTGTTATTTGATGTCAAAAGTATCCTAATTAATACAAATTAGTGTACTATTAGTAAACATTCAGTTAATTGTTAGTAAGTAATCTTAAAATTACAATTGTAGAGCACTTTGTGTTATCTAGGTAGTATGCTGAAAGTTTTATATATATTACCTCACTTAATGTCATAGCCAACCCAGCAGGTGGTTAGTATAAAGCCCATTTTATAGATTCAGAAATTGAGGCTGAGAGAACAGCACAGTTTTCAAGCTTACAGAGTTTAATCTAAGGCACTGCCAGGATCCAGTCACAGGACCCTCTGACTTCAAAGTTAACACTGTTATTTAGTCTTTCTAACATTGGCTTTCAAGTCCCTTAACTTAATCTAGACCACAGTTCTTTTTATTTAAAAGGGCAAAACCGATCAACAACAAAAAAGTACCTTTCAAGTTGGGGATCCAGAACACCCGAAAGTTAGCCCAGTCAGGGGAGAGAAAGTTCTAATCTGAGTCCTGGGTCCTCACTTCCCCTGCCTGCCCGTTTCTGAGGATAAAGGTTTGAGTACTTTCTGTTAAGTCAGAACGGTTGGCCTAGTCCTAAGAAAGAATACGTGATGCCAGCGAGCACCTGGGAATTGGAGTTAGGTCCCCAGAAGCAAGACATCCGGATGTGCAGCAGGGTTGAAACAAACAGCCAAGGGGTCGCATCAGGGCCACCTGAGCTGAAAGAAGTTTTCAGGTCCCAGTCAGGGACACGGTGGGGTGAGAAACAGCAGTTGTGGGAAATCCCGGGAGTCCCGCGTCATGGTCCTGCTATGGGCGGTATACAGACACTGTAAATCCTTTAGGAAACTCTTCCCTTAGTCACTCAGTGTAAGTGAAGTTTCTAAGAGCTGTTATCAGCAGAGAGCAAGGGAGAGAGGGAGAGAGATGATAGAGCGAGCGAGCAAGAGAGACAGAGACAGAGAGGGAGAGATGAGATGCTGGGGTGGGGCGGGGCGGGGAAGAGAAACCCAGGAGCAGAACCAGAGGATGGGCAATAATGAAGCAGGGCAGCAAGCCCTGCGCTGGGCTCCAGTGTGTCCACGGTACCGCCTTCTGTAATGACTGATTCTAGGCAGACTTAAGACACGACTGGGCATGAGGCTACAAAACTACGTTTCTGTTCCTCACTAACTTCCCAAAGAAGCTGGGCAACGAAGGGGAGTGAGTCAGCCAGTCAGTGAAAGCACGTCACCCACAGATAGGAGGGCACCTAGAGGGAGGCAGGAAGAAGGGGTGTGTGTGTGTGTGTGTGTGTGTGTGGCGGAGGGGGAGCGGGGGGTTACGAGACAAGAGAGAAGGAAGGCCCTCACCCTTCTCCCCACCAATCCCAGAAACCTGAAGTTGACAATAATTTGGGTAGAACTGCCTTCAGAAGTGAGGAGGAGACAAGAGACATCTAGGCATGACTGATTGAGTAAAAAGAGCAATAAAAATTGCATTAGCTATGGAGGAGAACATGGAAAAATGAAAACACCGAATTTGCTGGTGGGGGAGGATGAGATGATGGATGATTTTTTTTTTAAAGTCTGCTATTTCAATAAATAGCTTTTTAAAAATGACATCCTGTGTTTGAGGGTCAGGATTTGGTCTGGATAGTCTTTGGTCTGGATAGTCTCTGTCCTGGAATTTAACTCCCTGCCGGGGAGGCTGGTAGCACTTTAAATTGATCCTGAGAACAAAGAAGGGAGCCCTGCCACATTTTAATGGCCTCCAGCTGCTGGACCAGCCCCTCTCAGGCATTAGCCTTGACCACACCCTCAGAGCACTCTGCTCTGGGGCAGCCTGTGCTCCCGAGGTTTGGCTGGCTGTCTCGAAGTTAGATCAGCTCCTTGGAAAATGTTACTGCTGGTGTCACCAGTTGCAGAAAGCGGCCTGCCTTTGGCATGAGGACCCTTTCTGGGCTCTCTGGTGGGAGAGAGCCATGCAGCACTGACCAGGGACGCCCCTCTCTTCTCTGCAGTGGCAGGGTGGGCAGAGAGACTGGCTGGAAGGCCTGGGCTGGCACATCAGGGAGAGCCAAGGCCTGACAGTTCCCTTGCCAAGTGGTCCATCCAGCCTAGGTAAAACTACGTGATGTGCAGTCTGCCTTCCAGCCCCACCTTCATGGCATCCTTAGGGGAGGTTTAGCAAGATAACCCATTTTATAAATCACCAGATTTGAAGGTCACGCCCCCTTTCTCCTAGCAGGGAGAACCTAGTTGCTTACATTGATTATCTCCTGTATCACTTAATTAACTTTTTAAAAAATTTTAATTAAATAAAATGGCAGGGAGTTTCCTCAAAAAATTAAAAATTAAAATTAAAAATTAAAAATTACCATATCATCCAGCAGTTCCACCTCTGGATATATACCCCCAAATTGAAAGCAGGGACTTGTAGAGATGTTTGTACACTTGCATCCACGGTAGCATTATTCACAACAGCGAAAAAGGCGGAAACAACCCACCTGTCCATTGACAGGTGGATGGATAAACAAAATGTGGTATATACAGACAATGGAATACAATTCTGCCTTAAAAAGGAGGGAAATTCTGACACAGGCTACAACATGGATGGACCTTGAAGATATTATGCTCAGTAAAATAAGACAGTCACAAAAGGATGAATATCTTAACATCTGCTTATATGAGGAACCTAGAACAGTCAAACTGATAGAGACAGAGAAAAGAATGGTGATTGTGGGGCAAGTGGGGACTGGAGAGTTGTTAGTAAGTATGGAGTGTCTGTTGGGATGGTGAGAACTTTCTGGAGCTGAATATTGCTGCTGATTACACAACAATGTGCATGTGCTTTATGCTACTGAATTTTCCACCTAAAAGGACTGAGAAATGGTTGAGATGGTAAACTTATGTATATTTTACAACAAAAAGAAAATGAAGTGTATTAAGTAATTTAGTAACTCATTCAGTCAACAAGCAATTGTGGGGAAATTATATGCCAATGTTATACTACACAGAACACAAAGGAGAGTAAAAAAAGTATTCCTGGCTCCCAGAAAGGTCACCCCTAAGTTGCCAAATACAGTCTTGCCAAATTAGCCTCACTTCCTTCCTAGACCCTGTCAAAGGAATCCATTGATAGAAATCCGCCTATTTCTGCCGGACTTTTTCTTTTATTCTTTCTTTTTAAGTCTCGGTCCGTCTACTCAGTCCCTGCCTTCCCCTTACTCATACACTCTCTCTATACCTTTATTAACACCTATAACATCACAATGCAATCACTGCCTGTATATTTATCTCTTCTTCTAGACTCTAATTCACCCCTGTTCCTAGACCCTAATGCAAGAAAAGCTGTATTTATGTGTTAGGTGGAGAACATGAGATACAGTCTTGCTACTCAAATTGTGATCTGAAGACCAGTTGCATTAACATTCCTTGAAAGCTTGTTAGCAATTCAGACTCTCAGACCCCACCCCAGATCTATTTCATCAGAATCTGCATTTGTATAGGATCCCCAGACCATCTGGGTGCACAATCCAGTTTGAGAAGCCTGGGCTTAGAATATCGTTAGATAGTGGGCATGTATTTGAATGTTGTGTTCCCACACACTTTTATGGGGCCTGACCACCCCCTTAGGAGACTCTAATTGGTAGCCTCTAGAACCAGCCCTTCTGATCACTCAATCTGTCTCTAGCCTCACCCACAACTTTCCTCCAAAACAGTAGCTGAGTTAGAAGTAGAAGAAAATGAGCTGTAATAGAGAGGATTCCAGCCTGCCCACGTGAGGCTCCGTTCAGCAAAATGGAACGGTGACTACTTCCTCAGATCAAATCTTATTACCACGGCAAAACTGACATGGCAAAAGCCCTTGCATAGTAAAGATTTCTGCATTTCAGCTGTCTACGTCTTTCAAGGAAGAACTTCGAAGACTCACGATTTTAAAGGTATGAGTACCTTTAACGAACATTTGTTAAGCTTCTACTTTAATCCCTTCATTTCACAGGAGAGCAAATCAAAGGCCAAGTGAGGTTGGAGGAGCTTGAGCTGACTTGGCCCCTGGGAGCAGGGTTTGACCAAAACTGTGAGCACCTTGCATGTGAATGAGTTGGTGTCCCTTCAAACTGATATTTTTGAAATATTTGTTTAACACTTATTTAGGGATTCTAGGGGTAAACTGATCTTCTATTAATAAAAAAAAAATTGCCTATAGAAACAGATTCTCTTCTTAATTTACACCTACTGGCCCAAACTGAGTCTGGGTACCAAAAAATCTTGGCAAGCTGTTTTCCTCTTTTCTGATGTTCTTGTTCTCACTGCCATTTTCTTTTCAATTTTCTAAAAGGACAGCTTCATGATGGGAATATGAAAGGGTTTACAATTTAGATAAAAGGAATTAGATTTCTTAATCTCAGTAAGTAGCACAGTACTGAGGTTCAGAATTCATCTCATTGCGACTCTGGCTTTAGGTATGGTTGCATCAAGCACTTGTATGTGGCACATCTGTACGCAATCCACAGAGGTGGGTCAATCTGGTAGAGTGTTTTTAAATTTACCACTCAAGGGTGCTGTGTGTTTTGAGGAGAGAGACCCAAAACATGACTTCACATGAAGTCAATTGACTTCAGGGGCAATCTAAATTAACTGGCAATTGTTCCGATTTATAATAGTGGTGTTCTGTTACCCTGGGCAGTTGCTTGGCTGGATCTTATTAATCCAGCTCTGACTGAAATTCAGACGCATTTAGGCATATCTGGAGGATTAGAGACAGGCTGCCAGGAGACTATTTGCATGAAGGGCCAAGGAGTGTTGTGGAAGAAGGCACTATTGGAAAAACATCCATGCTAAAGAGTCAGACACACAAACTTGTCTCAGCACCTCTCATCCTCCAGTGGCAGCTTCACTTGCTCTAGGACAACAGCAGGGGCTGTTGGATTGCTCCTTGGCTTCTCCCCCTTCCTCTTCTCACTATGTAAGGATGGACCAGATCCAAAATGGCAGCTCCAGCCCTGAGGAGCAGCTGGCTCAGTGTTCACCGCAGGCACCAGCAGCAGAGCATCAGGGGACCGATGGGGACCAGACTAGGAGAGGAGGAGGACGGAGGATGTCACGTGGCAGCTGGAAGGGCTTATTCATGAGCGCACGTGAGTCTTCCCGGGGTTCCCAAAATAAGGTCAGAGAGCCAGAAATAGCACCATCAAGTCAATTCTGTTTAGATCCTATGCTCATTTGTTCTGATGGAATAAATAATAAACTAGGAGTCAGGACCTCGGCTTTTTCCTAGTTGGGTTACCCGTGGCAATTCAGTGACCTCTCTGCTCCTCAGTTTCCTCATTTGTAAAACAGGACAATAATGATTGCCTAAACCCTTCCCAAGAGTATTGAGTTTCATGTGATACAAAGTACTTGAAAATGTTTGGTTAACTATAAATGAAAGTAAGGCATTATTATTGACCACAAGGAATTCAACCCCCAGGTCACAGCCTAAAAGAAGGGACTGCAGACTAAGGTGACAGAGGCAGCTAGGAACCTAAAGTTAGAGATTTCACATTTGTGCCGAGAGACTAAGATATGACAGGAGACAGCCGACTCTAGGTTACTGGCTGAATAGCCCGAGTGTGAACAGTGCTTCCTGGGGTTGTGTGACACAGAGCCCACGTCCTTTGGGTCCCCATATCTTTCCATGTTGTGCTAAAACTTGATTGTGTGCTTAAATCACCTGTACGAGGCTTCACTGGAATGGGCTGTCAGCAGGGGTACCTTTTGTGGGGGAAGAAACTATTAAAAAATTGGAAATAATAGTCATCCTCTCTGAATGGACACACCTATCTGCATTTTATCCTCAGTGGTGGCAGAAAAAAAAAATTCAATCCAAGATCTCCCAGACCAGCATGTCATATCCTGTCTAGAAGAGGGCTTTCCCAGGCAGGGAGGAGACGCAGCCAGCACTCTGCAGGTATCGCCATTATGTCATGGTCTTGGTTTTTTTGATAATAGACAGGAACATAAGGAGAAACACAGGTCATGACATGCACTGCTCCAACAGGTTCTGGCCACACAAGGCAAGGTGGTGACTTGAATGGTAGAAAATTTAAGTGGCTTTGGTCATGTCAGAAATCACTGTTAGCCTCACCCGGGCGGATCCTATCCCAGTGGAAAATCCGAGTGGCTCCCCAGGTTAGGTAGGTAGGGTGTGCTTTCCTTGGGAAAACTGCAGAATGCTGCGCTAATCACATTTGCACAAAAAGTATTGCAGATATTTCCGTGTTCCATATGGAAAGCCCTTGCAGTCAAACCAGAAAATGCAATCGTGGGAGGGCCTGCTGGGGTTCCTGGAAAGCCATTCAGTGCAGACACCTGGGGCCAGATCCTTGGAGCGACAGAGGTATTCCCTTCCCCTGGCCAGTGACAGCTGCTCTGTGGCCCACTCCCCAGAGTCTAAATGGTTCACTTTTCAATCAAACAATTTTCAGTCAGTCATCAAGGTCCCTCTCACATCTAAATTTCCATGAGTCTGTCATCAAATAGTCATTGCATAGCGAAGTATTCCAGGCTCTACCCCTGCACTGTGGGAGTTACCTGGGCTTACCTCCCCAACCCCATCCTCTCAGGAGCTTTTCTATTTGCAGGACTGGTGAATACAACGAAAGAACGTTCTCCTTTATTTAACATCCTCCGCGAAAGCATTGCAAGCAAATTCTTTTTCCAGATAACTGAAGCTTACTTACTCCATGAAGTGCCAAGAACTTATTTGAGTCTGTTTTGATGGAACTCTTTTCAAAATGTATTATACAGCACTCTATCTTCTTAAAATGATGCTTCTGAACCATATGTAGCTTTTCTTTAAGTGACTATTCATTTGCAACCATTTGTTCAACAAGTGTTTTTCACATCCCTAGTATTGGTTAGGAACCCCTAATCCCTGGGAACTCAATGGGGAACAGTACATAAATCCTCTCTGCCAAGAGCTTCGGGTGATGGGGGGAGACAGAAACCAGCAGGCAGTTGTACAGTAAGCTACCATGATAAGGTAAGCAGAAAGCAGGACTTTATTTAATCTTGAGGTCAGGAAAGGGGTGCCCTTGAGGTTGAGAAGGGAAGTAACAGCAAAAATTAGTTGAAACAGGAATGAGGAGTTGAAGGGCGTCCTTCAAGAAGAGGGAATTGCAAAAACAAATGCCTGGAGGCACTATGGGGTTTGGGAGAAAATGCAGAGAAGACGATGAGGGGACAGGGGGCTGCACAGTGGAGGGACATCACATGATGGTGTGCACAGGGTAGCTGGTGCAAAGAAGGCTTGAGTCTGGAGACATTACCAGAACCAGGACACCAAGAACCTTCTATGCCTTTGGATACGACTTGGATCTTCATCTTCTTTTCAGTCTGTGCACAGCACCATTTGATTAATCAGCAGCCAAATGTTAATTGGCCACCTACCAAACACCAGGTGGTGATAATAATCGCTAACCATAAGTGCTTACTATATGCCAGGCATGACGCTAAGCACTCGCAACCATTGCCTTATTTAATCCTCACAACATAGGCATTAATATTTCCCCCATTCTACGGATGAGGAAACTGAGGTTCCAAGAACATAGGCAACCTGCCCACAGTCACCCAGCTCGTCTGGCCCATATCGTGGCAGGTGCCACAGATAATGAAGAAATACCTGGGGAGATTTTTGTAGAGGTGCGTGGCATTTTTTATGACCTACACCATCATTTCTACCCAACTCTGTTGATCAAAGCAGTCACAAAGATCCTCCCAAATAAAGGGAGGGGATCTTGACCTCACCAGTGGATGGGAGGAGAGAATGTTGCATTTTCAGAAGAGCGTGAGGGACGGGATAGTATGGCTGCCATGTTTGGAAAATGCAGTCTGCTTGGGAGGGTCCCTGGGGAAAAGGTCAATAGGTTAAAAGCTTGACCCACTGCCTGGCTGGACCCATGGTGCAGTGTACAAACTGCAGGAACACATGCAGCTACCTCCACCCAACTGGGTGTGCTTTGGGAGACCCCTGACTCAGTGAATTGCAGAGGGAGGCAGTGTTTTCTGGATCTCAGTACTGGACCACCTGGAATGATTTTTATCTTGTGTTGCTGAGGTCTTACCACCAAGGCTGGTGTGGCTGGGTGCCCAGGTAGTGATAATGCCAGTGATGTGATGGCCTCTAGTGATAATGCCAGTGATGTGGGGCAATACAAGTGGGGGAGGCCACAGTTGTAATGTTTGTCCATGAGTGTTGACTACACCTGAGTCACTACCTCTCCCCAGCAGACAGAGGGGGGCTGTGTTTCATTGAGAATCACAAACCTAGTGGTTACACTTGGGGAGCCTATTTAGGAAGGAGTATCCTGGAAAGGACTGGAATTTCTGCTAGTAAAGTGGTTGGAGGCGCCAAGTATCCAGGTAAACATGATGCCATTTTGTGGGCATTCAACCAGCCAAGAGCCAGAAGCAAGACAGTGTATAAAAACAAACAACCCACCCCTCCCCCAGGGATCTCTGGATGACCAGATCCATTTCACTGCAGGGGGTGGCCTGAGAGGTGAAACAGTGGACAGGAGCTCAGGCAGGTAAGTCACAGAGGACCTTGAACATCAGGCTAGGGAGTTTCAGCTTCTTACTTAGACCAGTTGCTTCCAAACGTGTTTGATCATACAGTCCATTAGTATGACCTTTTTTTGAGCTCTCCTTGTTAACATGAATACTCATCACGGCTGCACTGATAGATGAAGTACATTATACAACCTTGTCAAGCATAGGATTAAGGCAGTGGCCAGATAATTATTAAAGATAATTCTGATATTTCTTTCTGTACCCCAATAGATCAGCACACACATCCCATGTTGGAGGCCACTGGCTCAGACAACCAGAAAGCTTTGAAGGGTCTTGCTCCTGGCAGAGACTTCATTAAGGTGGCATATGAGGACATCGAAGCTGGTGGAGACTCAAGCAAGAGGTGCTTGTTATCTCCAGACCCAGGGCTGGCCCCAGCCCTTTCCACGGTTTTGTTACCAAGAGAATCTATTATTTAAGCATGAACTCACCTGGCTCCCTCCTCGCTTTTCCCAGCTCTCTCCTTTCCCAGCTGTTCAGGGATGGAATACTCACGGCACTGTTCCATCCACAGAGATCTGTAGACCTGCCACATTTCAAATAAAGGAATACCGTCTCGTTCTGTCAAAGCTTTCTCTTGATCCAGCCTGGAAAGATGTCCGGTCTGTCTTCCTCTGTCACCATGTGCTACAATTTCTCTCATCACCGAGAACTTGATAGCTTCCTTTCTCTGGCGGCTTGTGTTGGAACTGCGCGAATCACCCGGTGGGCCAATACTGCAACTCTGCGTAGGAGAAGGTCTGATAATATTGTGTAATAGGCACTCAGCAGTGTGAATGCACACAGCTGTTGAATGTTAACTCTCCCGGCAGGCTTTCAAACCCAAGTGCCTGTCCACACTGAAGTCATGCTCTGGGTTGTCTGGTCCTCTTACTTGTCAATAAGCTTGGGGTGGCGGTTGGTTGGCATCCATGGGCTTACCCTTTCCAGCTGGTCCCAGTAAGCCTGTTAGCCTGTTAGCCTGTCCGCTTCCCATGACCGCTACCTTTTGGTGGATGTGGCCCATTTATTTTTACTGGCCAATGTCGGGAACACAAGTTTAACTAGTTTTCAGGGTCTCACAGGGAGGTGGGCTTGAGGTGGGTGGCAATGATCAAGCCAGAGCCTTGCTGTGGCTTTAGAGCAGAGCTGGACTGGGATAGGCCAGTGAGGTGCCCAGGGCACAAAGGTTAAAGATGTATCAGTTCTCAGCATCACCCACATGCGAGGCCAGCAGAGCCTGAGAGGGATGCCCTCCCGCCAAAGCTTGCCTTGAGGGAGAAGCCCCTTTTCCTGTCTAGACGGACTTGGTGTCCAGGATTGAGCTTTTGAGATATGGGGTGATGGGTCATTTTCAACCAGGGTTTAAGCTGAATCCCATCTGGTTGTATACCAGATTCTGGGGTTTTCCCATAAGTCCAGAGGGGCTGAGCTGGGGGGGTGGGAATGTATCCTGTGGTGATTCAGAATTTTAAAAGTCTCTGTGTGAGTCTCGGAGAACGAAATAGCAGAGATTTGGGGAGGAGAAATAATTCACGTCTCGCACGTGCACGTGGCATCGTGGCCCTTGGTGAGCGGACGGTGGCAGTTTCTCTGCTTGTGGGGACACTTGACTCATATGCTTGCATCCTGTCAGTTTAAGGGACCTTGGCCTTTTGAGCTCTGACCAGTGAGCCATCTGTTACCAAGTTTAAAATGTCGCTTCTGCAAGTTGGCTCTTCTGCCTGCTTGGCTTCGAGCACATTGGCGGTAATATTTTGAATGTAATTCCATTCACTCTTTCATTCCTTCCAGGTCCTTCAGTAATGAATAGCACCTGACCAAATCCTTCCAGCTCACACACTCTAACCTCTGAGGAAACCTTGAGCGCAGGCCAAAGGGTATCACGATGGCTCCAAACCCACAGCATGAGCAGCTCTCCTCTGTCCAAACACAGTCGAAGTAGTCAATACAAGGGAAAAAATGGGAGCAAAGATTGTTTTATTTTGTTTTTTTTTTTTTCCTTTTGAAACCAGCTGGAAACAATCTAAATATCTGAAACAGGGGACTGGCTAAGGCAGTTACAGTACATCAGCTTGAAGGCAAGTGCTACCGCAATTAAAATGAGTGAGGAAATAATCTATGAAAATATGTTTACAATGTTATGTTACACTTAAAAAAAACACAGAATTACATGTTCGCTGCGTGAAACACGTGAGTGCATGGACAGAAGAAACAGGCATGTGTAAAATTGGTTGCATTGGGGTGGTAAGTTTCTCCATGGCTTCTTTTTTTTTTTTTCCTTTTTTTTTTTCCAGGTCAACACTTCTAATAAGTTTATTGCTTCTATTTCTGTAATCACTTTAAAAATTTTTATTTATTTATTAAATATGCTTTAAATTATATTATTTCTATAATGATGTAGGTGTTCAAAAAAATTCCTAAGTACTTCGAAAAAAAATGAAGATGATCTGATGAAGACTGGAAGTCTGTGTCATCCAGCGAAAAGATCGCACTCCGAGCAGGAGCGTGGGCGCTGCCTGCTAGCCATCTGGGCTGGGACCCGACTTTGCCACTTTCTAGCTGTATGACCTTGAGCATATTCTTATCTCACCTGCCAAATGGAGACAGGAATGGTGTCTATTTCATGGGTGATTGTAAGTCTATGTGAGTTAGTGTATGTATAGTGCTTAGAAAAACTCCCGGCCCGAGTGAGCACTCAGTATATATTAGCTCTTGTGATTATATTGTATATCTGTCATATGCCCTAAGCCACATTGGCCTGGGCAAAAAACTAAAGCCATAGGAATTTCTCTGGCTTGACCATAACCCATTCTCATAGGTCTCTGAGTTTTTCCAGGATGCCTCAAGGGTATTTGGCAAGTGAGGGGTCCTCACTGCTTCAGTAGACTGGCAAAAGGGAAGTCCCCCACCTGCCCCTGGCAACCACGCTAGCTGGAGGCCCACTGCCCACCGTGCAGAAGCTGGTGATCCCTTCCAAGGACAGAGAGGCACCTGCTGCTGAAGCTGCAGAAATGGCAGTCAAGGTGGCAGCTCCTGCAGATGCCACAGCTGGTGCCGTCCCCTGTGGATGCCCAGAGTCACAGGCCAGCTGCCCCGTGTCAGTCTCCTCTGTGTCCTGCCACCGTGTCCTGGGGAGAGTATGGCTTTCACTTGTCGCATGTGTGCAGCCCTCTCACATGTGGTCCATTAGGTTGGAGACAAGTCTGAGTGACAACACTGCATTGCTCTTCACGCTGCCCCACCTTCTGCCGCTGAGTCAGTGCACCGACTGGATATTGTGTGCGGCGTGCCCTTCCCTCTTCCCCAGGAGGCCCCACCGCCTTCTTGCCACCCGCCTCCTGCTTACCAGTAGGACAAGCCCAGACCTGACTGTATGCTCATGTGAGGACAATTCTGCTCCAGCTGGGACCCCGAGCAGCACAAAGCCAGAGTGACATCCAACCTGGAGAAAACGTTTGGATGCAGGAATGAGAAACAGATGCCCAGACAGCCAAGGGCAGGGGTGGCCAGAGTGGGGGCGGGTGCCTGAGGCTGCTGCTGACTGGACACTAAAGGTGGGGAGAGGAGGAAGGAGGGGAGGCAGCTGCTGAAAAGCAGGAAGGGAGTCCTCAGCAAATGCTGAAAAAAGACCCTTCAAGCTCATTTGCACAAATCAGCTTCAATCTCCCCAGAGTGTCTTCCTCAACCCCTACCACTCCTCACCCCCTATTCTTTTCTGGCTTGTAATCTTTACAAAATAGAGTGAGGTTGGGGGCAGGGGTCGTTCACAAGTGTGATTATCTCACATGCCTCCTTCTAAAGACAGATCTATTATCTCAAGTGATGCTTTCTTTTTCCTTCTAAGAGTGGGATTAGAAATGGGGACAAGTTTCTTTAATAAAGGGGAGGAGGTGTGTCTGAGGAAAACTGGATGTTGTGAAAAGGGAAGAGGATACAACGGAAAAAGCCCTGGTGGAAATAAAGTGCTCAACTAGTCCTGTATCCATTAAAGTAATAACA
The DNA here is from genome assembly GCF_009834535.1 of Camelus ferus. Taxonomy (NCBI): domain Eukaryota; kingdom Metazoa; phylum Chordata; class Mammalia; order Artiodactyla; family Camelidae; genus Camelus; species Camelus ferus. The sequence continues at coordinate 60,001,802 of NC_045704.1, forward strand.
TCGTCGCATGGCAGGTTTATCACTCCCTTGCAGCTCTCAGCGTGGGAGCTGTGGCTCTTTTTAAAAATGAGAACAGAGTCGCGAGCTGCCGCTCCAATGTGGAAGGGCAGGTCTCCCTGTCCCTCCCTCAGCAATCCTTCCTCACCACCCCCTACCCCAACCTTGGACTTCTCCCAGCCTCTAGAACCATCACGAAAATTCATTTCACTCTTTAATTAGATTTCATGGAGTAAGGGATTGGGAGGGGTGCTGGGAAAGGCATTCATATGACCTCTTTCTGTAGAGAGGGGTAATGCTGTTGATAGGGGAGGTGGGACAATGGTTGCTATGGAGACATATTCCCAGACATACAGACACACACTCATTTTAATGCCTTTTTTTTTTTTCCAGCAGGGGAAGGATCCAGTACCCTATTTTTAGTGTCAGATTTCAGCAAAACAATTCACTTTCGTTTCATCACACACACACTGCTGGGTTTTAAAGTAGGTCACATTTTCCAACCATATCAAGGGCTCAGATCTGTCTTGCTTGAGTAGTGCAAGGTTCCACGGAAGATTTTACTGATTGAGATGAAGATCTCAGAGTTGCCTGGGTACAGTTTCCTTTCATCTCTTGTTTGACAGGCATTAGAATAGGCAGAATGAATAGCTGTAGGTAAATTTACATTTTAAAGGCTAATGCAAAATGTCTAGGCAGTGATAATAGTAAGGGGAGGTATAGAAATTAAAAATGACAAACTGGTCTGTTATTCTGTTATCAGATTATCACTGATTATTATAAAAAAAAAAAGTCCTTGAGTGCCAATTCCGCACAGCACATTGGGGAAGAAATAAGTCCTGAATGGTAGCTGTCCAATTTAAATCTTTATCTTTGTTCCAGTTTGACTGGGTATGTCAGAATATGTGAATCCAGAGTTTGGGGCTTTATTTCTGCCCCCTGCCAAGCTGTAATTTTTAAGTGTTTCTGCCTGCATTTCTTGCTTTGTGCTCTCTGTCAAATCTCACAACCCCTCTGTGACTAGAATGCCCTATTGACTGGAATGAGCACTGGCCATTCCCCAGCAGAACTAGCCTGAGGCAAGACTGTGAATTGGTCCAGAATTTTCAGGAGCCCTAGACTCACCCACCCTCCTAGATCATCCCAGTGCCCCCCGGCCCCCAGGTTTGGTTCTTTTCAAGGTGGCAACAAACCTAGACTAATTTAGGGAGGATTACCCTCTCTTTCCTTGAAACTCGGTATATATTAAATGATCCCTTTTGTTTCTAATGGGGGAGTTATTTTTACACTGGTAGAGACCTCTGGTTTCCCTTTCATAACATAGAGTGGGGAACTGCCTGTGTGTAGAATCAAAGGATACCCGTGGTGCACAGCCTTAAAAAATAATAGCCTGATAGGAAAAGAAAGACTGCAGTGAAATCATCCATCACAGAATATTGACAGTGTCACTCCAAGTAGTGGGCATTCAGTTGATTTTAATTTTCTCTTTCCTAACTTTTTGTATTTTCTAAACTTAGTTGAGCATACATTGCAATATTAATCAGAAAGAAATAAAAAAATAAAAACAAAAATGATAAACTCAGGCAGACATCAGCTCCAGGAACACTCCCCCTAGCCCCCACCCAGACTGCACAGCCAGCTATGCCAAGACCCAGTCCCGCTCACCAGTGGGCCAGCAGCTTTCACACCAGGTGGGGCCTCCCAGCCAGCAGGGCCGGGGGCCAGCCCCACCTACTAGCACACCCACAGTAGTCGGCACGGCCGGAAGAGCAGGGCACACACAGCCCACACAGGGGTTACCCCTAGAGCATACAGCCCTGGTGATCAGAAGGGAGTGTGCTGCTGGGCCCCATAGGATATCTCCTGCATGAAGCCGCTTCTTCAAGACTGGAAAATGTAACCAACCTACACAATACATACGAATAAGCACAGAGTATTAAGCAAAATGAGGTGACAAATGAAAATGTTCCAAATGAAGGAACAAGATAAAAACCCAGAAGAAGGACTAAGTGAAGTGGAGATAAGCAATCTACCCAATAAAGAGTTCAAGGTAGTGATCATAACTGTGATCAATGAACTGGGGAGAAGAATGGGTGAGCCCAGTAAGAAGTTTCACAAAGAGTTAGAAAATATAAAGAAGAACTGAACAAAGCTGAATAATAAAATAACTGAAATAAAAATACACTAGAAGGAATCAGCACTAGATTAGATGATACACAGCAAAGGATCAGAGAACTCGGAGACAGAGAAGTGGAAATCACCCAAGCTAAACGGAAAAAAATAATTTTAAAAAATGAAGATAGTTTTTAAAAATGAAGATAGTTTTTAAAAATGAAGATAATTTTAGAGACCTCTGGGACAACATCAGTCATGCTAAGATTTACATTATAGGGGTCCCATAAGGAGAAAAGAGTGATAAAGGAGAAGAGAACTTATTTGAAGAAATAATAGCTGAAAACTTTCCTAAACTGTAAAAGAAAACAGATATTTAGGTCCAAGAAGCACAGAGAGCCCCAAACAAGATGAACCCAAAGAGGTCCACACCGAGACACATTGAAAGATGAATGGGTAAAGATGTGGGAATATTGAATGAATAATTCAATGGATATATAGTGAAATATTACTCAGCCATAAAAAAGAATGAAATCTTGTCATTTGTAATACTGTGGGTGGACCTAGAGGAAATTATGCTAAGTGAAATAAGTCAGAGAAAGACAAATACCATCAAGTTTTACTTACATGTGAAATCTAAAAAACAAAACAAATGAATAAATATAATAGAACAGAAACAGACTCATAGATACAGAGAACAAACAGGTAATTGCCAGAAGAGAAGGGGTTGGGGGAAGGAGTGAGATAGGTGAGGGAGATTTAGCAGTACAAACTTCCAGTTATAAAATAAATGTCATGGGGCTGAAATGTACAGCTTGGGGAATATAGTCAACAGTATTGTAATAACTTTGTATGGAGACAGACAGTAATAAGACTATGGTGATCATTTTGTAATATTTAGAAATATTGAATCACTATGTTGTGCGCTTGGGGGAAAAGAGGTACCATTATTATTACAAAATGTAATATAATGAATATTATTTAGAGATGGGGAGATAAGTGGCAATATGGTAAACTAAACTGGTTTCCTGGGGGGCAGGCAAGGGAAGCGATAAGCAGCTGCTGTTTTTCACAACATCCTTTGCAAAACTACAGGACTCTTTGTCTGCATGTAAAGCTTTGCTAAAAATAAAGAAACATATTAAAGAATAAAAGTGATAACCTCGTACTGAATGACTTATTATGTGCTAATTACCATGCTATGTACTAATTGCTCTTTTGTGTATAATTCTCACACCGCACTCTGAGACAGGTATTATGATCCCCATTTAACTGAAGAGGAAACTGACAAGGAGAGAGTTTGCGCCTGGTGGTGCTAGATAGTTAGGTAAGAGGGGGCACCGGACAGATTGGTGGAGGAGAGGGAGGATGGTCCAGAAGATGCCATCCCACCCGCCTCTAGCATAAAGGGACATTACTTCTAAATGAGTGCCAGCAAGAAACCAGTTAGAACCTGACAGCCACAACTGCCTGGTAGCAAAAAAAACTTAACATGATATGACACAATGCTCATTGTAATATAATTAACATTGTGGTTTAGGCACCACCCTCCATGGCTTTCTCTGTGTACACCATGTAAGAACATGCACAAAGGGGCCAAACATGACTAGGCATTCCAGGGGCAAGAGCCGTAAGTCAATCAAGAGACCACCTGTAAGCGAGGGTATAAGAGAAAGAGGAGCAAAAACCATCGCTTTTCCTCCCGTGAACCAGCCCGCCTCCTGTTCTTGGAGGTTTACTTTTCCTTTTCTAAATAAATCCTTTAAAAATCTTTTGATACACAACGCACTCCATCTCCCGTCTGTAATCGTGTCTTTCAGGCAAGACAAGGACTGGGATCTTTTCGTTTTTTGGAGGTAGCAGTGACACAACTTGCAAGGAGCAGTGTGAGGATCCAAACCCAGATCTGTCCAAATTAAGACCCAAGTTCTAACCTCCTAACCACAAGCTCCTAAATAAGTATAGCTACCATTTAGTAAACACTAAATGCCGAACGTTTTATGTGTGTGTGTGTATACATACACATATACATTATAAAATTATTATGTACATTACATACATATACATTTACATATATGTATATATATAGTCGTATTTGTACAACAGGTAATTTAGTTTTTCAATCTGTACTCTACAGTTAAGAAAACAGAGGTTCAGAAAGGTTAAGTAATTTGCCCAAAGTCACAGAGGTAGTAAATAATGGGAGCAGGGGGAACCCAGGTTGGTGCAAAGCTCTTAGTAGCTCTCTGGGACTGTGGGGTCGGACTGAGGGATTGAGGGAAGTCAATTTCTCAGTTAGGGAATGGACATTGTCTAATTCAGGTGCCCTATTGCCACACACATAAAAGTCTGTTCGTTGAAAACTCTGAGTTTTGACTCCCTAGCAAAATTTATTTCCCTGCTGTGTAGATTGCATGTAGGCTCCATCAACGCTTCTTACCAGGACAAAGTCTAGGAGAGAAGCCCCAGCCGTCCACTGTAATGGCTGCTTTGTTTATGAAGACAGCCTCAGGTGGCCTGAGACCCTAAGCGTCTAGGGCATCTATCCTGGACCATTACACAAAAGGGAAGTTTGTTTCTTTTGTATTAGCATGATGAAATTCTTAGATCTATTTTTGGTAGCAATTTCGCCTATCTCAGCTAAAACATAAATCGGTACTAGGATTTGGAATTGGGGTAGGGTTACAAAATTGTTTCAAAATCCTAAAATCCTTAGGCAACAGGAAGAGTAGGAAAATAAAGCTAAATCTATCCAATTGTTTAAATGTTGGGAAGAGTGGCGAGGGATGTGCTTTCTGCCCTGGGCCTGCCATCTAAATTGACTAGCAGTCCAGTGGTTTCGGAATTTAAAAGTGAAAAAGGCAAATGGTCTTATGCCTCCAAAAGATGCATTTATAGGGAATGGCTCTAAAGCTGCAATAAGTTTCATTCAGGTAAGTGCCATTAAAAGCTCTCTGTCAGACAATGGGTGATAGCTTAGCTGTTAATATCCAATTTAAAATGTTGCTTCCCTCCCCAAATTTACTGTTTCAGATAGCCTCAACTAACTGCCATTAAACTGGGGTGGGGGGGTGGTAAGCAGAGGACAAAGGTCTACACCTCAAAGACATAAGTCTTCAGGGTTTTGTTTTTTTTTTAATTGAAGCATAGTCGGTTTACAATGTTGTGTCAACTATTACAGCGTAGTAGTTGTCACACATATATTCATTTTCATGTTCTTTTTCATTATAGATTACTACAAGATATTGAATACAGTTCCCTGTGCTCTAAAGTATAAACTTGTTAAAGTCTTCAGGTTTAAAAACTATTTTTAGACAAGATCTTTAGCTGCTGTTACTCGTGCATGGAACTGATAGAAGACACAGGGAAGAGATGCCTATTGAGTTTTTGAGGGAATTGCGTTGCCTGAGACACCATAAGCCTAGCCTGCAAAAGCCTGTGACTCTTCAATGTCTAAAGCAACCCTTGAGCTTCCAAAGCTGCTTCAGCAGGAAATAGGCTCTGAAAGCCGTGCAGCCTTCAAAGGGCGTGCTCGCTGCTTCCGCTTCAGCTCTGGCCATGCAGGGTTATGGACACAGAAGAACCTCCCAGAGGACAGTTGGCTGAGCTCTTCTGTTTCAGAAGACAGTCTCCTCTACTCTTGCTCAGCAGGATTTGGTAATTGTCTTAGACTGACTTCTGGGGATTCCCTATTTTCTGAATGGCAGTTTTCATTATGATTTTCCTGTTCTTACTCCATCACTGTATACGTAGTGTGATAGGGTACAGATAACGTCTTTTAGTTTGTGGTTTGCAAGATCTTATAACATCATATCTGCAGTCAAACTAGGAGACGATATATCACCCAAAGAGCTTGATTTTGAGCTGGTGACAGTCCCTTGATAAGATCTGGCTGTTTCTTCTTTTGGGGAGGGACTGTGTCCTATGAGGGGAAAGAAGGGTGCACATATACTTTTAGGATGTCAAAGGGATAAACTATGGCAGAGACTGCTTAATTGTCCCAAAACATTAGTTTTCTTCAATTCTGTAGTATTAGAACCCTTAATATTTATCCAGGCTGGATATGGTGCTGGAAAGATTTCATTTCTCGGTCTTCCTGATTCAGCTTCTGGTCAGGTAAAGTCATGTGATTAAGGTTTGATCAACAGAATGTAACTAGCAGTGTGAGCAACTTTCAGCAAGTGTTCTCAAAGGGAGGCGACGTCCTCTTCTCTTTGTCTTTTTCTTCTTCCTTTCTCCTGGCTGGAGTGGGAATGTGAGGGCTGGAGCTAAAACAGCCATGTTGGACCATGAGATGATTTGAGAACTGGAGATGATTTGGGAACTGGAGATTATGCAAAGCAGAGAATTAAGGAAAAAGAATCTGAGTCTCTAATACTGTAGAGCACACCAATCCATGAACTACTTATCTAGGTTTATATGAAAGAAAAATAAACTTCTGTGTTGTTTAAGTCACTGTTTATTTGTTCTCCTGGCAGGGGAGAAGATTAAGGGAGTTCAACCTCCTGGTCTCAAATCTAATTAATACATGAGAAATTACTTTCTTAAGTTATCACAATTTCCCTAAAATGAGCATATTTTGGAGGCTGAAGACCAAAAATGGTTCAGAGAGGCCATGAATTGAAATAAACATGATGCCAACTTGCCCTATGATACATAAGTCAGAGAACCCCATGCTCTGGGTGTTCACATTTCATTATACTACAATCTACATAATTATTAGTATCTCTAGGAAACACTGATCCACCCCCCCAGTTTTAAAAATTTGCTTTATGTCATTTGCTTTTAAGAAAGACTTATGTTAGTACCTCTCTTCACTAACCAAAAGAAATCCAAAGAGGATTTTCACTTTTATGAAAAACTATTTTGCAGTAAGCTGTGTTAGAGAGAGTGCATGCCTGTAGCAGCGAGAGTGGCACCACCAAGCTCCCTCCCTGGGAACCACCCTCAGCATCTCAGCATCAAGACACCCTAGCTGTGAACTCTGTCTGGGAGCATCTGTGCTTTATCTCAATTTATTTTGTGCATCCATTGGCAAGATATGTCATAAAGTAATTGCTTTTTGCTTTAGACCATTTTGATTTAGGAAAGTTTCCTAGGAATGCTCTACTTTTGGATAGTGGGAGAGAACTGTACCTATTAGGTACATAATACCTCTGTATTAGGACACCGGAGCTTCAGAAATCCAGATTCATTTACTTCTCTAGGTTTTTGCCAGGGAGGTTGTTTGCAAAGCCCCCTTACTTGACAACTGTCTGCTAGATTGATTTAGAAAAAAATTGCACAACTGGCACAGAATATCTGTGGCTCTGGAAAATGACTCAACTCTTCCAAACTGTTTTCAAAGTAAATCCATTCTTAATAACCTAACAATTGTTTAAATTTTGTTCCATCTAGTTTGGTGTAAATTTGTTTTTACTTCTTAACTTCTAAGATCCCCTGTTGACTTCAGTTTTTAATGGGGTAACTTTAATATTCGAGTTCTTCCAAATTATATTTTATTAATTTGATACAGTTGCAGCCTGCCTCTGGTGCCACATCATTATTTAATCACTTCAGTATAACAGCAATTCAATGATTTTGCTATTGGTTACCTAAATATTACTAGGTCCCTTCCGTTTCCTCTCTTGTACAATGATAGTGCTTGTTTATAAAAACTGCTTTGAAATTACTAAGGGGAAAGAGCTACATCAAGATAAAGTGCTGTGTTGTTCTCCCCTTGGAAAGATGCCTGGGATCAAATTTGAACTTGGGGTACAAATTGTAAAAGATTCTGCCAAGGGTACTCCAGTTCTGATATGCAGTGTTAGACGAATTTCTGCTTCCGAGCCAGGTCATTGTGCTCCTTGGGAGAGATGGGAAGGAGAGGCAGGAGAAGGATGGGTTTTATTCCAGGGCTGTCTTGCTACCCTGCACCCAGAAATGGAAGCTGAGTTCCATTCTTCCCTCCCTCTCTCTTTTCCTTCCCCCTCCTACACTTCCTCATTTCTTTCCTTCTAAAGTTTGTAATTTCTCCCCTCCTACCTTCTCCCCTCCCTTCCTGCCTTCCTTCCACCCACAAATACTTATTGAATCCTGTGGAAGCCAATCTTCAGAGACGTTATCCACAACGAACTTGGAGAGGTCATGTGTAGGCACTCCAGACCACAGACCCAGCTGAACTCCCAGCCAGCAGCCAGCATCACATGTCAGTCCTGTCTTTCCGATGACTCCAGCCCCAGATGCTATTTGACTACAAACATGAAAGAATCCCACCAAAGAACCACCTGACTGAGCCCAGTCAACCCAGGAAACTGTGAGATTATAATGAGCTGTTGTTTTAAATCACCAATTTTAGGACGCTTTATGATGCACCAACAGATAACTGAAATGAGCGTTTACTGTGAGCCAGGTACTGTTCTAGAATATGGAGGTGAACAAAACAAATAAAAATCTGTTCCTTCTTGAATCCATATGCTAGTGGAAGAGATAGCCAATGAGAAAGATAAATATGCAAATAATAATAAAAGCCAATAAGAGAAAATAAAGTAGAAAAGGGGAGTATAAAGTATGGGGAAACAGAGAAGGTTTGATTAGGGTGGTCAGGGAAGGCTCACTCAGAAGATGATTTCTGAGATATGGACTAAGAGCAGTGGGGAGTAGCCATGTGGCTACCTGGGGAAGTGTGTCCGGGGAGCCAACAGTCACTACTAAGGCCCTGAAGTGTTAGCGTGTCTGGGAGAGTCAAGAACCTCAGAGGTGAGTGTAGCTCGGGCAGCATGAACCAGGGCAAAGCGGCTGGGATGAGGTTAAGGGGCGGAGGGCGTTGCGCAGCCATGTAGGAGAGACACAGTGGTGGTCTGGATCTAGGTGGTGTCCACAGCAGCCGGCGAGGAAGAGGTTGAACTCTGGATTCTTTGGAAAGTATAGGTGATGATGGACTGAATTTTCTTTGGGAGAGAAAGAGAGGAGTCAAGTATGACACCAAGGTCTGAGCCACTGGAAAATGAAGATATCATTAACTGAGATGAAGGATACTGTGCAAGGAGCTGCCTAAGGGAGAATATTTGGTGCTCTTTATTAATTTCCTAATTTATGCCCTTCCCCCCTAGTTTGAGATGCCAATCATGTGCCTAATTGGTTCCCAGGACACCTCACTCCATATATTGGTAATAGCAGGAAGTCCAAAGGGGGAAGTCAGTCTTTCCCCCTCTAAATCTGTAGCCATCATTTTGTGCCTAGGGGTCCCAGAGTGCAAACAAGTGTCCAGTCCAGTTGGGTCTCTCTTAGTGTGCTCTCTGGGCAGAGAGATGCTGGCCACTCAGTACAGCTCGGCCAACATGGATCATATTCAAAACGTGGAAGCTGTGTGAAGTCCCTTCCTCTCGTATCAGCCACTGGTTCCTGGATGGCCTGCCTTGTCATGCAAAAATATCTTTCTGAGAGCAAGCCCACTCACTAGAGTTATGCTCAGTGATGGATACTTTCAACCAAACTGCCAGGACTGCTCAGAAGAAAGATCCTGGGGTCCCTCATTCTGTTGCTTCCCCAAAAGATCGTAGGCATCTTATGGACACAACAACAGCAGAGATTTGGACTAAGGAGAGATATTGCCACAAGGTGACTCAGAAACCGGGTAGAAGAAAAGTTGAATCAGTGGTTGAGTCTCTCTGTTGGAAAGTAAGAATTTCAGGAAGATGAAGCAATTCCAGAATCATTCAAGCCTGGAGAATAGTGGTTGCACCTGAGTCTGGTTCTCCGGATCCTCCCATGTGTGCTCTCCTAGTAGGCTCAGTCATGAGGACCACACACCCTAGCTGGTTTCAGCCAGTAAGGACAGAACAAATGAGTAATTCTCAGGGGTTATACTCAGGGGTGGGCTCTTAAATGTTTGACTGGCTCCCCTGGTGGGAGGGAGTATTGATTAATAGAGTTTGCCAGTTCCCATGGTATGAATACACTCACCATGACTGATTTCAAGCTACCAATGCGACGGCACTGAATGCAGAGTTGGGAATACACAGTAGCTCACCGTTACGAAAAAATTTCCACCATACAGCTGCAAGGGATGCAGATAACCTCCAGAGCATAGGTAATAGTAAAACGTGAGAAAATAATGAATAAATGATTGGTTTTGAGTATTTATTCTCTTTGTTTTTAATATAATAATTTAATTGAAAGTTTAATATAATAATGTAATTTAATATGATAATTTAATGGAAACTTTACATATTTAATTTTAATAATGGCTATATTTAATGACTGGCTTGCAAAATTTCTGAAAAGTTAACAGACAATTCTTGCAAGCCATTAAGAGCCAGCTACAGAACACCACTGGCTTACAGCTCTTACCAGCCAACTCTTTTGTAGACACACACACACACATACACACAGAGTCACTTCCTGGTGTCAGGCTGGCCAAATGTAGTAAGTTCAGGACTGGTGCCAACCTTTGTCACCCGGTGGACCCATCTGACTTGTTGAAGATCTGGCCTTCTGGTAAAGCTCTCTACCAAGGGCTAGGAACGCCTGTTGCTCTCTTGCCTCCTGGAACTTTATTGCCCAGCACCTGAGTCATGCCACCGAGCGATATGTTCTAGACTTTGAACCTCAGGGAGCGGGGGGGCTTGGACTTTAATCCTTCTCCTCCCGGGAGGCACTGAATTCTCCTGGAGGCAAACAGGTCCTCCACTTCCAGAATGTCCAAATCTGTATATGAAAGAATGAGAAAGGTTTTTTACTAGGAAGGAGGTGAGAGAGAGGGAAGGAAAAAAAGAAAACAACCCTGCTACAAATTCTCCCAAGAGAAAGGGCCCATTTGTCCTACATTTCTACAACTAAAATAGGCTGTGAGTGACTTGGCACTGAGCAAGGAGAATCCACTTCAGAATGATTCTTCTACAAGACAATGGGTCCAACACGCCTACATTTCTGTAAGCAACTGCAGGAAACCACTACTTCACAGAACGAGGAAGATACACTTCAATGCCATTTTCTGTCCTTGACTATAGACAGAAGCATCACCCACTGCAGAAAAGAAAAACCCAAATTTAATCTATGGTGTATCCCTCCAGCGGGGGGGAGTGGAGAAGCCTCTGGTCTCCCTCCCTCCCTCCTTCTTTTTGTCTTCTCCCCTCTACCACTTCCTTCCTTCTCTAAATATTTATGTAGTGCCTTTCTGAAAGCTTGCTACCAAGCGTTATGAATGCCAAGAGGAGTCAGAGGAGAATCCATCCTTGTTCCCCTTCAATTCTTTCTCTGCAAATCTGCCAAAGTGCTCTTTGAAAAATGCGGATCAAAAGGTAACTCAATTCTTTTCCTTCTCATTTCTATTCCATTCCCTTCTCTTTTTTTCTCTTCCTGTCTTTGAAAAATATTTATTGGCTTCCTTCTCCTTTGTTTTCATCAAAAAATCTGAACGAGGTAGGTAGCCAGTTTGGAGGATGCAGGCTTGAGGAAGGGTGAGCCAGGAGGCATGACCTCATGGTGAAAGAGATCAGCTACACAGAGGTAGGCTGAGATGGTGGGAACAGGTTTTTCCCTGTTGGAGAAGAGAGGCACAAATACGGCAAGGGGGAAAGAGAGATGGACTACATGGTGTTGGATTGAAACGAGCTATCAGGGAAAACTGCGGTCTAGGTTCATAGATAGATGGATAGATAAATGAAAAGAGATGCATATGTGTGTGTATACATGTACACATATATTTTCCAGCTCTGTCCAGTGGAAGAATCTAGGATGACTGACACCCCAAAGGGCAAGAAGTATACTTAGTGCTCAGATCTTGGTTCTCAACACCACTCCCTGCTACAAGAAACCTTGGTTTCCTTGGACAAATGGTTGATTCCAGGGCTGGGGCAGGGAGAGAACAAGATGGACCTGGAACATCTTTTTTTTTTTTTTTTCTGAAAGTCTACTTTTATTTTTTATTATTTTTTTAACATTTTTTATTGATTTATAATCATTTTACAATGTTGTGTCAGGACCTGGAACATCTTGTACTAGCAGGTAAAGAATTTCTCCAAGAGTGATGAAGATGTGTCCAAAGGACACAGAAACCATCTTGAAGGGGCTTCTATTGATCAAATCTGGGACAATTTGAGGATCAAAATGAATAGTGATAACCCACTGAGTAAAATAACCTATGAGTCCATACACATATAATGGTATTAGAAAGTCACCATTTGGCAATCATCAGTGTAATAATTTAGGTAAGAAACGAGTGGTGGTGAATATGGGTAACAGTGGGGTGAGGAAAGGGCCCACAGGGTACCCCCTCCATTGTCTGGACACTCCTGGGTCAGCGTGGGTGGCAGGGCCCAGGCAAGGGTCCTTCTGAGTCACACCTGCATGTCTGGCCTGGGTGCATACCTCTCTCTGTCTCCTGGGCTTTGTCTCTTTCCTTATTGCTCATGATCTTTGTAATTCACAAGCTTGAACTAAACTTTATGGAAAGATTTAAAAAAATATTCCTTGGAATTAAGCACCATGTTGTAATATCTTTTAATAGAGTAATGATAAAATAACAACTAACGTTGATTTCACATGTGTTCTCCCATTTAATCCTTACAACAATCCTTCCATGGAGGACTGTTCTCAGCCACACTCTACACATGAGGACACTGGGGTCCAAAGATATGAAATAATAACTTAGTGAGAAAGAAGTGCTGGCTTATAAATTCTGATATGACTGAAGGTGGCGGGGTGCGGATAAGGGTCAGGCCCCAGATAGGCCCCACAAAGATCAAGTTTAAGCAGCTAAGATTGACGTTGACCTGCCAATGGAACTCATGCCCACTCAGCTACGGACACTTGTTTTCCAGTGACAGTCACGTCTCCAAATGTCAGTTTTCTGTCCTGCCTCTACTCAGAGTGGCTATGCTACCTCATCAGGGGGAGTGGTTGGAAGCAGGAGGGTTTGGTGAGGGGGCCAGCAGGAGACGTCAGTCCAGGTGCAGGCAATAAGGAGCATATTAGTCTGTAGAGAGTTGAAAAATAATAATAAAACCAACTAAAAGCCACCTGGTTTGAATTATCACCATGCACCATGGCGATTCTAAATAATGTCATTGACAAAATGCTCCTTCCAGCCAAGGGCTGACTCCTCTACCTTCTGCGCCTTAAAATGCCCCCTAGTTCTATGAGCTTCATCTTACCAGATAATAAGCTTTATCCAGTTTTGATTTCCCAGAATTTGCATTGCCTTGGTGTAATAGATGCTCAATAAACATTAAATCGGGGGAAAAAACCCCCCAAACCATAAACTTGACCTCAGATGTGTGTGTGTGGCCCTTTAAAACTGGGCTGGAGATCCCGCCCCCAAGGCTTGCCTGGGTGTCACCTATCACAAAGGAAACTTGAGGCAACACAGGCCCACTCTGTTAAAACACAGAGGAAAATTGAAACAATCACCCAAGATCTGGAGGCGCAGTTGGAGATTTGCCTGAATGATACAGACAGCTGCCTTAATTTTTCACTCTGCGTTGGCAGTGGCTATCAGGCACGCCACCAAGTGATTTTATTCATATATTTTATTTCCTTTTTCTGGAAAACCAGTGAAAGTCACCTCATAATTCAGAATATTAAAGGATCCATTAGTCCTAGTTGGGCTTGGGATCCTAAGGGAAGCTAAGTGCTTAGGAAACCCTCCTCCTACTGCACAGACACCCTCCAAACTCTCAAATTACCCAAACCAGCTCATAATTGGGAACAGCTGGCCCGATGAGAGAAGAGGCCCCTGCACCAAGCCAGGAATCATGTTACAAATTTCATCCCTAGAAAGGAGCTCGGAGTTGGTTTTGTTCCATGAAGGGTTAAGATGTGGGAGGTCAAAGGAATAGTCCTTAGGAGCTGGAGCTTAAGTTGGCAGAATAGACCCTGAAAGTAAAGGGCGCTCACACTGGCAACCGCAGGCCCCCGATCTGTCGAGGACAAAGTGAGTTGGGAAAAACTGAGTTGACCACGCAGGGCTACAGCATCAGCTGAATTTCACTTTAGATTTTCTCTTTACAGAGCTGGTGTAACTGATTTGTATCCTGCCCAATAGCATTACTTTTCCCCGAGTTATTCCCGCTCAGCTTGGGAGTACAGAACTTTCCATCTGTGCACCAGGAATAGGGAGGATTTTAAGAGTGGTGTCTGGGACACCTGGTATCTCCTGAGCTCAAGTGTTTCTTGAGACCCGCTTTCTCCTGCTTTCTTGCTAGGCAACCAGCGCCTGGGCTCTGCACCCCAACCTCACTCTAGTCTGAGCCAGAACTACAGCTCTGCTCTTGGAGAGCAGCTCACAAGGCGTGTCCTCCCAGCCCTGGCACTGGGTTCTCCAGCCTGGACCAGGAATCCAGAGGAAACGAAACAAGCCCTTAGAGTGAGTGCACTCGTGTTCAGTAGATTCAAGCGGCAGCAGTGGCGGTTAGTGGCTGGTGGCTGTGGTTCTGATGGCACTGTCCCAACTGAGTGTTGTGACCTTGGCTGTCTTCCCTGGTGCCAGTCTCCTTTGGTTCTTGCCCGTCGGCTGAGCCAGATTCTCCGGGCTTCCTGTCAATTCTGTTAACTACTTGATGGCTTTCCAATATTTTTTTTTTTTTCCTGCTTAGCAGAGTCAATTTCTGGTGTCAGGAACCAAGAACCCTGACTGGTACAGCATCTGTCCTCCCAAGACTTGGGAAACAGACACTGGCCCTTAAGAGGGAAAAGGAGAGAGAAAAGAAAGCAGGAAAAGCAGAATAAGGAAAGGGAATTAGACATGAGAAGAGGCTGAGGTGCCATGGGAGTGTGGGGCGAAGGCAGGAGAGCCACAGAGGAGGGAAAATGGGGGGAGGGGAGAAAGGAAAGGAATTGGCAGGTGAGGTGGAACAGCCTAGAAGGGGTCAGTCACCTTGTTAATGCTTGCAATAGGAGCCTGGAAGGAAATTGCCAAGTGGCCTCCCTGAGGTATTTCTACATTTCTATTTCTGGCAGACAATGTGCTTTAGATGGTTTTATGGGACTGTTTCAGGAACAACCGTTCCTTGATTTGGGTTTGCTTCTGGAGATACATGGAGGTGTTTGCTTTTACCTCATACATTCATCAAACGTGCTGCATGCTTGGAAGCCCACAGATACATGGGCATGCATATGCATACCGTGATATGATAAATCTGTGCATGAGAAAAATGCATCTTGGAATAATGTAGGTGGGGAAATTTTATGTAACAAGCCTATTTAATATCTCAAAGGGAAAACATTACTTACTATGCCATATTAGCATATCATCCATCTTACTGGGAAGACAGAATGAAGAATATTTAACAATTAATAGAAATCATAGGAAAAATTATGATTAAGTGCCATCTGCTGGCTTCTGTGAGTTTTATTTTTATGCAGCATCAAGCCTGTCCTCATAAATATTGCCCGTTTCTTGCTGGGGGTGAACTCGCTCGTTCCATATTTGGCCTATTAACGGAAGACTCGTTTGTGGATTTGGACATGTGTGTGGATGTGTGAATGTGGATGTGTGTGTGTCTGTCAATGAAACTAATTTGGGAGAACAAATTCACCCTAGAAAAATCCATTTTCCTCTAAATTCTGATTTGAGAGAACAGACTAGGGTTGATTTTAAAATTCTGTTTTCGTAGCAGATTGCAAAAGCTCTGTGTGCTTAGCATGTGTATGTAGGGGGAAGGCAGGGGGATGGTTCTTTGAAGAGTGACTTCTCTCTTCCATTTCACTGCTCTCCTCTGAGAATGGATATGGTTTGCATCTCAAAAGCTCGGTCTAGCTTATAGCAGGTGAGAAATTTCCATGTCTCATTTTTTTTTTTTTTTTTTTTTGATGACATTGCAACAAGCAAGCTTCTCATCGTTCAGAAGTTAGTGGAAAGGGAGACAGGTTCCATTCGAGTATATTTGACCTCTTCCCCTGTGTCTAGTTCTGGAGCCTGGGCTGGAAGTGCTCGGCAGGAAATAGGTCTTGCTGTTAGTAAATTACCATGACTTGTGTTTACATGGCGAATCAACAGGCCCAGGTCAGCTCTCCTCTCCAAGCAGACCCTTGAGCTGATGATTTATCAGCGTAACTCACGTTTCAGATCCATTGTCGGCCTGTGATTTATGAGACTGATTGTCAGGACTTCCTAAGTAATAATAGTTACCACTAACTGAGTGCTCACTCTGTACTAGAAACTGTGACAGACGATTTAGAAATATATAAATGCATGTTTAAAATAGTTATAGATTCAAATATTTACATAATTGAAATTAGCTTTAGAATTTCAACAATATATAATGTCAAGCAAGTGTCCTTTATTATTTTAGTGTAATATTTGATCCATAAAGAGTATAGGTAATATACGTGTTGTTACATATAATAATAAAATGAATAAATGAGCCTGTCACATGACTCAAGATGAGCACCAGAACATCACCAGTGCTGCTACCTTGCAGTAGATTCTTTATGTGCGTTAGTTCCATTTCTCACTGTTATGTCATAGATGTTATTCTCCCCACTTTACAGATTAGTAAATTGAGGCTCAGAAAGATAAAGCAACTTCTTAATCACACACGGCTGGTAGGTAGGAGTGGCAGTCTGGTAGACATTATCAGGGTTCAGCAATATCCACTTCTCCCTCCCTGTCTGGGGGCAGGGCAGCCTCCTCCTCCCAGCCCCATCACAGGAGCACCAGGCCACTAGCTCTGCCCACGGGCATGTGAATGTGTCCCTCCTGGGCTGAGGTAACATAATATTCCTGAGAGATTGTCCCAGCTCTCTCCTCCCTGGTGTGGCAGATTCTGTTAGTGCTCGACCTACATCCGCCTGGTGCTCCCCCTTCCCGTTGGCACCAATGCTTCTTCCCATAGTCACCTGCAACTCTTTGCCCAAGTGGTCCAGGCAGGTGGGAACTGCCTGCAGGAGGGACCTTGCATAATGACACACAGGATTTGGTGGATAAACACCACCCCTTCTTTGCCCCTGGGAGTGGGACAACTCCGGGCAAGTTCTTTTCCGTCTTGTACGGTTCTCCAGCAGCATCCTGTTCCTTAAAGCACTCTACATTAATTTCCTTTCCTCCCCTGCCTCCCTTCCATATGCCCAAACAAGCTAGTTGCGCTCACATCTTGGGCTGAATATCGGCCTCTGGAAGGGAACCCAAGCTGAGTACCTTGGTGTGTGTTCTGAGGAAGCAGCCACTACGTGATGTGGATCCTCTGCGTGGTTGCTCTGTCGTGCACTATCCACGCCCCTTCCAGGAAAGACTTATTGCCCCAGGGGCTGGAGTGCTGCCCACAGACAGCCTTCTGTGGTCAGTCCCTGTAAGTATCCCCTCGCCCGTGGTCTACCCCCGGCTGACACGGAGTTATAAGGATCCAGCCATCTTGACCCAACCTGGGGTGGCTCTAAAGGCTGTTCACTCTAGGAGCCCCCCGGGGTTAGGCCACGGCCGTTGCTGGGCCTGCACTGCATGTCAGCTCCACCCTCTGCACAGTCCTCTTTTCTGCTTCCATTTTTCACAGGTGTTGATCCCTAACAACACCCCTGCATGTCGATGTCCTTTCCCAGCCTGCTTTGCTGAGACCCCAACCTGCCACATGCCACCAGTATGGGTCTGAGGACTCAGCAGAGCAGGAGCCTGTCCCCAGGGTGGTGTGTACTGTGAGTGAGTCTAGCCCTTTGTTGTGTTAAGCTGAGGATATTTCAGGGTTAATTTGTGAGCACAGGATAACACGTGACCTTAAATGTATCTGCCTCCCCTGCCTGCATTCTTTCCAGGGGTCATTCCTCCCCTGGGTGTGGCTGGCAATTCTAACATCTCCATGCATCTTAACTGCATTCTGGCTCTTCTCATGTACGTCCTTTGACCTTCTTAATTGTCTGAGAGACTTCTGAGGCTGGCTACGTAGGTCTAAATGTGAGGTTTCAGAGGGCTTAAGTGACGCATCTTAGCATCATGTCCAGGGCGGGGACTTAGAGGCAGTGCAGTGCACTGATCCAGAAGACAGGAGGGTGTGACTGGTGCTTCCTTAACACACGGCACATGTTAATTCCACACACCTTTTTAAAGCATTTCCTGTGTCCCATACACTGAGGACATGAAGATAGATAGGAAACAGCCCTTGTTGTCAACTTGTCAGGGAGATAGGCAGGTAAACTAGGACTTGCAATGCAATGTTTGAAGTAAACATAACCCCTGCAGAGAAGGGGCCCAGGAAATCCACCAAAGGAATTTAGGGCTGGCATCATTAAAGAATCAAAGGAGCTCACCAGTGGAGTAAGTGCAGGGAAGATGATTCCAAGCAGACAGAACAGTCTATGCAAACACACAGACATGAAATGTAAGAAAGCTGGTTGATAGGAGCAGAAGTGTGAGGTCAGAGGAGGGTGTGGAAGGTCAGGCCCTTGGAACCCATTGGGCCTTTTGACCTGATTATGCAGGTCAAAAGAGTTTATGGTACCAGAATTTACTTTTTAGGAAGAAGATAGGAATCCTAATGTTTATTGAGGAATTAGCATGTGCTACACATTTTACATAGATTTCCTCATTTATTCCTTATAAGAGCCTTATAAGATAAAGAGCATTAGCATCATTTATGGATTATTGTGCTTATTGGAAAAGCTACCTCTAGGGGGATAAACTAGAATGCACAGAGCCTGGTGGCAGGGAGAATAGGAATTATGTGACACTGGGGCAAGAAATGGCAAGGCCCTGAGCTAAGGGGCAGCAGAGGGAAGGAAAGAAAAGTTCAGGTGTCTGAGCTGTTTCTATGTACTTGGTGCTTGATTGGCTGGAAGGCCCTATTCACCATGGAGAGGGATGGCTGGAAGGGCAGGTTCATGGGGGACCATGTTGCATTTGAGGTTCCTGCTGATGTCCAGGTTGAGATTTCTATTGAAGACTTGGATTTGGAGACCAGGAGGAAGGCCTGGAGTGAGACTATAGATTTGGGACTCTCTCCCTGTAGATGGTAAATGAGGACACAACAAGGTGAGTGATAGAAAGAGCTTGTGCACTAGAGAGGAACAGCCCTGGCATTAAATCCCAACTCCATTACTTACTGATGGCATGTATGTATGACTTTAAGCAAATTCATCTGTGACCTCAGTTTCCTCATTTGTAAACTTGGGGATGATAATGCTGACCTCATAGAGTTATAATAAGCATTTAGAATGCCTAGTAGAATGTCTAGAATGTAATAAGTGGTCAATAAAAGGTAACTATTATTGGATGAGGTGAAGAAATTGCAATGGGCATATACAATGAAAAGGAAGCAGGTGAGGCTGGAACCCTGGAGGACAGCAACCGTCCAGGGGTAGGCAAAGGAACAAAAGCCAGCAAAGGGCAAGAAAGAGGTGCTGAAGAATTAAAAGATAGAAGCATCCTGAAAGCAAAGGAAAAAGGTCCTTTCAAGAAGGAGATGGATTTGCTGGTACCAATACCTAGATGACATCCAAGGGAAAAAAAAATACAATGGCAAATAAATACATCATTACAGAAATGCAGATTAAAATGATAACGAGATACTATTCTTGCCATTAGATCGGTAAAGATGATAAAGTTTCGCAATACCCAGTGTTGGCCAAAGTGTGGGAAACAGATGCTCCCAGACACTGTGGCAGTGTACGTTCAGGTCATTTTTTAAAGAGCAATTTGTCAAAATACATTCAGATTGTGAAGGCACATGTTCTTGACCCAGGCATTGCACTTCTAAGAGTTTGCAACAAACTCATAAGCATACAAAGACCTATCTTCAATGATACTAATGATCACATTGGTTAACACAGCCAGAGAAAACTAGAAGCAACCTAAATGTCCATCAAAAAGGGATTGGTTAAGTAAAACTTACATCCTTACAACTCAGCTGGAGACATCGGGAGAAGGTAAGTGTTGCAATGGGGATGCAGGGGCCTTGGAACAGGCTTGGGCTGGAATTACTGAGACTCTGTGTGTGGTATGTGTGTGGTGTGTGTGTGTGTGTGTGTGTGTGTGTTGGCAGGATATAGTGAACAGGGACCCAAAGAGGAGAATGCCTAGTATGGCTGGCAAGACTGTGGAGGAGAGACATGTTGAACATAGTTCTGTTCTGTTTGGTTTAAGAGAGTGATGCTGATCCTAGGCAATGTCACCCTTCTCCCCAGTCCCATCAATCTTTAATAATAATTTAAACATCAGAATCTATTTGATGTGATTGGATTTCTTATACATGCTCCTTGATTGGGGATTGAGTTTGTGTCAAGCATGGCATGGGACCAAATGAGAGTCATCTGTGCAGACGAGGTAGACAGCCAACATCTGGGTCATATATGCACTTCTGTATGCATAAAAATCATCTAATGTGTATGTAAAAATCTGTTATCAGGGTGATCTCTGGGAAGCAAGACTGGGGATATAGCATAGAGATGGTTTTTACTTTTCAGTTTATATCCTTCCAAACCATTTGGTACTTTTACTTCAAAAACTATTTAAAAAATTATCACTCAGACAATACAATTGGAGAATAATGAGAACACCTAACCAACTGAATATAGAGTCTCAGCTTTTCCCTGAGTTGATACTTGGATGACTATGAAGACATCTACACAATGATTCTCACAGAGAAGTACAGGGGAAGAAAAGGTACCTGCAGAGGTCTGACTATAACACTTCCCTGGAATTACACAATTCATGTATTATAAAAAAAAAAAAAAAGGAGCATTTACTCTACTTCTTGGTAGCTTGTAGGTGCTCAACAGATGTTTATTTGCTTCAATAAAATTTAAAATATCTCAACTTTTGTCCAGCATTAAGATATACATGGATAGTCTCATTTGACTAAATTTTAAGGGAACCATAACTCAGTTTATTGTGAACTGCTGCCATGATAGTAATCCCTTACTCTGTGTTTGGCATCAAGACTGCAGCGTTCTCCTCACTGATGTCCTGAGTGATCTATTAAACCAAAACAAGACGTTAAAGTTCCAATGAATCACCCACACGATACTCAGTAGTTACGTATATGCTATTTCCAGGACATTTGAGACTCACTTGACAGCAGTTCTGAAATCTTACCATTTAATACAGCTCTCGAGGAGGGTGGTGCCTTTCACAAAGTCCAAAAGTCCCAGTTGAAATCCTGGGACTGAAATTTTCCATTTTGAAAGCAGAGTCATTGTTTGTAATGCTGTTCCCCCAAGGCAGGCTGGAAGCAGAACTGGAAATGATCACGGCTTGTCTGGCAGGAGAAGTCCTACCCAGATGTTCCAAGTGATGTAAACTTTCCTGGCTGCATGAGCAAGACCCTCTGTGAGCTGGGATTCTAGCACCGTGTCCACCCATCAGGAAAGAGCTGCTTCCTCCGCCTCCCTCAATGCACCCGACACCTTCGTTTCTACTTCCCCAGCGCCCATTCACTGGGTTTATAGATCTGGACAGTTCATTTCCATTTACTCCGCTGAGGCTGTTCATGGCCATGACAGCTCAGAGGGGCCACCAGATGTTTATTTTAACTTAATCTCCAGTGTTTTATTAGAACAATTTTCAAACATTCAGGAAAGTTGAAAAAAATGTACAGTGAACAGCCATATACTTTGCACCACAATTCTAAAATTGACATTCTACTCTGTTTTGTCACATGTCCTCCTGTTTTTGGTCCCTTGAGTGTTCAGCAACCACGCTGATCCTGGTGGCCACAAAACTCTTTCTCTGCCTCTATGGCAGTTATAGACTTGAAAGCACAATTTAATAGGTTCTTATATTCCAAGAGACACTAGCATTTAGTACCTGCTTTGTGTCAGGTCCTGAGAAAGGCACCATGTACTTTTACACAGAAGATCATCTGATTTTTGACCCATGAAACAGATACAATTATTGTTCCTAACTTATGGCTGAGAAAATTGAGACACAGAGAGGTAACGGGACTTCCAAAGTTATTTATGGCTAAAATTATTGATATAAACAAAACAGTTACAAATAAAATAGCTTATCTTATATATTTAAAACAAAATAAATAGTTATATTCAAGTGCTCCTGTTGGTGTTTAAATGATACACTGGCAGAATTACTTTGCAATCATTAAACGTGCATTTCAGAACAAGATGTTTTGAAGTGATTGTTTGCGTGCAGCTATTTGACATGGCTGTTTAGATGTCTACACCGCGTCCCCAAAGAGGTTTGTTTTTGTGTTTTATTTCTGTAGTTGTTGTTGTTATTATTTAACGTCAGCCATTTTAACTGTAGCACTTCGTTTCTTTTCCCCCTGGAGATTCCAAAGTGTCTCATTTCTTTTCCAGCGTTGCTTGATGAAAATTCATGGGTCCCGATGACTTAGTGTAAATAATCTAATAGAGAATTCTGGACAACAGCAGAAAATACCATGCAGTTTCATACTCGTTTTACTAGCCTAAAAACAAGCCATATAACTTTCAGTTATAAACAGCTGTTGAGGATGAAGCCTCAGGTCCCACAAGTTACAAAACAACAAAGTACACCAGGGATGGTGGCAAGCATCCAAGTGCACCACCAAAAAAACATCTTCACCACTGTCAGTTAATACTGATGTAAGGGATGGATTTTGGAATGCGAGGAGGTCTACAGGAAGGGAAGACAGAAGTGGCCAAGAGCAAGCTTTGCATCGCCCAAGACCAGCCCCTAGAGCTCACCCCTTGCTCCCATTTTTATAGAGGCCCTGATAGAAAGCTAGTCGGTATGACAACCTAAGTTTATAAGGCACTTTATAATTAACAAAGCATTTTTTTTCTAGAAATTATCAGACTTGAATTTCGCAACAAGTAAGAAAAAGGCAGGTTCAGTAGCGTTGTTCCCATTTTTCTAAGGCTGAGAAGTTAAATGACTTAACCAGGATGATTCAGCTTTTCTTCCGCCTCACCGGGTGGAGCCTGGGATTTAGAAAGAGAGGACTTGGATCTGAAAGGCTTTGTGCCTTCTGGTAGCGCCAGACCTCTGAGCCGCTGACTTAACCACTCCGAAACTCTTCCCTGTGAACAGAGGATAATAAAACTTATCTTGTAGGCTTGAGGTTAGGATTATGTTGAATTATGTATGAAAAGTGCTCTATGAACTGCAATATATCATATGAATTTGCTTATTATTAATACGTAGATAATGTATCACCTGTGGTAACATATGTTTTACTTCATTCAACTTTTTATGATGACATTTTTAAACAGACACTGAAATGTGTTTGAAAATAATAAATATATACAAAATCAGCCTCCATGAACCCATCACCTAGCTTTACCATTTATCAACATAAGACCATTGGCACTTCATAACCTCCACTATCCGTCTCTGCTAGATTATTTTTAAAAACAATCCAAGAGTTTATATCACTTCATTCAAAAATACTTGAATGCATATCTCTAAGAACTCTTTAAAAAATAATCCATAATGCCATTATCATACCTAGAAGAAATTAACAGTAATTCCTTAATACCATCTACTATTCAATCAGTAGAAAAATTCTGATGATCTCATAAACAGTTATTTTACCTGAATTGGGATCCAAACAAGGTACACACATCACTTTTGGTGACATTTCTCAAGTCTTTTTAAATATATATGATACTCTCCCTCCCTGTCACACCCCCCACTTTTTTTACTTGCAATTTATTTGTTGAAAAAATTTTTTGAAAAAATAATTTGTCCTACAAAATCTCCCAGTATTTTGGATTTGGCTGTTGTATTCTCATGGTGTCTTTTACATGTTCTTCTATCCCCAGTGGTTTATATATACTAGTGATTATATCCGGAGGCTTGATCAGTTTGAGATTAAAATTTGGCAGAAGTGTTTCCTGGATGGCGCTATTTCCTTTTGCATCCAACACAGCAGGTGTGTCATGTTTGGTTATCTCTGTTTTTGTGATCTTAAGGTTGATCAGTAGGTTCATGCTGTGGTCCAGGTACATGGAGAATAAACTTTCCAATTTGAGGAACTTTCTTTAAGAGGGAGAAAGCTAAATTACAAATATAAAATTAGGTTCTAGGTCTTGGAAGAGAGCCGGATAAGTGATTAGGGCTGAAGCTTACACTATATCAGCTCAGGGTAACTCCACCTCCAGATTCAGGTAAAATCACCCTGATCCATTCATTATTAGGTTCCCCATCAGCCTTACCAAGTGGTTGAGCATCACTCATGATCATTGCCTAGATCTGGTTTTTTCACTGTGTAATATTCTAATTCTGTCATTCCTTACACATTTCTTAGCCAGTCTTCTTATGTATAAAAGAACTTTCCCACATCAACTATTTGATTACCATGTGACTCAGTCAAGGTCCAGACAGGAGACAGAAAACACACAGAGATTTGGACAGAAAGATGTTAATATAAGAGATTATTAAATGTAATAGAGGATTAACCAGTAAGGATTAAGAAACTCTAAAGAATACAGGAATAGCAGCTCCAGGGAAGAGCCATACCTCCAGAGCTGAGTCAGAGCACCCAAGGGAGTGACAAATTGGAAGAAGGTCTTCCCACCCCAGAAGATGGAGACAGTGTGGCTGTAGCCCTCTGGATAGCGAGGAATTCATGGAAGTACGTTAGGCCAAGGCTGACAAGCAAGAACTGCCCACTGGGATGCCGACAAAGCCCCATAGGGAGCCATCTACCAGGGCACTGCTGAAACTCACTGGGGTGTCCTCCACAAACAGGAGAGCACACTGGAGCCAGAAAGAGAAACTCCTTCCTCCTGCAATGTCCTTCCAGCATCCTCTACTGACAAAAGCTTAACACTACTCCAGGCGGCAGTAGGAGAAATACTCACAGGGTCCAGTACCAGTATCCCAACACAGAGCTAGGAAGAGTGGGTCGGGAGCCCGTACAATGGTAACTGACATGTCATGAAATGTGGTTCATACAGGGAAGGCAGGAAGAACGCTTTGTCCTTCCCTTTGTTATCCAGTTTTCTGAATGACTAAGTGCCCTGGAAACCTCCAAAGATTGCCAGAATGATTTCTATTGTTGTCATTGTTGTTTTGAAACCACTATAAACTCATGAATTTTAACATCCTTGAAGTACCCGATTCAGTTATTCTTTTAGATTGGCAGCATATATTTTAAACAGATCCAACGCACAAAGAATGCATGTTTTCTCCTTAAGTGTTTATGGAAGATAAAATGGAAAACTATCTCAAAGATTTTGGACACAAAAACTCTCATAGCAGAGAAATCAATAGCCCAGAAGAATTAGAGCTGGGGAGTTTCTTTTCTGTTGGCTCAAACATTACTCTGAAGCCTGTGAGAAATCTGGTTCTCAAATGCATGCTAGCTATAAAATAAGGAAAGGAAGCTTTGTTTATCACAGCGAGCCCATCAGAATTTCCCAACTGGTGTGTCATGACCCACACACATATTAATACTTTCTGTGTGTGCTATGAAGTGACAAATGATGGGAAGCATTGGATTGAGTGACTGAGGCAGACTTTATTTTTCTGAGTTGGCTAAGACAACCTCTCTCACCTTATATGCTTCTTTGTAACATGACTTTGTCACACCTCCATCAGGAGGTGGAGCCTAATTCCCCTCCCCTTGAGTCTAGTCTGTCTCATATTCACTTGTAGCCAATAGAATGCCATGGGAGTGGTGCTGCATGACTTCTGAGGCTAGATCAGAGAAGGCCTTGCAGCTCCAGCCTGGTTCTTTGGGGATGCTTGTCCTGGGGGAAGCTAGACATCAGGTGAGAAGTCCAACCACCCTGAGTTGGCCCAGCTGGAGAGGCCATGTGTGGGCTTCCTAGTGGACAGTCCATTCAGTCAACATTAACCACCACTCACGTGAATGAGCCATTTGCACGTTCAGCCCAGCTGAGCCTTCAGATACGGCATGCAGCTCCAGCTAACATCTGACTGTAACCACAAGAAAGACCCCAAGTGAAAAGTGTCCAGCAATGCCCTTTTAAGTAAAATGATATGATTGTTTTAAGGTGCCAAGTTTTGGGGTAATTTGTAGTTCCACAATAGACTGGAATAAGGGCCTAGAAGGCCTTTCCTACACAGGTGACAAGTCAAGACTGAGCATAGGCTGTGGGCAAAGAATGTCACCTGCCATTTCAGTAAACCAAGGATGTTGCTGCCATCAAGACATCAGCCACTGCAGCCACCCCACAACGATGCACGCTGAGGGGAATTTAGGTTGGAGAAAAACAGGACACTGAAACCCTACATAGCTAAGATGCATATCAAAGGAGTAATTTCAGTGAGCACAGACTCTTGCCTCTTTCCATACATTGAAAAGCACTAAAATTGAGATGTCTGTTTTTTGATTAGCAGTAAGCTTCTCACATTCAACTACATTTTGTTTTTGTTTTTGTTTTCAGCAAATATCCTATATATCCTAGCTCCTCCCTCACCTCTTTGGAACAGTTCCTCAGAACTGTCTGAGAGGTTGTCTCCCAGTCTATAGTCCTCAGTAAGGTCCCTGAATAAAACATAACTTGCAACCTTTAGGTTGTGTGTTTTTCCTGAGTCAACAAGATCTATGAATTATGGGTGTTCTGCAGAGGTGATTTTTTTTTTTTAAAAGAAGCCTACTTCTAAGTTCGGATCTGAGGATCCTTCGAGTCCTTGTGCAAGCCGTGGTCACTCCTCAGTAGACGTTATGTCTCCTGAGTCACCTGTCTCCTAGCTGATGGACTAGCACTCTTTCCTGGTCGCTCCCAGGCATTGCAGCTCAGTCGCTCATTCTGGGTGACAGCAGGAGAGGACCACTGGCTTTCTTCCTAAAGTATCCTGTTGGTTTAGCCATCAGAAGAGTATACTGTTCTTGAGAGACAGTGAGAAGTGGAAGGGGGAACATGGACTCCAGGGCCAAAAGATCGGGGTTCAATTCCAGATCCACTCACATACTAGCTGTGGGAACTTGAAGACATTATTTAACAGCTTCAGTTTCAGTTTCCCCACCTGAAAATGAAAAAAAAATAACCTGTGTCCCATAGAGATGTTCAGAGGATTAAATAAAATTGCACCTATGAAACCCTAGGATTTCAATCAGCTTGTTTGAGCTTCTTTTATTATGTTTATGCCTTTCCATTTTATTTTTAGAAAATTTTAGAATCCAATAAAGAAAAGAACAATCATCTGTAGTCTCACAACTTGGAATTACCGCCGTTTACATTTTGAGTTACTTATTTTCAGTCTTTTTTTTTCAAACCACTTTGCTGGTTGTTTTGGGAAAACTGAGAAATATCATGTATTTATTAGAAACTCTTCAATCATACAGAAAAGTGCCCCCAAATATGGAAAGCTTCATGAAGGTTCAAGTTATCTGGTGCAGGGGCCATGATAATCTCTGTATCATTCCAATGTTTTCACATCTGTGATGCCCCAGTGGCATCCTGGCATGCTTTTAAATACTAGGGTTTCACTGGTACATAAGAAACAATTCAGTTATATCTGCTGTCAACCCCCTGGTCTTTTAGATGTCCTTTAACCTTGGATCTATATTTGAGTACAACCCTATTGCCCTGGCTGGACCCTCCTATCCTCAGGAGGAAACACTCGCTATTGTTCTAGCCAAAGGAAAACTGTCTCCATCACCACCCTGTCCTCTGCCTCTTTTTGCAACAAATTGTACTCAATTCCATGCTACATCCCACTGCCTGCTCAGCTCCACATTCCTTCTCACATATCATTGCTGTTTTAGAACATACTGTCAGTTGAATCAAATTTTACACACGCACCTGCATTTGGTGGCACACGTGGGAAGGGTGTGTGGCACTGCAGTGTTGGCGGTGTACTGTCCTGCTGTCTTGGCGTTTGCTTCTGTGTGGGCCACACAGCAGTCACGTCCACATGGTTGACTCTGTACCTGTTTTGAATTCATCCTCCCTCCAGCCTTTGCGACCTCCCAGCCTCTCCCCAGGGTCGAGCCTCTCTCCCAGGAGCTGGGAAGGCAGAGCCAGTGTGCTCCCACTGGACACAACAAACCACCCAAGACTCCGGGAGGAGAAGCATCATTGGCTTGCTGCCTCCGAGAGGACTTACCTTGAGCTCATCTACACCTTCCCTGGGAGTCTTTAGAAGCCTTCTAGGCTTCAGCCTTCCTGCAGGTGAGCTCTTGATATAAGATATTAAAGAAAAAGTATTATTCTGTTAAAGGAAAAATTATTTATGACATTTATGAAAGCATGGTAAGGCAGACTTTATTCAAGGGGACTGTTGTGATAGTTGCAATGGGCTTTTGCTGTAGGAAAGAGAGATTGGGCTCAACTCTGAATACAACAAAGAAAAGTGGAAATTTATGGCCAAAGAGCAGGATGGGGGTCAGTGGATGGAAAACTGCCATGAGGGTAAAGGAGGATTCAGGTTAAACTGACCTGCCAGGATTCTTGCTGAAGGCAGGCCAGGGTGCTTGGACATCCCCTGGGGGGTGGAGGGGAGGAGGAACCCAATCAGATATTGAGGATGATCAGATACTGAGGGTGGGGGTTCTTGCTAAGCTGACTTAGTAGGATTCTTGCTAAGATTAGCCAGTGCCAGGGGGAGGATATAGCTCAGTGGTAGAGCACATGATTAGCATCCATGAGGTCACAGGTTCAATCATCAGTACCTCCATTAAATAAATAATAATAATAAATAAACCTAATTACCTCCTCCCACAAAACAAAACAAAACAAAACAAAACAAAACAAAAGATTGGACAGTGCAGAGACGGACATGGAAGCCCAAAGTCAGGACCCAGCTGAGAAGAGAGTTGAGAGAGTCTTTGTCAGGAAGTAGGTCTTGACCAGTGTTCAAAAATCTGGATATCATGACAAAACATGACCTGGTACTTCTGCCAGACTTGTGCCCAAGCCCTGGTGGGTGAATGAGGGCAGAGTGCTGCTGGTTGTGTCATTCTCAGCGTTTCCTGTGACCTGGGTTTCCTCTACCCAACACTGTGCCCTGTCAAGACTAAGGAGGAACAGGACAAAGGAATGGAGGATGAAGGCCTGCTTGGACTTCAGCAAAATGGGGAGCTGGGGGCAGGAGCTGGGACTGGTAAAGAACTTTCCAGATAAAACTGGCCTGGAGGGTGCTAAGTGCGTCTCCTGTCCACACACAGGGCATCTTCAGAGTCACCGCTGCTCCCCTCATCTTCTTCCTGAGGAAGCTGGTGCAAACAATCTCACAGTGCCTGCTTTAAAGCCATGTCTTCGGAATAAGTCCTTCTCTCTCTCAAAAGTGCCTCTAAGCATCGTTTTGCCCAGAAACCACTTAACCCATTTGCACGCAAGTTAGTACACAGCAGACTAATAACTTAAGACATTAACTGCCATGTTCTGTTTTTCTCTTCCACCACCACTGGCATTTGTACACTGAGACAGTGAGGCTGCGATTTGCCCCAGACGGGAGCTGTCAGGCAAGGATAAGACGTGTGAAAAAGTGCCTGATCCCTGACTTCGGGGTTCAAAGGGCAGCATCTCAGGTGAGGCTGAGGGGCTGGAAGTACACACCAGCAGAGCAGGCTTCTGTCCAGGGTCCCCACCCCGCAGATGTAAACCTAGAGAAAGAACATGGGCCAGAGGGGAGAGGGAGAGAGTTCTGGAAGTTCCAGCAATAATGCAGGAGCTATAAGGTGTGCTCCCATCTTTATTCCAAACCAGAAGGAGTTGGAGGAACAGGATCTGAGTCAGAAGTGCCTTGGAGCCTGCAGATCTTCCTGCTGGGGGTCATGAGGCACAGAGAGAGGGTTGCATGGGTGACTGAATGGGGAGGAAGGGGATCAGCCCCCTCTGAGCAGGAGGGCAGTGCCCATCAGGAAAGCCCAGGAGAAGGGACCCTGGTTTAAGGGGTGTAGCAGGGAGCACCTCTTGGGAGTCAGAGAGGAGCATGACTGTTCCTCTGTTGGCCATTTTCAAGGAGAGGTGGGAATGGACTCAGCACGGACAAGCTGCTGAGATCAGCCCCAGGAGGGCCATACATGGTCTGAGCTGAAAGGAACAGGTGGGAAGAGGCCATAGGCCATGGACAGGAGCACAGCCCTGAGATAATCAAGGACTGAGACGTCTCTGCCAGCTGCAGGGGCCCCTAATGCGGAGGGGAGGCAGTTAGCTAAGTCTCTTAGAACTGAGCCTGGGGAAGGCTGAAGAAGGGCATTTTAACCCTAAATATGAAATGTTTAGGAAGGCAAAAGGTGACTACGTGGCCTTTTAGTATCATACCCTAATGCTGTGAAATCAGCCCACCTAAGAGTCATCTGATGTTCTAGGGCAGGGGTCTCAAAGTATGGTCTGGGGGTCCCTGAGACCCTCTCAGGGGCCCATGAGGTTAAAACAATTTTCACAATAATAATGTTTCAGTCGGTTGATAACAAATGTTATCTGCCACCTATACAGGAATTCCCCACATTGGATTTCTGAGGGACAAGAAATAAATTCTTCTTTTTAGGCACATATGTAGACTGTTTGCAGCCTCCCTGTGGTTAAGTTGGCCCTGCCACCAAGTTTTAGGCAAGAGGTTAAAGGCAGAAGTGATGCCCTCCACTCCCACACTTGGCCCCGAAGTCCTCCCATGGGTCACCGTCCATGTTCTTCCCTGTTGTGGGACAAGGTGGTGGCTGTGGACTGGTGACATGGTGACTCATGGGTTAGTAAAAGAATTTGCCAGAGATAAAGTATGAGAATAGGAGTTTATTAGGGTATGCTGCTAAAGGCAACAGTGGGCCACACAGACAAGAGGTGCTGTGTGAGCATCGAGGGCCAGTTGTTGGGGTCTTTTATAAGGTAGGGTCACAAAGTGCCTGATCGGCTTATGCACAAATCTGATTGGTTGTAGATGAGGTAAGACGTTTAGGGTATGTGAAGGGCGGTGGGGTTTATGACTCTGGTAACATGGGCTGAACAAACCAGCCTGAGCTGTTGTGAGATTAGGCTTTACCTAGGGCTATTAGTTTGTTAGGGGAAACTTGCCCAGTAAAAAATATACTTTATCTGTTGAGGGATCACAGGCAGGCATCCGAGAGCCCAGAAATGGGGGTCGCCGGACTCTGAAGGACGTCAGTTGGCCCCACATTCCCCACGCTGGCTGGTTGGGATGAAATTGGCTGCCCTTCCTGCAGTCTCCCATCCCCAGGGCACTCTTGGGAACAGCCTGTCGACAATGGCAGAGAAGGAGGCTGGATCCCTGAATCCAGCTTAAGAGAGAGCCACCCATGCAGGAAACTCACATTGGATAAAAAGAGACAAGAAATAAACTCTTATTGTGTTAAATCACTGAGCCTTGAGGCTTTATCTGTTACTAATAAAATGAACTCCATACTATGAAGACTGAGGCCACTTATCTAGAGTTAACTGCTGTTGTCAAATTCAACGCATGGCAAATGTAATCTGACAAATCCCTCATTTGTTTGGCAGCCCTTCAGGTTTTGACATCAGCTGTTATTGTGCTGCTTGACAACCAGGCATCAATAATAAACATTTCACAAAAACGGTTGTAATAGCTTTCGCTTTTTAAAAGACAAACTAATTTCCTACTCTTTTCCTCCTCCAGTCCCTACGCTTGGCATGAGTCAAAAATTGCTTCTGATTCTGTGCACATTATCATCCTTAAAACCATGGCAATAATAGGCATATACTATCTAGAAAGTGGGGTTGATAACCTCACTGCAGGCTAGGCTGGTCATCTTATGACTGAAGGGGAGCAGAATATGCCACCTTGGCATAAGGATTATTTTGAGCCAAAGGCAATTGAGAAGAAGCAGATAGAATAAAAGCTCTCTGCTCTCCCTGTTTGCCCCAAAAACAGGGCATAAATTTGAAAAGGTTCTCCCAACTCCGCCACCCCACCATCCCTCCCTACTTGGAGAGGCAGAAGTTAATCACCAGAGATAACTGGAGGTCCTTATCAGCCCAGAGACCAGCACCAAAGGAATCTGCCTAACAACCTCTGCTAATACCAGCCCTTATGTACCATTACTTTCCCCTCGGGTTTGCCTTCCAACAGTTTCCCACCCCCGGAAGCTCAGTCCTTTTCCTCATTACTTCTCTAAAACCTTGTTGTTCTTAACTTATAGTTACCAGGGGGTAAAGGAGCTGGGAAGAGATAAACTGGGAATTCGAAATTTGCACCTCTTGGGGAGTGATGGAAATGTTAGCTATCTTGATTGTGGTGGTGGTTTCATGGGTGTAGCCACCTATCAAAATTCATCAAATTGTACATCTGAAATATGTGTAGTTTACTGTACGGAGTCACACCATAAAAAGGTGTTAAAAAAAAAAGCTTGTTC
The DNA here is from genome assembly GCF_009834535.1 of Camelus ferus. Taxonomy (NCBI): domain Eukaryota; kingdom Metazoa; phylum Chordata; class Mammalia; order Artiodactyla; family Camelidae; genus Camelus; species Camelus ferus. The sequence goes on from NC_045704.1 coordinate 60,034,060, forward strand.
TTTTGTTGAGATGTTATATAAACCCAAGTTCTAGCTACACCTTTGAATTACTTATTAGTGAGCACTCCCACGTGTTCTTGCAACGCACATACGAATAAACATCTGTTTTTCTCTTGTTAAGCTGTCTTCTGTCAGTCTGATTTGCAGAGCCCAAGACAATGAATATAAGGTAGGTAGAAGAAAAACAGTTTTTCCTCCTCTGTCACTGGATCTTAACCTCAAGTCTGGGCTCCCCTCTCTGTACTGGGGAGAGACAAAGTGGAGCCTAAGAACACATCAGCCAGGATGGAGAAGGGGTTCAAAACTGCCATTTGGGAGATAGCCAAGGGACTGAGAGAAAAGAAAATTCCAGGAAGATGTGGTAAGTGTCTTAACCTATTTGAAAGGCTGTCATGTTGAAGAGGGATTAGATTTACACTCTGGCCCCAAGGGGCGGAAACAGAACCAAACGACTGAAAGCTCCCAGTGAGAAATACTTCAATAAAGAAAGAACTTTCTAACAGGGCAAGAGTATCCATAAATGGAAATGACTCTGGTGTGAAGAAGGAACTTACTGCTGATTTAAAGGAAGAAAGGGAAGGGAGAAAAGAAAGAAAAAAACCCAGAGACTTCTGTACAGAAGTAACAGCACATTTCATTTCATTTGAAGGTTGGAAGTGGTTTTCTGCCTTGGGTTGATTTTGAGGCAGACTGCTTCATTGTTCTGGGGAAAAAATACCCCTCAAGAACCTTTGGTTATGCAAATATAAAACAACAACCCTTTTCTAGAATGACAGGTTTGAAAGCCTGGCTCTCAGGACCTAAACAGCATTATATAATAATGAAAAATATTTTTCTTTTTTTTGTGGGAAAAGTTACATCTTTGCTAATTGAGTTTCTGGGAGGAAAATATTTCTTCCCTAAGTGTGGATTTGCACTCCATGCACTATTTCTATATTATAACTTGTCCTTGGGGAGGTGTGGATGTGTATTTTGCCTCCACAGTTGCTCAGGAGAGACTCAGACGATGGTGGGAGGGCCTGGCCAGCCTGCCTTCATTCTGAGCTGGAGACAGTTTAGACAGTATACGTCCCATTCACTCTCTAGGAATGAGAGACCCAGACGCGGGCAAAGTACTGGTACAGAATTCTAAGGTTTTGATGGATTCAAATGGGGGCTTTAGGGCAGTGTTCCTCAGAGCCTGATTCGAGGATAGATAGATTCCATTTAAAGAATAATTATAAAATGAACATTTATGTAATCAATCAGCGTCAGAATAGAACACTAATTTCAAGATCAAGTACCCTGCTGCCTTCCAATCACAGCTCCTCTCTTTCCCAGAGACGGCTGGGAATAATTTTGTATCATTCCAATGCTTGTCTTTATAGTTTTGACATGTGTGTATCTCTAAAGACCATTTTCTAAGTTTTGCCTGTTTTTGAACTTTAATTAAATTGATTCATAGTCTGCGTATCCTTCTTTGATTGGCTCTTTTAACTCATGATTGATCCATGTTGATGTCTGTTGCTGTGTTTCATTCCTTTCTGGTGCATTAGCATTCCGTATACTGTTGCCACCCGGATCAAGTAGGGCCCCCTTGCCCGGTGTGGTTCGGGGCAATAGAATAAGACTGAGTTTGGTCGAGGCAAAGCAAAGCTTTAGTCTTTGATCAGAGGATGGAGAGGTGTGAGCTCAGGCACGCTAGTGTCCACACTCTCCCCAAGAGGTTGGGGGCGGAGCTGCTTCATAGGGATGGGGGAGGGGCGGCGCTCTCGCGGGCGGCGCAGGCGTGCTGCTCCCGCTCCAGACCGCAGTGCGCAGCGCGGTGCCTCTGCACACGGCCAGCCGCCGCCATCTTGAATTGCAGTGTCGTGGGCGGGGCTTCTGCACACCGCCCGGAGCTGAGGTGTCGTCGCTCGGCCACTGTGCACGGGGAGCTCTGGTCGGAGGGCCCGGTGCAAGGCCTCTGCACAGGCACCCTTTGAGCAAGTGAAACTAGACTGAGCACAGAGGAATAAAGGTTAGACTTTATTATCCATATTCTATTTTTATTCCCAGGAATTGTTAATGGGCTTTGCCGGTGAACAAAGCATTCCTCTGCCTTTTCTCCTGCTCCTCATTTGAGGGGCACTGAGGGGAGCAGGTTCGACTTATGTAACCACTTCCTGCTGATGTGGGGCATTGCCGTAACCCTCGGGGAGAAGAGCAGGACTTCGCCCCGGCTGCCTTTAGAGGCGTTTGGTTGTCCAGGCCTCAGCCCTTGACTGTTCATATCCCTGAGCGACCACCATCCTTCTAAACTTTTGGAGACAAAGGTGAAAAAGAAAGGTGTCTAGGTCTTTGGTCTGTAGGCACAAGCGTGCCCTGGTGTGGAGGCTCACTGCCACGGCCTGAGTAGCCCTGGTCACACTTTTGTTGTTTTGGGGGAAGAAAAGATTCAGGTCAGAGAGAAGTTCACACGAGTAGTCGGGGGCGGGGAGGGGCCTGTCCTTTGCCCCAGTTGTCTCTCTGGAGGTTGGGGCTCGGGGGCCCTCTTCACTCGAGTGTGATGTTCCCACAGGGAGGTCCCCTGCAACTTAAGGGCCGAATGGGAGGTTGGGATCATGAAGTGAGATCAGTTCCCCTTAGGAGTGAGCTGATCTTGCCGGCTATGGGTTTTCCAGATTTTTAGGTCCACCTGGGCTCCTGGCTGGAAGGGGTGGAAGGCCAGGTCGGTGGGTGCGGGCAGCACCTGGTTTCTGTACTGTGAGCGCCTTCATGGTTTCTCCTCCCGGGAGGGCACACTTGAATCATTCCATTTCAAGGGGATTCAGATGTCTGGCTTGGGGAATGGGTCTACCATACAGGAATTCAAATGCGCTTCACTTTAACACCTCCCTTGGGGCTAATTGCATGTGGTGCAGGGCAATTGGAACCAACTTCATCCAGTTGTCTTGAGTTTCCTGACATAGCTTGGCTAAGGCCTGTTTCAAGGTCTGATTCGATCTCTCTACTTTTCCCTTTGGTTGGGGTCTCGAGGCTGAGTGCAAGGTCCATTTATGTCCAGGGCACTCCTTACCCCTTTGCCACTTGAGACACAAATCCTGGACCATTATGCTTTATTGGGATCCTGGGAGCCCCAACCTGGGGATTATTTCACTTAGTAATACCTTAGCCACTTCAGCTGCTATTTCAGTTCTAGCAGGGAATGCTTCTATCCACCCAGAAAATGTGTCTACTAAGCACCAAGAGATACCTGAAATTGCCTGGTACTCTCAGCATGACAGTGAAATCAATCTGCCAGTCTTCTCCAGGATATGCCCTTCTGGTCCGAATGGGCCTTATCTGGGGGCTTCTCAGGGGTCTGATGTTGGGGCCATTCATTGTAAAGATGGGGCATATCTCACCTATTCAACTGATTATACTTTTCACACTAGAAGTTACCATGACATCAACTAACCAGTTATGTAGGGCTTCCCTCCCATGGTGAGCTCCTTGATGAGTCTCCTTGATGGCTTAACAAGCTTCAGTTTGGGGAAAAAGTATTGCCTGTGTTCATTAACTAGCCCCCCATGGCCTCCTAGATCCCTCCTGAAGCCCCATTTTCAGGCTTTGACTAGTTCTTCCTTTGTGTTGTTGGGGGAATCATTGGATGGATCTGGCCTTTGCAGTATGAGGGGTAGGTGCCAAGTTACTGGTTCTAGGCAGTTGTGTCTACCTTGTTGTTTCCCTTTGTTACCTCGACATCTCCCTTTTGGTGACCTCTACAATGACTCACTCCCACCTTTTTTGGGAAGCTGTACTGCTTCTAAGAGCTTCAGTATGCTTGAACCATGTTTCACCTGATTTTTCTCCCCAGTAAGCACACCTCTTTCCTTCCAAATAGCCCCATATGCCTGTAGGATGGCATATGCACGTGGGGAGTCTGTATTAACATTTAAGATCTTCCCTGTCCTGAGCTCTAAGACGTGGGTGAGGGCTATCAGCTCCACCTTTTGGGTAGAAGTCCCTGGGGGTAGGCTTCTTGTTTCTATGGCTTGGGTCTGGGTGGTTACTGTGTACCCCAGCAGCCTTTTCCCCTTTTCTCATAAAAGTGCTCCTGTCTATGAACCATTCCTTTTCATCCTTTGGAAGAGGCTCACTTCCTAGATCAGGGTGGCTGGAACAGATTATGTTTCTGGTTTCTATACAATCATGCTCCAGTGGCCCTGTTTCTGTGGGTAGCAGGGTGACAGGATTTAGTGTATGACACGTTTTTATGGTAGCCACTAGGTGGTCTAAAAGTAAAGCATGAACTTGAATCGGCCTTCCAGGGGATAGTCATTCTGTCCCCTTACAACTTACTAAAGCCTGAATGTGGTGTGGAGTGCATCTAGTGATTGGTTTAAAAAAAAAAAAAAAATTACAAGCATATGTTGAATTTAATCGAGATAATCATATGGCTTTTCCTATTTCCTCTGTTAATTACATTTATTAATTTTTGAATGTTAAACCAATTTGCATTCCCAAATAAACCAAACTTGGTCATGATGTGATACCCCTTTTATACTTTGCTGGACTTGGTTTGCTAATATTTTGTTTGGGATTTTTACATCTGTGTTCATAAGTGAGATAAGCCTAATATTTTCCTTTCTTGTTATGAGCTAGCCAAACATTAGAATCAAAATTATGTTGGTCTTACAAAATGATTTGGGGATTATTCCCTGGTTTTCTGTTCTCTGAATTTGTATAATGTTGACATCTTTTTTTTTCTTCTTCCTTCAGTGCTTGGTAGAATTTGCTGGTGAAGTTAACTGGGCCTGAAGTTTTCTTTGGAAAGATTTTCAATTATGCATTCAATTTCTGTAATAATTTGCAATTAGTGGAATTTTTCTTTCTTTTGGTAGACTGTATTTTTCTGGGAATTTAATTATTTCATCAAAATTTTCAAATTCATTGGCATAAAGTTGTTCATAATATCTTCTTATTATCTAATAATTTATCTTAAATTCTTTCGGGTTCTTCTACAGGAGTTCAGAGAAAGGTGGAGAGTGAAGTCAGGGTATTTCTCCCTGGCTCCCTCCCGATAGTTATGTCACCTTTTTCATTCCTGACATTGTTTACATATGTCTTGCTCTCTCTTTTTTAAAAATCAGTCTTGCTAGTGGTCTAACAATTTTGTTAATCTTTTCAAAGAACTGACCTTTGATTATATTGACCATCTCTATTGCATATTTGTCTTGTATTTCAAGAATTTCTGCTCTTACATTTATTATTGTTTGCTTTTCTTTCCTTGGGTTCAGTTGGCTGGATCTTTTTCTACTTTCTTGGGATGAGTGTTAACATTTCCTCTTTTCTAATATATGTGTTAAGAATTACAAATGTCCTTCTAAGAATGGTGTTAGCTTTGCCCAACAAATTTTGAAGTGTATTATTATTATTTAGTTCAAAATATTTTATAATTTTCATTGTGGTTTCATCTTTTATCCATAGGTTATTTAGAATCAAATTGCTTAATTTTCAAACATTGGGGAATTTTTCTAGCTTTATTTTCATTATTGACTTAGTTAAGTTGTTGTGACTAGAGAACACTTGCTGCAGTATTTCAATTCATTGAAACTTGTTGAGATTTGTCTTATGGCCAAACATATAATCAGTTTTTCTAAATGTTTCATGTGCAATTAAAAAGAATGTGTATTCTGCAGATGTTGGGTGCAATGCTCTATATATGTTAATTAGGTCAGTTTTGTTGATACTGTTTTTTCATATATTCTAAGCCCTCTCTATTTTTAAAAAATCTTCTTTTTCTATCAGTACTGAGATAGGGTGTATTAACTTTTTCAACTATCATTGTGAGTATGTCTATTTTTTCTTTTATATATGTCAATTTTTATTTTACACATTTTGATGGCTATTTTGTAGCTGCATGCAAGCTTAAAATTTTATATCTTCCTGGTAGATTGAATCTTTTATCATTCTAAAGAGTACCACTTTGTAGCTAGTAATGCTTTTTGCTTTAACACTCACACTGTGTAATTTTAACTTAGTAATACTAACTTTTTTTAAAATTAGTTTTTACATAGCATATTTTTTTCATCTTTTTCCATTCAAACTTTCTGTAGCCTTAAGTTTAGGCAGTGTATCTAAAATACTTTATTAAGCCTGACAATCTTCATTTTCTTAATTGAAACGCTTGTTCTGTTTAATTTTATGTAATATATTCTGGTATATTTGTCCTGCCACCTCTATGTTCCTTTACAACTGATTACTAGATAGTTTATACATATATTTGTGTACTATTTAAATGTATTGCTTACGATATATTTTATTCTCTGCCCCCATGTTCTCACTCCTGAGTCATTTTGCAGAGAATTCACGCACAGGTCCATGAGGCCACGCATGAGGATGTACCTAGTAGTATTGTGGCAAGAATTTGGAAGCAACTGTGGAAGCAAAACTGCTTTGTCCTCATGCAGTTAGGACAGTGTGCGTCACCTCCCACTATCTCAGGATGGGACGTTTTGCACGCTGAGACAAACAGCAATAACAACAACTGTGGCAAATGTCAGGTTTGCCTGTCTAGTTCTGTTCTCCAAAATAAACGGAAGCCATAAGCATATCCCATTTGCTACTGACTGACTAAAGGAAACAGCTCTACCCCTGACTTTGTCAGTGCTGATGTCTGAAGGCTGGTGATCACCTTCATGGATAGGAAAATCATACGAAAAGAACAAACGGTCTTTTCCCACCATGAACAGATGAATGAGAACTTGGTAACATCGCTCACACTGTACCTTTCCCTTTAGATACCTCCTGTGGTTTTTATTTGAAGAACCAGTTCTTTTAAAGGCTGACTCCTTAGTACCTCTTCGCATGCCAACTTCTGCTTTTCTTTTCTAAATAATCTTGTCTGAGTCTTCTAATACAACTCAGATTTCTGTTTTTAGAGAATAAGTGGGTAAAATGTGGGGAAAGCAAACCTCAGGACACTGCCAAGAAAGCTGGAGACACATACAATACATAGATATTTTAAAATATGATGCTAAGTTAAAACCAAAAAACATGATATAAATAGGATTTCAATGTTCTAATTTACTTCCTCCTCACAGCAATTCTAGATATAAGCTTCATGAAGGCAGGAATTTTGTACCTAGAACAGTGCCTGGCACATGCAGTCCCTCAGTAAGTACTTGTGAATCTTTATTGAATGAGTCTTCATTTTGGAATCATAGGATGGAAGCACCAACGGTTAAGTAACTTACATAGAGTCACCTGGGGAGTGAGTGGCAGAGCTGGGATTCCAGCCCACACTCTCACCAGTGCACTCAGAGTCTCTAGTGAGAATGGTAGAGCTCCGTGTTGTCTGCGTATGTTAAAAACACACAAACACAAAACAGTACCATTGTTTTTTTTTTGAGTAACACAAATTTAAGTACTTGGGCAAAACAGATTTGAGTGTGTGTACATATGATGGAGGAGAACTGGGATCAGTAACAAAGGGAAGAGAACAAAATAAAACACAGAGGGGCCTTGTTCACAGTGAAGATGGTACTCGTAAGTTGAGCAGCAGGCATAACTCAACTTCTTGCACCTGCAGCTCCGAAATAAATAAATAGCAATTTTATAGCAACAACAATAATAAATAATAATAATGATGATAATGATGATAAATGATGAAAGGAGGTGAGAAAGTAGAGATAGTGGATAAAAACAATTCTTCCAAAAATCTTGCTCTGAAGGGGAGCAATGAATGAGTCAGTAAATGAAAGGCAATGAGGGTTCAAAGGAGATTTTCTTTTTCTTAAAATAACAGCTTTATTGGGATATAATTAACATACCATACAATTCACTCATTTAAAGCACACAATTCTGTGGGTTTTAATATTTTCACAGAGTTGTGCAACCATCACCACAATCAGTTGTAGAAGTTTCTTATGATCCCCTCAAAAAACCCCATTCCCAGCAGCAGTCACTTCCAATTTTCCCCAACTCCTTCACCCCTAGGCAACTACTATTCTACTTTTTAAAAAAATCTCTATAGATTTGCCTATTTGGACATTTCATATAAATGGAACCATATAATATGTGGCCTTTTGTGGCTGGCTTCTTTCACTTAGCATAATTTTCAAGGTTCATCTGTGTTGTAGTGTGTGTCGGCAGTTCATTTATTTTACTGCCAGATAATATTCCCAAATATGCCGCATTTGATTTCTCCATTCATCAGTTGATGGACAATTGAGTTGTTTGCACTTTTTGGGTCTCATGAAGGATGCTGCTATGAAACATAGACAGGTTTTTGTGTGAACATTTGTTTTCATTTCACTTGGGTATATATCTAGGAGCGGAATTTCTGGGTCATGAGGCAACTCTACATTAGGTTTTTTTTTTTTTGAACTGCCAGAATGTTTTCCAAAGTGGCTGCAACATTCCCACCAGAAGCGTGGGAGAGTTCCAGTTTCTCCACATCCTCTCCCACACTTATGATCCCTCTTTCTGATTGCAGCCAACCTAGTAGGTGTGAAGCAGTATGTCATTGTGATGTCATTGTGGTTTTGATTGGCATTTCCCTGATGGCTTTTGATATTGAGCATCTTGTCATGTGTCTTTTCCTCTTTAAAGATGAGAGAAACAAAAGTGTGCTGCAAATGGCTCGGTGGAGGGAGAACTTGATAACCCAGGAGATACTGGGGAATCTCTGCAGGAGAAGGGGAGAAGAGGAGTGGGGTCTGGACCTCAAGCCAAGGGACTGGCTGATGAGAGGAAGGATACTTCCACCCACCTAACTGGCCTGAAGAAGTGAGGCTGGTGGGAAGGCAGGTAGGGTGCTAGATGTGGTGATGGGGGGATGAGAGCATTCCCATCCGAAAGCTTCTATCTTCTCAATGAAGTATGAGGTGAGTTTATCTGCTGAGAAGGTGCAATGGCAGGAAATGTGAAAAGTCCAAGGCAAGAGCAAGAAGATATGAGGTAGTCACCCCAGACGGTGGAAAATGGTAGTCATGCTGGGTGGCTTTGAACACCCCAGGTCTGGGTGTCGTCATAAATGCTAAGTGCACAGTCAGCCTGGTGTCAGATCTTCTCTAGAGACATTTAGTGGCTTGGGCACATGCGGAGAGAAGCAATCATAGAGTTTTGGTCAGAGTGTGGGTGTTGCCAGGAGGGAAGGGAATGGAGAGGATTTCAAGGGAGTGTTTATCAGGATGGGCCCTGGGATCTAAGCTGTATGAGGAGAGATGTGAAGACAGGAGGGACTGTTGAAAAGTGAGATGCGATGTGTCTCAGTGTCACCAGAGAATTGTAGCCAAGAGGGTACTAGAGCAGGTGGACTGGAAGGACAGGAAGTTAGTTGAATTTTTTTTTTTATATGTCATTTCTTAGAGCAGTTTTAGGTCCACAGCACAGTTTGGTTAAAAGACAGAGAGTTCCCATATACTCTCTGCCCCCACATATGCATAACCTCCCCCGCTGTCAACATTCCCCACCAGACGGTACATTTGTCGCCATTGATGAATCTGATCTTTTTACAGCTGATCTTTTTACTGTCTCCTTGGTTTTGCCTTTTCTGGATTGTCATATAGTTTGGATCATGCAGTATGTAGCTTTTTCAGATGGGCTTCTTTCACATAGTAATACACATTTAAGTTTACTCCAAGTCTTTTCATGACAGAGTTGGGATATTTGAAAGGGAAATTTCAGGGCTGGTGCAGTTCTTGGTGATGACAAGGTCCGAGGTAGCTGCAGAAATCAGTGGCTGAAGTGGAGTGAAGGAAAATGTTGTTGGAGGCGAACAAATGGAGGAACTCAGAAGCCAGATTGTTGGCTGAGTCATCCCCTCGGTCCTAAAGGAGTCAACCATCCCATTGTCTGTCAACCATCCTGGGGAAAGAGTGTCAGAGGCAAGAAATGGGGCTGGAGTGGGATGAGCAGAGCTGCTGTCTCCTTTCCCTGAGCCTTAAGAGGTAGAGCCGAGGGCCTTGTGAAGGGTGAGGGGTAAGAGGCTCGAGGTGCACTGTGATTTCAAAGCTCAGACGTGGGAAGAGAAAGGTTGGCTTCTTCCTGAGTGAAGCAGGCTGGAAAGGAGGGCAGAGGGATGTCCAGTAAGACTACCTCTGGGTTCTGTGATCCCCTACACCTAGCATGGGCATCTATATTAGTTTTGTGGGTGCTCTGATGCCCTTGGCCTCAGCTTTGGGTGGAGTCTGGTCAAGTGTTATCAGTCTGGTATTGCTCTCACAGCAGGGAATCGAGGGAGGGGCCTGCACCCAGCTTGAGGGACTGCTGTGCCAACCAGGGAAGAACTTCCAGGAGGGTTCTCTGGAATATATGAGGGGAAGCGTAGGGGAAGACAAGTTTCCTGTAGTCAAAGGGGGTTAGGCTGGGTTTCACGACTTGTTGTTAAATAGAAAGGTGACATTTTTGTTTAGACAAATGCTGGCCAGGCACTTACACTTCTGTGACCCTGGCAAACAGTCAGTCTGTGCACCACCACAAACACCTGCCCTCTCCTTGCCCATCCCCACTCAGTTTGCCGCCCTTTCCCACGAGGCTTCTCTGGAAGTTCATTTGTATGCCATTTCCCCAGTGTACCCTTCCTGATGGCCCACCTTGGATATGGCTTGACATGCTTACTCTGCGGCCCTGTCCTCTGTGTTCGTGCCCAACAGCTCAGCATGAAGAGACCCATGCCTGCAAGGACCTGGGCATGTGACGGCCCGGGTGTGCAAGCACTAGCGTGTGCACAAATCTGGGCGAGTGAGGACACGGGTATGTGAGGTCCTGGGCATGCAAGGACCTGGGTGTGTAAGGACCTGGTTGAATGGAAACCAGGTGTGTGGAGACCCAGGACCCAGAAACCGTGTCTGCTCACCATCTGTGATTCAGCTCCCCACGCCTGCGAACTTCTGAGAAGAGCCGCAGGCAGGGGTGCCGTGCACTGAAGGGGCAGGCCCAGGGTCAGGAAGTGGCATCTGTGCTTCACTGTAAACTATCACAAGGCACTTTGAACAAGGTTTATGGCCTTGGCTTGGTGCCAGCCTTCTGAGGTCTCAGGCTGTAAATTATCCCAAAGCTGTTGATCCTGCTGGTGGGGCCGAGGCCGTCCCTCAGGGCCGGTAAGGGAGGAGAACAGAGCACTGTGGGCCCCCTCCTCCCCCTCCTCCTTGTGTCTGTCAAAATCACATCAAGACGAACATTCTGAGTGGCCTCGATGGGAAGGGAAGCCTCACAGGGCTGTGTGATTTGCAGTTGGGCTGTTTTGGAGTGACGGCAGGAGTGGAGAGAGAGGAAGAGGGTCCTAATCTTGTGAAAATTTGACAGCAGCCAGGTCTATTTTTAGCCTCTGCTGGTGGGGCTGGCTCATTCTTCCTCTCCTACTCCTAGCTCGGTCTCTCAGGCTTGCCGGTCCCCTCGGCCAGCTCTGTCCACACCCAGCATGCCCCACCAAGGTGGGAGAGAGGGTCTGAGGCAGTTCGGAGTCAGATCTGCTGAAAGCAGAGTGGAGAGAAGGGAAACGGTGGATTCTAGTGTAGCAGGGAAGCAGGGGAGGACGGAGCGAAGTGCTGCATAAATCTGCATGGCTAATGAAGTCAGGACAGAGCCGGCTGAGCCCCGGGACACCAGGTCGAGGACAATGGGGAGCTGTGAACTCGAGGCGAGGAACACACAGCCGGGGAAATCCTCTCTGTCATTTGGGAGTAAGAGGAATTGGGAAAGGAGGGTGCGCGGAGGGCAGATGTGATTTTCTAACAAGAGAGGGAACAATGAGGTAATTGTCGGCCAATCAGAGTGAAGAATGGAATTTGAACCGAGGAAAGGGAATAGAAAAGACCCCTGGGGAATTGAGAGTGCCACATTCTTGGGCCCCCCGTGAGACTGTCTGAGAGGACGGTGAAGAGCAGGAAGGCCGGTCAGGGGCCTGTGCTGCTCAGGGTGAACCTTTGTGCTCCAGATTTCCCTTTGTGCGGTTTTCACTGTGCTAGGAAATGTCCCCATGGGGCAGAGGGATGGCCCTCGCTGGGAGGTGGCCCTTCTCCTTCAGGCCCTTGCCTTCCTGAATCCTGGCTCACAGGCAAGGTTCTTGGCTGAGCCTGTCCCTCAGCAGGTGGCTTCCCCCTCCCTCACCTTGGCCTCCGTTTCCCAAAACGCTGACCCACCAGCAGATGGGACTTTGAGATCCTCTGGGAATCCCACCCTTCACATCCTTGGCAAGTGGCCTTCCGGCCTCGACTTGAGGACTTCCAGAAACAGGGAGCACATTACCTCCCAATGCAGCCATTCTAATTCTGGCTTATTTTTAGCAAGTTATTCTTTTATATCATGAGAAAAGATCTATCTCCCTCTAACTAACCCTAGTTTTACATCTTAGAGTCACACAGAATACATCCGATCACTGTCTAATACGACAGCATTCCAACATGTAAACATTTGTAGGATTGCTCTCATTTCCCAGGAAGTTTTCCAGAAAGTTACCGTTCCTTCACTCCTGTCTCTCAGAAGCAATTTCCTAATCACTTGCCTTCTGAGTTGCTCTCCCTCGAATATGCATCCATTTTTTACTTAGTTGTTCTCTTCTTTATTCATAACCTCAACTTATTTTCAAAAGAGCAAAGCATAAATGATATGGCAGGATTATAAAAGCAATGGAGATGTTAGTGAAGGGAAGATAAATGCAGGAAAAACTGATCCAAGGCAAATGTAGTACATAGACATATGCCATGCAGTTCTCTGAACTTGGCTAGATGTAGTCCCTAAATTTGCCTTTTGAACTTCCTGGCAACCAAAGCAAAAAAGGGAAATATGGGCAGTTATACAATTCAGTGTCCTTTAAGAGCAAATAGGAAACACAGCTATGTATGTCTGGATCTGGAAATGAAAGAAAATTTTCTGAGTCCTCCTGAAGAACACACCCAGTAATTTTCTTATGATAAATTCAATAACACATGCTATTTCTTAGAAAGTAATCTCTCAACGTAGATCTAAGTCTTAACTCCAAAGCACAATTTCAATAAAAGCAGGCACTCTAGTGTGCTAATGTGCCTCTTAAAATACAGCAACAAGATTTTTTGAACTCAGTCTGACCAAAGAAAATTGCAATGAAATATTTCTGCCTGTTTTGGGAAAACTGTATTTCTGTTAATGCAGCCTGCAATTGCATTAGCTTTTTGGGCAGCGTCATAGTTATTGACTCTTCATTAGCAGCCTACTTAAACTGATTCCTGCCACTGTGATAGGAACTGAATTTAAGCCAAGCTGTCTTTATCTTTCACTGTGCAATTGGTTTTTCAAAGTTAAGTGCAGGACTAAACTGTTTATCACTACACAATTCCATCTTGTTAGAGTCACTCCCATTTGTTCTATTCATTGATAGTCTTTGATTTGGATTACATCAGCCAATATCCTGTATTTCATCAAATATAAGACTCTTTTCATTGTAAGACGCACCATTTAAAAAAAAGTTACCATGAAGAAGAAATCCTGCTAATTAAAGTATGACATGCAATTGATTGTGTGATGCATCTGATTTTAGACATGTTAGGATGTGCATCTTAGACTTAGTGAAGTATGGTATTAATAAACTCTCACATTCTGTCATTTGTAATTTAATGAATGTATCCTCCTAGTACCATTTAATTGGTTTTTGCAGAATGTAGCCTCTGATGAAAACATTGAACTGGACAGGGGCAAGGACAGAGTTCAGGGGACCTCTAAGTTGGGCTGGCAGGAGGTTCCCTTAGGTTTGCTTGCTCATTTGTTTGGACACCTACTCACCAAATAAATATTAGTTTATCCAGCGAAGGCACAAAGGACTCACGTTACAAAGATGAAGACCTGGTCCCTTCAGTCCCAATCTGGAATTCACACACTAATCCATTAACACATACTCTCTGGGTGTGGTTATCCCAGGCCCTAAGAATTCCCTTAAATGAAATGTAACATCAGAATTTGAGGCTCAGTCAGGAGGGGCAACTGGAGGAGGATGGAACAGAGCAGAGAAGGGGCCTGGACCTGGTGCAGGGCAGGGAAAATGGCCTGGTTGCAGGTGTGAGTCAATAGGTAAGGAAAAAAGTCATAGTGCCTGATGTAGGGAGTGAGTTCAAAAAAAGACTCAGAAAGAATGGGCAGCAAGACCAGAGATGCCCCAGCTGTCAGTCCTCACATCACATGCCATCAGGTGGATGGCAGATGACATTCAGAGATCTGTCATGCATGACCAGTGGGACAAGGGGCTGGGCCCAGATGGCAACAGAAGAGGGCACCATGGGCACCCAGCTCATACTTTGGTTCTGGATGGGGATCAGGGCAGCAGGAGGCATAACCAGTCAAATCTAAGAACCAGGTTCCAAAACCATAGACTGGTCCTCCTCCCTGAGTGTTCACAGGGTGAGACGGGGAGGTGGACAGCTGTCGGGAGGGACTTCCTCCTCAGGGGCAGTGAAAGCTCAGGTGTGGCCTCGGTGTGCAGCAGTGGGAGCTGGACTCCTGGGCTTCTGACATGCAGCCAAGGAGACCTGGAGGGGGCACAGGGGAGAACATGGGGAGGAACACAGGAGCGATGCCGACTTCTGAGATGGGGTCTGAGAAGGGGAGTCATCTCCTCAGGAGGCTGAGGTCTCTGACGCATGGGAATCCCAGTCAGGAACTCGCTCAGGGCAGAGGGAGAGCAAACAGGCAGTGAGTTCTCATCTCTCCTTTATTGAGTCAGTCAGTCTTTACCCACCCTTTAAGATCATCAGTGAATGTTGCTTTATTAAGCATCTACTCCCTGCAAGGTGTGGGATGGGTGCAGCTGACGGAAGGCACTTGGGAACAATCCCTGATCTAAAGACCTCAGTGACCAGTGAGGAAGCTAAGACATGAGCTGAAGTACTTCAGTCGTTAGGATTAGGACTTGTGTGGCTGCGGTACAGAGGGTGGCTCACCAGTCTCTACGGAGGGCCCCCAGGCCACCTGGACCTCAGTGCAGCCTCTCTCAGTCCTAATGCCGCAGCCTTTCTGCCAGACTGGCTTGCTGCCCTCCTCTGTCTCCTCCATGTCTCTGCTCTGAGCTTGGAGATCTTAGTAACGGGTGTATGTCAACCAGACAAAAAGAGAGGAAGTCTTCTAATTAGGTCGTAACCTCTTCAAGAGCATGGGGTTGGAGGGAGGGTATAGCTCAGCGGTAGAGCGCTTGTTTAGCATGCACAAGGTCCTGGGTTCAGTCTCCAGCACCTCCAGTAAACAAACAAACAAACAAACTGAATTACCTCTCCCCCTCCTCCCCCCAAAAAGAAAGAAATTAAAAATAAAGAGCACAGGATTGAGGGAGTTTCCTTAGTGTTAAGCAGCTAAGGCATGTGTTCTAAAGAAGCTTATAGATTACATTAACTAGGCTGAGATAAAATGATTAAGATAGCAGTCTACCGACTAGTCATTAGTTCATTTTAAATACGATATAATATCTTCTATGCTTTTAAATATGTATATCATACCTCCATGCCATTAATAGTAAAAGTTGGGTTCAATGTAACTTTTATGATACCATTTTAAACATCCCAAATTTATTCAGGTCCATTTATATTTTCTATTATTTTTGAAAGAGAGAGAGAGAGGAAAGCATGAGTCAAGGATCAACTGTATTGAGTGCTTGGTAGGTGCCAGACCCCAGGAGGCAGGAGCCATGCCAGTACAAAGATGTGATGGACATTGTCACTGTCTGCAGTGACTTACAATTAGATAGACTTCTTCCCATGTTTAAAATTGTCAAGTCACCTTTACTGGGACCAAAAGGTTACCTCTTCTTTAATAAGAGTTAAGAAATAATTTCATAATGGTGGCTTAGAATAATAATTGTAAATCAAATGCAGAACGTTAGTTTATTTCTATGTTAGAATGAAATAGAAATATAACCAATTCTGTCCAAATTGCAGTTTAATTCTGAATGAAGCAAGGTGCCCAGTACCCACACGTGGGAATAACTTCATTATTTATACTGACTCAGATTTCTCAGATTTTTGACTCAGATTTACCTTACGTGATTTGGTAGTGCCCTCTCATTTCGAAGGAAGCCTCTTACAAATACCCCATCCTTTGGTTTGGTGCTTTTGCTTTTAAGAGAAAAAAAGACCAAGACCTAATTAAATTCTGAATTTTGACACTAACTTTAAAATGGTAGGGATTCTTATAATCACATTAGGGTCTTTCTATTAGTAGAGAAGCCTGAAATTTACAAAACATTTTGTCTCCTGGGCTAAACTTAGGTTGAAATGAGGAAACAGATGATCAAGATTTGGGTTTTTGTACTTTTCTGTTTGGGCAGACACAGGCCCCAGCCCTGGAAATTTTTTATAGGCAACTTTCAAGATATGACTCACTCAGGGTAGATGGTGACATTAGCAACAAGAATACCGAGGTCTTCCTATCTGGAGGATCCCTCTCCACCTGGGAGGGTTCGCTAATTCCTGTACCAGAAGGAAGGGAAACGAGTCCTGGGAGAGGCAGACGGAGGTGCCCAGCTGGGCTCCATCTCTGCAGGCTTGCAGGGCATTGTCATGTTATCCTGCGCACCAGCGGCCACCACAGAAGGCATGGGAAGCATACGAAACCAGCAGGTGGGGCCATCAAGAAGGAGTGAGGGGAGGGCAGTGACAGAGTGCCACCCCTCTGATGTGGGGTGGATGTAAGTTCCTGCTCTCCCAGCAGAGGGCAGCAAGTGATGAGGCCGAGGCATTTAAATAATTCAGGGGACTCAGTAATATTTGGGAAAAGCAACCCTGGAACATAGTGGATTTCTTATTAATATAAGATGTAGCGATCCAGAGTAATGATTCGGGTATTAAAGTAGATGAGACTCTGTTTTACAGTCACAAGCTGGTGTGGCCAGAGTATTTGAGTTATGAAAAACAAAATGTTAATAAATGTTAATGGAGGACTTAGACAAATCACAGCAGAATGAACGCAAACTACAAAATAAGCTTATGAAACTATTTCAGCCTCACCTGGACAAAGAAATATAAACAAGATAACATTTTAAAATCTGTCAAACTATTACATTTTTAAACAATTTATAACATCAAAAGTTTAGGAAAAAACTAGTAAAACCAATGAATCACTGAGGTAGTAATCAGTAAAACTTTATTGTGCACACAGCAAAAAGTTTGCAAACTGGGAACACTCAAGTCAAAACATGGACTGAGGCTCAGAGGTTCGTTATAAAGCAGGTTATGTGGTGTGGAGGCAGGGAATGTCTCGTCTTCACAGTTGTTGGTTACAATATTAGAGTTTTCTCACGTAAAGGGGAATTGGTTAGTGGTTACCACATACAAATTTGGGGGAACAATTTTAGTTTCATTTATGATTTGCAGAGACATAAGCAAGAAGTGACCCAGGTCAAGTTAGCTTGGCTTGTCTCACAAAATAAGCTAAATTAAATTTTGCTTGTGTAACTGAACTGGTTTTGTTTGCTCAGTAAATTTTCAAGTCTCGTCTCCATTTGTGTTTGTCTTTAACAAGTTTCCGACCAGTTATGAAGAATTTTGAAGCTTTGGACTCTGTTCACACAGCCTCTCAGTCCCAATAATCCTAAAATAGTCGCAAGTATCAATGCCATTTCATGAATGAAGAAACTGAATCTCTTAATAATTTGCGTGATGCAAAGATGTCATTTTGAATGTATATATGTGGATATCTTCTCTATGCTACTACAATGATAAATAACTTTCTGTTTTGGGACATGTCCTATGCCTTGTGAGGATGTTAAGCAGCATCCCTGGTCTCTACCCCCCAGAAGTCAGTAGCAACCCCCCTCCCTAGTTGTGACAACTAAAAATACTAAAAAA
Organism: Camelus ferus; assembly: GCF_009834535.1. Classification (NCBI taxonomy): domain Eukaryota; kingdom Metazoa; phylum Chordata; class Mammalia; order Artiodactyla; family Camelidae; genus Camelus; species Camelus ferus. The sequence continues at coordinate 60,051,810 of NC_045704.1, forward strand.
TATTGCCAAATATTCCCTTAGGGGCAAATGTGCCCCCAGTTAAGAACCACCGGAGGAGGGCTATCTGAGGGTGAAGAAGCCTAACAAAACTCGTGAAGAGTGGTGTTTGTTGGAGCCGGCTGGAGGAAACCAAAGCTTATGCGCCCACTGAGCCACCGTAGGATGCAGAACAGCCTACGGCACCTCTCAGCGTAGAAGCTCCAGGTACCAAAAGGGACAGAAGAGGCTTGGAGAATTGAAAACCGGAGAATTGATTAGAGGGCTATGTAGAGAATTACTTTGATTCCTGACCCATCTTGAAGCAGGATTTTGAAGGCAGAGAGATCTTCAGGAACATGGGGGTCTCAACAAAATACCTGATAAAATGATTTTTAAGATGTGAGTGATGATGAAAGAAGATAATGCAAGAAGGAAAGAACATCAGAAATCACAGCCCAAAGAAAACGGACTGGGAAAGTAAATGTAATATTAATGTGCAATGTGAGTCTATGCTGAGTGTTTATATAGTTATAATAATTTATTATTATATTAATCATAACATAAACATTAATAAGTATATTAATGATAATCAAAATGAAATATTATTGTTCTGCTACTTCATAATTATTGATGTGTTGTTGCTTAAACTTAAACATAGTGATATATTTGTTGGAAGGATGTGGGAATGAAAAGTGGGGAAAGGGCAGCTGGTGCAAATAAGCTAAATCCTTGTCTGCCGCAGCAGCAAGTGAACAGATAACATCTACACTTTGAAATCACAGAGTAAACATATTATTGGAGGTAAGCACCTAAAACAATAACTGCAAAAGCTGAATGGATTGTCCCTGGGCTGTGGACAGGAGGGGAGCACAGTGACCCAGGGGACTAGTGTTTACTATTATATCTTCTGAGTGATGTTTATTTTTAAACAATATGCATATATCATTTTAGTTAAAAAATATTTGTAATATGCAGACCTGTTGAAACTGCAGTGAGAAGAGGACTTCCCTCCTTTGCTTAAAATATTTATAATTTCTAGACATGTATCCTTCAGAAGAAGCTAGAAATGTGGACCAGAATTTATACACAAAACCTCATATCGTGTTATTTGTAACAGCAAAAAAGTTGGAAGCAATGTAAATATCCAGCAATTAGGGAGTAGCTAAATGAGTATATAGATAGACAATATTATACAACCATTAAAAGTGTTTATGAAGAACTTTAATTATGCAGAGACATGCTCACAAAATGTTAAGTGAAAAAACGCAGGGTACACAACTAAAAGGCCTTATCTCAGCCATGTAAAATACATACGTGCGAGAAAAAGACTAGATGAAAATACATGGACATGTTAACACTGGCTATCTCTGGGATTATGGTAAATTTCATTTTATTCTCAATTTTCCTTAGTTTTCTAATTTTTCTTCAGTTGGCACATATTTCTTTCATGATCAGAAAGAACATAAATGTTATTATTTTAAAAGAAAAGGAAATAATCTTGAGTGCAAAGTGTCTTGCTACAGAGCAGACCTGCCTCTCTGTGGCTAAGGCCTGGAGGGTGGTGGGTGGAGGTTGCCTGTTACCTGCTTCAGGCCTTCTTGGAACTGCTGAAGGTTGATTTCCCACTTTGCAGTCAGCTAGAGATTAGGAATGGAACAAAAGACTAAGGCAGAGTTTCACTTTGCGTGATTGATTTAGCTCATCAAGGCCTTGGAACATACATTCCTTCTAATCCCCAGTCTAATGGGAGCATTGCCATTTGCTGTCAGTTTCATGCAACTGAATCTGGGGAGCTGGTCCACAGGAATCCATGAATCCTCTTTTCCTTTAGTTTCAGGTAGCAAATGACAGATGAATGATGGGACTTCCACTTATGGCTGTTTAACCAGTGAGGCTTAACAAGGCATGGCTAAAAAGCAAGCAAATGAAAAAATATTGTTTATTTGAGAGTCATTTTTTAATGATCTTTTTTCTAATAAAATGTAGCTTTTCACCAAAATGCTAAATTGAAATAGTCTATCATTCGTTAATAATACAAAATAGAACAGTGGTTCTCAAACTTTAGAGTTGTTGATCATCTGAGAAATGTGTTTAAAATGCAGACTAGCTGGCCTAACTCCTGAAGAGTCAGATACATAAGCTCTAGGATGAATTCAAGAGTGTGCATTTTCAACAAATATGATGAGCTGATTTTGGTCCTTGTGTTTCTGGGACCAATTTTGACAGTTACAGAGTAAGTTTTGAAAAGGTGCATACCCATGGATGTAAATTAAATACCTTCCAAACTAAAAATATTTGTTAATCATTGCTTAATCTAACTAGTTTATAAATAACTATTTTTAAACTTTCAGTAAAAGATGGGGGGATTAAACATGGGTAATTGAAGAACATAGTTATCTTCATCTCACCTGAAATTCTAATGAAATGGCAGTAAGTGGATTTTTGTAAAAGTCATAAATCCACAAGAACAAAGAAAAACAGGAGAAAAGACACTAGAAGAAAGATCATGAAAGACACTTAGAACAAGATCTTGGGAGTTATAAAGTGGACAAACAAGTGGTAAATGATGCAGTGATGTGGAGGAAGCAGAAATCTCCATAGAGACTTGGTGATCAGAGGTACCAGAAACCTCTGGACTTAAGGATAAGGAGTAGGGCTGAAAAGAGGAGCACTGATTCACAGTCTGTATAAGCAGCAGTCAGATCCCAGGTGCCTCCCCCCTACCTTACCAGGAGACAGAAGATTAATGCTCTATAAGTTGACCAAGAGGCTCTAAGCTCAAAGATAGCAGGCCAGTGCAGGGCAGGGTGCCAGTTATCCATTTGTTGTTTCTCACTCTCAGATCCACCCTTAATCGTCCTGATTTGTGATATGGGAGCTGGACCTTGTGAACCTTTCTTTACTGACTGGCTTGAAATTAGGCTTTGTCAATAAAGGTTCTAGAGTGACAGTCCAAGATGATAGCTGCAGGAAGGTGCCTGCTTCCCTTCTGGTTGTTTCTCTTACATTTCATTCAGTGAGGGAGCCTGTGGGCTGATGTGGGAGACCTGGTGGTGCTTACCTCAGTGGCCCTCATGACCAGCCCATTTTGTTTGCCCAGCTGCCACTTGGATGGCAGCTCTGGGAAGGCCCTCAGAAAACCGTCCTCACCTGATGGCCATTTCTACAGCAGCTCAGCCCATCCACACCTCTGTGGTAGTAGGCCACCTCTACAGATCATCTCTGGCAGGCCTTTCCCACAGGTAGGCTGCATGTTCTTGCAGCAGATGTGCCCTCTTTTTTTAAAAAAATTTTTGGGGGGGTGGTAATTAGGTTTATTTATCTGTTTGTTTTTAATGGAGGTACTGGGGATTGAACCCAGGACCTTGTGCATGCTAAGCACATGCTCTATCACCGAGCTGTACCCTCCCCTGAGCTGTGCCCTCTTTGAGGAGATCTGATCTCAGTTTGTGTGTGTGGTGGGGAGGGGAGCAGCCTGCCTCTCCTAGTTCCTAGTCCCATTTCCTTTATGGGCCCACTCTTCCTCAGTCTAAACAGTCTAAAGGTAAGAACTGCTTTTTCTACTTCTGGAGCTTTAGAAGCTTTTTTCCCCCCAGTAGTTAACCACCTTTAACTAGTTAATATTTCCTTAAATTAAATTTTCCTCTGTTTGAATTACTAGTGTGGTTTGTCTTTTGATATAATGCAAGGGTTTAAAAATTGGGAGCAAATGAAAATCCTCCTATCTGAAGGTGAGATCCATAATTTCCTTCCTTCCTTGACTCCTAAAACACTAGCATGCACGATTATCATCCTCAGGCAGGGGGATTCCTCCAGGGAGAGACTGACCCAAGAGAAAAGACTTACCTCACTGACATTTGAAGTTCTGCAGCAAAGTGGCCAAGCCCCACCTGATGGCCCTCCAGTCAAACCCATTGGTCAGCAAGCACTATCTCTGCATGTAACCAGCTTTTGTTCCTTGCTCATGAGTATGAATAGATAGCTAAGAATCACCAGGAGTCTGATGAAAGTTTTCACCATAAGAGATAGTTTTAGTAACAAAGAAGCAGAAAGAAATTAATTAAAAGAAGCATCCTGGACTTAAGATCACCTAAGTCACGATATATTGCACCCATAAAGAAAAGAAAATCTAAAATGGACATTCAGAAAAATGAAATAGAGCTCTTGGAAATTAAAAATATGATATCAAATTATAGGCTTAACAGATGATTGTGGAGGACAAGGTGGAGGAAATTCCCTAGAAACTAAACAGAAAAACAAAGATATGGAAAAATACAAAAATTAAAGCATCAGTTCAAGAAGTATAATTACACTAAGAGGCCTTTCAGAAAGAGACACCAGAGAAAATTAAATAAGAAAATTTTCAAGAAAATTATACAAGAAAATCTTTTGGGTTTGAAGGACATGAGTTTCCCTATTGTAAAGGGCATACCGAGTTCCCAAAACAATGACACAGACTCATCATTGTGAAATTTTAGACAATTGGGTAAAAGATATCCTAAAATTGGAAAACCAGTAGAATTCTAATCAGCAACACTGGAAGCCAGAATACAGTGGAGGAATGCCTGCACAATCCTGAGGAGAAATTATTATCAACTTGGAATTCTATACCCAGCCAAGCTAGCAATTAAGTGTGAGAGTACAATAAACACACTTCCAGACATGCAAGTCTCAAACATTTCACTCCTTTATGCCATTTCTAGTGTTGCAGAAAAGTATGTTATAGCTCATTTGTGACAGCAACCTGGATCTGGGCAAGAGACCAAGCAGCACTCAGAGACTTAGAGAACTCAGGTTTATTACACCAGTGGGCCCAGAGGAGTTAACACTCCAAGCTCTGGACCTCATCTGTAGGTTTACACAGGCTTTTATAAGCTGCCAGTTTACACTTTGCAACATCATGTGCAAATAATGTATAACAAAAGTTGACTAATTAGGAACAAGCTTTGTAGAAATGGACCATTCAGGGGGGAGAGAAATAACCAATCAGGAGTGAGAGAAATAACCAATCAGGAGTGAGCTCCATGCAAATGAACTACTACAAATGGACCAATCAGGGGTTAGCTCAGGGAACCAATAGAATATTAGGGGTAAGTTCCACTTTCCTAGAAGTAAGTCGTTTCAGAGGCAAAAAGTGAGATAGAGCCTCTGGGCCCGGGAACCTGGATGGTGCTGGCAGGAGAGTAGTGGCCCTGCCTGGGGGTCCTGCCGGTCTTTTTTATGGGGCTTCCCACCTCACTAGGAATCTCCTGGAGAATGCACTTTATGAAACCAAGACCGTGGAAAATATGAGAGCTGTGAAACAGGGCATCCAACAGAGGAGAGAAGCAAAGAGAATTCCCAGATGACACATCTACAGCAGGAGAGGAGGACAGAGAACCTTAAAGGGATATCTTAGAAAAAGAAATACAAATTATAGATTACCTTACTTGTTTGCCTTGCTGAGAGGAGTTTTAAAACTTTGATAGAGTTTAGAAGAAGAGTTAGTGATAGAGCAAAAAAAAAAAAAAAAAAAGTAAAATAATTATCTGTAGGATTTTTTTTTAAAAGTTATATGAGAGGAAATTAATCACAGTGCAGTTTGTGGATCTGCTGTGATACTAGGTAGTCGTAGTCATGTTAACACTGAATATTGATTTTTAACCAGAAATCATGCTTGAAAAAACCATACTGCAAAGTGGAGAAAAAGAAAAGTTTGTGTGGGTGTGTTGGAGGGGGAGGTGGTTGACGATAGTTAAATCCGTATTTTCCATAGTAGGAAGGCAGTAGGTAATACCAAAACTTGAAAAATCAAGAAATATTAAGTGTAAGCATATATATCAATATGAATATAAATAGCAAGAAATGTCTGAAAGAGTTGGAAATGATTCCCTATAAGGAGTAAAATTCAGGGTGTAGGGAAGAGGTAAGCAAGAGACTGCCCATCTTTATTGTAAGCCTTCTAATACTTAGTGAATTTTAATACTCTGTGCCAAGTATTATGTGAATTAATAATTAAATATCAAAACAGAGTATTTCAATGACATGAAATCCAACACTATTTTTCTTGCTACTTTTGAGGCATCATGTCAAGGGTCTCCAAGACCACCACTAGGTTTGGTGACTTGCTAGGAGGACTCAAAGGACTCAGCATGCTTTATTACAGCTAAAAGATCCAAAATAAAATCAGGGAAGGGGAAAGGAACTTAGGGCAAACTCCAGAGGAGACCAGTCACAAGCTTCTGAGAGTCTTCTCCCAGTGCAACCACACAAAATACTTTAAATTCTTCCAGCAATGACTGGAGACAACACATGTGAAATGTCTTCTATCGGGGAAGCTCAGAGACTCTGCGTTCAAGGTGTCTACCTGGGGGCTGGTCATGCCGATGCCCTCTGCCTAGCACATAGTGAAACTCCTGACCCCTAGAAGAAAGCAGGTGTTCAGCACAAGCCGCGTTGCTTACGCAGAGTTTAGGCACACTGAGCCCTCTTACCATTTGGGGAAAGTTTTGTATCAGTCTAGGGAACTGTTTATTGTTCAGATTCACAGATGCCAGACAATGGCCAACCTTGAAAAGCTGGCCTTTCCAAGGATAGCAGTCTCAGGCTTCTATGTGAACTCTTTTTCCTGCCTCAGCCTTAAAAGTCTTCACAGTTTTTCTTACAATATATCAGAAAAGTGCTGAGGAACTGAAAAGATCCCTGCTTGCAGCCAGTCATAAGATGTGAGGTCAAGTCTCACACAGACCACTTTCATGGTCATGTGATATTGGGAGAGAAACAGACTGTTTGAGACTTAATTTTCCAGAGGGCTAATGGAAAGTTTGAGGGATACCATACACCAAAGCAGGTGCTCAGAAAATCATGGTTTCATACAATCTTGTGATTTTTGCCTTCTCTTTTCTCCCTTTCAGGTTTCAGCTTTTACTTCTCACTCAGCCTGCTTGGCTCTGTTTTTGCATTAAATATAAATGTATTCTATTCTAAGGAGTTTTTAAACATTTCCTTCACATAGTTTGTCTTAGCTGCATAGAAATTCCTGGTCCTCTTTATGTGCACTTAGCGGCAAGAGGCCATGTACCTTCCCCGGCTCTGGGTAAAAACACTTTGATGGGTCCCTTACCAAGAGAAACCACATCAGTGTAACCGACTTTGAGTGAGTACCTAGTGGGCGACTTCCAGTGGCTTTCCTCCGTGTGTCTCTGCTTTGCTTTCATTCACAGAGACTCCCCCAGGGTTGAAGAATGAAGGAATATCTCCCCCAGTTTTTCACCTTTCCTCACTGTGCCCACATGGCAGCCCTCAAGGAATGATTTTGTGCAAAAGTCAAGGAACCATTGACTCCATTATTATTGCCATGGCTCTTTTGGCTTGTCTTGCCTCCCCAAATCCACTGGTTTCTTTTTTTGGAAGATGGGTAATTAAGTTTATTTATTTATTTATATATGGTGGTATTGGAGATTGAACCCAGGACCTTGTGCATGCTAAACACGTGCTCTACCACTGAGCTATACCCTTCCCCTTGGTTGCTGACCATCTGCTCTGAAGTAATCCAACACAAGCCTCGGTCCTGTGGCACATCACCCACTGTCCACCCAGCCCTGAAAGGGTATTTTCTGTATCATAGGATTATTCTGGGGATTACATGAGGTAATGAATGTGAAAGTGTTCTGGCAAATGTAAAATGATATGTGGATCCTGAACGTTGCTTTATCACGAGCTTTAGGATTGTGAGGCTCTAAGATTGCACAACTCTACCTATTAAATGACAATTATTTATACATAGAATGCCTCAGTGTGACACAGTGAGGGTCCTAGAGCCACAACTAGGCTCTAAACATAACTACAGTTTATTCCACTGTTCTAAAAATTTTTTTATTTGCAGTAGATATTTTATTTATTTTTAAATTATTATTTTTTTAATGGAGGTACTGGGGATTGAACTCAGCACCTCTATGACTGAGCTATATCCCTCCCATGCAATAAACATCTTAAATTAAATTTAAATTCTTGGTCAAAATCCCTAATATTTTACTAGTTTAAGTTTTTTTCTTTTACTTCAAATTTATACCATTTATCTGCTGTTAAATCAATCAGTCAAAAACGAGACTGTTTTGAGAAACACAGTAACTTTAAATCAGATGTTACGAATTAAATCTCATGTTAGCCAATTGATCTCCATGTTTTGTTTTGAAGGCATAACATTGAGAAAATCCTAACTACATAGACTAGAAATCACAAAAGATACATTTTTTAAAAAAAGCTCGCTTTAAATGTAACAACGCTCCTTAAATAACTGTTCTAGAAGCTTAAAAAGGGAACAGTGCCTTGTGACTGTTTCAAAGTTGAATCATTAACAATATCTAATAAGTGCTGTCACTTTAATTGGTTATTATTCTGTGTGGAGAAGCATGAATAAATGGACTCCTCAGATAATATGTCTCCACTATTCGGAAGAAAATACATTTTAATTGTATGGTAACTTTGGATACTAGGATGTTTTCATCTATGACCTTTTATAGAGTCTCGTATAGCTCAGTTCTTGCCTTTGATAGAGGTGTATTCCACTTCAAAACAGTGAATCTAATTTATTTTTCATTATTGATTCCACACTTGTTTCAGTTCCATCTCTGACACTCTCTGTAGTTATAAACCCAGTGACATTGTTATTGCAGACAGCCACAATGACTTTATCCAATTTACTAAAAATTAGTAAGAGAGGCAAACTTGTACAACTGTGTTAGATTGCAGAGGTATTTAACTAGTGGGATCTCTTTGTCAACCTCCCCCAGAGTGATTTCTTACCTCATGTGAATTATTCGTACAAATATCCTGTCTTGAATTTCACTATGAAAAATGAAAACTTAGTATTCACAGTCCATAACATTACAGACAATGCTGAAAAGTCCACAGTTTAAATAATATACCTTAATCAGGCCAGACTGTTTTTGTGGAATTACCCAACACTGGAAAGGTTCTGGCATCTTTGCAGAAGTTCCTGCATGTCCCTGCAGCACATAGTGAGTCACTGAACACATTTCAGTGGTAGCATTTATATGTGTTATGACTTGTGCAGTTTTCCTATTACTTTTTGCTCTCTGTGGCTTTGCCCTTTTGCTAATTTCTTTGATGGGATATTAAAATCAACCCCAACAATTAGAAGTGCCATTTCCTGTTACATAATAAATCTTTCTGGTTTGTACATGTATAATCACATTACCTAAGAACAAGCAAAAAGGTGAGACCCACAGCATCCCTCCATCCACTCACCCTTTTCAATTCAAACTAGAAATAAACTAGAACAATACTTAAATATCTCACATCAGAATGCCTGCAAGAGTCTTAGACTTACAATAATGGCGACATTGTCACTCTTGCAAACATCTGAAAAGAGTGCTTAGTGGAGAAATTGCTAAGAGTGTTCTCAGAAATCTTGGGGTCTGCTTCCTCCAAGAAGTCAGAAACAGGATGCAGTGGACTTTCAATGAGTCATTAATTTGACATTCATTGGCCCTTTTGTTGACAGAATTTAGAAAAAAAAAGTGGGTTTATTTTCATGGCTGCCACTAGAACTAATTCTAGGGATGGCATTAAATGCAGGGCAGCTGCCTAGAAATCGTGGGCAGCATCATCCTGTGCCCTCTATTTACCAGTGGGGACAGGGGAAGGTGCTGTGGAACTGTAAATCCAATAGACTCTCAAGAGATTTGAATTGACCCTCAGTCCTGGTGTCTGGAAATCCATCATTCTACATAGACACAGGGACTTGAGCAGAATGAATAATTAGTATGGTTTAGAGAATTCAATTCATCTAGTATTTATTGAGTGCACTGTGAACACACAGTGTTCAGGGCCAGGTGCTGGAAAAGGCAGGAAACAAGGATGGGAGAAAATATGCCACAATATATGAAATGTTTCTAATCCTCAGGGGCCTCAGCTCAGTGTGTTGACAGAGAGACAAAACACACTTAGGAAATAATGTGAAAGTCCAAGAGACAGTGTCTAATATTTAAAACCATGTACTGAATGCAAATGAGTGTCACAATCAGGCCTCATATTGGGGCACAGGTTGGATGGGGACTGGGGAATCAAGGAGACAGTCTAGAGGCAATTAACTGGTCCAGGGAGAGATGATGAGTCTGCATGAGGATAAGACAGCGGAAAAGGACCAAATGATGATACTGACAGAAGTACCAGAGGGAATATTGATTGACGTTAAAATCAAACTCTTATTTTGACAATGTAGATTTCTTCTGATCCTCCTAAAAACTTACCTTTGTAACATTCTAAGGTCCTTTTCAGTTCTGAAACAATCTGTTTGTTCTAAGCCAATTTCAACTCTACTGCTCATCAAAACTTTCTCTAAGAAAAATCAAATATAGGACTTATTGCTAGATAGATCTGGAAATGATGGATTTATCAAAGAAAATAAATTTACACCTTCCTGAAATGTATGCTTTAGCTGAATAGATTTTAGGTGTACAGAACAGGACGTGAGGGAGAACAAGAAGAATGAGGGAGATGATATTTTAATAATTGAAATTCTCAACATAAATCCTATTTTTAAAAACATTTGTGGTACTCAATACTGTGTTCTCCAAGGGCTCTCCTCCCCTTCCAGACATAAGACACACTTTCCTGCTCCTTCAAAGTTAGGCGGAGCTACATGACTAACTTTGATAAGAATGCTGTCAGCCAATATGATGTGTATTACTTCCAGGAGGAAGCTTTTAAGAGCAGGTGCACGACTCTTTGAGCTCCTCTTCTGCCATCTCACGAAGAGATCACAGTTTACAATGTTGTGTCAAGCTCTGGTGTACAGCATAATGTTTCATTCATACATATACATACATATATTCCTTTTTGTATTCTTTTTCATTATAGGTTACTACAAGATACTGAATATAGTTCCATGTGCTATACAATATGAACTTGTTGTTTATCTATTTTTTATATTTATTAGTATCTGTAAATCTTGAACTCCCAGCTTATCCCTTCCCACCTCCTTCCCACTGCCCTCTCTAGTAATAATATTTGTTTTCTATGCCTGCGAGTCTGTTTCTGTTTGTAAATAATTTTGTCTTTTTTTAGATTCCACATATAAGTGGTATCATATGGTATTTTCCTTTTTCTTTCTGGCTTACTTTACTTAGAATGACAGTCTCCAGGTCCATCCATGTTGCTGCAAATGGCATTATTTTATTCTTTTTTATGGCTGAGTAGTATTCCATTGTATAAATATACCACAATTTCTTTATCCAGTCATCTGTCGATGAACATTATGTTGTTTCCATGTCTTGGCTATTGTAAATAGTGCTGCTATGAACATTGGGGTGCATGTATCTTTTTGAATTAAGGTTCCCTCTGGATATATGCCCAGGAGTAGGATTGCTGGATCACAGGGTAAGTCTATTTTTAGCCTTTTGAGGAATCTCCATTCTGTTTTCCATAATGGCTGCACCAAACTACATTCCCACCAACAGTGTAGGAGGGTTCCTTTTTCTCCACAGCCTCTCCAGCATTTATCATTTGTGGACTTCTGAATAATGGCCATTCTGACTGGTATGAGGTGATAGCTCATTGTAGTTTTGATTTGCATTTCTCTGATAATTAGTTATATTGAACATTTTTTCATGTGCCTATTGGACATTTGTATGTCTTCACTGGAGAATTGCTTGTTTAGGTCTTTTGCTCATTTTTGGATTGGGTTGTTTGTTTTTTTTCTCAAGTTGTATGAGCCGTTTATATCTTCTGGAAATTAAGTCCTTGTCAGTCTCATCATTTGCAAATATTTTCTCCCATTCCATAGGTTGTCATTTTGTTTCACTTATGGTTTCCTTTGCTGTGCAAAAGCTTGTAAGTTTAATTAGGTCCCATTTGTTTATTTTTGCTTTTATTTCTATTGCCTGGGTAGACTGCCTTAGGAGAACATTGGTGAGATTTATGTCATATAACGTTTTGCCTATGTTTTCTTCTAAGAGGTTTATGGTGTCTTGTCTTATGTTTAAGTCTTTACTGGCTTCTCTTTCTCCTCACTTCTTCCCTGGAGAAACGATGACTTATCCAATGGGTGAGGTTGGGCTACGCCTCTAAGCATGCTCAGCTAAGCCCGTGTGCTCTTCCTCTTTGGGAGCTCACTGCAGAGGGTACACATTCCTCTCTGTTTCTCTGTGCTAAAGTTTTTCAGGGAAGATACTGTGGAGGATGGGAGAAAGGGGTCAGGACTTCAGCTGTCCAGTACTGGTTATGATAGGATGGATGTATTTGCTTAATTCTGAGATGCAATATTAGGAAGGCTATTATTAATGCATATTTATTCAACAGTTCCATCAGTAAGAAACACGGCATTTCTGTCTCCATCTGCCTGACCAATTTGCATCTTTCAGTTTATCCCAAACACAATGGGGAATAGATTGTCATTTACTGGTCTGCCCCTTAAACTCTAATATCCCTGAGTCCTTCTGTTCTCTTATTCTGGAGTTCTGCTTAATCGTGTGTTAGACCTCATTCTGTTTTCCACATCTCTTAACCTCGTGTTCGTATTTCCCATCTTTCTGTCTTCCTGGTTTTGCATTCTGAGTAAAATTTACATTTGCATTTTTTCAGTTCACTTATTCTCTCTTCAGCTATGCATCAAGCATTGTGTAACCCATCCCTTTTTGATGGTACCTTTTTCCTTGCTTATGTTTCCAACTCCTTTTTCTCCCTTTCCTTTAGCATTTTAAACTGTACCATATTCTGGTATTTGAGGTCCTAGATGATCCGACGTGACTGTGTTATTTTTGGTGGCTCTTGTATGTGGTTAGCTTCTTTCTTTATGTCTTTTATAATTTCGTGATGTGATCCTGCATTTGGCTGAACTGTATTTGTGAGGATCCTGAGAGCCCTGGATCGAGGCTATGCCTTCTAGGGACAATTAGTGTTTGCTTCTGCCTGTCACCGTGTGCACTACAAACCTGAAGGCACTTCACTAACGCTCTCAGCTTGTGTCTTCTTGGGCTACGCCACCCGTACAGAGTCAACTCTCAAAGTTTTAGGAGAGACTTTTTTTTTCCTTGGCCAGCTTCAGCAAAGGCTGAAAAAATTTCCTCAGTGACAGTCTTTGCTTTTGAGCAGCTTTTCTGCAGACACCTTTTCACTGAGGCTCTTTGACTATGTCGACGTTCTACGGGGCTCTGCTCCAACTCTCACCTTGGGATGGACCGAGGTTTTAGCTTCAGTCCTTAAACAACCGTTAAACTCAGAACTCTGGGTTATGGGAATCAGCAAATCTCCAAAGGGCAGCTACAGCTTCAGAGTCAGCTCACTGCTAAGTTTTCGAGTTTCAGCTTCATTTAGGCACATATTTCACTACCTTTTTTTGTCAAGGTCTGTGATGACCTTCAGAGGAGATCTGATACATTTTTGTCATTATAGATACTAGAAATCTAGAATTTCTCGATGCTGTGTAATGGGATATTTTCTCAGTCTATTTCATTTACAATATTGTCAGGAACAGAAATCTCTGGAATGCTAAACAAATTGAACACAGAATTTTATGTCAGTAAAATTAATTGACATAGCACCATGGCACATGGTTTCATATGCATGTATAGGGGACTCCAGCCATGCTCTGTGACCAACCCAAGTTATTTGAACAGCTTCCTATGTTTGGGGAACTTCCCATATTGTTGAGATCGAGTGTGGACTTGCATTTCCTAAGGTGGCAGCCAGAACTCTGTTCCCTGTCTTCCCATGTGGGTGCAGGGAGCGGGTGTGCTCTCTAGACTCTGCCTGTCTGATGCCGAGGATAAGAATTGGACTTGGAAAAGAGCAACATGAAGGGCAGGAGCACACCGGTTATCTTTTTTTCAGAAGAGCAGCAGAATGGCTGCTTTTGCGGGGAGCAGTGGCAGAGCTTCTTACGTGCAGTGCCTGGCATCACCAGTGGGCACTCTAGTGCCACCCTGTGTGGTCTTTCTGATACAATCCTGTGATGAGTCATACACTTGGATGCAGCTTCCACGCCCAACCCTCTGGCCCTCTCCGAGAGTCTGTGTGATACCTGATAGCCGATAATAAATTCTCTTTTTGCTCAAACTAGCTAAGCAGGTGATGGTGTTTTCAATTAAGGACCCTGACTGATAGCCTGTGGATATAGCAAAGTACAGAGGTTTAATTATGAAGACTCATTCTGCAAGCTACATGCAGAAATCAATATCATTATGTATAGTCCCGCCTCATTGAATTCTGTGTGCTGATAAAAAGAAGGCTTACAAACACAGATTACTAGAATAAATGCAGTATTATATTTAGAAGAGGAAAATAATTTAGAATTCAAAAATATACCTTTCTTGTCAACAATTTTGGTTTAATGGCTTTTTAAAATAAGCAGAATTCTATTGTCTGGTTCAAATTTAGGAGTATATGTGCTCTGTGTGTGTGTGTGTGCTTCAAGTTTGGTTTGATCTGTGGTTTAGTTAAAAATAAGAAATGAATATTCAGTTCCAGTTGGGATTTTATGTAAGTTCCTGCCAAGGTTATTATTGCAAAGATGCAGAAAGGTCAGCCTCATGGAGATAAATAATCACAATGATTTTCCACATGATATCCCATGACACCCCTGATAAATAAAGACTACACATCTCATTTTCATTCCCGTTTCACCTCTGCTCTCTCTGCTTGGAATTTCCCCCCCTTCTGTCTCTGCAGACCTAGATTATAGTTGTCCTTTAAAGCTCCCTTTTAATGCTGCTTCCTCCATCAAGCCTTCCTTTCATCACAGCCGAAGGAATTAACGTCTCCCTTCTCTGGGCTCACAAAGCACTTCGTGAGCTCTACTTAACATTCACGTGTACGCCTGTAACGTGGCACCATCTCTTCTGTGGAAGGTGGTAGAGCCAGACAAGAATGGTCCCTCAGTTGTTGGTCAGTCGGTTCCAGGAGGCCACCTTCACTTCCCCACTTTCTGTTGCCAAGGAGCGAGCGTGCTGGTGAAGGAGGAGGGGGAGGAATGGGAAAGGTGATCCAATGCAGGTCTCATTGGATCAGACACACAAATGGAATCACAGAGAATGTAAAACCAGCTCTTTATGTCTGTCTGGAGCCTTATAATCCAAAGCATTCACGGTCCCAATGGTCAGCTTACTTTGTCTCTTAATTTGTTCCCCTGTCGGTTCATGGGCACAGAACCAATCCTGTTCAACCGTGGGGTCAACAGAGGGTGACTGCCATGGGTGACAGGGTCCATTCCCCGATCTTCCTGCTGCTGCCCCCTCTTCTCCTCCCAGGCAGTTATTTTAACCCTTTCCCTCCACAGCACCACCCCCAAGTCCCACCTCTTCTGTGTGGAAGCTTCTGGATACCTTGCCAGTTACTCTCTGCTTCATCTTGGGAAGAGGAGAAGGGGAACTTTGAATGCTGGAGTAGAAGAAAGTTGAGAAGGGGCCCTCATGGGAGGTTGAGCATCAGGTGGAATATTGGAAATTAATGTAATCTCTCAGATAGCAAATGTTAACCTCCTATCTGAGTATCTCCTGTATCTTATACAAAAACTATCTGTTTCCAAGACCTGGGTTCCCCAACAACAAAACAACCTCCTTTATTATTGTAGCTCTGGGAGGTTTATTCTCTGGGGAAGGGTGGGGATGGTGAGGAAAAAGAAAACCCCATCCTTCCATATCTTGCCGGCCACGAATTAAGCATTTTGAGAGAATGAGCTGGTTTCTTACACCTTTCTCAGTCCTTGTACAGAGTAGATCAGCAAATATTTGTTTAATGGATGCATGGACTGTGGAGCTAATCCAGCAGAGAAAATGTCACATTCTGATGTTTGATGGTACATGTCTTCGAAGGACTGATTTTCTTTTTTTTTTAAGGAGACACGACTTCGGTATAACCTAAATCCTTAAGACTTTTACACCCACCTAAGGTGCCCTCTGTGGTCTAACGAGATGTGGATGCCCGTGGCCCCTATTTGTCTGCTTCAGCCCAGCCAGGCTAGCCCGGTCAGGGGGTGGAGTGAGGGAGCTTGTCCATGGCTCTCCTGCTCTCCTTTTTGCCCCCCAACCGCTAGGAATCGCCCCTCCTCTCCTACCCCAGTCAGCACTTTTTCACTCTCAACAGGAAAAGGTCTGATATCATGTACATTTGGACTGAGATTGCTTCAGGTGAGATAAATGGACGATTCCCAAAACTGGTAAATGCTGTCTTCACAACACCACAGAAGTGGGACAGCCCAGAGAAAAAGAGATTCCAGGGCCACAGGGCTTTATCTGAGAGCCTGGAAATCTCAAAGGACACCAGAGGTTCAACAGAAACTGCTTTGAGTGCCCACCCGGCTCCCGGGCAGCGGTGGGCGGGCACGGGGGCGCAGGTGACGAGGGAGGGGCAGTGACGAGGGAGGGGCAGTGACAAGGGAGGAAGCAGCTGCAGCTCCAGGGAGCTTTTGCCTCCAGGACACTGAGTGGGGCTTGAAGGTTAACAACGGTTTGTGGGTCGTCCAAGTCAAAGACCACTGTCCCTGTCGCTCCAGCCTGCCTTCTCCCCCAGGCCGATGAGGCTCGGGAAATGTGTGTGTGTGCACCTGGACGGTGAGTGCTCTAGACCAGCTGTGATGTTTTTCATCCTTATCCCAGTGCCTAATGCAGTGCCTGGCCTGACAGATGTTCACCATAAAAAATTCCTGAAGGAAAATTGCTGAAGGAATGGATGGATGACTGAACGACTAAATGAAGAGCACATCTTACATTTTCCTGGCCCTCTGAACTGAAAAACAAATGGACAAACGAAAAATAAGGTTAAAGAGGAAGGAGGCATGGTAGCTTCTGAAGAGGTCTGAGCAACTTCCTGAACTTTCTAAGTGACTTTATATGCTCATTGGTGCCAACGAATATTCAGAATTGCCTCACGTTGCCCTCCGTCCCCTCTCTGCAAGGTCTGGTCATGTTCAGCGTGGTCATAGGGC